>NC_088810.1:18261595-18861595 GCF_011386835.1 Chrysemys picta bellii | reverse complement strand
ATCTCAAGCTTCTTAAAATGAGATTACGCTTCTGATTAGAATAAGCTTTCTAAATGCCTAGCCTTACTGAAATTGTACAGGTTTTAAAGACTCAAGAAAAGGGAAATGGCTAAATATCAGTCAAACTCAGACTTTTGAAAAGTTAGTTAAACTCCTTTTCAGGCGGTAATATTGCAAGGCAGTTGGATTTTGGGGAAAGGCCCATTTGTGCAAACAGTTACTGCCATGCATAGGCATGCTCCCATGTGTAGATCCCAACCCGGCCTTTTAATGATCAGGGTTGGGGTGTGGTTCAGTGTCTTGGGTCAGCATTTTTTCTCTTCACCCCCCCCAATGGTTGTTCATTGTTCTGTGAGGGAGTTATCAATTTACCTACCACATAAATTGATTTCTGCATGTTTGTTAAGACCTTTGGCATGAGAGTTATTGGTGTTTAGCCATGCCTCTTGTATCTGTCATGATAGTCCTGCTATTTCATTTCATTGGGGTTTAGGTCTAGTGTTCTGTTACTCATTAGGCAAATGCACATGCTATCAAGACAGGAAATAGAAGAACATCACCTTGAGTTTGATGCCCATATTGACTTTACCTTTATTACGCTATTTGGGATAAGATTATTAATTGCTTACATATTTATTATGTGATTCTGATGAGGTGGACTGGCATCCCACATTTTGACACTTTAGAGGGATTTGAAATCCGTGCTTGAATTTTTTCAATCAGAGTCTATATAGCAGCTGACCTAGAAGCCCAAATCTAAATAAACCTAGTCTGTAAAGATGCTTGAAAATTGGACCCAAACTCAGATCTAGATTTCTCTGTGAGCCAACTTGTAACCCTGTGTTTCCAAAGCATCCCAGAACTTGGGAGGAAACTTGGAATCCCCAGAACTGAACCTGCATCTGAATTGTGTAGCTTGCACCCATCTCCAATTCATATGTAAATAAAGCCCTAAATAATTGTTCAGTCTTTAAAAATGTGCTGTCCTTTTTTGCTTTTATAGTATAAACTTTAACCTCTGCCCCTAGTTACAAATTCTTCCATGTCTTAAACTTGCTTTAGCAGCCTCTCTTCAAAAGCATTGTTCCAATCCAATCCCTTTAAAAATATTATATTGGAACTATGGATATCGCCTTGTAATTGTGGCACAAATAAGTGTATTTGTTATTTATTAATTGACTGACGAAGGGTAAGGAAATGAGAAAAGAACTTGTAATTTGCATCTGGAAATCCCCAGCAAGTGAGGATCTGACATCAGTGCTTATAACAGTTTATTTGGCATTTTCTTCAGCAGAGTCAAAAGTAAATAAATTTAAAAACAGGAAGTTGAAAGTATGCAATTAAAACAATTGTAAAGCTAAAAGAAAAATGAAAATTACATTTAAGACCTTTTTCTTTTGTGTGTGTGTATCAAATACAATTAAAAACATACCAAAAGTGACTGAATTGTATAGGTGAAGCAAAGTTAGTTTAATATTTTGTGTTGTAGGGAAAAAAATACTGAAAATGATAAAGGTGTTTCTATAACAAAGGATCATAAAATGCCTAATGGAGTTCACCAACAGACTTTTATTCAAATCTATTAATAGTTGTGCCCATCACTGAAAAGCAAAAACCTCTGGGTTGAAATGTGGCAGGTGTTTAACAGCACTGCCATCAAACAGACTAGGAAGAAAAGAATGCTTTTCCTATTAGAAACTGCTAGAGGAATTTAGGAAGACAGAATGTAATTATCTAAGGTGGAGTTTGGCCAGAACCCCTGGGTTAACAACAATCCCACTCTTACAAAAAGGTTTCACAAGATCTTTAGTGAATCAAGTTTACAGGACATTGGCTTTGCATCTCATTTGAAAGGTGGCAGGCCCTGCAGCACAATGCCATCTATCGCCAACATAGGGCTTTGGTGCTGTGCTGATCTACAAGAGGACCTGATGCCTACTTACTTTCTGAAACTGCTTCTGACACTTTAGCTTGAAGGACTCCCATCAAGAATTTCACCAGCCAGCCTGACCCTGCTTAAAATGAGCAATCTAAGGGATCCTAGCATGTGGCAGTTTGACTGCTGGGGTAGATTTTTCCACTTTCTAAATTTCCTTTTAGTTTTGAAAGGTTTTGTTCCATTTCACATTCAGGTAATAGAGGAGAGTAGTGCTTCCCAAGCAGCATCTATTGTGCTTCATCCTTCAGAAGCAAACCATTGGCTGGTCAGTCTTCCCCTCCTCCTGTGTGTCAGAGCACCCTTCTGAAGACACTGCATGTGTCTTTTGGGGCACCTAGTAAGACCACATGCATCACGCCTGTGCTAACCCTACTCTGGTTTTAAGATCCAAATTGCCCCCCTTCCTTTTAAAATACTCTGTACAAATCATTCCAGTCTCTCTTATATACCTTGTTGCTCCCCGTTGTCCTCCTTGCTCATCTAACAATGGTCTCCTTATTACCTTTCCTCACGGTGGTACAAGAGCCGCCTTCTCTGGATCACAAGGCTTTCTGCATCTCTTCCTCAGCCACCCTACAGCTTGCTTCAGATACCCACTGAAAACCTCGCATCTGCCTTTCCTGTGCCTCTTCATGTCTCTGTCTCCACTATTATTTAACTATATTATATGCAGCTATTCTGTAAAGTATTTTAGGATACAATTTTACATGGAAAGGATGGTATAATGTAAAACTGTACCCTGTAAGCTTACATCCAGTGCACTTTACTCAGGTGGTTTTTGATCCCTGTCTTTCACTTATTTATTCCAGACTCCAAAGAGAGACTGCTGAGCTCCAGTTCATTTGCAAATTTGACACCACCAGATCAGGATTAAACAAAGACTGTGAATGACTATCCAACTACAGAAGCAGTTTCTCCTCCCTTGGTGTTCACACCTCAACTGCCAGCAGAGCGCCTCACCCTCCCTGATTGAACTAACCTCGTTATCTCCACACTGATTTATACCTGCCTCTGGAGATTTCCATTACTTGCATCTGAAGAAGAGAGGGTCTTACCCACGAAAGCTTATGCTCCCAATACTTCTGTTAGTCTTAAAGGTGCCACAGGACCCTCTGTTGCTTTTTACAGATTCAGACTAACACGGCTACCCCTCTGATACTGAAGAAGCAACATTCTTTTAGAAGCACCTGGCAGGTACGATTTCTTGATCAGTACAGTTAACGGCATCACTTAATTAACTGCAATCCACAGAAGAGTAAAAGTAAAATATTTACCCAGTAAAGTCTGGAAAACCATGGCTGCTGTTAGTAAAAAGGCCATTCTGTCACAGCTGGTTCAGTCCACTGTCTGCTTCTTATCCTTATCCTTTTAAGGAACCAATGCAGTTGCTTGGTGTATAACAGGAAATGACATGCTCTAAGGGTTGGAATAGTGTATTATGAGAAAAGGCAGGACAGTTTTGCCCAATTTTTTTCCCCCCCCCAGAAGATTGCCTACAGCCATACACTGAGCTGCAGCTCTTCCTGTTAAAATGCGTTAACTACAAGTGGAAACAGAGGGAAAATCCAGTGAACAGTGCCAGGAAGGGCACTGCTGGAAGCTTTTAATTTAGGAAGAAGGTTTCCAAATGAAGACAGGCATTGATTGCCAGCTTCATGGCCTTTAACAACAGTGCCAACTTTGTTTGCCAAGAGACAAATTGTTAGAGGTCAGGAAGTCAGCTAGCAAAAGTGAAAAAGTTCTGCAGGGCCATCCTTACCCGTACCCAGCTGCGTAGGGCACCAGGAAACTTGGGGCACCAAATTTCCTGGTGCCCTGCGCAGCTGCGAGCTGCTCCAGCCCCTGCTCCAGCTCTTCCCCAGGACCCCCACCTCTTCCTGCCCCGTCCCCACTCCCCTGAGGACTCTAGAAGCGGTCGGGCCTGCACTCACCGGTAAGTAGAGCGACCCGGCCCCAGCCCGCTCTGGTCTCCTGCCTCCAACCCGCGCTGCCGGGGCCTCCCCCCAAGCCGGGGAGCAAAGCTGGCTGGGGCCAAGTAACTCCATTTCCCACAGGAAGTGGCCAGCCCCCCCCTGCTTCCCCCACGGAGGCCTGGGGCCCCACACAGCCCCCTCATGGGGGGGCTGCGTCAGGCACCAAAATAGCTAGGGACAGCCCAGAAGTTATGAAAAGAACAATTTTAAACAAGAAAGAAGGTGTGAAAAGTCTTCTTTAGGAAACGTTTTACTTTCAGAACATTGAGAGAAGGCAACCACAGAGGAAAGAAACTGGAGAAAATATCCCTTCTACAACTCTGGGAACCACTTATTCCTAATAAGACAAAGTCAGTGTCACTAGGTAACTTACCGTTTAGTAAGCAGTCCTACAACAGATTCTCCAATGTTTACATTTTTTGATCCTCACTAGTGACCTTGACTTTTTCCATCAAATACATTTTTAAGTACACCCTGTAGAAACAATTATGAATGCAGTCCCTGCCACAAAGAGTATAAATGTAATGCCATGTAACAAGTCAGAGGCATGAACAGACAAAAAAGCGGGGTGGAAGGAGAGAGAGGATCAGGGAGTTGAGGATGAGTTCATGAGATTGCCGAAGTCGATCACGTGTGGACCTGTCTCCAGGGCTGTGTTCCAACTTCTGGGTTTTGTTTTTGGTTTCTCACATTCCCTGTCCCCTCATTTCTCATAGCTGAAAAACGGAAATGAATTCTGAACAGTGGTCTGAACAAGGTGAAGGAGATATGAGAAACAGCTGTGCAGAGGTCATTCTATCCACAAGGAGCTGCAGGGAAGAAGGCTCTGAGATGTGCATAAGAGAGGCCAAAATGGGTATTGAGGCTGGTGGAGTAAGAGGGCAGGTGTCAGTATTTCCTCTAATTTTGTTATGTGCACCAATATGGAGGTGATGTGTGCCATGGCAGGTCCGTGCTGGGGGAGAGGCATCTCTCCCCGCCACAGCCCTGAGCCCCTGCACGTGGTTTAATAGGCAGCTATGCGGCCACGCAGCTTAGAGGGAACTTAAGTGGGTGTGTGGGTGTAGAATGAGGAATGCAAAAAGAAATGAGGTCAGAGATGTCAGAAGGGTGCTGCATGATGTGTTTCGTTTTTTTTTTTTTCTTTCTCCTTTTGCTGTTGCCACTAGGTAAACACTGGGGCTAGAAAAGCTAGCCTTTTAAACTCATAATTACCATATGCATAGAACCTTGCGCAATCCAAATGGCTCCCAAAGCAGTCTACAAACTTCAGCTCAGACCCAGTTCACACAGGGATAACTTAAACTGCTGTCGTTCTACCCTAATGGTGGATTAACAGTCTGCCACAACATGAAACCTCTGTTTAAGGAGGGGACGTGAATACTCACTGAACCATAAATAAATTAAAAAAAAAAAATCAGAAACAAAAGAATCCTCCCCCTAGCAGAGTTTTGACCCTGTAAAGGGAGAAGTACCAGAAACTCTGGGAGGTCCACTTGGGAATTTGCTATTGCTATTGATTTTTATGTGGAAGATGCTTAGGTGGTACAGTGATCAGTGGCAGTTTAAAAACCTGATATAGATAGATAGAATGGAATACTGCTATATGCAGTTGAACTGTAAAGGGAGGGATGATCTAGGTAGGCAGAACTCAATGTTTCCTTGTTGGAATTAGGCCAGCATAACAAGGTTAACACACCATGTTTTGCAAAGAATTCTATGGTATCATTAAGGACCACAAAGGTTTCGGGACCTTAGTTTTACATGTCTAAAAGACAGTGCCTCCTTACACGGTGATGGGGCGTTAATTAAGTACTGAATCAGGGAAGAGTGTCACTTCCATCAACCTGTTTTCTCCTTGGAGGTCCTCCATTCAGGTACCCTGCTTTGCTTGCGACCTCTGAGACAATTACAGCATGTGGCTGCAGATTTAATATGTTACGTCTGGTTTCATTTTTAAAAGACGTCTGGAATTCAAACCCGCTTCTGTTTCCTTGGGTTTAGTTTCTTGGCTTTCTAGGGCTTGTCTAAAACTATGGGTGCTATAATAGCCCAGCTCCACAGCGGTGTAGCTATACCACTCTAGAGCTGTGTGACGTTCCCCTGGTGTTATCCGGACTGGTGATCTGCTAGGTCACTCCAATCCTTGACTCTGGGAGCCAGCCTTACCCTGCTCTGCTGTGAGAACCCCCACTCCTGGGCTGTTCATGCACAGCCTCTGGCATGTAAGCTGCTCCTCGGATCGTGTAACCGAATGACACTAGCCAATATCTCCGGTCCCAGACGCAACCCTAGGAATCTCCATCTTGCAGTGTCCAGTTATGCCCGCTGGACGCTGCAAGCTTATATGAGTTCGTCAATTTAACAAAGAAATTGATATGTACCAGGCTTGTTATCCCAAGGGGAGTCGGATATGCTTCAACGGAAACTTACTGCTTCAGGTAGAATAAACAAACAGTTCTTCTTCGAGTGCTTGCTCATATCCATTCCATTAGGTGTGCGCGCGCCGCGTGCACGATCGTCGGAGAATTTTCTACCCTAGCAACACCGGCGGGTCGGCTGTGGAGCCCCCTAGAGTGGCGCCTTCATGGCGCTGAATATATACCCCAGCCGACCCGGCGCCCCCTCAGTTCCTTCTTACCGCCCCTGACGGTCGTTGGAACTGTGGAGCGCGGCGTAGCTGTTCTCCACTCTCCCTAGCTTATTTAGTCATTCACAGTTATAGTTATAGTTCTAGTTGTTTATAGTTAAACAGTTGGTTTTTTCACTTGTTACTAGTTGTTATATAGTTCAAGGGGATTAAGGGGGTTGTCTCCCCCTTTTTCCCCCGGCCGCGTGGCCGGGCTCATGCCCAAGGCTCCCGGCTTCAAGCAGTGCGCCTCCTGCGCTAAGCCTATGCCAACGAGCGACCCGCACGACTCGTGTCTGAAGTGCCTGGGAGAGTCCCATCAAACAGATAAGTGCAAGATCTGTAAGGCCTTCAGACCAAGGACCAAGAAGGAGCGGGACTTTCGGCTCCGGCAACTCCTTATGGAGGCGGCACTTAGCCCGGACGCTCCATCAGCGCGTCAGGCCCCGGCACCTGGCACCTCGGTGCGCAGTGCCCCGGCGGCACCGACTATTCCGACCACGCGAGTGGCGTCGGACAAGCCTCGTCGGCACCGCAAGCACAGCAAGTGCCTCGGCGCCGTTCATTATCCCCGGGACATAAAAAAGCCCATAAGACGGGGACCTCCGTGCCGAAGACGCCGGCTCCCCCAGTGCCGGGGGTAGAGCCGCGTCCGCCTGTGGAGTACCGGAAACAGGTGCCTCCAGCACCGTCGACTCCGGCTCCGAGGCCGTTGAGTCCGGTGCAGACAGGGTCTCCACCGAGACCGGCGGTGATACAGTGCCTCCCGTCGACCCCGGAGACCTTCGCGACGGCGAGAGACTTGATCGCTCTCACGGAGCCGGCACCGCCCCAACCACCGGCACCACCGGCACCGTTGACTCGTCCGGTCCAGTCTAGGGGGAAACCTGCCTTGATGCGCCCTCCATCGCAGGGGCTGGAACCACGGCACCGGTCCAGGTCCCGAAGCAGGTCCCCACGCCGCTCGCAGTCCCGGCGCCGGATATCACCTCGGCACCGGTCGTACTCGTGGCCAAGATCTTCGTCGCGGCACCGCTCTACGTCTCGGCACCGTTATGATCGTCGGCACCGATCAACATCGAGACGTAGTTCTCGGCACCGCTACGATCGACGCTCGACGTCGAGAGGCCGCTCCCGGCACCGGGCCTACTCCAGGTCATCGTCGAGATCCAGATCCGACTCCCGGCACCGGAGAGGTCATCGGCACCGATCGCGATCCCGGCACCGATCGCCGGCACCGCGTGGAGATAGAACATCTCCGGACCGGCACCGTGCGGCACCGCAGCCCACGGGATTCGTCTCGGCGCACTCGGCACCGCCATGGCCATCGAGATCGGTGTCTCGCTCCTCTGAGGACTTATCGAGATCGGCATACCCCCCTCAGGGGCAAGCCGAGGAGCAGGACATAGGCCACTGGCAGGAGGTAGCAGAGGACCCTGCTCATGGTCCATCTCACTGGTCGTTCTGGACCCCGTGGGCGTACCATCAGGCGCAAGGGGCTCCAATAACTTCGACCTCTCGCTCGGGCCACTCCGTTAGAAGGGCCCCGGAGTCCACCATCTCTCGGCCTCCGCCAGGGGGCATGGAGGCTTCCGTGTCCGCACCACCTGACGTCCTGGACCCAAGCGCAGGTGATGCTCCGGCCCAGGAGCAGGGAGACCAGGACCCTCCCTTGGATCCTTTACCACCGGAGGCATCTTCCTCTTCCTCTCCGGATGAGGCAGTGGCGGGCACGTCGTGCACAGGTCCACCCCCAATAGATCTTCGGGCTCACCAGGACCTCCTATGTAGGGTGGCCCGTAATATAGACCTGCAGGCGGAGGAGATAGTGGAGGTGCAGGACCCCATCGTAAATATCCTCGCGGCGGATGCCCCATCGAGAGTGGCATTACCCCTGATCCGCACGATCCAGGCGAATGCAAGTACGATATGGCAAACTCCTGCCTCTATCCCACCCACAGCGAGAGGGGTGGAAAGGAAGTACTTTGTCCCCTCCAAAGACTACGAGTACTTGTATACCCACCCCCAGCCGTGTTCACTGGTGGTGGCATCAGTGAATGCAAGGGAGCGCCACGGTCAACAGGCCGCAGCGCCCAAATCGAAGGAGGCTAAGCGCCTCGATTTGTTTGGCCGTAAAGTTTATTCAGCCGGAGGGCTGCAACTTAGAGCGGCTAACCAGCAGGCGCTCTTGAGCCGCTACAACTTTAACTCCTGGAACTCTATGGGGAAGTTCAAGGAATTGGTTCCCCAAGAGTCCAGGGAGGAGTTTGGGGCCTTGGTAGAGGAGGGTAAGAAGGTGGCTCGGACCTCCTTACAGGCCTCCTTGGACATAGCGGACTCTGCTGCGAGAACCCTGGCCTCAGGTATCGCTATGCGGAGGATCTCCTGGCTCCAGGTTTCGGGTTTGCCTCAGGAACTGCAGCAAACCCTGCAGGATCTGCCCTTCGAAGGACAGGGGTTGTTCTCGGAGAAGACGGACTCTCGCCTGCAGAGCCTCAAGGACTCCAGGACAATCATGCGTTCCCTGGGGATGCATGTTGCGGGCCCTCAGCGCAGGCCATTTAGGCCTCAGCCTCAGCGCTTCTACCCCCCCACACCTCGTCAGAGACAGGACTCGGCCCGGAGGCGCGGGCGAGGTGGTAGACGAAGGTGGACCGGCCCTCAACCCGGTCAGAACCAAGGGCCACCAAGACCACCCGCAGGCCCCAGGCAGAACTTTTGAAGGTGCGGTCGAGGACGGCGCCCCAGTCATCCCCCAGGATCCAGCCCCCTCCTTTCGGGATCGCCTCTCCCACTTCCACCGTGTTTGGTCCCTTATAACTTCGGACCGTTGGGTCCTTCGCACGGTGGAGAGGGGATACGCTATCCAGTTGTCTTCAATCCCCCCCTCCCACCCCCCTTCCCCGTCCCTCTTCAGGGACCCTTCTCACGAGCAACTTCTTATACAGGAGGTTTCCACGCTCCTTGCTATGGGGGCCATAGAGGAGGTTCCAGTGGAGTTAAGGGGCAGGGGATTTTATTCCCGTTACTTCCTCATTCCCAAGTCCAAAGGAGGTCTGCGACCCATCTTGGACTTGCGCGGACTCAACAAATTCGTAGTAAAGTTGAAGTTCCGCATGGTCTCTTTGGGGGCCATTATCCCTTCCCTCGATCCTGGAGACTGGTTCGCCGCCCTCGACATGAAAGACGCATACTTTCATATCGCAATTTACCCGCCTCACAGACGCTTCCTGCGATTCGTGGTAAGCAAGGTGCACTACCAATTTGCAGTCCTTCCCTTCGGCCTATCCTTGGCCCCAAGAGTGTTCACGAAATGTATGGCTGTCGTGGCAGCGTACTTTCGTCGGCAAGGGATACAGGTGTTCCCGTACCTAGACGACTGGCTGGTACGCGGTCGCACCAAAGAGCAAGTTCGAGCTCACGTCCACATAATAGTGCACACATTCAACGAGTTGGGCATCCTACTCAACAAGGACAAATCCACTCTAGAACCTACCCAGAGAATAGAATTCATCGGCGCAGTCCTAGACTCCAGACGTGCACAAGCCATCCTGCCAGACAACCGCTTTGGCACCATCACGAGCCTCATTCAAGGGCTCAAGGCCTTCCCAACTACCACGGTGAGGTCGTGCCTTACCCTGCTGGGTCACATGGCTTCCTGCACGTACGTAACCAGGCATGCCAGACTTCGGCTTCGCCCACTCCAGACCTGGGTGTCGTCAATATACCGCCCACATCGGGACAGCCTGAACATGGTGGTCACGGTCCCGAACTCGGTCCTGACCTCCCTCACCTGGTGGCTAGATCACAATGTGGTCTGCGAGGGGATGCCATTTCACGCCCCACAACCCTCTCTGCACCTGGTCACAGACGCTTCATCTCTGGGTTGGGGCGCCCATCTCAACGAACACCATACCCAGGGCCTGTGGACTGCACCTCAGCTAGCCCTGCACATCAATGTTCGGGAACTGATGGCGGTGCGCCTGGCGTGCCAGGCATTTCTCAACCTCCTACGTGGCCGCTGTGTGTTAGTTCTCATCGACAACACCACGGCCATGTTTTACATCAACAAGCAAGGAGGAGCACGTTCGTCAATTCTATGCCAAGAGGCCATTCGCCTGTGGGACTTCTGCATCGCCCACTCAATCCATCTCACGGCATCGTTCCTCCCTGGAGTCCAGAACACTTTAGCGGACCGACTCAGCAGGTCCTTTCAGACGCACGAGTGGTCTATCCGTCCGGACATCATACATTCCGTCTTCCAGAAGTGGGGGTTTCCCCAGATAGCCCTGTTTGCTTCTCGAGACAACAGGAAATGCCACGTGTTCTGCTCCCTGCAAGGTCGAGCTCCGGGCTCCCTCTCGGATGCGTTTCTCCTTCCCTGGAAAGACCACCTGTTTTATGCCTTCCCTCCGTTTCCTCTGGTCCACAAGGTACTGCTCAAATTGCGCAGAGACCAGGCACAGGTAATTCTGGTCGCTCCAGCGTGGCCGAGACAACATTGGTACACCACACTGTTGGAACTCTCGGTTCAGACACCGATCCCGCTTCCATTATGTCCAGATCTCATCTCTCAGGACCACGGCCGGCTGCGTCACCCCGACCTGCAATCGCTCCACCTCACGGCGTGGTTGCTCCATGGTTCACCCAGGCAGAGCAACAATGCTCACTCTCGGTCCAACAGATTCTGTTGAGCAGTAGGAAGCCCTCAACACGAGCCACGTATTTGGCCAAGTGGAAGCGGTTCTCCTGTTGGTGCGAACAACGAGCCACGTCCCCGTTGCAGGCACCTATTCCTCTCATATTGGAATATCTCCTCTCCCTAAAACAGCAGGGGTTGGCGATATCTTCAATTAGAGTTCACCTGGCCGCTATATCAGCCTTTCACCCAGGGGAACTCGCGTCCTCAGTATTCTCTAACCCGATGGTCGTTAGATTCCTCAAGGGCTTAGACCGGATGTACCCACAACAACGTCAGCCCGTTCCGACGTGGGACCTCAACCTGGTTCTCTCCAAGCTCACAGGTCCTCCATTCGAGCCACTGGCCACCTGTTCACTTTTGTACCTATCCTGGAAGACAGCCTTCCTCGTAGCCATCACCTCAGCAAGGCGCGTTTCTGAACTCAGGGCGCTTACATCCGAGCCCCCTTACACAGGTTTCCATAAGGATAAAGTGCAGCTTCGTCCACATCCTGCCTTTCTCCCTAAGGTGGTTTCTCCGTTTCATATCAACCAGGATATATTTCTCCCGGTCTTTCATCCTAAACCACATGCTACTCGCCAGGATCAACGTTTGCATTCTCTGGACGTACGCAGGGCCCTGGCTTTCTATATTGACCGCACAAGGCACTTTAGAAAGACGACGCAACTCTTCGTTGCAGTGGCCGACCGAATGAAAGGCTCACCGGTCTCCTCACAACGCCTATCCTCCTGGATTACGTCTTGCATCCGGACTTGCTATGACCTGGCAGGTGTCTCAGCACCGCACCTCACCGCTCACTCCACGAGGGCCCAAGCTTCCTCGACTGCTTTCCTGGCGCAAGTTCCGATCCAGGACATTTGTAGAGCGGCGGTTTGGTCATCAGTCCACACGTTTACAGCTCACTATGCACTAGTGCAGCAGTCCAGGGACGATGCTGCATTCGGATCAGCGGTTTTGCACACAGCAATGTCTCACTCCGACCCCACCACCTAAGTTGGGCTTGGGAGTCACCTAATGGAATGGATATGAGCAAGCACTCGAAGAAGAAAAGACGGTTACTCACCGTTGTAACTGTTGTTCTTCGAGATGTGTTGCTCATATCCATTCCAAACCCGCCCCCCTTCCCCACTGTCGGAGTAGCCAGCAAGAAGGAACTGAGGGGGCGCCGGGTCGGCTGGGGTATATATTCAGCGCCATGAAGGCGCCACTCTAGGGGGCTCCACAGCCGACCCGCCGGTGTTGCTAGGGTAGAAAATTTTCCGACGATCGTGCACGCGGCGCGCGCACACCTAATGGAATGGATATGAGCAACACATCTCGAAGAACAACAGTTACAACGGTGAGTAACCGTCTTTTACTATAACATCACTATAACAACAATGCTCAGTGCATCATGAGCCTCCCGAAGACACCCAACATGACAAACTTTGCATTGGAGACCACACAATCATTTTACAAGGATGAACATGGGGGTGCTGGGTGTTCCCCCGAGGTACAGAGCGTCACAAGCTGTAGTGTAGAAACTTTCTACAGCAACGGAAGGGGGGTTTCCGTTGCTGTAGGTAGTGTGCTTCCTCAAGCAGCGGTAGCTAGATTGACAAAGATTCTTCTGTCAGCCTAGCTGCATGTACACCAGGGGTTAGATGTGATGTAGCTTGGTTGATCAAAATTTTAAGTGTAGATCACACCTTAGTTTTAGGTTTTATTCCCCTTTACAATTACAATGCACAAAGATCTAGAAAACATACTATAGGGAACAAGCAGGATGATAGACTAAAGGACCAAGGTCTTCTCCATCTCTGATCCCTGCAATTCCTTTTCAGAATCTGCCCTGGATTTTCTCCATCGATGGTTTTCACTGTAGATTTTATTTTGTGAGTGTTTCTTGAGCTACGTGCCAGAGAGAGAAACAGTAAAGAGACCTTCTGTTGGGAACTGACTGTACTAGGCTTCATTGTGTAATGAGGAAGTTGCATGTTTTGTCTCAGTATTTTAGCTAGAGCAGAAAACACCTGCTGAATGGGGAAATAGTCTTTTCCAGGAATAGAAGCAAGCCAAAAAATTCACTCAATCCAAGAATTAAGTTTATACCATTTTCATCCCAGTCAGACAAATTCATTAGGCCTGATGCTAAGTTACTCTAAGGCCAGGTCTATGCTAAAAAGTTAGGTTGACCCAACTATGTCGCTCAGAGGTGTAAAAAATACACACCGCTGAGCAATGTAGTTAAGCCGAGCTGACCCTCGGTTTGTACAGTGCTAAGTAGAGGGAAGAGCTTTTCCGTCGACCTAGCTACCGCCTCTCATGGCGATGGATTAACTACAGCGAGGGGAGAACCCTTCCTATCACTGTAGTGAGTGTCTACAAGGCTCTTTATATCACTTCGGCCTTAAAGTTGGTGGAGACAACACACCCTGGCAATTCCTACTCCACCGGTGGCTTCCCTGGCTGGTGTTGAGCTGTTGTAATGGTTCTGCACTAATACAGCTCCCAGACCCTGGCATAGGGAGCAGATCAGGGGTGTGTCTAGAGCATACTGCATGATAGGTATTCTCTCCTACCCAGGGCCCATAGGAGGCCATGGGAACCAAGTATAAGTTGGAGCAGCCTCAGGACTGCTCTAACTCATACAAGGGGTTGGACAGTTGCCTGTACAGCCCCAGAGTACAGGGGCCACTTTTGCTTCCCCACCGTGCCTACTCCAAATGCAGAAACAGAGTAATTGAAAATCAGGTCCACTCTTTGCATTTTGTAATTTTCCATAATATCATAGTGTTCTTGAAGGTTGGTTGTTTTTTTTCTTTACTCAGTCTTTAATGTTGTTTCACAGTTCAAGCTGGAGAAAATGACTCAGAACGGCAGGTAAAATGAATCTCTTACGCAAATGGACCAACCAAAATGTTTTCACTCTCCACCTTCCAGATATCCCTGGCATATCTTCATGTGAGCCAGTGGTCCAGTACTTAGAACATGCATCAGGAATCTTAGCTTATATCCTCATCCCTGTTGCCTTGACTGACTGTAGGACCTTGGGAAAATCACCAACTCTCATTGCCTAATTTTACCTATTAGTGAGATGGAGATACTAATACCTCAATTCACCGGGTCTTTATTGATATTAAAGATAAAACCTCAAAAAGACCTTTAAGATTTCCAATTCAAAGGTGCTAGAAGCACCAATTCATCCAGATGGGTGAGACACATGGGAAAAGATGTTCAAATGTATCCTTGTAATATTTTATTCATAATTATCAATTTACCTGGTGTGTTTATGCTTCATACCCACTGTGACACTGTATGGAATCTGGGGAACACTTTAGGATATTATGAATATTGTAAAACTGCAATGAGTTATGCCCGATATGCTGTGTAAGATATCTGTGAAAATGTTATAATTTGCCAAATATGATAATCCTGTTTATATCTTCATATCACCTTTGTGTTAGGTATGTCTGTATTACAAATCTTGTGCTATGCTTCTGGGTGACACCCCCAGACAGTTTGGTATCAGCACTGCCTAGCCTGCTTGAGGTCCCATTAAGGACCATCAGCTATACAATTGACCCATTGAGAGAAGGCAAGGGATACACCTCATGACTCAGCAAGGCATGCATGAGCATGCTTATGGACAGAAAGGGCTTCCAAGCCTTGTGGTGGGCAGCTTGTGTTTGAAACAAAGGAAGCACAAGCCGCAAGGCAAAAAACTATAAAAGGCAGCTGCATCTTCACCATTTTGTCTTTGTTCCTGCTTCTTACCTCTGGAGGAACTTTGCTACAAACTGAAGCTCTGAAAGGACTGAATGACCCATCCAAGCTGTGGATGTATTCCAGAGGGACTTTCAAGTAGGGTTACCATACGTCCGGATTTTCCCGGACATGTCCGGCTTTTTGGTCCTCAAATCCCCGTCCGGGGGGAATTGCCAAAAAGCCAAACATGTCCGGGAAAATTCTCCCAGCTTTGTTTTGCCGGCATCCCTGCCCCAGTCCCCTGCTTACCTTAGAGCGGCTCCGGCAGGCTGTGAACTGCAGGCGGATTCCCATGTGGCGGCGGCGGCTGCTGCTGCTCCCCCCCAGACACCTCAGCTTTGTGTAGCTGAAGAGCCGAGCTGCCCGAGCGCTGGGGAATCGCCCGGCCGGGGGCGCAGGGTCTGGAGGTCTGGGGGCTGCCCGGCAAACCGTGAAGCCGGTAGCGCTCGGGCAGCTGTTTTGTGTGGCTGGGAGGGAGGGGGGAATGTGGGGCGCTCAGGGAAGGGGGCGGAGTTGGGGCAGAGTGCTCAGGGAGGGGGCAGAGTTGAGGAAGGGGCGGAGTTGGGCGTGGCTGGGGGCGGGGAAGGGGCGGGGACAGGGCCCCATGGAGTGTCCTCTTCTTTTTTTTTTTTTTAAATGTTTAAATATGGTAACCCTATTTCAAGCCAGCAACCTCACCAATACTGCTAGGAACCTGATATACAAAGACTTCAAATGAAGTCCATATGTATATGACTGTTTTACCATTTAGCATCTCTCTTCTTGTTGTTTCTTTTTTCTTTATCATAAACCTTTAGTTTTAGACATTAAAGGATTGGCTGGCAACGTGGTATTTTGGGTAAAATCCAAACCCATGCTGACTTGGTGATGTGGCTGACCCTTTGGGGTCAGAAGGACATTTTGTGTATGTGATCAGGGTTTAAAATAACTTCTCACTGTACAGGACGTAGATGCTGATTGGGAGCCAGAGACTGGAATGCAATAAAGGGGGCTGGCTGATTTCTTTTTTTGATTGATAACCAGTGTGGGGGATCAGAGGCACAGTTTGACTGGTTGGGGAGTTTAACTTCAGTGTTACCCACCAGTCTTGGGAGTATCTATTCTCCCTTTTGCAGCTTGCCCTGACCTTGGCATTTCCAATGAGGGCTGCCCCAGGCACCTCGGGTCACACCCACTACTCTTACTACAGCATGTCCTGTTAGTATTTCATGGTTTTACAAGTTACACCGATGCCAAGAACAAGCAGGGCTTCATTTTGTGAACCTCTCTAGGACCTGTCTTGCCTTAATTATAAAGCACAACCCGATGAAACCGCAAAGATTTTGTTCATGAGACCCAAATGCCATTTTTAAAGTATATGGAAATTTTATGTGACGTCTGATGCACTCAACCACATGTTGTTCTTCCTACACAAAGTTTCAATGGAGAGACCATGGTATGGGCATCAAAGATATGTTGAGGACCCTTTGGCTTATTAGATAAGAAGCTATCACTGCTCTTGAGAACAAAGGAGGTAGGCAGAGTAGCTAAAGAACCATGATTAGTGAGTGCTTGATTTGCCAGTGGTGGTAGGTTTAATTTTAGGCTGAGGATGTGAGGTAGGGTGAACCAGACAGCAAGTGTGAAAAATCGGGATGGGGGTGGGGGGGGTAATAGGAGCCTATATAAGAAAAAGACCCAAAAATCAGGACTGTCCCTATAAAATCGGGACAGCTGGTCACCCTAATGTGAGGAGCAACAGAGGGTCCTGTGGCACCTTTGAGACTAACAGAAGTATTGGGAGCATAAGCTTTCGTGGGTAAGAACCTCACTTCTTCAGATGCAAGACATCTAATGTGAGGAGATGGCTGTGTAGATGATGTTGTCGAGCACCCTTTGCTTTAGGAAGCTGAACGTCATATCCCAGCTTTAACAGAGGAAAACAAAACTTAAAGGGAAATTAAAGATTGGATGGATGAGTAAATGAAACTATTCTAAATTAACAATGAATCAAGCCCATGTGGATTACATTACAACATTCCTGAGGAAGTAGCTGAGGAAAGACATTGTTTGGTGGTTTAGATAACCACCAAACAATGGACAAGAGGTGGGCTTTGTTAGTTACCACAGTATAACGTTATGTGTAGGAAGGAAGCCTGAAGAATTTCCCCCCCATCTGAACTATCTTTCTCTGTTTCTGAAACTAGACTTCCGCTTCTCCTTCGTTTGCGTCTCTCAAAACTGTTGTGTTTATCGTTTCCTAAGGGTGAGGCAGATCATTGAAATGCAGTTTGATGATCTTTCCAGAGGCGTCTTTAAAAACCAAGATCCTGTATGCTTTCCATCATTCTGAGGGAAATCGTGGTACTTTCCATAAGAATAGGGGTTTACCACAGTGTCTGATTAAAGTTTTGCTTTCCTTAACTCTTTTGTAACAAGTACTTGCTTGGATGCTGTGTCCTCCACCCCAGATGAGGCTGTATTTCAGTGGTGCTATGTGTGCAAATCTGCAAGAAATGATTAGATTCTTTGGGAGGCAAGGTGCTATTTTTTACTAATTATAAAAATAACTTTCCAAGTCAGGAATGTCATTTTCTATTTCTTCACCTATATAGGTATGGCTGCCATTGTCATTTTCAAACTAGGACTACAACATGCTGTTTACCTTGGCCCCACAATTTCAAGAGCTTTGTTCGGCTTTTCCAATTTTTTCTGCATTTTTCCACCAGCTCTCCCTGTGCGTCGCTGCTGGCAGCTTCCTGTCCCAATGCCATTTTGGAGCCCACTAGTGAATGGATACTGCAACTTCCTTACTGCGCACGTAACTCAACCTCTCCTTCATATGGGCCTGACCAAGTGGCCGGACTAGTGTCATTTCCAGACCCGTTTGGAACAGTTGGAGGATAGATTGCTCTCCGGCCATAGGAGGGGTGTGCTTCTCTTCCTCATGGCAGTGATTTTTTTCTTCTGTCTGTAATGCTGAGCCACTCTCACTTAGGAGGCAACTACCACAATGTTCTGGTACAGCCAAAATGAGAGGTTTCATAGTAAGATTCATGGCCAAATCACCAAGACAGGTTTGACACTGCTATTTGTCACATCCATGTCCAGGAGAGTATTTAAAAACTGTACCTTCAGACCTCTTCTCTCACTCCTTCTCCTCCCCCCCCCCCCCAATTTGTCCCATTCAGTTATCCAGCATTCCCACTCTCTTGTGTGGGTGTGGATCCTCCTTCGTAACAGGGCACGTAAACAAATTACAGATTTTCTCCCCAGTGGCAGCGGGGTGGAGGTGGATATTGGGCTGACCGATGAGTTTCAGAGTTTACTGGAACCAGCTACCCCACGTAGTTGATTGTTTTGCTAGTGTTCTCTATTTTTGTCCTCTTTCAGCAAAAATTGGTGACCTTAGCTTTCAGGCACTAGGTTAAAGGCGCATTCTGGGTTTTCCCTAGAGAAGCTGAGCCAAATAAATTGCTGTTTACCAAAGAAGGAAATGTTACCAGGGCAAAAGAGAATCGCTAGCTGTTCTATAGGACTAGACCCTGGGGTTCCACAAAACAAACTTTGCCCCACATCAACAGTTCTAGGGAACACACAGAAATTCCAGCATAAATGGACGCCAGAATTTTTCTTTCACTCCCCACAGTTTACTGCAGGAACAGTGTAGCATCTACTGTGCAAGTACAGAGACCTTTCGTTAGTCCACCAGCTATATTCAACTGCCTGTTGCGTGGAGGTGAGTATCCTTGTGCTATGGATACCCGCATGGCCCCACAGTATGCCAACATTTTTATGGCTGACTTAGAACAACGCTTCCTCAGCTCTCGTTCCCTAATGCCCCTCCTCTACTTGCGCTACATTGATGACATCTTCATCATATGGACCCACGGAAAGGAGGCCCTTGAAGAATTCCACCTGGACTTCAACAATTTCCACCCCACCATCAACCTCAGCCTGGACCAGTCCACACAAGAGATCCACTTCCTGGACACTACAGTGCAAATAAGTGATGGTCACATAAACACCACCCTATATCATAAACCTACTGACCGCTATACGTACCTACATGCCTCCAGCTTCCATCCAAGACACATCACGCGATCCATTGTCTACAGCCAAGCCCTAAGATACAACCGAATTTGCTCCAACCCCTCAGACAGAGACAAACACCTACAAGATCTCTATCAAGCATTGGTAAAACTACAATATCCACCTGGAGAAGTGAGGAAACAGATTGACAGAGCAAGATGGGTACCCAGAAATCACCTACTACAGGAAAGGCCCAACAAGGACAATAACAGAACACCACTGGCCATCACATACAGCCCCCAGATAAAACCTCTCCAGCGCATTATCCACGATCTACAACCTATCCTGGAAAATGATCCCATACTCTCACAGACCTTGGGAGGCAGGCCAGTCCTCGCTTATAGACAACCCCCCAGCCTGAAGCAAATATTCACGAGCAACTACACACCACACCACAGAAACACCAACCCAGGAAACAATCCCTGTAGCAAACCTCGTTGCCTACTCTGTCCCCATATCTACTCTGGCAACAGCATCAGAGGACCCAACCACATCAGCCACACCCAACCACATCAGCCACACTCATTCACCTGCACATCTACTAATGTTATATATGCCATCATGTGCCGGCAATGCCCCTCTGCCATGTACATTGGCCAAACCGGACAGTCCCTCTGCAAAAGAATAAATGGACACAAATCGGACATCAGGAATGGTAACATACAAAAGCCAGTAAGTGAACACTTCAATCTCCCTGGTCATTCTATTACAGATTTAAAAGTCACTATTATTGAACAAAAAAACTTCAGAAACAGACTTCAAAGAGGAACAGCAGAACTATAATTCATTTGCAAATTTAACACCATTAATCTGAGCTTGAATAGGGACTGGGAGTGGCTGGCTCATTACAGAAGCAGCTTTTCCTCTCCTGGAATTGACACCTCCTCATCTATTATTGGGAGTGGACTACATCCACCCTGATTGAATTGGCCCTGTCAACACTGGTTTTCCACTTGCGAAGTAACTCCCTTCTCTCCATGTGTCAGTATATAATGCCTGCATCTGTAACTTTCACTCTATGCATCTGAAGAAGTGAGGTTTTTACCCATGAAAGCTTATGCCCAAATAAATCTGTTAGTCTTTAAGGTGCCACCAGACTCCTTGTTGTTTTTGTAGATACAGACTAACACGGCTACCCCCTGATTCTTGTGATGATGTGTATAGCTTATGGATTCTGATTGGTGTTATGAAGTTATTGTGGAATTGTTTATCAGGGACTGTCTGTATGAGGAATTCACCATTTACTGACGGGATGTAGCACGTATCTGCCAGACCAGGGACAATAGATGATTGTTAACCCTTAATGGTCACCTGTTCAGGATATCTTTGGACAATGGGTTGGCTGAAGTTGGGAGAAGCTAGTTCCTCCAACATCTCTGCAGGGTGAGGGAATGGAAAGCTCCGACCAGTGGAATAAAGACGCTTTGGACAGGAGCATGGTTTTATAACAGGGGTGGCTGTTAAATGCAGGACTAGCCAAGGTTAGAGAAAGCTAGTGGACCTAGAAAGGGGAAGAGGGTCCAAGTTTCTGAAGAGAAGCCATGAGCTGCACGAGAAGGATCCTGGACACCCCAGAGGATTCTGCCCAAGCCCAAAGAACTCTCCAGAGTGGTGAGGAAACAGGCAGGGAAATGCATATGTGTGTGTTTATTATTTTGTCTAGATCTGTCTCTCTCTTTTGCTAAGTAAAGAGCAATTGTGTTTAGAATCCTGTGCAAAATCTGTGTGTCTGTTTGCTTTCACTGTTGCATGCCCCTGAAATAAGTCCAGAGTACCCACAAGGTGGAATTCTGGGAAGAGGTGTGCGTTGGTCCCGGGGGCAGACAGTTAGACCGCCAGGTCTCAGCCATCAGAAGGGGGTGCTAGACACTGTCTGTGCTCCCGGTGTGGGCCTGGACTTCGTTCAGACTCAGGAGACTTAAAGAGCACATGTGGCCCATTGAGATGGGTCCCAAACCCAACAGCCTGGTGAGCGTCCAGCCGGTGGGAACTCTGCCAGGCTGCGGGTAAGTGACCATTGTCACTTGGCCAAAGCGGATAAAGGATAACAGAAGACCAGCTTGGCCTGTAATATAAAGTTGTTGATTAAAAGTAAGATTAAAGCTGGAGACAGAGAGACTGGTGTCAAAAGGATGGGCCTGAGTCTCATTTCCACCCAGTCTCCTTTATACTATTCAGGCATAAAATGCATTTACATCCCCTTTAAGGCCTCTTTATGCTGCCAGCAGGGAGCAAAGGGACCTTAGCGTAGATGAGAAGCAAATTTGAAGGGGAGACAGCAAGATTACTGGTAAGGTTACATGTTGACATAACAGTGAGCAGAAATGGGAGGAAATATTTATACTCAAACTCGCCAGAAATGTGTTTTCATTGACTAATTTTGATGGGATGAGGTTGATAGATTCCCCTGGATGATGCTTATCTGGGGGTCATAGCCAGTTGGATAGCTCCCTGTTTTGTTTTCCACTGCCCCTACCATCTGCTGAGGCCCTGGAATCCATGATCACACCCTTGGGCCTTCATTATGCTGATCCCAAAAGTTGTCCTGATCAGACCGAGTCAGAGAGAGGGAACCAGATGATACCACCCTGTTACAATCACCACCTCCATTTGCTTTGACTAATTCCTGAACACCTGGGATGTGAACCTGAATTCCCTGCTGTTATTCCCTCCTTGGCGTGCACCATTGATTACACTGCTAAATTATAAACTGAAATGGAAAACAGTCTGAGGCAATAGCTGCCTTTCTACATACTGAAAAGGCCTATGACCTGCTATGGAGGGAAAGCTTATTGTACAAAGTAGGTGCAGTCGGGATGACAGAAATAAGGTAGGGGTGGATTAGAGAATTTTTGAGTAAAAGGAGTGTGCAGGTCAGAGTTGGGAAAGTTATGTTGAAAACGTACCATTTTAAAAATGGTGTACCACAGGGAAGTGTCGTCAGACCAATATTATGATAAATGATCTCCCACAATACAGAAATGCGAGGTAGGTGTCACTTTGTTTCCAGATGATTGTGCTCTGTGTGGGAGGAGCAGAAATATTGAGGTGGCAGAAAAACGAATCAGCGAAGCATCACGAGAGACTGAGGAAATGCATGGGGTTTCAAGTTCTCCTTTGCTAAAACCAGAGGACTGATCTTTACGAAGAGGAAAGTTACAAAGGAACGTAAACTGTGTGTGAATGGAGAACAAACAGATAATCAATCAAATTCTTAGGGGTAATATTTGATACTAAGTTACTTCGGAAAGACCATATAAACAATGAAAGGTTTCAGAGTAGCAGCCGTGTTAGTCTGTATCCGCAAAAAGAAGAACAGGAGGACTTGTGGCACCTTAGAGACTAACAAATTTATTAGAGCATAATAAACAATGTTAAAGATAAATGTACAGGAAGGATTAACCTGCTTAAAAGTCTTGTTGGGACTAATTGGGAGGCAGATAAGAAAGCAGAGCTGATGGTATAAGGAGCCATAATCAGACCAATTATTGACCATGGCTGCTAAGCCTTCGGGTCAGCATCAAAAATCAGAACTTAAATAATTAGATATAATGTAAGCCCAGGCACTACAAATTGCACGCAGTGCATTTATTACAACACCTATATGCTCACTACAGATCGTTTCTAGTAAAATGCCAGTTACACTATGAATAAAACTACTGGGACTTACTTTCTGAGCTAAAGTTACTAGGAACCACAGTGATGAAAACACCAAACAAATATATGAGGACTGTTGAGAATTTGATAGGCAAACTATAGCACGTGATGTGAGAACTCCACATGCTGTTCGAGTAAGTGTGGATGCAGGAGTTGAAAGACCAGGAAAAACTGAACAAAGTCATAACTTTTAGACATGGGAAAATTAGTTACGGATGGCAGGTTGCATGACCAAACATGGATTTAGATGTACTTTATAACCTTAAGGGTATAAAAAAGAGAGTAGGTATTAAAAATGAAGTGTACCAATATATAAATGAAAAGTGGCGTTGGTTTTGTCAAATGTATACAGATGGGTTGGAAAAAAAAAAGAGGAAGAGTAAGGACGGCATATTGTACACCAAAATTGGGAATTAGTACCTCATTATGTAGCTGTCCATTTTTCTTTCTCCTTTTCCTGTTATACAGAGTGTTTCCTAGGAGAAAATACCTTGTTTAATAGGTTTTTTTATGGTATTAAATGTGGTAGCAACTGTTCTTGAGAAAAAGTCAATAGGGGTTCTCACACCAAATTTTTTGGTAGCCTCAGAATGCAGCCACCAATTCTCGCTGGTGACACTTTTCCCTAAAATACTTAATTAACTTTAGGAAAAACAAATAAATATGCACATACACAAATCCAAATCATTGTAATTTATTTATGTAAGGTGACTTTTTTGCGGACTCAATAATGCTGTGAACAGTGATATTTTGTATGTTTGTTAATATCACTTTTCACAGCACACTTAATAGGTGCCTCCTCCTGGGTGCCTAGGGGATTAGCTCCTTCCGGGTCCAATGCCCTTTTCCTCACAGCATGGTCCTCTCTCTCTCTCTCTAGAACTTCAGGTACTCCTTCATGACTCAGCCCTCCAGCCAGGTCACTATAGTCCTCCCCTTCTGGGGTATCAAAGTCCCACTGGATGATCTGTCTCAGGCAGTCTTCTGGTCCACTGCCCAGATTGTGCCACTTCCCCAGTGGCTGGGAGGGGAGCCCAGGCCCACCTCCCCATTACTCCAGGTTCAAATCCAGGGACCCTATAACTGCTTGCACCCTGACTCCTTTGCTGTTTCCCTTGGACTCCATCCTACTTCTTTGTTCTTATCTTCTGGCCTCTCCATCTCTCTGAGTTTACCAGCCCAAACTCCATTCTTCCAGGGAGTTACTGCAGACTAACTCCATTGCAGCCTTTTTCTTTTTCTCTTTTTTATGGCGAAGCAGACTTGACTAATAATCAAGCCACCTCCAACTATAATTCCTCCATACTTAGTGGTTTATATCCTCTCGCTCTGCCCTGTGTCTTTCAGGTAATGTATCAGCACCTTTTTAGTAATACTCCATTTCCTGATATTTTTACTAAAAAACAATTTTTTTTTAATCTTAAGACTTTTGAATTCCTCAACAAGCTTTTCCCCTTCTGTATGAAAGCCCCAACACACCCATAAAAGGTGATCAATTGATTCTTTCACTGTACAGAGTGAAGTTAGTTCATCTTTGTGTCATTTATTTGAATAAGATTTTTGTTTAAAAGACAATGGCCAGTTAATACTCAAAACGAAAACACTTCAGGCCCTGAAGTATGTCATAATCCTGTAATTCTAGGTCACAAGATAAAAAAAAAAAAATCCATCTTCCTCTTTTTTCATTAATCCAATTTTTTTTGCCATTCCTCTTTTAAATTTGTCTGTATTCAGCTTTTGAATTCCTGTTTACTCAAGAATATTGCTACTATGTCAATTCTTCCATTTCTTACAGCATTTTTCACTGCTTTGACCGCCATTTTGTTCCCCTTTATCCCAATATGCACTATGATCCAAACTAATGCTACATGTATCCCCATCTGCACTAATTCTGTTATTAGAAATATAATTTCATTGATTAAATCACTTTTACCTTCCAAGACACCCTTTTTTTATCACCGTTAAGACCAGAGATTGAATTTTTGTAAATGACCGCAGCTGCTGGGCGTACATCTCAGATTCAGTTTAACACTAACATTGTTGCTACTAGTTTGGCTGTCATGACAGCTACATAATGGTTAAAATAGGTTTTTACTTAACTATTTGAGCTTCAAATGCTTTAATTGTGTTCTCTGTGTTAATAAACAGTATTTGTGTTGGTTATAATGGGAGTCACCAGCGATATTTTGTCACAAAACTGTGGACCACAATTAATTGTTTGTTCCATTCCCCATTGCGCCCATGAAACCCCTCCCCGCTTTTCATTACAACATACCTCTTTGATAAATACAACGCTTCAGGCTCCAGAGCTGTCAAACCAGCAGGGCGCTAAAATCCTAGAAGGACGCATTATGCGCTTTTCCTTTTTTTTCAAACTGAGGCCAGTTCTAAAGAGAAAACTCTGGTCCTGATTCTCATGCACATCCAGGGCCCTGTACAGCCCTGTTTCAATGTGAAAGGGCCTTATGGAGAGCAGTATAAAATGGTCTCAGTATAACTGGGGAAAAGACCATCTGCCTCTTCACCACTAGGTGGCAGTGCAGCAACACACATCCCCATGGCTTTTGAAACTAAATTTGTGTGCTAGTATCTAGTTATTCTTTCACTTGGCCTATGATTTGCCATGATGCGTACCTTCATCCAGCCAAACCACATACAGTCAGCTAGAAAGGATGGACATGCAGGGCTTCAGTCCTACTGTACGTTGAGGGCAGCCACTTAGCAAAAATTAGATCTAAAAATCTTGTGCTACATGGAAAATGGAAATTGGCCAGATTTTGGCCAAACATGTTTTGGGGGGTAGGAATGTTCCAAAATGTATTTGTAATGTGTACGGGGTAGAGATAGGGGGAGACAGAGCTTACTCTCTCCCCCACTATAAACAATCTGTTCCCTGGTTCTGCACATTCAGTAACTGTCCAAACAGAGAACCAACTTCTCTCTTCTCTCTCTCTCTGTATTTTCATTTGCTAAAACACTGACAAAAGTGATCAAATGTTTCACAAGTTTCAGTGGGCTGCTGTACAGTCACATCACCGAACAATACCAGCCATGTCACCATCATAGCAACGGAACTATGATTTAAGAGTAATTTAAAAAAATACAAATGTAAAAAATGTAACATCTTATTTTTTTAAAAATGATGATAATAATTGGAGATTAGGGAAAGATAATGAAATATCTCATAAGTCTTAAAGCCCCATTCTACTTTCCGGTGTACCCCAAGCTCCCATCTACCTCAGTGGGACTTTGGGGGGCACAAGGAATATAGGATCAAATCCCCTGTGTAAATATGTAAAACAATCCTGTTTAAAGGCTTGATCCTATGCTCATAGAAGTCAATGGCAATTCTCCCACTGACAATGATGTGGGGATACAGAGCAAGTAATTCTCCACAATAACCAAAAAGAAAACAATTTATTTAAATATGTGGTGTCAAAAATGGTTTGGAGACTGGTACATTATAACATTTCCCTGGGGGGGGGTTTCGCCTTTCTCTGCAGCGTGGGGCATGGGTCGCTTGCTGCAGGATTCTCTGCACCTTGAAGTCTTTAAACCACAAGTTGAGGACTTCAGTAGCTCAGACATAGGTCAGGGGTTTATTACAGGAGTGGGTGGGTGAGATTCTGTGGCCTGCGTTGTGCAGGAGGTCAGACTAGAAGATCATAATGGTCCCTTCTGACCTTAAAGTCTATGAGTCTATAACAAGTTGTATTTTAAGCCCAGCCACCTCACATTTTAGTAATTAGTAAAGTGCAGACATTAGACTCAGAAATTCTCTTTCACTTTCATTTTCCCCTCATGCATAGCTTTTTTAAACCCTATAAATAATTTTGTCAGACCATGTCAGTTAAAAAGGCACTTTTCATTTATTGTACCTCACAGCTGCATACTCGGTCTGGAACAGAAAAAGGAAAGACCAGATATTAATATTTTTAATGCAAATCTATAATCTCATACATTTAACTAGTACTACTTATTAGGTAACAAGACAAGAAACCAAATTCTACTCTCACTCACACCGATGTAAAACTAGAGTAACTCCTCTGACGTCAATGGAATTCAATTTTATGTCAGTGTAAGTGAGAGCAGAATATTGTGTAGAAGCGTTTTACAAAAAAGAGGTTAGATTCGGATCTCATCTACACTGGCATAAATGCACATAAATGGGCTGTTGCAAATGACAGAGAAATATGACCCAAAAGATGCAGTAGTAACCACAAGCTAAATTCTCATCTCCGTTACTGCTGGGATTGGAGTTGCATCAGTGTATCTGCTACAAGAATTAGACCCCTGCCCCCTGTTGTTAGAGCTGTTCCATTCTAAATTCCTATTTTCAGTCTTCTTTCCTTCTCAAAATTCCTAGAAGGATTAAATGTTTTAACATCTAGTCTGGGCCCTGAAGTGATTTTTTTTTTTAAAGTTTGCAGGCCATTAGTTGGCCTTCTTTTGAATTATGGGAGAGTGAAAAATATTTAGGCCAAATTCTGCCAGACCAATGTTGATTTGAGTAATTCCACTAATGCCGATGAGGGGGTAACTCGATGTATGACCATGTAACTTGGAGCAACATTTGGATGAATGTGACCAGCTGTTCAGACTTTTTTTTTCTTTTTTGGTCCATGTAAAACTCATAAAGAAGCATAAAAAGCACCGCTTCATCCACCACTCGGGCAGGCAGGAATGTGGTAATACAATAGCAATTCTGCACCGGCAACCCTACAAAGCAGTTGATGTCTACATTAGGAGGGAAATGAAAGAATAGCTTCTTCACGTGAACGTCAGAGGAAATCAAGTAGTCGGAATGTAGCCACCAGTGTCGGAATTTGGCCAGGACGCTAGTTTAACACCCTATGAATATACTGTATCTTTCTGACGCGCCAGTGGCTAAAAAAGCACTTTACCTGTGGAAGGTGCCTCATAGGTATTTGATTCCCTGTTTGCACAGCTTTCCCTGCTGGAGAAGAACAAAGGGACAGTTACAGGGATAGGTGATGAATGGCTGCTTCCTAGCAGATAGAATTATAAACAGTTACCTCTGGTGGGACACTTTCTGAAGAGCAGGATCAGCAGCTGGATGACGACAAGGATGAAAATACAAGACAGACCAGCGTATAACACATAACTGCAGTTTTCTTTCCTGGCCCCATCTGCAGAGAGAAGAGAACAACGTTCGGCGCTGAGCAAAGATTTGTTAGGGGAAAAATCCCATTAAAAAGAGTGGGTCTGTGTCATCCACTTCTCCTGGAACGCCAGGCACAGAAGTGAGACCTTCCCTCCAAAATCCACCGTCTCGGGTCATTGTCACACTCCCCACCTGGAGGTGGCGCCGTTGGGGCCGGTTGACCACTTGGTGCTGGATTCAGGCCATTGGTAGCCCGAGGTAAGCTAAATCTTTTTATTTATTAACTCTGCTTGCCTGCACTGGGCATTATTTTATCAAGAAGTGATTTATTTCAGCCTAAGAATCACTGATCCAGTCTGGGAATCACTGTTCCACTGATGACTAGAGTGAGTTAAACTGAATTAGAATGAAAACGCTTTTAGGGAGCATCGTAGAATCATAAATGTTAGAGATAGCAAAGGCCTGTGATTGTAGGTCTCATGTAGTTCACCTCCCTGACTAGTCCCTACAGTAGACTCACTAGTGCTTTATCCAGTCCAACTTTAAATAAGGCTTCATCCTTGTCACTTGAGAGACAAACCCACAACCCAATAGATCTCATTATCGGGAATCCTGGGTATTCATCCTACTTTTTCCTTCGCTCAGTTCACTCCCATTGTCCTAGTTATTCCATCTCAGAGCCCCCAAGCCATTCTCCTGTCTCTTTGCCATTAACACTCCTCAAACCCTTGTAGAAGCAGTGCTCAGATAGCGTCTGACCCAAGACTGACTGAAGTCTATGTGAATCTTTCCACTGACTTCAATGGGCTTTCAAGCAGGCCCATAAGGAGAAAGAACTAGGAGCAGTTTTGCCACAGATCCCACTTCTTACCACTGCTCATTGAAAAATGGTTTTGAGAGAGAGCGAGGAAAGGCGGGTGACAGGGGAGCTACCAGAACGTTCTCTCACAATTTGATGCCATGGCTGTGTTGGTCCCAGGATATTAGAGAGGCAAGGGGGGTGGGGTCATATCCTTTACTGAACCCGCTTCCGTTGGGTGAAAGAAACAAGCTGTCGAGCTACACAGGCCCAAAGAAGAGCTCTGAGTAGCTCAGACTTGTCTCTTTCACCAACAGAGTTGGTCCAATAAAAGATATTACCTCACCCACCGTGTCTCTCCCACAATTCAAGGCCTCTAGGTAGTTTTTATACCTAGTCCCCACTCCCCCTCATTTTAGTTATTTAGCTCAGCAGTAACCCTTTAGAGCTGTGTATTTGTCCTGACGTGAGGTGAAGTTTTCACCAGACACCAGATATAAATGTCTTGGGAGACAGAACAGGTTAGATAGGATATGATACTGGACCTGTTTCCTTGGAGACTGTAGCATTGATGCTTCTCCCCGTGCTACTCTCCTTGGCTGTACAAGTGCAGATCATCTCCTGCTTCCATGTCTCAGAAGGGAGTGTCATTAGGCTCCAAACACTAAAGACCCCGTTCCCGTCTATGGCTCCAGCATCCATCTGACCCTCAGATGCCTCCTCACCAGTGTCCCAGAGAACTTCATTCCAGGAAGGAGTGAAATCAGACAGCAGGCAGAGCAGAGGAATGATGGGGGGACGCTCAGCATCTTCTGGGGTGGAGGGCACCAGGATGGAAAGTCTTGGCTCAGAGGCATCTAAAAGAGAGTGGAGTCACCCAAAATAGAGACCGGAAAGACCTGTTACCTGTAGCTCAGCTAGTCCCTACCCAGCTCCTACCCCTGCCAGTGGAGAATATTTTAAGTATCTAGTGCATTGCCTAGTCTAGTCTTCCGTGTCTTAAATGGTGGGACTTCCCTTGCACGAAGGGGATTTCTCTTGCTAATTTCATCCCATTACACTCCTTCGTCCCACCCCAAACGGTTCCCCTGGCTCCTTGATGGTCTTAATATTCTGCATACCTGCAGAGGGTGGAGATTCAAAAATTAGACACCTCTTTACTACACTGTATTCTTATGTTCAACTCCTGCTGAGTTTCTCGAGTAAAAAGCTTCCCCATGCAAACCACATTAGTGAATGCCTAGTAAAGAGCCGGATTAATAAAGTTTTAGAAGACCAGCAGGAAGATGCATCACATCCCAGGCTCAGGTGGCTTTCCTAGGTACAGTCCGTGAGCGTGCCTATGAGAAGGTAGGATAGTACTAACAGCTAGCACTGGTGCATTTCTCATCAGTAGTTAGAGATCAAAGCACTCTATGTTGGCGAGTAAGAGTCATTACCCCATTTTAGTTGCAGAGTGATGGGTGGCCAATGGTTCAGGATTACAATCCAGGTTTCCTAATTCACAGTCTCATACAGTATCCGCTACCTGGATTGTTCTACCTCTCGACATAAACCGCTGATGACTTGAAACCGAAATGGGGTGGGGGTGGGGGTCAGATAATCACAATTGCAAGATTCTGTCTCAGAACCAGGGCCATAACCAGGACGGGGCAAGCGGGGCAGCCGCCCAGGGCGCAAAGCTACAGAGGTGGAAAAATGGGTTGGAAAGGAAAGATCGGATCCCTCCTTTCCCTTCAGCTCCCTCCCCCTGAGGGCCCCAAAGGTTCTGGCAAGCTCTTCTGGGGCCCTCGAGGTCTCTCCATACCTGCCTCCCAGGCTTCCCTTCAACCACAGCTCTTGGCTTCCCATGTCCCCCTCCCCAACTCCCGCAGTCACTGCCCCCACCAGCTCCCCTGCACCTGCCCCAAGCCACCCTTCTCCTTGTTCCTCTCTTTCCCCTGTAGGCTCCTGTCCCCCAGCTCTCAGAACCCCTGGTGGCCCCAGTGCTGGAGCTGCCCAAGCAGGGAATGCAGTCAGCCGCCCCCGGCCCCTGCAGCAGGTGCAGCGCCCTCACCCCCCCCCCCGATCTGGAAGCTGGGGGATCCCCAGCACAGCGAGCCCCAAAGCCTGGCACTGGGCGGTGCAGGCCGCTAGCAGCAGCAGGGGGCTTATATGCGCGGCTCATGGTCTGGGCTCACGGCAGAGGCTGGTGCTTGGGGGTCTGGGCTCAGAAGCTCACCGCAGCACCCCACCATCATTTTTATCCCTGCAGGAGCCTGGCTGGGAAATTCTCAGGGCCAGTAGGAGGCAGAAGGGCCGGGAGAAACATGACGCAGTTGGCCTCCACTTGCCCTGACCCTGCTCTGCTGTGGCTTACCATGCAAAGGGCTGCGGCAGCTCTCAGGGATCGGCTCTGGAGCCAATGGCTGGGCCATCCCTGCAGCAACCCCAGCCAGCCCCCAGCCACCAGGACAAGACAAAAACCAGTAGGGCTTGCCCCAGGTGCTCAAATGCCTAGTCACAGCTCTGCTCAGAACCCCTCAAACCGCTGGAATGTCATTGTCCCAACCCACTGGAAACTCACCTGTGACAATCAGCCTGGTCCCAGTCCCGAAGTTCGGATGTACATATACAGCAAGGCCACAGAAATACACCCCGGAGTCATTTCTTTGTACGTTGCTTATAATCAGCGTATACGTGTTTGCCGGAATGTTCACTTTACTCGAGTATTTTTCGTGTGGAAGTGCAGCATACTCATAACTCTGGTAAATCCCGTGCAAACTTCCATTCTGAAGCTCTTTGTACCAGTACATATACTGTGTTCTTGTTGAAAGCTTACAGTGTATCTCTGCAGTTTTTCCAGAGGCCAGAAAGATCTGTGCCGGGCTCTGTTGGATCAATATCCCTTCCTGTGAAGCAGTCACTATAAAAAGAAACATAAAAACATGAACACATGAATCACTTGTAAGAGACTCACCCTTTGCAATATATGCAATATAACCTGGCATCTGCTCCAAGCAAAATGCCCATTGTTTTAAAAATTGGGGGTGGGTTAACTTTATTTTTGTACTTATGCATTTTCTTAGGATTCATATACACTATAGGAAAATTGATGTATTTTAAACTAAACATACGTTGCTGAATTTTTTTTTCTAGTATAGTATTTTTTGCCATATTGTCAAATGTAGCATAGCTGTAACATAAACAATAATCACTGCACGCATGGATGCTAATCAATCCCTTTGCACATCTACATCACCTCTCATCCAAAGACACTGAAGCACTTATCACAATGAATTAAACCTCACAATCATACTAATAAATAATATTTAGGGTGACCTGACATCCCGATATTATTGGGACTGTTCCAATATTAGGGGCTTTGTCTTATATACACAACTATACCCCCCAAAAAAGTGTCCCGATTTTTCACACTTGCTATCTGGTCACCCTAATAATATTCAACAGAGAGTCCTGTTGACTACATCTGACAAAGTGGGCATTCACCCACGAAAGCTTATGCTCCAATACATCTGTTAGTCTTAAAGGTGCCACAGGACTCTCTCTTGCTTTTTACAGACCCAGACTAACACGGCTACCCCTCTGATACTTGACTAATATTCGGGACTTAGAGCCTGTCACATGATAATCAAACTGCTTTGCAGCTATTAATGAGTTCAGCCTCACAATTTTCCTGTGAGATGATGAAATATTAACCCTGTGTACAGCTGGAGAAATTATCACAGGTAAGTGGAGAGATTTGGCGAGGGTCCCACACATCAATGACATGATTTTGAATAAAACCCAAGTGTTCTGACTCCTGGGTCCTCTGCTCTATCCACTAGACTGCACTCTCCCATTCATATTAAGCTTGAATCAGAGTTAAAAACAACAAAATTAATGTTATTTGACCAAAATTGTACATGAAAGGGAATGCTTTATTATCTTAGACATTCAGGCTTAAAATCATCTTTTTGATTACCTATAAAAAAAGACTAATGCCCCTGGAAGCCTATATAAAATACATGAGCATAAAAGAGAACTGGATTTTGAACAACAATCCATTACAGTATCCAAAATGTTAAATTATATTCAAGGTGTTGTGGAGAGCACAACACATTATTTCATTACCTCTCTTAGGATTTCAGTTGGTGAACTAAAACATATGACTGTTAACTCTCCCCATCAGCTCCTCTTGGTGTTACCCGTATTTCAGAAGATTTTTGCACATGAAAGTAATTTTTTGTAGCAAGGTACAAAACAAGCATGAAATATCAGGCTAAAATACTTACTCTGCAGATAGAATAGAATCATCCAAATGATATGGTAGGACATTTTCTGGCTTTCTTCAGTCATGCAAAGTTGATGCTCTGAGAATGGTAGATGCCTGTTAGTTAATGGATCTCTTGATGAAAGACTTTATCACGTGGAGAGGAAGATGTCATATTTCCTCTTAAAGTTCTGTGGGGGCAACATGTGTGACAAAGGAGAGGGCCAGGAGATATTACTAACCCCATTCAAAATCTTACTCTGACAGCCAGCAGGGCAAATCTAGGGAATAATATTCAGTTGCCTCTAAAATTCATTACACAACAAATTCCGGGTCTGACTGTGTGACAGCAGAGTGGGTATTTTAAAAGGAATTTTTCATCTCATAATTGGATGGATGGGACAAGCCCCTCTTTGGACTGAAACTTACGTGGATTATTTTCTGTGCTTCAGGGTTTCAGACATTCAGATGTATTTGGGGGATGTTAGCCCCGATAGAAGGAGAATAAGGTGCGTGGCTCTGAAGAGTCATCCTGATACTTTATCAAAGGATAGAGGAAATCATTGAAGAGGCTGGTCGTGCACTATGGAAGTGTGGGAAATGTACAAAAATACATTAGCTTGTTTGTTTAGTTATTATTGCAGATGAAATAAACGTTTTGGGAAGAGACCCAGTGGGAAAGGAATGGCTGGGTCTAGAAAATGGAAGTATACGGTTATTCCAGTTGAGATCTTTGAGACATAACCTAATTGTGGGTCACACAGGTATGTGCCTAATGCATGTTCCTTGCAATAATATTCAAAACGAGTTAGAGAGAAAAAAGAACTGAAATACCCACAAAGATATTCCAGTTCCTTTCTTGTAAATGTGTATTCGGAAACACGGTCATCTTACATATTTGAATATTCTAAAAAACCATTTGGAAATCGTGTCTCATTGATGTCTATCTCATGGGAAGTTTAATACAGTATGGCACAAACAGCTACTCGGACCTCACTAGTCCATGTCCCATATATGAGACTCCGGCTATTTCAACACCCATGAAATATAGGAGAAGACACCTACTACCTGAAGCTTGTCTGTTGCATTTGTTACGGTACTTAGAAATATAAAATGTTATAGGAAGTAGCTGTGGATGGTTAATAGGCAAGTTTAAATTTTAAAAACACCTGGTGCATTTTACATTTTATAAATGTGATCAGTCTAATTGGGAATACATCACTTGGCTTCAATATATATATTTTTTTAATACAGCTATTTGATAGTTTGTGGATGGCTTAAAAAAAACACACGACATCATGAGAATTTAACATATTGGCCAATCTCCTCATCAAAAATAGGCTAAAGCAATCTGAATGTTTGGTAAAAATAATTTCAAAACTTTTCTCATCTAGCCAACCACCTGTACATTGAATTCCATCCCAATGGGGTATGAACCAGCAGAGATACGATGCCCTAAACACCAAAAGTTAGACAGTGCTGAGACACACTTTATCCTAATGACGTTTATACTATTATTATTTTATTTGTTACTTCTATAGTACTGTAAGTATTTATAATACAGGTATGTTAATGATGTGATGCTGACATGCCCATATGAAATTCCTGTCAATCAAGCCAATAATCTGTGCTATAATTGTAACAGAGAAGCAATTCAGGCATCTTGGTAGAGCTGTATGGGAGAAGATTGCAATGCCATTGATTATGCTTTAACTGTTCCTCATTTTCTCCCTTCACTGCTACTAAATTTACTTATTTGTATTTAAAATAAAAATTCTCAACTTTTAAAAAGCTGCAACAAAACCACAGAGTGCTCTATGGCTACTGGTTATCTGCTATTAATTCAATTCAAGGAAATGCAAAGTATTTCATCCAGTTGCATTTCTTTTATATACATTCATTATAAAATTGTTCTTCATTAATAAAGTCCAGAGGATGTTAAATGTTAAGACAAAGTTTAAAGCTACTGTAAGGCATTAGATTTTTATTTTTATGAAAAAGCTGCTAACCCAGGGTCTAAGCGGTTCTAACCAATTTTAGAAAGGCAGTCTGGAATATCTGAACTTTTAGGAGTACATTCTTCAAGTTGCTACACAGGAATTTACTATGCAAAATCCCTTTGTTAGAAGATGATTCAGATTATCTCAGCCAAACAGAAAGCATTGTTGTGTTTTCAGTTACCCAGAGTGTTTGCCACAGTTAATAAATACTTTCACTCCCAAAGACCATCTTCCAGGAAAGACAAGGGCTCATTCGACAGCTTTTTTCTTTTACATTTGAAAAATGTATTTATGAGGCTATCCATGTCCATCGACCCTTCTGCACTTGGGACTCTCTTTGAAGTGCATGTCCCTGTAGTGTAGAACTTTGAGTATTTTTAACATAGATCAGTCGTCCATCTCCTGGTTTTATCATGTCACCCACAGCTAGTGTATCTGAGTACCTGTCATATAAAAGTAATAGCAATAGTAAAGTCTCTAGTGGGCTTTAAGAAGTCTCTGGCTCTCCTCCCTACTGGGAATAAAAACTGAATTTAGGGTTGGGATTTTGTTTTTAATGTTTTATATTTTATTATTTTTGGTTTGTTTACTTAGTTAGGCTAATTTGTTGCAGGGTGATGTTTTGATGGCTTGCAGGGGGCGGATGGGGGCGTTCTTTGTCTGGTTCTTTGTTTTTGTTTTTTCACTTAGCTGGGCTTTTCGCTTTGCTTGTTTGTTTAGTTGGTCTTTTTGAAGGGAACGGGGTATCTGTGTTTGTGAGCATCATTTGCAAAAGCTCAGAGCTGGTTGCTGGGTTATTTGCATCTGCCTGTGGTCAGTGTCAACTCACTACTTTTGCCACTCTTTTTTTGTTTGTCAGAGAGCAAAACATTTTATGTTCTTGTTGTCTGTAATCACTTGTTGTCTAACCGTTTCACCACAAAAGAACCAGCCTTTGTTAATGAACTTCCTCGCTCACTGAACCACAGGGGAAAAAAATAGCGTACATGTTTTTGTAATGTAGATCTAAATATACCTCCTTATTTTCCCTCTTTTATCTTCTAAAGATCATCTTAGCCCATCTGCACAAAAAGACGTTACGAAGCATTTGTAGATCTGTGGCCCTAGTCCTGCAAACACTAGTACAGACATGTGCTAACTGTATTCCTAGGAGTAATCCCATTGATTTCAGTGGGACGCCTAAAGGGAATAAAGTTAAGCCCTGGCATACGTATTTGCCTAAAACTGTATTTATGAGGGCTCAGTGAGCCATATCATGCCTTCCATGAGAAGATAGCACAATATGGTGCATTCTCTGTCCCCTGTGGCAGTGGCTCTTAACCTTTCTAGGCTACTGTACCCCTTTCAGGAGTCTGATTTGTCTTGCATACCCCCAAGTTTCACCTCACTTAAAAGCTACTTGCTTACACAATCAGACATAAAAATACACAAGTGTCACAGCGCACTAGTACTGAAAAATTGCTGACTTTCTCATTTTTACCATATCATTATAAAATAAATCAATTGGAATATAAATCTTGTCCTTACATCTCAGTGTATGGCATAGAGAGCAGTATAAACAAGTCATTGTCTTTATGAAATTTTAGTTTGTACTGACTTCACTAGGGCTTTTTATGTAGCCTGTTGTAAAACTAGGCAAATATCTAGATGAGTTGATGTACCCCCTGGTAGACCTCTGCGTACCCCCAGGGGTACACGTACCCCTAGTTGAGAACCACTGCCCTATGGCATTTTCCCCAATAGTGACAACTGAACCTCAAGAGATTTGGAGGATTAGCTGGGATATGTATCTGTCTGAAATACTTTGGGTTGTGATTCTGCAGTCCTCACTCAGGCAAAATTTCCACCTACATCAATGGGAATTTTACCTAATGAAGCAACAGGTGCTAGCCCTGAGTTTGGAAATAGGGCTGAAAAATCTGACCCAAACATCTGATCCCAAGAGACTCTCCGCTCTTTGTCTGAGTCTGGCCGGAAATACTGTGACTCTCTGCATGGCTTATCTATTTTTGTTTTCAGCTCGGAGCAGGGAGACAGGAAACAATTTTCTCAACTTCACCAAAGGGGGTGTTTCAGTTTGGGTTTAGCTCTAATTTAGTGCACATCGTTTACATATCTCTCGCCATCACCTGAATGTATCTCATTTAAATAATTCATATCCGTCTTACTAATGTTACCCAGAAAGCCTCTTTAAACTATTTCGAACAATGACCTTCCCGTGAATGCTCCCGCGTGATGTAACATATAGTTGTAAAGTGGGGGTCCAACTCTTTAATGAATGAATCTGATTTAGCCTTAGCTGCCACCCGACAGAGGGGTTGACTTTTCCTTGCAGCATAGGCATCGGCCTGCCTTTGTCCAAGTGCTGCGGAGAAGAACTGGTCACAAACTGGGGTGATTTTTACAAAGACATTTTTGACGTTTTGTAGGAAAAACCTAAAACTTTTTGGTTTTCGGGTTTTCAACAAATAGTCGAAATTTTCCGAGGAAAGCAGATATTTTTTCAGCAAAAAAAATGTCTTTCAGATCCACTTTTCCACTGAAAATGGTTGCGATGGAAAATCTCCCATCAGCCTCAAGGTCCTGCTGAGCTCCTTACTAATTTGACATGTCTGAGTAGCACCACTGGTGAGAAAGGCCCTTTTCCACTTTGAGCTTGGTAGGAGACTTCACCCTTTCTTTCAGATGATGAACTAACTGGCCATAGTGACCAGAATGTTCACTGGTTTAGGGATAGACAGAGGAAACAAGAGGTGGGTTAAACAAGCAACAAACTAAATGTCATGGCACAAATAAGGAGGAGATAGCCAGAAAGAAGATCAGTAGTAATGGAAGAGCCCGATAACAGGCAGAGAGGGGCATTATATCCTCCTTGTGATGGGGTGTATAGACCCTACAAGACAGCAGACACTAAAGGGTTAAGACAGGAAGCAATCACTTCCCCAGCGGCAGCTAAATGGCAGGTTTAACAGCTGGGATAAAAAGCTGCAACCCGGCTGGAGTGGGGCAGTTGCCAGAGAGATTCTGGGTACGTCTACACTGCATGGCTGATCCAGGTCAGCTGACACAGGGCTGCAGGGCTCGGGCTGCCGGGCTATAAAATCTCAGTGTAGACGCTCGGGCTCTGAGACCCTCCTCTCTTGCAGGGTCTCAAAGCCTGGCTCCAGCCTGAGCATCTATACTGAGATTGTCTAGCCTCACAGCCTGAGCCCTGCAAGCCCGTGTCAGTTGACCCTGGTTCTGAGACTTGGCGCCGCAGGTTTTTTATCGCAGTGTAGACGGGAGGGTGGGGGAGCTCAGGGAGGCAGTCGGAGATTTAAACAAAAACAAGTCTTTTTGACTGCCTAACCTAGGATCCCTGGTCTGGCACCCAGAGGAAAGGGCATGCCTGGGTCCCCCTGCCATCCCCTCGTGGAAGAGGGTAGAGATTGATGAGACACCAGACCTGGGTGGCAGCACTAACTTTACTTTTTGTTCCTGCTTTAATTTCTTTTGCTTCTGCCTGCTGAAGAAGGGACTGAAGAAACCTGTAAAAGGGCCCCACCAGAACCAGGGGTAGGAGAAGCCCTAAGGCAAGGATTCCACCGGGGACCAGCAGAACTGTGGGGTGAGGTCCCGTGCAACCCCTGAAGGAGAGAGACCCGGCTGGAGTCTCGGAGGAAGGCTGAGTGATACAGCTTCCATCCCAGAATGGAGTACAAGAAACTGAGGCAGGGATGCAACCATGATTCTACAATGGACCACCAGGGGGCACTCCAGGACTGAGTCCCCCACCACTTCGCACCTCAGTCAGGCCACGTGCCATGACATAGGTGGCATAGCAGGTTCTCATAAAACCCACGACACCTCTACAGCCTCGTAAATGCGATGCCAAAAAGGACCAATCCTGCGCAGATTCATGCCCCAGTGGGTGTTCTGGATGTGCACAGGTTGCAGGATTGGATCCAACCTGCAGAGTAAGAAGATTGGTGACATGGCAAAGTCCAACCTCTCCCATATTCTGGAAATACATAAAAGGAGGCGTTAGTTCTGTCATTCCTGAAACAAGCTGCGGCTTTCACTTTGGTGATTTAAATGGTGACTAAAGTCCTCCGAGCCTGGCCTCCAAATGTCATTACTGGTTAGTGTCATGCTGTCAGGAAATACAGCAGAAGGATGGGTGGGTGCAGGAAGTAACTCCCTCATTTTTTCATGCCATGTGCTGGATGCATTGTACCTTGCAACACTGGCACATTAACCAACATTGCAAACTATTCTGACCCTTTAGAACCCAACACTGCGTGCTGTATTTGGTAGAATATTTTCTTCTGTGTTGTCCGATCTTTGGGTATTTATACTTATAATCATTATGAGCCAAATTTTCAAAGGCATCAGAATTAAGGGCATAAATACCATAGAAAATCAATGCAACTTTGATGCTTTTGAAAATATACCCTATAGTATCTCGGGGTCTGATATTAATTCATCAACAGTCAGCAACAAATACAGCATCCTTTGTGGGTTCCTCCCCGCTCACCTACCCTCCCCCATCCCCTGACCCTAGTCAGTTGATATCCATCTACACCACAGCACACGCTCCTGGGCCGTGTTCTTCATCAGAAATGACCCTTCACTGAAGCAGCGTGTCAGACTTTCGTTGTGTTTTCTACAAACATGCTCTTTGCCAAGTATCTGATTTTCTCTTCCATGGGTAAAACTCCTTGTGTTACTGAACAGCATTCAGAAAATAGTCAGTGCAAGAGGATGTGGACTTTTGTGGGAGCTTAGCAGAGTTTTGCTGCAGTTTAGATGCACTTCCATTCACTTGTGCTAGCTTTAGCCTGGTTTCTAGTAGTCACGCTGCAGCCACTTTTACAGAGCATAAGTATTAGCAGACTAAATAAGTTTTATTCCGGAACTATCCCATTTGTCTATGGCAGAGAGAGATCCAATGAAAGCGACTAAAACGACATAATCTGTTTTATTTCTGCAGTGTTGGGAGCACAGTTATCTCTGTACCCGACTCAGCAATTCCTGTTTGTCGGAATTAGTGCTACGGCAAAGATCCCCTGTTCTTCCAAAGAAAAACTGGAAGGAGGTGGCATTTCGGTTTATTGGTACAGGAGAAGAGAAGGCGAGGGGCCCACCTGCATCAAGAAATGCTTAAATGATCAAAATGTAAGTAAGTTTGCCTGCAAACCCGAGACACACGGCATGACACTGGAAATCTACAACGTCCAGCAGAACGAGTCTGGTGACTATTACTGTGCTGTTAAAACCAGCAGCTATCTGATTTTCGGCAATGGATCCACACTGATTGTTGGAGGTAAGGAAAGATAATGGTGTAACGCAAGGGGAAAAGTGATCGGCAATGCTGAGATGTTAAAAAAAAAACCAGGAAAATGGAACATGGTCCAACTTTCAAAGCTGAACTGGTTGAAAAGGAGAAACTAAGCTGAAAAATAACAACTAAATGGAGCCGCTTAGAAGCAGATTCTGCATTTTTAGGGGACTTAATTAAATTTTTTCCTTTAATGGTCAAATATGGCAGATTTTGTAAAAAAAAAACAAAAATAATAATAATAAACCCACTTCCCTCATACCTTGTGCTTTTCACCAGTAGATCCCAAAGCACTTTAGTTTTACCCTCATCATTATTTATTGCTGCCAGATTGTTTTGGACCTAAGAGCCACAAATACGTTTAGTAACATTTATTCTTTTCTTTTTGCAGAATTTTTTACTTTGAATGAATCCCCGTCTCCTGAGATTAACATTCCTAACGGCCGGTCCGTTACACTAGTGTAATTGTATTGACTTCAGTGGAAGTGTACAATTGTAACAAAGTAAAATTGGTGCCTTTAATTAGATAATAAACAGATGGTAGGTCTGTTGTGAGTCAGACGCAGGATGGAACAATAAATTCTCTGCTTTATTCTGCTCAGACAGCTACACCACCAGCAGCTGGGTTTTGCTTCTGGTTCCATCTCCCCACGGCCTCATCTCCACTGGGACGGTTGATCTGGCTTGCATTGTCCACGGAGTCTCCAACCCAGTCCAAATTTCCTGGAATATTTCTGGGGATCAGCAGGAACAGGCACTAATGCGATCACTGAAAGCAAAGGATGGATCCTTAATGCTCATAAGTCACATTAGCATCCCAAAAGACACCTGGACCAGTGGGAAGATTTTCACATGTGAAGTCAAATTCAACTCTTCTGGCAACAGAGTTAAGAAAAGTGCCAGGTATTTTGAATGTGAGTGATTTTATATTTGCTTCTGTAACTAAAAGAAATCACGACTTTACTTAACCTGCAAGGCGAGTAAATAACGGATGACACAGAGAGAAGGCTGAAGTGTTTAATGCATTTTTTGCTTCAGTCTTCACTGGAAAGGTTAATTGTATCCAGTTGCTTAACACAATAAATATTAACAAAAAGGAGGAAGGATCTCAGGCCAGAGTAGGGAAAGAACAGGTTAAAGAATATTTAGATAAATTGTATGTATTTAAGTCAGAGGGGCCTGATGAAATTCACCGTAGTGTGGTAGAGAGAGAGTGCTTGGAGCACTGGGCCTGGTGCAAGACCTGAGGCCAGACCTAGAGGCTGTGAACCAAAGTCAGGCTATGTATTAAAGCAGATGCTTACAAGTTCACTGTCAGGTACATGAACTTGGCAAAGTTGCTAAAACATAGCAAGTAGGAAGTACTAGGCACTAGATATTTACGTAAATACATTCCAGAAAGCTAGTACATATCCACCCTAATCTAGTACAAGATGAGATGGTTTGACAGAATAACAAATAAGGATGTTTTGTCCGAGATATTAGGAACAAGATACAAGGGGAAGTAACAAAGAGATGCCATGAGACACATAAGGTGGTACGGAAGTTGTTTATCTCCGTTGTTTGTCTGTGTCTATAAATGTTGGGGGACCTTGCCTTAATCCTTTGTGCGGCCGAGGGGACAGCAGAAATTCCCACTGCTGACTGAGCCGTGCCTTGCTAGGGGGCACTCATTGGTTAATGTACTTGTGTGAGTCGTTAGGACTGTGACTTGAGGACAGTAAACCTGTCCGAGTGCCTTTGTCACCGAGCCATGCCTGTCGTCTTTCCCTCTGAGCAATGTAGAGAGCTGCTGAATTCAAAGGCTGAGCTCTCTGCTGGTGCTGTTAACGCCAGAGCTCCAGGGACAGGAGCACTGAGTAGCCGTTAACAGCTCAGCAGCCTTGAGTGTCACAGCAACAACGTTCCACCCTTCCACCCCTAGGATACTTAAGGAAGTAGCTGATGCAATCTCATTAGTGATTATCTTCGAGAATGCATGAAGATGTTTGTAACTTTGAGGTTCTAGTGTAGTTAAGAACTTGAACATGCTACCTAGGGAGGTTGTGGAATCCCGGGAGGTTGTGGAATCCCAGGAGGTTTTTAATAACCGGTTGGACAAACACCTGTCAAGCACGTTCTAGGTTTGCTTGATCCTGCCTCAGCACAGGCGCCTGGACTTGAGGTCTTCTCACGGTCCCTTCCAGCCCTACATTGCTCTGATCCTATGACTTGTAAACTACATGGGTGGAATCCTGGCCCCACTGAAGTCAATGGCAAAAATCCCATTCACTTCAATGGAACCAGGTTTGTAAATTAAGCCAACGTGTTTAACGCAACGGTGCAAACGTGACTGTCCCAGCTCCCGATGATCCGCCGGAGTCTGCTTCCTCCACAGTCCATCCCAGCGGGTGTGTGCCGCAGATATTGCACCACGTGGTGGCAGTTTTCCTGGTGGGGTTGATGGTGTCTCTGAGTCTGGCTTGGATTCGCTGCTGTTCCAGTCCAGGTAATCAACACATCACAGTCCATGCTAGATGGAGAGACCTATAGGCTCAGCAGCCCTATTCATATTTGGGCTGACTTCTCACACAGACACAAACTGAAAACAGTTCTATCAGTCCCTTCTGCTCGGCCTTGCTGAACATGTATTCCTTCCTGCTACTCAGCAACTCTTCGGTAGAGAAAAGCCCTATATTCAACCAGGGAGTCACTGTTGCATCTGAGGACTGACACACTATTTAGATCAGTCATCGTTTGCTTTATCACCCAGGGCCAATTTCTACCCGAAACAAGCAGGTGAAACTCCCATGGGAATCTCTGGGCAAATTCCATTGGGATGTAAATTACACAGCAGAGGCCTGGTTACCCCATGAGTTGTAAATGCACAACTCCCATTGAAATAGCAGGATAATCTGACTCTGGGTGTAAATTGGCGAGAAAACACGTGTAGGGGGTGAAGCGGTTTAACTTGCACCAATGGGCCTATTGCCACTCTTTTGACTCAAGCGGCCAGTCAAATTTCAGGGCCTTCGGGTTCCAGCTGGAAGTAGAAATTGATGGACTCTAGTGTTTTCTTTGTTCATTCCTTGTAAATAAACAAGATTGCATCAAAGTCCTGCTTCTCAAGTGCATGAGGAACCAAGAACAAAATGGGAAGTTTCTAAGGGCATGGCTACACTTGCAGATGTAGAGCGCTTTGAGTTAAACCAGCCTTCAGAGAGCACAGTAGGGAAAGCGCTGCAGTCTGTCCACACTGACAGCTTCAAGCGCATTGGCGTGGCCACATTTGCGGCACTTGCAATGGCATTGGGAGCGGTGCATTACGGGCAGATATCCCAGCATGCAAGTGACTGCAACGTGCTTTTCAAATTGGGGTGGGGCAAGGGAGTGTTGTGTGTATGTGGGGGGAGAGAGAGTGGGTTTTTGGAGGTCTGAGCGCATGTCAGCATGCTGTCTTGTAGGTTCAGAGAGCAGCAGACCCCTTCTGCCCCCCGCCTCTCTCTCTCACACATAGCATTCCACACTAATGGTTGCTTTGTCTCGGAGCAGATAAGCAGCCGGCTGTCAGAAACGGAGCTTTGAAAGGGCATATCCGCATTCCTGCAGCGATTCAAAACAATGACAAGAGTGGCCACTTGACTTAAGGGGATTATGGGACATTTCCAGAGGCCGATCAGAGCGCAGTAATGCAACACCCCGTTCACACTGGCACAACAGCGCTCCAGCGGGGGCGCATCAAATGTTATTCCACTCGCCGAGGTGGAGTACCAGGAGCGCTCTAGCCATGGAATCAGAGCGCTTTATGTGCCTTGCCAGCGTGGACAGGTAGTGAGCTAGGCTGCCGAGTGAGCTAGGCCACCCATGGCTGCTTTAATGCACTCTAACTCGCAAGTGTAGCCAAGCCCTTAGCTAACATCCCCAAGCCTCTTCAGCCAACACTGGGCCCAAAATCTCTCTCTCCAGCTTTTTCCAGGGTGATGCTACTCACACAGGCTGCTGCCTGGCTTTCCTGCTCTTTGCCTCTGCCTCTCTGTTCTTGTCTGTTCTCAGTTTCTGTGCGTTTTCCCTGCATACACCCCACACAAGCAATACTCAGCAAACCCCCTCTGCCTGCTTAGTCAGCGTGGGTTCATAACTCCCTTTTGCCGTAGGTGGGGGGCATTCTGCTTAATTCATCCCGAGAGCTACCTTAATTGAAGAGTGCATTCACACCTAATCGCAGCAGAGGTTTGTAATCCAAACTGTCACGAGTACCTCTCAGCATAACGCTACTGTTTGCTGGTTGTACAAAAGGAGTGAATTTAGGATGCAAACTATTCACCACTATAATTCTCCTGGAGCTGGATTTACACCCTGGATGAATTTGGCCCATTCCGTCTGTTTTGGGAATACAGTAAAGGAGGGAGAACTGCAGCCTCAGGGGAGTTAAAAGGTGCATTAAAAACTATCTGAATCCTAAACTCTGTTTTCAGCCATGTGCTGAACTCTTAAAGCAAGGTTTCCACAATGGTTTATGTGCTAATAATGTGCACTGTTTGCAAGAGAAGCAATAAATATTAGTAACCTGTTTGAAACCGTGTCAAACTCGAACAGTTATCTGACCTTCCCTGGAGGTGACTAATGGTACGAAATGTTGTCAAACAGGCTCAAAGGGTTTATGCCCGAGTGAAGTTTCAGTCAAGGAATCACAACCAGATCAGGATGCAGTGGCTGATGGACGAGAAAAATCCTAACCCACCCTGAGATCCGAGCCTGGAAACTCACAGCTGGTTCACTGCTGACCTCAACGACGGCAGCCATTTTGTAAGATGGTGTCTTTCTGTAAAAGCTGTTGGTTTGTTTTTACTGCTTCTGCTCTTCACCGCTGCTGCATGTGGCTCAGTTGCAAAATATAATTAAAAAGTAACCCGACTTGTCCACCTCCTAGAGTATAAATAGCAGGAAGTCACAGAAAGAACCAAACCCGTGGAGGTGAGAGATTTCCTGGTGCGATAGGCAAGACATTGTCATGCCTGTGAGGGGGCTGCTGGCCCCTTCCTGACACTTACTGGGGTTCTTTGGTCGGCCCTTTCCCAGTACCAAAAGAAAGGGGACGGGCCGATGAGAAACCGACAGTGCTCGGGGTCAATGGGGAGAGGCTGATGCACCAAGTCAGCTAGATTGACAGGGCAGGCAGGCCAATGAGGGAGCCAGGAGCCCGGAGGGCCCGTCCTCTGTCTGAGGTTTTCCTCCCTACGGCAGACTGAGTAGGGCCGAGCTAAGGGGAGAGCAGCAGCCGGAGCTGAGGTCGAGGCAGAGGGGTCAGGGAGCAGCCCAGATGGCAGAACTGGGCTGGGGGCAGAGCTGGCTGGGGGCAGAGCAGACCAGCCGCCGACAGGGAGCCGGGCTGAACTGCAGTGGGGAGCTGCTGGGCCGGAGCTGGAGAGTGGACGCCGGCCCCGCCGCACATAACACTGAGCCGAGCACGATGAGCGGCTGGCGAGAGTGAGGGGGACTCTGGGCGCAGGGAGACGTCGCCAGACAAGAGGCCTCGCAGGCCAGACTCGGAGCAGGGACATGAACCCGATGGGATGGCTGGTGCTGGGGAGAAGGGTCCTGCCATCTAGATCCTGAGGGCGAGCAGCCACCCCAAGGCAGGTGTCTGACCCGGGGTATCACCGCAGCACAGCCAGGGCCTGGGACGTGTGAGGAACAGACTGTGAGCTCCCCTGACATCCCAGAGCCGGCTGGTTGTGCTGTCTCCTGTGCCCACTGGGTGGAGTTCCTTGTTCCCTTTAACCTTTCCCATTTTTTCCCCAATTTTTTTTACTGTTGTTGTTTAGTGGATTGCATTGGGTTTGAACTATCTGTATTGATCCGGGGGTCAGGGAAGCGTCCGGTGTGGAGAGAGGACCCCAGAGTGCGGACACCCTCTCCCCTGTCCCGTGCAGCAAAGTCCTCACATCCTCGACAAGACTGGGGTTTCAGCCTCCCAGGAATCCTGGGCCCAGCCTTGTTGGCGTTTTGCCGCATGGGAGACTGGAAAGGGAGTCCTCAAGGTCAGACAGGCATCTGGGTAAAGGGAGTTGGAGTGAGGACTCAGATCCGTTCGATGGCCAATTCCATCGGGTTAGTGTATGAGCCAGGAAAGTTTCCCACTTCCTCCCTGAGCTCAGTTACTCAGGCTGGGTGCTAGTAATAGGAGTTGGGGCATAGGGCCTGCCTTATTCACACAGGCAGTCACAGGGAACTCAGCTACTCTCATGTCTAATCCGAGTCCTTAGTGGTGTCGAAAGGGGAGGTAGGAGGTTGTACCCACGAGAAACTGAACATTCACCTGATTGGGTGTGAGACTCAGGTGTGTTACCAGTGGCACAAGGAGGACCAGAAAAACCTAGATGCAGAACCAGCCGTGGCCCCCTGACGCACACAGCAGATGGAAGGGGCAGAACCAGACTGAAGTGACGCTTTCCAGTTGGGTGGAGACTGCTTCCTAGGAGCTGCCATCAGCAGGACCGTGCCGCCTGGCCAGCAGTATCGTTCCATGGTGTGAGGGGAGATTATAAATGGGAAACAGTGTCTGGACGGAGCTGTGTGAGGTCAGGCTCTCTCCGCATCCCTGTCCTGGAGCAGCTACTCCAACGAATTCCTTGGGAGACTGCTGCTTTTCCTGAAGGGGTCGATCCACAGGGCCTCGTGCCAGCACCCATCTGTCTTCTCTCAGTAACAATGCTTTATCAATGGGAGGGGCTCCCCCAACCACGGAGCCTGCACATGCCGCCTGGTTTGATACTAACTCCTCGTTTTGAATCTGTAATTCTAAATGTTGCTCATTAAAAAATATGCCACTTCCTCCCTCGTGTTTCAGTTCCTTTCTTTAGCAGCTGATGCATGACGCTCAGCATATTATATGTGACAGGTGACTTCTACATTCTTTGGGCCAGTTCTGCTCTCACTGACGCTGGTGTATACCAGTAGAGAGGAACTCTGCTGAAGGCAGTGGAGTTACTCTGGGTTTACAGGGGGTCACTGAGAGCAGAAGATGGCCTTTTGTATTTCATTTAGGGCCAGGCGATGAACCTCTCACTCCCATTGGGGAGCCATTATTCACAGCAGGGGTGCCACTGAAGTTCCAGGGACTGCTCACATCCGAAACGTCTCACCCGTGGGGGTACAGGTGTTACAGTCTGACCCTTAACATCCATGTTCTGTTACTGGCTGCTAAACCAGCCCTGTGGCTCACCACAAGTGATAATAGCTCACCTTAACTGATCACTCTCGTTATAGTGTGTATGGTAACACCCATTGTTTCATGTTCTCTGTATATATACATATATCTTCCTACTGTATTTTCCACTGCATGCATCCGATGAAGTGGGCTGTAGCCCACGAAAGCTTATGCTCAAATAAATTTGTTAGTCTCTAAGGTGCCACAAGTCCTCCTGTTATTTTTTGTAGTAAATATGAACATATAGGCCTGATTTTGATCTAAGTACTGACCCCAATGCCACAGCACGGCCAGCCTTGGGCTGGGATCCCTTTAGATTACTCCCTCCATACACGGTGAGTGCTTGGATGGGAAACCTCCTCCAGTATAGGAAGTAGCTTCACAAATTCAGTGGGTGACACTTTCACCCTCAATCAGAACCAAATTCCCAACATGGTGATGGGGGGTGCTGTGGTGCGGGAAGTGGCACCTTCCAGTCAATATGTAAATCCAATGCCCCCTCAACCTACAGTCGCTCCTGCACAGCTTTCTTGCAAGAATGGAGGAGTCAACCCAGAATATGGGTTCAGAGAAATGACCGTGGAAGGGTTTGTATTTCAAGGAAATTCATATAACATTATAGCACATTACAAACATGAGACTTTCTCTATTTCTCTCGCTTTCTCTTTCATTCTTTCTTTCTGCATCTCCTGTTTTTAAAAAACATAAGCCATTTTTGTGAGACTTAGTTACCGGGGAGCATTTCTGTTACTGTACATCAGAGTCGCATATTCAGTCTGAAACAGAAAAAGGAAAGATCAGATATTTGTTAATTTTATTTGGAAAGTTCAAAAGGCATCAACTGATCAGGTTTTGTTTTATAAGAATGTGAAAACCATATTTCAGTGGTGTAGATTTCTTGGTTGTGGTCTTTTGTCCTGGTAGCTGAGTTCAGTGGCTGGATGGTGTTGGTGGCTTGTGATATACATAAGGTCAGACTAGAAGTTCTGGTGGTCACTTATAGAAATATACACTGCACTATTTCACCATCCCTGTCCTGCAGCCACCTCTGGGGTGGAACCCAGCAGGTCTTTGGTACTAATAACCCTACACAACACTTCTACTAGAAGAGCAGAGAAGAATAAATACAAATGAAACCTCTGTGAATTCAGGAGGCAACGTGTAGACACTAGGGTTGGAAATTGGCCAAGACACTGGTTCTAATCCCCTGTTGTTAATACATTGTATCTTTCTAACATACCAATGATGGAAAAAGCGGTTTACCTGTGGCATCTGCCTCATAGGTATTTGATTCCCTCTTTGCACAGCTCTCCCTGATGGATGAAACAGACAAAGGGACAGTTATAGAGATGTGTGATGGGTTTCTGCTTTATAGCAGTTATGACTGAGTTACCTCTGATGGGGCACTTTCTCCAGAGCAAGATCAACAGCTGGATCAGGAGAAGGATGAAAATACAGGGCAGCCCCGCGTAGAACACAATCCCACAGTCTCCTGCAGAGAGAAGAGACGCTGAGAATGGAAAACTGCTAGCAAAACAGATGGGCAAAAGGAGGTCTTTCCCCCAGAACTCCACGTTCATTCCTCTGTGCTCTGTAGCATGTTGCCCATCTGTATATGGAGGCAGTGGGATGTGCCTCCATATACAGGGACAGCGGCCTTGCAAAAATTGTAGTAGCCAGCCATGTCAGCAAAAATTGACGACATTGCCCAACAGCGATACCTGGTAACAGTGTAGACCAGCCCTACTCCTGCCGGCCTGTACTGGACATCATTTCATTGAGCCATTTTAGCCTGAGACCTCCTGCTCCAGTGATGAGTGAATAGGGGATAGCTCAGAATCCTAGAGGCCAGAGATGGAGACGACCTTGTTTCATTGGGTGCCCTCTAGCTCCCTCCTGACCACTGCAGGATTTTTCCCTATATTATAATGGCTAATGTTTGTCCAGTCCTCCTTATTGGGGCTTTCAGCCCTGCCTCTGGGCATCTGTTCCATTATCTGTTAGATCTTGCTGTCAGGAAGCCATTCCTGACATTCATCCCGCTGTTCCCTTTGTTGTTCTTCCCCTTTGGCTCATCTCAAGTGACCCTTCTGTGTCCTTACTGTGCTTCAGGCTGCTTGACCAGAAACCCAGTTCACACCACTGAGGGTTGAAAAAGGAAGGTTCTTCTTCGAGTGCTTGCTCATATCGATTCCAATTAGGTGTGCGCGCGCCTCGTGCACGCGGCGCGCGCACACCTAATTGGAATGGATATGAGCAACACATCTCGAAGAACAACAGTTACAACGGTGAGTAACCGTCTTTTTTCCGAAGGGGTGGGAAAGGTGGGTGACGGGGGAGTGACCGTAACTGTCTGTCCCATACCTCAAGCACCTTCTCAGTGGTTTCCAAAACCTCGGCTTGCTCCCATTAGTTATCATTCCCCTGAGCTATCTCATGTGATTCTGTCTATTTCTCTAGCTTGGAGTAACGTCACTGACTCTTGGTGCCCAGATACCATGGTGAGGGGCGTAGGATAAATACCCAGGTAGGCAGGTTAGATTGGATGATACGATACTGAACCTGTTTCCTTGGAGACTGTAGCATTGATGCTTCTCCCCGTGCTGCTCTCTTTGGCTGTACAAGTGCAGATCGTCTCCTGCTTCCACGTCTCAGAAGGGATTGTCATTAGGCTCCAAACACTAAAGACCCCTTTTCCGTCTATGGCTCCAGCATCCGTCTGACCCTCAGACACCTCCTCACCAGTGTCCCAAAGAACTTCACTCCAGGGAGGAGTGAAATCAGACAGCAGGCAGAGCAGAGGAATGGTGGGGGGAAGCTCAGCATCCTCTTGTGTGGAGGGCACCAGGATGGAAAGTCTCGGCTCGGAGCCATCTAAAAGAGAGTTGAGTCACAGAAACGAGAGGTCGGAAAGACCTGTTAGCGGTAGCTCAGCTAGTCCATATCCTGCTGCTACCCCTACCCGACCAATGCAGCCTGTTTCTAAAGCTTTGTCTCTGTCTGTTTTCAATGTCTTACTCTAGCGGTTTTCAACCTTTTTTCATTTGAGGACCCTTAAAAATTTTGACTGGAGGTGTGGACCCCTTTGGAAATCTTGGACTAGTCTGCAGACCCCCAGGGGTCTGCAGAGCACAGGTTGAAAACCACTGTCTTACACTATGGGGCATCCACCTTGGGAGACTCCCACAATCCATTGCTCTTCAGAAGTTTGTACGGATATGATCATCAAGGATGATTTGCTTGGTGCCGACAATGTGTTTGGTTAGGCAGAAATGCAGAAAAAGAGTTGGTCAAGTCTGGTGGTGAGGACACCCGACCAGGAGTCAGGGGGCCAGAGCTCCTTTCCCAGCTCTGTGTCTGACTTGCTCTGTAACCTTGGAAACAAGTTCATATTGCATCTGTGCCTCATTCCCCAAATGTAAAGTTAAGGAAACACGACTTAGTCACATTTGCAAAGTGCTTTGAGATCTATGGATGAAAAGCCTGATAGAGGAACCTTTCTTGCTTAAATATTATAGTCAGTCTACATTTTCCTATTATTACATTCATCCCATTTGCCGGAGATACAGCCTCCAGTAGCAGACAAAGTGATTCCATGCCTTCTCTTTTATATAGTTGGAATATTTGCACAGTGTGGATCAAGAATATATAGACATTACTACTTGTACATTGAATTATTATGTTCAATTCATACTGTGCTGCTTGAGACGATGAATAGTCCCCTGTATGAAAACATTGGGGAAATCATTTAATGAAGCCTGGTGAATGCCTGAAAAAGAACCTGATTAATATTAAAGTCTTAATAGGATAGCAGGACAGTTGAAACATACCCCATGTCCTAGGCTCAGACAGTTTCAATAGGAATCATCAGCAAGTGTGAATATCAAATCTGATTCCTAATGTAACATACCAACTAGAAGGCAGGGAAATAACACCTAGCACTGATGTGGTGCTTTTCATCCATAGATCTCAAAGTGCTTTAACACAGGAGACTCATTGTCTCCATTATACAGACGAGGAATTTGAGATGCAGAGAAACCCAAGGTCAGATTTTCCAAAATGTCCCAGGTTTTGATCAGAGTGTTTTAAAAGTCCAATAATTTATTTGGGCACCTAAAGGGGAGCTGATTTCTTTTAAAGATCTCACCCCCTCTGTGCCCAGTGTTTCAGGAATAGAACCCAGATCTCCTAATTCCAAACCCTATGCCCTCGGTCACTGCCTGGACCATGCTGCCTCTATGCACAAATGCCAACGGCTTAAAGCTGAAACAGGAGGATTGGTCACAATTTAGCCAAAAAAAGACACCTAGCATTAGGTTATCATTGATCTAAGCTGCTAAAAACTCACCTGTGACAATTAGTCTGGTCCCAGTCCCGAAGTTGGGCTGTAGATACACAGAGGCAGAGAGGCCACAGTAATAAACCCCCGAGTCTTCTCTTTGTACGTTACTGATAAGTAGAGCAAACATGTTTGCCGTAATGTTCACTTTACTCGAGTATTTTCCATCTAAAGATTCAGACTCAGAACTCTGATGAATCCCATGTAAACTTCCATTCTGTTGTTCCTTGTACCACCGAACTCGCCATTCTTCTTCTGATATTCTACAGTCCAGATGCGCAGTCTGTCCAGATGTCAGCCACAGCTGTGCTGGGCTTTGCTGGATTTGTATCCCTTCTTCAGAGGCAGCCACTGTACAGGGGAAGAAAGGAGTGTGTTAATACAGTGAGTACTGGACAAGACTGGGCTTTTGCAATACACTATACAGAGCAGATGATCCAAGAATAACACAAAGCACATATTTATTAAATATTAATTTTAATTTTTCTCTATTTGTTTTGTTAGGATTCATGTAGCCAGTGCGGGAATTAATGTAATGTAACAACAAAAAACAACCTCAGAGTTCAGAACCCAGGAGTATATACTTCCAGTTCCCAGCACTAATCACCAGGCTACATGTTCCCACTTGTACTTACCAAAATCAATGGTAAAAAACCTTCATTTGGCTACATTGTACATGGGAGAGGCTTTTACTAACATAGCCCTTTGTGTTTCAAATTCTCCCTTTGATCATTCTGGAAAAAAATACATCAGCCCGTATGTAAGACATCAGCATAAAAGAAAAATAGATTTTGCACCCCAATCCAGGATATTAACCAGAAACTATTCTCAAGGTGTTAATCTCTGGCATTCAGGTTATTTTAAAATAGAATATTTCCTCACCTTTCTTTAGATTTCAATTGATGGACTAAAAGATGTGAATTTCTCTCTCACCAGGTTGATGTTAGAATTTCTTGGAATTGCAGAAGGATGTTATGTACAAAGTTAATTGTTTGTAGCGTGGTAGAGAACAAGCATGAAATAAATCAGGCTAAAATACTTACTCCTCAGATAGACTAGAATCATCCCAACTACATGGTAGGACATCTTGTGCCTTTCTTCAGTAATGAATAGGTGATGCTGTGAGACAGACAGACACCTCCTAGCTAATGGATCTCTTGATGAAAGACTTTTGTCACGTGGAGAGGAAAATGTTCTGTTTCCTCTTAAAGATCTGTAGGGCAACATGCATGACAAAGGAAGAGGGTCAGAAGATATTAATAACCCCATTCAAAACCAGCAGAGCAAACCTGGGAGAAAATATTCCTTTGCCTCCAAAATCTATAAGAGAAGAAATTCAAGCTCAGAGTGGGTATCAGCATGGTGTGTGTCTCAGATGGAATATTTGTGTTATAATTGGATGCCCATAAGAAGACATTATTCTGACTGCAATTCAGGTGGAACATTTTCTGTGCTTCAGGGATTGATAAGGTCAGATGGTATTAGCATCAATAAAACGGCATAAAAAGGTTAATGAAAACTGTGTTAAAATTGTGATTTATCACTTTTAAATATCAGAGGTTTTTCCTGGTCCTGCGTGCTGTCTGTGGGGAAGCGTGCAATCTGGGGGTAGCAGCAGTCAGTCTGGAAAAGAGTCAGCCTAGAACAAGGTAGGTGAATTTTTCCTCTCTGCCTTAGGGAGCAGCCTGCTTTGTCTCTCTCTGTTTTTGGTTACTGTGTGTTATCATTCTGGAGTCTAATAATAAAAGTAGTCTTAGGTTGCAAACTTTCAGCAAGAGTATTTGATGTTTATTATCTAACTTCTCTATTGTATGTGTGAACAACCACCAAGAGGCATATAACATGATTTTAGCAAAGGATGGAGGAAACCAACAAACAGGCTTATTGGGCATTCTGGAAAGGGTGAAATTAGCAAAAATACACCTTAACTTGTGTGTTTAATTATTACAATAGATTAAGAAAAGGACTGGGGGTGGGGCAGTCTGGGAAAGCAATGAATGGGGCTAGAATATGAAAGTGTGGTGAAGTCACCCCACTCTGGAAAATTTGGGGCAAAACCTACTTTTAGGACACTTATTTCAGATATGTGCATAATGCATGTTCCTTAATGTAATATGCAAAATGCCTCATAGAGAGAGCCAAATGAAATACCCACTGAGAGATTCCAAATCCATCCCTTCTAAACAGTTGTCACCCCCAAAATCTGCGGCTTGTCTTGACTTGAACATTAAGGCGGAGAGTTGCAAAACTCCATCGGGGATTTGATTGGCCAGATGAACTGAGCATCGAATTTGCCCTTTCAAACCTCAGCCTCAATAAAACCCTACTGCAAATCAGGGCCAGAGCCTCTGTGAGCCCACTCTCCTGTTATCCCATGTTGATCTTCAGGCCACTTATAAGCTGGCCCAGGTGGAGGCTGCTCTAAACTGCACCAGCAGGTCATGACCCCCAAAGAGCCATTTGCCAACTGGGGAGACCCTGAGTGCAGATTGCTCCGGTCACATGCCAAGGGCTGTTGGCTGAAAGGGCTGTTGGCTGCAAGGACTGGCTCTGCTGTATTAACACCCCCTGGCACGTGCAGTCAGTTCCTGCTCCCTTGGTGTCACGGGAGCAGCACCAAGGGACCACGATGCGGGCCAGGGTCTGACTCGTGTCTCATTGATACCTATCTGCAGGGAAAGTTGAATGTGGTGCAAACACCTCTCCTGGCCTAACTGGTTCACTGGGACTTCAGCACTTGCTTGAAGAGAAACAACAAGGAGTCTGGTGGCACCTTAAAGACTAACAGATTTATTTGGGCATAAGCTTTCGTGAGTAAAAACCTCACTTCTTCGGATGCATGTTGTTTTTGTAGATACAGACTAACACGGCTACCCCCTGATGCTTGAAGGGAGAAAGGCTGGTGCGGTTGTTAAAGTGCTAGCTAGTGTCTTGGGGGCTCTCCGTTAAATCCCTGCTCTGCCACAGGCTTCGTGTGTGACCGAGGGCTGGTCACTTACATCCCAGTGACTTTCAAGCTTTAGTCCCTGTTGAAAGTGGGACTCTGCCTCCCAATCACTTAGGGGCTTTTGAACATGTTACCTCAAGTCTCTCTGGGCCTCCACTCCCCAGCTGTAAAATGGGGATAATTCTCCCTTTTCTGCAGCAGGGTGGTGAGGATAAATAAGTACACGGCTAAATTAACAGAACTTTGCTGAACTGGGGGCCTAGTGCCATAGATGTGCTTTGTGCTGCTACATTGGCATCATACCATACAAAGGTCCTATTGACCAGGCAAACCAGGAATTTGAGTAAACTCCATGCCCCCTGCAATGACAGTTCCTGGCCACCGAGTCTGGGCCCGACTCCTGGCAATGGACGTTGCAACCTGGCCCATTGGTCTCAGGTTTGGCACGTCTGTCCCTCCGTTTCCATCTACAGAGGGGCAGTCGCACCAAACTGAGCAGCACTGTGACCATGTGGGCCAGATTGCAATGCCCCAACCTGGACCCAGCCCCACGGGACAGAAGGCGCCACTGCAGGGTGAGTCCAGGGCTTTCCAACCCCCACATGCCCTCTGCTCCCTCCCTTTGTTATGGTAGTTTTCCTGCACCTCTGCCTGAAATTTTTAACAATTGCCATGATGAAATCGTAGCGCTGGCGATAACAGAAATCTAGCCACTTTGGGGCACAAATACCTAAGTAACTTAGGCGCCTAAGTCTCATTTTCAAAAGTGATGTAAGTACTTGGTAATCTAAGTCCTGCTGACTTTCAATGGTATCTAGGCTCATGAAAACCAGATTTCAAGGTATTTAGGTCCTTAAAGATGCAGAGAAGGCGGCACTTAGGGATATTTGCAAAAACAATGGGAGTTTTCGCATCCAAGTCACTTGAGCAAGTTTGAAAATTTGCCCTAAGACTAGTGCTCCCAGTCACACTTCAATGATACAAATTCATATTACACGTGATCTTCTCCAATATAAGTCTATTAAAAGTCAAGACAAAGTTACTGTCAAAGTTTTTATTGATTTCATTAGTATATTATGTGTTACAAAAACAAATGGACCCTTCTGTGTCAAACGTGAAGAGAGAGAGAGAGAGAGAGAGAGGCACAGCAAGGACACAGAAGGGTCAAACGAACTGAAACCGATCTTATAAAACCACAGGCTACAGGACATGCTTGCTTGCTGCAAAGGGCCAAACGTTTAAAAATAGCTGCTCGGAACGCTGCACTTGCTTCTGTGGTCAATTTCAGCCCACTTATTTTGCCACTTTTCTTTTGTTTGTTCAGCTAGCAAAGTGTTTGGGCTGTTTGCTTTCTCAGGTCTCTCTCCTAGCTTTTGGTAACGAAGGAAGTATAAACTTCTGCCCTCAATTCATCTGCAGCCAGGGGATGGTTAGAGCAAAGGTGAAGCAGAACAGTCCATGAAATAACCACAAAAACTGGAATTTACTTTTCAGAAGCGTGAAATCAACAAAATGTTCTGGCACAAGCCAGAGAAGTTGAGAAATTATATCAGTCTGCTATTTTCATCACACTAGGTCGAGCAGAGCTAGTGCATGTCTGTCTACCCAGGCTGGGAACTACCCCCCCAGCTGCAGCGTAGATGTACCCTTAGCTACCTCCATAAGGGCCAGATTTGTACAAGTGCTCGGCGCATTAGACACCCAATGGACGCTGATCTCTTGGGAATCCGGCCATAAGAGTGCCAATGGAGGCCGCTGGGTGCTGAGCCCTTGGAAAATGGTGTTATTTGTTTGGAGCCTATTTAGGAAATTCTGGCCCCAGTGGTGGGTGCTGATCTCTTGGGAACATCATTCGTAGTAGGCAGAAGGTACAATGCTGTCTACACAATTGCACCTTTAACCAGTCTTGTATGCTGTTGTCTGACCCGTCAGAAAGCCCTGGTACATGCTGTCTCTGCACTAGATGTTGTTTTGCGGTGAACTATCTCTTCCACATTCTACAATGTGTGACGTCCTGGTGGTTATTTTGCTATTCTGAATCATTAAAATGTATCCATATTTCATTCAAATGCCGCAACAGATCCCCGCATGAGGCGTTCGTCACCTGAACTGACCAGGATGTTGGACCTTTTGCTCTTAAGTAGCGTCCGAGAAGTGAGCTTTTAGATTTCATCTTTCAGGATATTGTTTGTTACAATCATGCTGTTCGCCAAGTTTCTTCTTTTGTCTTTCATGGGTAAAGCTTTTGCATTAATCGTTGTGTTAAGGTTTGGAATTGAGAATGAGAAAGGAGCCTTTTCAATAGGACATTGGCTTTCATGATGTCTGGTAGTTTAAGACAGTTCTGCCGTTGTTAAGATGCTCTTCCATTCACTTGTGCAGAGTTTTAGTATCATTTCCAGTGTTCTGGAGCCGGAAGGAGCTAATCCCATGAGCAGTCAGAAGGAGGCGCCCTACGGTGAGTGAATTCTGTGACGGGGGCTATGGTGCAAGAAGTGACATGTTTGAGATGAGATGTAAAATCAATGCCCCACGAACCTGCAGGCAAATCGCTAATGACCCCATTCAGCTTTTTTGCAAGAATGGAGGTGTCGGCTCAGACTATGGGTTCAGAGAACTGACTGTGGCAGTGGTTGTATTTCAACCAAACACACATCACATCATAGCACATTACAAACATGAGACTTTCTGTATTTCTCTCGCTTTCTCCTTCATTCTTTCTTTCTGTATCTCTTGTTTTAAAAAATATAAACCACTTTTGTGAGACTACATCAGTCACCGAGGAGCATTGCTGTTATTGTACGTCAGTCACATATTCAGTCTGAAATAGAAAAAGCAAAGATCTGATATTATTGTTAATACTTTGTATTAGAGCAGCACTTAGAAGACCCAAGAGAGACCGAGGATCTGTTGTGCTGGGCTCTCCACACATATAGAAAGAGGCAGCTCCTGCCCCAAAGAGTCTCTAGTCAAAATACACAATGCCACAAAGTGGGGGTGTGGAAGCGGAAGCACCGAGAGCTAAAATGACTTGGTGATGGTTGCTCAGTGGGTCAGTGGCTGAACCAGGGGAAAAAATCCTGACTCCCAGTCCAGTATCCTCTGCTAGCCCACACTGCCTCCTGTACGGTAATATGCTTAATGAGAATCCACAATCTCATACATTTGATTAGTACCGTCCTTCCAGAATGCCATAGCCAGACAAGGCGGGTGAGGTAATATCTTTTACTGGACCAACTTCTGTTGGTGAAAGAGAGAAGCTTTCTGTGTAAGCTCAAAAGATTGTCCGTCTCTCTCCCCAACCCAAGTTGCTCCAGTAAAAGATATTACCTCACCCACCTTCTCTCTCTGATATCCTGGGACCATCCAGGCTCCAACAACACTACGTAACTAGACAGGGTGTTTTACAGGCTAGGATCATGTCAGCAACCCTGGGCCACATTCTCATCTCTGTCACCTCAGTGCATACGGTGGCGCTGGGGTTGTGGTGGTGTCCTATGGATTTGATCCCTTGACATTAAGTCACTTAGAGCATTTCCATTCCAAACCCTTCTGACTTCCTCTAAGAAGAAATTTCTCCCCAGCCTGGATTGTTCCATGCCCAGCTTCTCCCAACGAAGAATTTTATTTGGAAAGTTCCAAGGGAATCAGCTGATCGGCTTTTGTGTTGTCAGAATGTGAAGAACATATTTCAGTGGTGCAGATTTCTCTTCTGTCGTTGGTTAGTTTTTGTCCTGGGTGCTGAGGTTAGTGTGGAGTGGCTGGGTGGTGTTGGTGGCTTGTGATATACATGAGGACAGACTAGGGGAACAAACGCTAGTAGCAATAATAGGGCTCAGATGTTCCTAGATGTGCTTGCTGATCATTTCCTTCATCAAGTGGTAGCAGAACCGACGAGGGGGGAGGCCATTCTAGATTTGATTTTGGTGAGTAGTGAGGACCTCGTTGAGGAAGTGGTAGTAGGGGACAACTTGGGCTCCAGTGATCATGAGCTAATCCGGTTTAAACTAAACGGAAGGAGTAACAGAATTAAATCAAAGACTAGGGTTTATAATTTTAAAAAGGCTAATTTTAATAAATTAAGGGGACTGGTAAGGGAAGTGGATTGGGCAAACATATTAATGAATCTTAAGGCAGATAAAGCCTGGGATTACTTTAAGTTAAAGATGCATGAGCTGTCAGAGGCCTGTATCCCAAAAAAGGGAAAAAGATTACTAAGCAAGAGATTTAGACCGAGCTGGATGAGCGACCGACTCAAAGGGGCAATTAGGAAGAAACAGAAAGCGTTCAAAGATTGGAAGAGGGGAGTGATCAGTAAGGAAACTTACCTTAGTGAAGTCAGAGAATGTAGAGATAGAGTGAGAAAGGCCAAAAGCCGTGTAGAGTTGGACCTAGCGAGGGGAATTAAAAGCAATAGTAAGAGGTTTTACAGCCATATAAATAGGAAGAAAGCAAAGAAGGAAGAAGTAGGACCGCTGAAGACTAAAGCCGGAGAGGAGATTAAAGATAATCTAGGCATGGCGCAATATCTCAACGAATATTTTGCATCGGTGTTTAATGAGGCCAATGAAGGTATTAGGGATACTAGCACCGTGACAGAGGGGCAAACAGAATGGGGGATTACCGTTTCCGAGGTAGAAACAAAACTCAAATGCCTTGATGGGGCTAAGTCGGGAGGACCGGACGATCTTCATCCGAGAATATTGAAGGAATTGGCGCGGGAAATAGCGGGCCCATTAGCAATAATATTTAATGAATCTGTAAACTCGGGGGTGGTTCCGTTAGACTGGAGAATAGCTAATGTGGTTCCTATTTTCAAGAAAGGGAAAAAAAGTGATCCGGGTAACTACAGGCCTGTTAGTTTAACATCTGTAGTGTGCATGGTGCTGGAGAAAATTCTGAAAGAGAAAGTAGTTGAGGACCTCGAGGTTAATGGCAAGTGCGATAAATTACAACATGGTTTTACAAAGGGCAGATCGTGCCAAACGAATCTGATCTCCTTCTTCGAGAAACTAACGGACTTATTAGATAAGGGAAATGCGGTGGACCCAATATACCTGGATTTCAGTAAAGCGTTTGATACTGTACCCCATGAGGAATTATTGGTTAAACTGGAAAAGATGGGGATCCATATGAAAATTCAGAGGTGGATAAGGAATTGGTTATTGGGGAGAATGCAGCGGGTGGTATTGAAGGGTGAACTGTCAAGTTGGAGGGAGGTTACCAGTGGAGTTCCTCAGGGTTCGGTTTTGGGACCCATTTTATTTAATCTATTTATAACTGACCTCGGAACTTATTGCAGGAGTGAACTGATAAAGTTTGCGGATGATACAAAGGTGGGAGGCGTTGCCAATTCAGAGGAGGATAGGGATATTCTGCAGGGAGACTTGAATGAGCTTGTGAATTGGAGTTTCAGGAATAGGATGAAATTTAATAGTGAAAAGTGTAAGGTGATGCATTTAGGGATGACTAACAACAATTTTAGCTACAAGCTGGGGACGCATTGGTTAGAAGTAACGGAAGAGGAGAAGGACCTAGGGGTTCTTGTAGACCGCAGGATGACTATGAGTTGACAATGTGACGTGGCGGTGAAAAAAGCCAATGCAGTCTTGGGATGCATTAGGCGAGGTATATCTAGTAGGGATAAGGAGGTGCTGCTTCCGTTGTATAAGGCGCTGGTGAGACCTCATTTGGAGTACTGTGTGCAGTTCTGGTCTCCCATGTTTAAAAAAGATGAACTTAAATTGGAACGGGTGCAGAGAAGGGCCACTAGGATGATCAGAGGAATGGAAAACATGTCGTATGAAAGGAGACTGGAGGAGCTCGGGTTGTTTAGTCTGACAAAACAAAGGTTGAGGGGGGATATGATTGCTCTCTTTAAATATATCAGAGGGATAAATACGAGGGAGGGAGAGGAATTATTCCAGCTTAGTACTAATGTGGACACGAGAACGAATGGATATAAACTGGCCGTAGGGAAGTTTAGGCTTGAAATTAGACGAAGGTTTCTGACCATCAGAGGGGTGAAATATTGGAAGAGCCTTCCGAGGGAAACGGTGGGGGCGAGGGACCTGTCTGGTTTTAAGATTAAGTTAGACAAGTTTATGGAGGGAATGATTTAATGGTAAAACATATTAGCTGAGGAATACCAAGCAATGGTAGGTAAACAGTATAATGGCTAACAAGGGTCAGGCTGGAGACTCTTGCCTACATGCTCGGGGTCTTACTGATCGCCATATTTGGGGTCGGGAAGGAATTTTCCTCCAGGGTAGATTGGCTGAGGCCCTGGAGGTTTTTCGCCTTCCTCCGCAGCATGGGGCAGGGATCTCTAGCAGGAGGGTCTCTGCCAATTGAAGTCACTAAGACACAGGATTTGGGGACTTCATCAGCAGAGTCCAGGGAAGGGGTAGGGACGGTTTTGTGGCCTGCAGCATGCAGGGGGTCAGACCAGATGATCATAATGGTCCCTTCTGACCTTAAAGTCTATGAGTCTCCCAATGAAGAATTTTATTTGGAAAGTTCCAAGGGAATCAGCTGATCGGCTTTTGTGTTGTCAGAATGTGAAGAACATATTTCAATAGTGCAGATTTCTCTTCTGTCATTGGTTATTTTTTGTCCTGGGTACTGAGGTTAGTGTGGAGTGGCTGGGTGGTGTTGGTGGCTTGTGATATACATGAGGACAGACTAGATGATCTGGTGGTCCCTCACAGATATATACACCACACTATTTCACTATCCCTGATCTGCAGTCAGCTCTGGGGTGGAACACAGCAATTCTTCTGAACCAATAACCCTATACAACACTTACACTGGAAGGGCAGAGAAGAATAAATTCAAATGAGAATTCAGGAAGCAATGTGTAGATACTAGGGTAGGAAATCGGTTAGGACACTGGTTCTAGCCCCCGTTATAACTATACTGTATCTTTCTGATGTGCCAAAGGCTGAGAAAGCAGTTTACCTGTGGGATCTGCCTCATTGGTATTTCCTTCTGTCTTTGCACAGCTCTCCCTGGTGGATGAAACAGACAAAGGGACAGTTATAGGGATGTGTGATGAGTGGCTGCTTTACTGCAGACAGAGTTATGACTGAGTTACCTCTGATGGGGCACTTTCTCCAGAGCAAGATCAACAGCTGGATCAGGAGAAGGATGAAAATATAGCGCAGCCCAGTGTAGAGCACAATCCCACAGTCTCCAGCGTCACTTCGCTCTGCAGAGTATAGAAAACTCCCATCAAAACAGAAGGGCCCTGATCTGTACCTCCCAGATAAGATCCTGGGCAAAGTGAGGTCCTTTCCCCAAAGCTCCACACCCATTACTCTGCGCTCTGTAGCATGCTGCCCTCCTGTATGTGAAGGCTGTGGGATGTGCAAAGGGCAGGGGAAAGGGACCTTGCAAAAATTATAGGCCAACAGACTGCCATGTGAAATCCCTCTTCTCTCTCTCTCTTTCTCTCTCTCTCTCCACCCCCAATTCCTCTAATGTGTGGATCTTTGAGTGCTGTGGTGAGATTCCAGGTGGTTCCTTGTTACCCCAGCACAAGTTTGTGACAAATGCCGAGGCAGTTAAGAAATTAAATGTCCATTTGGCAGGCTGGACACACCCGTCTGTGCCAGCTGGAATTTGGTTGGTTGGTGAAGGGCTTAATTACACTTAAAAGTGTTGCCACGGTGACATTGCTTCATAACTCCTCCTGGTTCAGGAACTGAAATAAGCTGTGCTGGTGTAAGGCACCTTTATGCCATTATAACTGCGTCTACACTAAGGCTTTTACTGGCATTGCAAAAATTCAGAGATGGAGACAATCCTGCTTCACTGAGTGCACTCTAGCTCCCTCCTGACCACTGCAGGATTGTTCCCTGTGTTATGTTCACTAGTGCTTTGTCCAGTCCTGTTACAGGGGCTTCCCGCCCTGCCCCGGGCATCTGTTACATCTCTATTTTCTGTTAGATCTCGCTGTCAGGCAGTCATTCCTGATATTCATCCTGCTCTTCCCTTTGTTGATTTCCTTCCCAATGCTCCTAGTTGTTCCCCTTTGGCTCACCCAAGTGACCCTTCTGTGTCCCTGCTGTGCTCACATGGAGGGGACGGCTCAGGCTACTTGACCAGAAACCCATTTCTCACCACTGGGAGGGTTGAAAAATGAAGGTTTTCAGAAGGGCTGGGGGTGGGAAAGGTGGGTGAGGGGGAGCAACCGTCACTGTCTGCCCCACACTTCAAGAACCCTGTCAATGGTTTCCAAACCTCTCCTCACTCCCATTAGTTACCATTCCCCTGAGCCATCCCGTCTGATTCTGTCTATTCCTCCAGCCTGGAGTAGATGTTGCTGACGCACGGTGAGGGATATAGCACAAATACCCAGGAAGGCAGATTAGATTGGATGATAGGATACTGGACCTGTTTCCTTGGAGACTGTAGCACTGATGCTTCTCCCTGTGCTGTTCTCCTTGGCTGTGCAACTGCAGATCATCTCCTGGTTCCACGTCTCAGAAGGGATTGTCATTAGGCTCCAAACACTAAAGACCCCGTTCCCGTCTATGGCTCCAGCATCCGTCTGACCTTCAGACACCTCCTCACCAGTGTCCCAGAGAATAGCACTCCAGGGAGGAGTGAAATCTGAGAGCAGGCAGAGCAGAGGAATGAGGGGGGGAAGCTCAGCATCCTCTGGGGTGGAGGGAACCAGGATGGAAAGACTCGGCTCGGCGGCATCTAAAAGAGAGTCACAGAAACTAGAGATTGGAAAGATCTGTTATCGGTAGCTCAGCTAGTCCCTATTCAGCGCCTACCCCTGCCACAGCCAGTGCAGGGTGTTTTCAATGTCTAATGCTTTGTCTGTGCCAGTTTTCAGTGTCTTACACTGTGGGGCCAGATCCATCGCTGCTTGGAGGTTTGTCCTGATATGAGCATCATGGATTATTTGCTGAGTACTGACAGCGTGTTTGGTTCAGTAGAAAGGCAGAGGACGAGCTGGTAAGTTTGGTGGTGAGGACACCAGACCAGGAGTTAGGCAGCCTGAGATCTATTCCCAGCTCTGTCTCTGACTTACTGTGCGACCTCGGAGACAAGTTCACCTGCATCTGTGCCTCAGTTTCCCCAACTGACAAGTTATGGTAACTCTACTTAGTCACTTGTGCAAGGTGCTTTGAGATCTATGGATGAAAAGCCTGATAGAGGAACCTTTCTTGCTTAAATATTATAGTCAGTCTACATTTTCCTATTATTACATTCATCCCATTTGCCGGAGATACAGCCTCTAGTAGCACCCAAAGTAATTCCATGCCTTGTTTTTTATGTGCAGTCTTTGGAATATTTGCACAGATTGTAGATCAAAAATATATAGATATTACTAGTTGTACATTGAATTATTATGTTCAATTCATACTGTGCTGCTTGAGAGACGATGAATATTCCCCTATCTGAACACATGGGTGGAATCTTTTCATGAATGCCTGAAAAAGAACCTGATTGATATTAAAGTCTTAATAGGATAGCAGGACATTTGAAACATATCCCATGTCCTAGGCTCAGCCAGTTTTAATAGGAATCATCAGCAAGTGTGACTATCAAATCTGATTCCTAATGTAACATACCAACTAGAAGGCAGGGAAATAACACCTAGCACTGATGTGGTGCTTTTCATCCATAGATCTCAACGTGCTTTTACACAGGAGACTCATCGTCTCCATTATACAGATGAGGAATTTGAGATGCAGAGAAACCCAAAGTCAAATTTTCCAAAATGTCCCAGATTTTCAAAAGCTAGGTTTTGATCAGAGTGTTTTAAAAGTCCGGTCATTTATTTGGGCACCGAAAGGGGAACTGTTGGGTGCTGATTTCTTTTAAAGATCTCACCCCCTCTGTGCCCAGTGTTTCAGGAACAGAACCCAGGTTTCCCAATTCCCAAACCCTATGCCCTGGTCACTGCCTGGACCATGCTGCCTCTATGCACAAATACCGATTGGTCACAATCTAGCCAAAAAAAGATGATTTTTTTTCAAAAACAACCTAGCATTAGGTTATCATTAATCTGAGACACTGAAAACTCACCTGTGACAATTAGTCTGGTCCCATTCCCAAAGTTGGGCTGTAGATGCACAGAGGTAGAGAGGCCACAGTAATAAACCCCTGAGTCATCTCTTTGTATGTTACTGATAAGTAGAGAAAACGTATTTGCTGCAGTGTTCACTTTACTTGAGTATTTTCCATCTGAAGGTTCAAACTCAGAACTCTGATGAATCCCACGTAAACTTCCATTCTGTTGTTCCTTGTACCACAGAACTCGCCATTCTTCTTTTGATATTCTACAGTCCATCTGTGCGGTCTGTCCAGAAGTCAGCCACAGCTGTGCTGGGCTTTGCTGGATTTGTATCCCTTCTTCCGAGGCAGCCACTGTACAGAGGAAGAAAGGAGTGTGTTAATACAGTGAGTACTGGACAAGCCTGGGCTTTTATCATACACTATACAGAGCAGATGATCCAAGAATAATATAAAGAACATATTTATTAAATATTCATTTTAATTTTTCTCTATTTCTAGCCATTTGTTTTGTTAGGATTCATGTAGCCAGTGCGGGAATTAATGTAATATAACAACAAAAGACAACCGCAGAGTTCAGAACCCAGGGGTACATACTTCCAGTTCCCAGCACTAATCACCAGGCTACGCATCCCTGCTCGTACTTACCAAAATCAATGGTAAAAAACCTTCATTTGGCTACATTGTACATGGGAGAGGCTTTTACTAACATAGCCCTTTGTGTTTCAAATTCTCCCTTTGATCATTCTGCAGAAAAATACATCAGCCCATATGTAAAAGATCAGCATAAAAGAAAAATAGATTTGCACCCCAATCCAGGATATTAACCAGAAACTATTCTCAAGGTGTTAATCTCTGGCATTCAGGTTATTTTAAAATAGAATATTTCCTCACCTTTCTTTAGATTTCAATTGATGGACTAAAAGATGTGAATTTCTCTCTCACCAGGTTGATGTTAGAACCTCTTGGAATTGCAGAAGGATGTTATGTATAAAGTTAATTGTTTTTAGCATGGTAGAGAACAAGCATGAAATAAATCAGGTTAAAATACTTACTCCACAGATAGACTATAATCATCCCAACTACGTGGTGGGACATCTTGTGCCTTTCTTCAGTAATGAATAGGTGATGCTGTGAGACAGACAGACGCCTGCTAGCTAATGGATCTCTTGATGAAAGACTTTTGTCACGTGGAGAGGAAAATGTTCTGCTTCCTTTTAAAGATCTGTGGGGCAACATGCATGACAAAGGAAGAGGGTCAGGAGATATTAATAACCCCATTCAAAACCAGCGGAGCAAACCTGGGAGAAAATATTCCTTTGCCTCCAAAATCTATAAGAGAAGAAATTCAAGCTCAGACTAGGTAACAGCATGGTGTGTGTCTCAGATGGAATATTTGTGTTATAATTGGATGCCCATAAGAAGACATTCTTCTGACTACAATTCAGGTGGAATATTTTCTGTGATTCAGGGATTGATAAGGTCAGATGGTATCAGCACCAATAAAAAGGCATAAAAGGGTTCATGAAAACTGTGTTAAAATTGTCATTTATCACTTTTAAATATCAGAGGTTTTTCCTGGTCCTGCGTGCTGTCTGTGGGGAAGTGTGCAATCTGGGGGTAGCAGCAGTCAGTCTGGAAAGAGCCAGCCTAGAAGAAGGTAGGTGAATTTTTCCTCTTTGCCTTAGGGAGCAGCCTGCTTTGTCTCTCTCTGTTTTTGGTTACTGTGTGTTATCTTTCTGGAGTCTAAAAATAAAGGTAGTGTTAGGTTGCTAACTTTCAGCAAGAGTATTTGATGTTTATTATCTAACTTTTCTGTTGTATGCGATGAACAACTACCAAAAGGCATATAACATGCTTTTGGAAAGGATGGAGGAAACCAACAAACAGGCTCATTGGGCATTCTAGAAGGGGTGAAATTAGCAAAATAACCCTTAACTTGTGAGTTTAATTATTACAATAGATTAAGAAAAGGACTGGGGGTGGGGCGGTCTGGGAAAGCAATGAATGGGGCTAGAATATGAAAGTGTGGTGGAGTCACCCCACTCTGGAAAATTTGGGGCAAAACCTACTTTTAGGACACTTATTTCAGAGATGTGCATAATGCATGTTTCTTAACAAAATGTGCAAAATGCTTCATAGAGAGAGCAACAAGAAATGCGCACTAAGAGATTCCAAATCCATCCCTTCTAAACAGTTGTCACCCCCACAGTCTGCTGCTTGTCTTGACTTGAACATTAAGGCGGAGAGTTGCAAAGCTCCATCGGGGATTTGATTGGCCGCATGAATTGAGCATCGAATTTGCCCTTTCAAACCTCAGCCTCAATAAAATCCTACTGCAAATCAGGGCCAGAGCCTCTGTGCGCCCACTCTCCTGTTATCCCATGTTGATCTTCAGGCCATATATAAGCTGGCCCAGGTGGAGGCTGTTCTAAACTGCACCAGCAGGTCATGACTCCCAAAGAGCCATTTGCCAACTGGGGAGACCCTGAGTGCAGACAGCTCCGGCCACATGCCAAGGGCTGTTGGCTGCAAGGGCTGGCTCTGCTGTATTAACACCCCCTGGCAGGTTCAGTCAGTTCCTGCTCCCTTGGTGTCACAGGAGCAGCACCAAGGGACCAGGATGCAGGCCAGGGTCTGACCCGTGTCTCATTCATACCTAGCTCCAGGGAAAGTTGAATGTGGTGCAAACACCTCTCCTGGCCTAACTGGTTCACTGGGACTTAAGCACTTGCTTGAAGAGAGGAAGGACGGTGCGGTTGTCAAGGTGCTAGGCAGGGACTGTGGGGCTCTCCGTTAAATCCCTGTTCTGCCACAGGCTCCGTGTGTGACCGAGGGCCGGTCACTTACATCCCAGTGACTTTCAAGCCTTAGTCCCTGTTGAAAGTGGGACTCTGCCTCCAAATCACTTAGGGGCTTTTGAACACGTTAGCCCAAGTCTCTCTGGGCCTCCACTCCCCAGTTGTGAAATGGGGATAATTCTTCCTTTTCTGCAGCAGGGTGGCGAGGATAAATAAGTACACGGCTAAATTAACAGAGCTCTGCTGAACTGGGGGCCTAGTGCCATAGATGTGCTTTGTGCTGCTACATTGGCATCATACCATACAAAGGTCCTATTGACCAGGCAAATCAACTTAGCTAGAATTCAGGCTATGTCTTTGGCGTGGTGTTTGCAGTAACCAGGAATTTGAGTAAATTCCATGACCACTGGAATGACAGTTCCTGAACACCGAGTCTGGGCCCGGCTCCTAGCAATGGACGTTGTAACCTGGCTCACATGGTTTGAGGTTTGGCACATCTGTCCCTCTGTTTCCATCTACAGAGGGGCAGTCGCACCAAACCTGAGCGGCACTGTGACCATATGGGCCAGATCACAGAGCTGGACCCAGCCCCACGGGACAGAAGGTGCCACTGCAGGGTGAGTCCAGGGCTCTCCAATCCCCCACATGCCCTCTGCTCCCTCCCTTTGTTATGGTAGTTTTCCTGTACCTCTGCCTGAATTTTTTAAACAATTGCCATGATGAAATCGTAGCGCTGGCGATAACAGAAATCTAGCCACATTGGGGCACAAGTATCTAAATAACTTAGGTGCCTAAGTCTCATTTTCAAAAGTGATGTAAGTACTTAGTAATCTAAGTCCTGCTGACTTTCAATGGTATCTAGGCTCATGAAAACCAGATTTCAAGGTATTTAGGCGCTTAAAGATGCAGATAGGGCAGCACCTAGGGATGTTTGCAAAACCAACGGGAGTTTTTGCATCTCAGTCACTTGGGCATGTTTGAAAATTTGCCCCAAGACTACTGCTCCCAGTCACACTTCAATGATACAAATTCATATTACACGTGATCTTCTCCAATATAAGTCTATTAAAAGCCAAGACAAAGACAAAATTACCGTCATCGTTTTTATTGATTTCATTAGTACATTACGTGTTATAACAAGAAATTGAAACCAATCGTAAAAAAACCACAGGCTACAGGACAAACAGCCGTGTTTGCTGCAAGGGGCCAATTGTTTAAAAATAGATCAGAACTGACTACTCGGAAAGCTGCACTTGCTGCTGTGGTCAGTTTCAGCCCACTTATTTTGTTATTTTTCTTTTGTTTGTTCAGCTAACAAAGTGTTTGGGCTGTTTGCTTTCTCAGGTCTCCTAGCTTTTGGTAACCAAGGAAGTATAAACTGCTTCCCTCAATTCATCTGCAGCCAGGGGATGGTTAGAGCAAAGGTAAAGCAGAACGGTCCATGAAATAACCACAAAAACTGGAATTTACTTTTCAGCAGCGTGAAATCAACAAAATGTTCTGGCACAAGCCAGAGAAGTTGAGAAATTATATCAGTTACTAAATATCGACTCCATAGCATGTTCTAGCAGATAGAGCACTGGACGGAGACATGGGTTCTATTCCCGGCTCTGCCGCTGGGTTATCTTGGTAAGTCACTTCACCGCTATGTGCCTCAGTTTCCCCATCTGTAAAATGTAGATAACGTTACTTGCCTCCTTGGTAAAGCATGTTGGGATCTACTCATGATGAGTCTAGAATTGTTACTATAAAAGAGGAGCCAAACAACGTGCACAGGTACCAAAGCCCCCCCATTCAGGGATTAATCATGGTGTATTGTGCTGCATGAAGTGTTTGCAGGGCACCCTCAATGCAGCTTACAGACCCACAAATTCTGGGCTAACAAGGCCAGACCCTGCGTTCCTGGTGCACCCAGCACCATTCCACTCGAATCAATGGGAGTTTGGGGTGTGCAAAAATTCAGGATCAGAAACTGCACAGTTTGGAGGTAGGTGACAACGCTTGAGCTGTTCTAGAGTCTGGAAATTCAGCCACTGCGATTTCCTGGTCTGATTTCTTGAGCGAGCCGCACTGTGAGCGTTCAGGATTCACTTTAAATCCTCCGCGGGCCAGATCCTCACTAGGGTAAATCAGCATCAGTTCGTTGGCATCAGTGGCGCGATGCTGTTTTACAGCAGCTGAGGATCTGGTCCCAAATTACTGTTCAGTATCATGTTGTCAAGCGATAAGATACAGTGATGGATAAAATACTGAGGCAGCAGGGAGATGCTCTAGCCCCTGAAGGCCATTTCTCAAGCGTTCATCACCCCCGGCTGGGGCCACATTCTGAGAAGAGCCCAGCTCCCATTTAGGGTACGTCCACACTGCAGCTGGCAGGGTAGCTGCTCAGTGTAGCGCACTGAAAGAGAGCAGTGTGGCCACGGCGGCACCGGTGGCAGCGCGGGCTGACCTCCGAGTGCAGTTATGCCCGACCTTCTGGATACGTACTTGTGCAGCTGGCCTGAGCCACCGTCCATGCCGCTGGGGCCACACTGCTGTTTTCACCACACTAGCTCGAGCAGAGCTAACGCATGTCTGTCTACCCAGGCTGGGAACTACCCCCCCAGCTGCAGCGTAGACGTACCCTTAGCTACCTCCATAAGGGCCAGATTTGTCCAAGTGCTCGGCGCATTAGACACCCAATGGACGCTGATCTCTTGGGAATCCGGCCATAAGAGTGCCAATGGAGGCCGCTGGGTGCTGAGCCCTTGGAAAATGGTGTTATTTGTTTGGAGCCTATTTAGGAAATTCTGGCCCCAGTGGTGGGTGTTGATCTCTTGGGAAAATCATTCGTAGTAGGCAGAAGGTACAATGCTGTCTACACAATTGCACCTTTAACCAGTCTTGTATGCTGTTGTCTGACCTGTCAGACAGCCCTGGTACATGCTGTCTCTGCACTAGATGTTATTTTGCGGTGAACTATCTCTTCCACATTCTACAATGTGTGACGTCCTGGTGGTTATTTTGTTATTCTGAATCATTAAAATGTATCCATATTTCATTCAAATGCCACAACAGATCCCCGCACAAGGCGTTCGTCACCGGAACTGACCAGGATGTTGGACCTTTTGCTCTTAAGTAGCGTCCGAGAAGTGAGCTTTTAGATTTCATCTTTCAGGATATTGTTTGTTACAATCATGCTGTTCGCCAAGTTTCTTCTTTTGTCTTTCATGGGTAAAGCTTTTGCATTAATCATTGCGTTAAGGTTTGGAATTGAGAATTTTTTTTACAAGAATGGAGGTGTCAGCCCAGACTATGGGTTCAGAGAACTGACTATGGAAGTGGTTGTATTTCAACCAAACACACATTACATTATAGCACATTACAAACATGAGACTTTCTGTATTTCTCTCTCTTTCTCCTTCATTCTTTCTTTCTGTATCTCTTGTTTTAAAAAATATAAACCACTATTGTGAGACTACATCAGTCACAGAGGAGCATTGCTGTTATTGTAGGTCAGTCGCATATTCAGTCTGAAATAGAAAAAGCAAAGATCTGATATTATTAATAATACTTTGTATTAGAGCAGCACTTAGAAGACCCAAGAGAGACCGAGGATCTGTTGTGCTGGGCTCTCCACACATATAGAAAGAGGCAGCCCCGGCCCCAAAGAGTTTCTAGTCAAAATACACAATGCCACAAAGTGGGGGTGTGGAAGCGGAAGCACCGAGAGCTAAAATGACTTGGTGACAGTTGCTCAGCGGGTCAGTGGCTGAACCAGGAAAAAAAATCCTGACTCCCAATCCAGTATCCTCTGCTATCCCACACTGCCTCCTGTACAGTAATATACTTAATGAGAATCCACAATCTCATACATTTGATTAACACCGTCCTCCCAGAATGCCATAGCCAGACAAGGCGGGTGAGGTAATATCTTTTACTGGACCAACTTCTGTTGGTGAAAGAGAGAAGCTTTCTGTGTAAGCTCAAAAGATTGTCCGTCTCTCCCCAACCTTAGTTGCTCCAGTAAAAGATATTACCTCACCCACCTTCTCTCTCTGATATCCTGGGACCATCCAGGCTCCAACAACACTACGTAACTAGACAGGATGTTTTACAGGCTAGGATCATGTCAGGAACCCTGGGCCACATTCTCATCTCTGTCGCCTCAGTGCATACGGTGGCGCTGGGGTTGTGGTGGTGTCCTATGGATTTGATCCCTTGTCATTAAGTCACTTAGAGCATTTCCATTCCAAACCCTTCTGACTTCCTGTAAGAAGAAATTTCTCCCCAGCCTGGATTGTTCCATGCCAGCTTCTCCCAACGAAGAATTTTATTTGGAAAGTTCCAAGGGAATCAGCTGATCGGCTTTTGTGTTGTCAGAATGTGAAGAACATATTTCAATAGTGCAGATTTCTCTTCTGTCATTGGTTATTTTTTGTCCTGGGTACTGAGGTTAGTGTGGAGTGGCTGGGTGGTGTTGGTGGCTTGTGATATACATGAGGACAGACTAGATGATCTGGTGGTCCCTCACAGATATATACACCACACTATTTCACTATCCCTGATCTGCAGCCATCTCTGGGGTGGAACCCAGCAATTCTTCTGAACCAATAACCCTACACAACACTTACACTGGAAGGGCAGAGAAGAATAAATTCAAATGAGAATTCAGGAAGCAATGTGTAGATACTAGGGTAGGAAATCGGTTAGGACACTGGTTCTAGCCCCCTGTTATTAGTATACTGTATCTTTCTGATGTGCCAAAGGCTGAGAAAGCAGTTTACCTGTGGGATCTGCTTCATTGGTATTTCCTTCTGTCTTTGCACAGCTCTCCCTGGTGGATGAAACAGACAAAGGGACAGTTATAGGGATGTGTGATGAGTGGCTGCTTCATAGCAGACAGAGTTATGACTGAGTTACCTCTGATGAGGCACTTTCTCCAGAGCAAGATCAACAGCTGGATGAGGAGAAGGATGAAAATATAGCGCAGCCCCGTGTAGAACACAATCCTACAGTCTCCAGTGTCTCGTCTCTCTGCAGAGTATAGAAAACTCCTATCAAAACAGAAGGGCCCCTGATCTGTATCCCCTAGATAAGATCACGGGTAAAGGGAGGTCCTTTCCCCAAAGCTCCACACCCATTACTCTGTGCTCTGTAGCATGCTGCCCTCCTGTATGTGAAGGCCGTGGGATGTGCAAAGGACGGGGGAAAGGGACCTTGCAAAAATCATAGGCCAAAAGTCTGCCATGTGAAATCCCCCTCCACTTTCTCTCTCTCCACCCCCAATTCCTCTAATGTGTGGATCTTTGAGTGCTGTGGTCAGATTCCAGGTGGTTCCTTGTTACCCCAGCACAAGTTGGTGACAAATTCCAACACAATTTTGGAAAATAAATGTTCATTCGGCAGGCTGGACACACCCGTCTGTGCCAGCTGGAATTCGTTTGCTTGGTGAAGGGCTCGACTGCAATTAAAAGTGTTGCCACGGTAACATTGCTGCATAACTCCTCCTGGCTCAGGAACTGAAATAAGCTCTGCTGGTGTAAGGCACCTTTATGCCGGTATAACTGTGTCCACACTAAGGCTTTGACTGGCATTACTAGGTTGGCAAAAATTCAGAGATGGAGACAATCCTGCTTCACTGAGTGCCCTCTAGCTCCCCCCTGGCCACTGCAGGATTGTTCCCTGTGTTATGTTCACTAGTGCTTTGTCCAGTCCTGTTACAGGGGCTTCCCGCCCTGCCCCGGGCATCTGTTATATCTCTATTTTCTGTTAGATCTCGCTGTCAGGCAGTCATTCCTGACATTCATCCTGCTCCTCCCTTTGTTGATTTCCTTCCCAATGCTCCTAGTTGTTCCCCTTTGGCTCACCCAAGTGACCCTTCTGTGTCCTTGCTGTGCTCACATGGAGGGGACGGCTCGGGCTACTTGACCAGAAACCCATTTCTCACCACTGGGAGGGTTGAAAAATGAAGGTTTTCAGAAGGGCTGGGGGTGGGAAAGGTGGGTGATGGGGAGCAACCGTAACTGTCTGCCCCACACTTCAAGCACCCTGTCAATGGTTTCCAAACCTCTCCTCACTCCCATTAGTTACCATTCCCCTGAGCCATCCCGTCTGATTCTGTCTATTTCTCCAGCCTGGAGTAGATGTTGCTGATGCACGGTGAGGGATGTAGCACAAATACACAAGAAGGCAGATTACATTTGATGATACAATACTGGACCTGTTTCCTTGGAGACTGTAGCACTGATGCTTCTCCCCGTGCTGCTCTCCTTGGCTGTACAAGTGCAGATCATCTCCTGGTTCCACGTCTCAGAAGGGATTGTCATTAGGCTCCAAACACTAAAGACCCCGTTCCTGTCTATGGCTCCAGCATCCATCTGACCCTCAGATGCCTCCTCACCAGTGTCCCAGAAAACTTCACTCCAGGGAGGAGTGAAATCAGACAGCAGGCAGAGCAGAGGAATGATGGGGGGACGCTCAGCATCTTCTGGGGTGGAGGGAACCAGAATGGAAAGTCTTGGCTCAGAGGCATCTAAAAGAGAGTGGAGTCACCCAAAATAGAGACCGGAAAGACCTGTTACCTGTAGCTCAGCTAGTCCCTACCCAGCTCCTACCCCTGCCAGTGGAGAATATTTTAAGTATCTAGTGCATTGTCTAGTCTAGTCTTCCGTGTCTTAAATGGAGGGACTTCCCTTGCACGAAGGGGATTTCTTTTGCTAATTTCATCCCATTACACTCCTTCGTCCCACCCCAAATGGTTCCCCTGGCTCCTTGATGGTCTTAATGTTCTGCATACCTGCAGAGGGTGGAGATTCAAAAATTAAACACCTCTTTACTACACTGTATTCTTATGTTCAACTCCTGCTGAGTTTCTCGAGTAAAAAGCTTCCCCATGCAAACCACATTAGTGAATGCCTAGTAAAGAGCCGGATTAATAAAGTTTTAGAAGACCAGCAGGAAGATGCATCACATCCCAGGCTCAGGTGGCTTTCCTAGGTACAGTCCGTGAGCGTGCCTATGAGAAGGTAGGATAGTACTAACAGCTAGCACTGGTGCATTTCTCATCAGTAGTTAGAGATCAAAGCACTCTATGTTGGCGAGTAAGAGTCATTACCCCATTTTAGTTGCAGAGTGATGGGTGGCCAATGGTTCAGGATTACAATCCAGGTTTCCTAATTCACAGTCTCATACAGTATCCGCTACCTGGATTGTTCTACCTCTCGGCATAAACCGCTGATGACTTAAAACCGAAATGGGGTGGGGGTGGGGGTCAGATAATCACAATTGCAAGATTCTGTCTCAGAACCAGGGCCATAACCAGGACGGGGCAAGCGGGGCAGCCGCCCAGGGCGCAAAGCTACAGGGGTGGAAAAATGGGGCAGAAAGGAAAGATCGGATCCCTCCTTTCCCTTCAGCTCCCTCCCCCTGAGGGCCCCAAAGGCTCTGCCAAGCTCTTCTGGGGCCCTCGAGGTCTCTCCATACCTGCCTCCCAGGCTTCCCTTCAACCACAGCTCTTGGCTTCCCATGTCCCCCTCCCCAACTCCTGCAGTCACTGCCCCCACCAGCTCCCCTGCACCTGCCCCAAGCCACCCTTCTCCTTGTTCCTCTCTTTCCCCTGTAGGCTCCTGTCCCCCAGCTCTCAGAACCCCTGGTGGCCCCATTGCTGGAGCTGCCCAAGCAGGGAATGCAGTCAGCCGCCCCCGGCCCCTGCAGCGGGTGCAGCGCCCCCCACCCCCCGATCTGGAAGCTGGGGGATCCCCAGCACAGCGAGCCCCGAAGCCTGGCACTGGGCGGTGCAGGCCGCTAGCAGCAGCAGGGGGCTTATACGCGCGGCTCATGGTCTGGGCTCACGGCAGAGGCTGGTGCTCGGGGGTCTGGGCTCAGAAGCTCACCGCAGCACCCCACCATCATTTTTATCCCTGCAGGAGCCTGGCTGGGAAATTCTCAGGGCCAGTAGGAGGCAGAAGGGCCGGGAGAAACATGACGCAGTTGGCCTCCACTTGCCCTGACCCTGCTCTGCTGTGGCTTACCATGCAAAGGGCTGCGGCAGCTCTCAGGGATCGGCTCTGGAGCCAATGGCTGGGCCATCCCCGCAGCAACCCCAGCCAGCTCCCAGCCACCAGGGCAAGACAAAAACCAGTAGGGCTTGCCCCAGGTGCTCAAATGCCTAGTCACAGCTCTGCTCAGAACCCCTCAAACCGCTGGAATGTCATTGTCCCAACCCACTGGAAACTCACCTGTGACAATCAGCCTGGTCCCAGTCCCGAAGTTCGGATGTACATATACAGCAAGGCCACAGAAATACACCCCGGAGTCATTTCTTTGTATGTTGCTTATAATCAGCGTAAACGTGTTTGCCGGAATGTTCACTTTACTCGAGTATTTTTCGTGTGGAAGTGCAGCATACTCATAACTCTGGTAAATCCCGTGCAAACTTCCATTCTGAAGCTCTTTGTACCAGTACATATACTGTGTTCTTGTTGAAAGCTTACAGTGTATCTCTGCAGTTTTTCCAGAGGCCAGAAAGATCTGTGCCGGGCTCTGTTGGATCAATATCCCTTCCTGTGAAGCAGTCACTATAAAAAGAAACATAAAAACATGAACACATGAATCACTTGTAAGAGACTCACCCTTTGCAATATATGCAATATAACCTGGCATCTGCTCCAAGCAAAATGCCCATTGTTTTAAAAATTGGGGGTGGGTTAACTTTATTTTTGTACTTATGCATTTTCTTAGGATTCATATACACTATAGGAAAATTGATGTATTTTAAACTAAACATACGTTGCTGAATTTTTTTTCTAGTATAATATTTTTTGCCATATTGTCAAGTGTAGCATAGCTGTAACATAAACAATAATCACTGCACGCATGGATGCTAATCAATCCCTTTGCACATCGACATCACCTCTCATCCAAAGACACTGAAGCACTTATCACAATTAATTAAACCTCACAATCATACTAATAAATAATATTTAGGGTGACCTGACATCCCGATATTATTGGGACTGTTCCAATATTAGGGGCTTTGTCTTATATACACAACTATACCCCCCAAAAGAGTGTCCCGATTTTTCACACTTGCTATCTGGTCACCCTAATAATATTCAACAGAGAGTCCTGTTGACTACATCTGACAAAGTGGGCATTCACCCACGAAAGCTTATGCTCCAATACATCTGTTAGTCTTAAAGGTGCCACAGGACTCTCTGTTGCTTTTTACAGACCCAGATTAACACGGCTACCCCTCTGATACTTGACTAATAATATTCGGGACTTAGAGCCTGTCACATGATAATCAAACTGCTTTGCAGCTATTAATGAGTTCAGCCTCACAATTTTCCTGTGAGATGATGAAATATTAGCCCTGTGTACAGCTGGAGAAATTATCACAGGTAAGTGGAGAGATTTGGCGAGGGTCCCACACATCAATGACATGATTTTGAATAAAACCCAAGTGTTCTGACTCCTGGGTCCTCTGCTCTATCCACTAGACTGCACTCTCCCATTCATATTAAGCTTGAATCAGAGTTAAAAACAACAAAATTAATGTTATTTGGCCAAAATTGTACATGAAAGGGAATGCTTTATTATCTTAGACATTCAGGCTTAAAATCATCTTTTTGATTACCTATAAAAAAAGACTAATGCCCCTGGAAGCCTATATAAAATACATGAGCATAAAAGAGAACTGGATTTTGAACAACAATCCATTACAGTATCCAAAATGTTAAACGATATTCAAGGTGTTGTGGAGAGCACAACACATTATTTCATTACCTCTCTTAGGATTTCAGTTGGTGAACTAAAACATATGACTGTTAACTCTCCCCATCAGCTCCTCTTGGTGTTACCCGTATTTCAGAAGATCTTTGCACATGAAAGTAATTTTTTGTAGCAAGGTACAAAACAAGCATGAAATATCAGGCTAAAATACTTACTCTGCAGATAGAATAGAATCATCCAAATGATATGGTAAGACATTTTCTGGCTTTCTTCAGTCATGCAAAGTTGATGCTCTGAGAATGGTAGATGCCTGTTAGTTAATGGATCTCTTGATGAAAGACTTTATCACGTGGAGAGGAAGATGTCATATTTCCTCTTAAAGTTCTGTGGGGGCAACATGTGTGACAAAGGAGAGGGCCAGGAGATATTACTAACCCCATTCAAAATCTTACTCTGACAGCCAGCAGGGCAAATCTAGGGAATAATATTCAGTTGCCTCTAAAATTCATTACACAACAAATTCCGGGTCTGACTGTGTGACAGCAGAGTGTGTATTTTAAAAGGAATTTTTCATCTCATAATTGGATGGATGGGACAAGCCCTTCTTTGGACTGAAACTTACGTGGATTATTTTCTGTGCTTCAGGGTTTCAGACATTCAGACGTATTTGGGGGATGTTAGCCCCGATAGAAAGAGAATAAGCTGCGTGGCTCTGAAGAGTCATCCTGATACTTTATCAAAGGATAGAGGAAATCTTTGAAGAGGCTGGTCGTGCACTATGGAAGTGTGGGAAATGTACAAAAATACATTAGCTTGTTTGTTTAGTTATTATTGCAGATGAAATAAACGTTTTGGGAAGAGACCCAGTGGGAAAGGAATGGCTGGGTCTAGAAAATGGAAGTATACAGTTATTCCAGTTGAGATCTATGAGACATAATCTAATTGTGGGTCACACAGGTATGTGCCTAATGCATGTTCCTTGCAATAATATTCAAAACGAGTTAGAGAGAAAAAAGAACTGAAATACCCACGAAGATATTCCAATTCCTTTCTTGTAAATGTGTATTCGGAAACACGGTCATCTTACATATTTGAATATTCTAAAAAACCATTTGGAAATCGTGTCTCATTGATGTCTATCTCATGGGAAGTTTAATACAGTATGGCACAAACAGCTACTCGGACCTCACTAGCCCATGTCCCATATATGAGACTCCGGCTATTTCAACACCCATGAAATATAGGAGAAGACACCTACTACCTGAAGCTTGTCTGTTGCATTTGTTACGGTACTTAGAAATATAAAATGTTATAGGAAGTAGCTGTGGATGGTTAATAGGCAAGTTTAAATTTTAAAAACACCTGGTGCATTTTACATTTTATAAATGTGATCAGTCTAATTGGGAATACATCACTTGGCTTCAATATATATATATTTTTAATACAGCTATTTGATAGTTTGTGGAGGGCTTAAAAAAAACACACGACATCTTGAGAATTTAACATATTGGCCAATCTCCTCATCAAAAATAGGCTAAAGCAATCTGAATGTTTGGTAAAAATAATTTCAAAACTTTTCTCATCTAGCCAACCACCTGTACATTGAATTCCATCCCAATGGGATATGAACCAGCAGAGATACGATGCCCTAAACACCAAAAGTTAGACAGTGCTGAGACACACTTTATCCTAATGACGTTTATACTATTATTATTTTATTTGTTACTTCTATAGTACTATAAGTATTTATAATACAGGTATGTTAATGATGTGATGCTGACATGCCCATATGAAATTCCTGTCAATCAAGCCAATAATCTGTGCTATAATTGTAATAGAGAAGCAATTCAGGCATCTTGGTAGAGCTGTAAGGGAGAAGATTGCAATGCCATTGATTATGCTTTAACTGTTGCTCATTTTCTCCCTTCACTGCTACTAAATTTACTTATTTGTATTTAAAATAAAAATCCTCAACTTTTAAAAAGCTGCAACAAAACCATAGAGTGCTCTATGGCTACTGGTTATCTGCTATTAATTCAATTCAAGGAAATGCAAAGTATTTCATCCAGTTGCATTTCTTTTATATACATTCATTATAAAATTGTTCTTCATTAATAAAGTCCAGTGGATGTTAAATGTTAAGACAAAGTTTAAAGCTACTGTAAGGCATTAGATTTTTATTTTTATGATAAAAAGCTGCTACCCCAGGGTCTAAGCGGTTCTAACCAATTTTAGAAAGGCAGTCTGGAATATCTGAACTTTTAGGAGTACATTCTTCAAGTTGATACACAGGAATTTACTATGCAAAATCCCTTTGTTAGAAGATGATTCAGATTATCTCAGCCAAACAGAAAGCATTGTTGTGTTTTCAGTTACCCAGAGTGTTTGCCACAGCTAATAAATATACTTTCACTCCCAAAGACCATCTTCCAGGAAAGACAAGGGCTCATTCGACAGCTTTTTTCTTTTACATTTGAAAAATGTATTTATGAGGCTATCCATGTCCATCGACCCTTCTGCACTTGGGACTCTCTTTGAAGTGCATGTCCCTGTAGTGTAGAACTTTGTGTATTTTTAACATAGATCAGTCGTCCATCTCCTGGTTTTATCATGTCACCCACAGCTAGTGTATCTGAGTACCTGTCATATAAAAGTAATAGCAATAGTAAAGTCTCTAGTGGGCTTTAAGAAGTCTCTGGCTCTCCTCCCTACTGGGAATAAAAACTGAATTTAGGGTTGGGATTTTGTTTTTAATGTTTTATATTTTATTATTTTTGGTTTGTTTACTTAGTTAGGCTAATTTGTTGCAGGGTGATGTTTTGATGGCTTGCAGGGGGCGGATGGGGGGGTTCTTTGTCTGGTTCTTTGTTTTTGTTTTTTCACTTAGCTGGGCTTTTCGCTTTGCTTGTTTGTTTAGTTGGTCTTTTTGAAGGGAACGGGGTATCTGTGTTTGTGAGCATCATTTGCAAAAGCTCAGAGCTGGTTGCTGGGTTATTTGCATCTGCCTGTGGTCAGTGTCAACTCACTACTTTTGCCACTCTTTTTTTGTTTGTCAGAGAGCAAAACATTTTATTTTCTTGTTGTCTGTAATCACTTGTTGTCTAACCGTTTCACCACAAAAGAACCAGCCTTTGTTAATGAACTTCCTCGCTCACTGAACCACAGGGGAAAAAAATAGCGTACATGTTTTTGTAATGTAGATCTAAATATACCTCCTTATTTTCTCTCTTTTATCTTCTAAAGATCATCTTAGCCCATCTGCACAAAAAGACGTTACGAAGCATTTGTAGATCTGTGGCCCTAGTCCTGCAAACACTAGTACAGACATGTGCTAACTGTATTCCTAGGAGTAATCCCATTGATTTCAGTGGGACGCCTAAAGGGAATAAAGTTAAGCCCTGGCATACGTATTTGCCTAAAACCGTATTTATGAGGGCTCAGTGGGCCATATCATGCCTTCCATGAGAAGATAGCACAATATGGTGCATTCTCTGTCCCCTGTGGCAGTGGCTCTTAACCTTTCTAAGCTACTGTACCCCTTTCAGGAGTCTGATTTGTCTTGCGTACCCCCAAGTTTCACCTCACTCAAAAGCTACTTGCTTACACAATCAGACATAAAAATACACAAGTGTCACAGCGCACTAGTACTGAAAAATTGCTGACTTTCTCATTTTTACCATATCATTATAAAATAAATCAATTGGAATATAAATCTTGTCCTTACATCTCAGTGTACAGTGTAGAGAGCAGTATAAACAAGTCATTGTCTTTATGAAATTTTAGTTTGTACTGACTTCGCTAGGGCTTTTTATGTGGCCTGTTGTAAAACTAGGCAAATATCTAGATGAGTTGATGTACCCCCGGTAGACCTCTGCGTACCCCCAGGGGTACACGTACCTCTGGTTGAGAACCACTGCCCTATGGCATTTTCCCCAATAGTGACAACTGAACCTCAAGAGATTTGGAGGATTAGCTGGGATATGTATCTGTCTGAAGTACTTTGGGTTGTGATTCTGCAGTCCTCACTCAGGCAAAATTTCCACCTACATCAATGGGAATTTTACCTAATGAAGCAACAGGTGCTAGCCCTGAGTTTGGAAATAGGGCTGAAAAATCTGACCCAAACATCTGATCCCAAGAGACTCTCCACTCTTTGTTTGAGTCTGGCCGGAAATACTGTGACTCTCTGCATGGCTTATCTATTTTTGTTTTCAGCTCGGAGCAGGGAGACAGGAAACAATTTTCTCAGCTTCACCAAAGGGGGTGTTTCAGTTTGGGTTTAGCTCTAATTTAGTGCACATCGTTTACATATCTCTCGCCATCACCTGAATGTATCTCATTTAAATAATTCATATCCGTCTTACTAATGTTACCCAGAAAGCCTCCTTAAACCATTTCGAACAATGACCTTCCCGTGAACGCTCCCGCGTGATGTAACATACAGTTGTAAAGTGGGGGTCCAACTCTTTAATGAATGAATTTGATTTAGCCTTAGCTGCCACCCGACAGAGGGGTTGACCTTTCCTTGCAGCATAGGCATCGGCCTGCCTTTGTCCAAGTGCTGCGGAGAAGAACTGGTCACAAACTGGGGTGATTTTTACAAAGACATTTTTGACGTTTTGTAGGAAAAACCTAAAACTTTTTGGTTTTCGGGTTTTCAACAAATAGTCGAAATTTTCCGAGGAAAGCAGATATTTTTTCAGCAAAAAAAATGTCTTTCAGATCCACTTTTCCACTGAAAATGGTTGCGATGGAAAATCTCCCATCAGCCTCAAGGTCCTGCTGAGCTCCTTACTAATTTGACGTGTCTGAGTAGCACCACTGGTGAGAAAGGCCCTTTTCCACTTTGAGCTTGGTAGGAGACTTCACCCTTTCTTTCAGATGATGAACTAACTGGCCATAGTGACCCACATGTTCACTGGTTTAGGGACAGACAGAGGAAACAAGAGGTGGGTTAAACAAGCAACAAACTAAATGTCATGGCACAAATAAGGAGGAGATAGCCAGAAAGAAGATCAGTAGTAATGGAAGAGCCCGATAACAGGCAGAGAGGGGCATTATATCCTCCTTGTGATGGGGTGTATAGACGCTACAAGACAGCAGACACTAAAGGGTTAAGACAGGAAGCAATCACTTCCCCAGCGGCAGCTAAATAGCAGGTTTAACAGCTGGGATAAAAAGCTGCAACCCGGCTGGAGTGGGGCAGCTGCCAGAGAGATTCTGGGTACGTCTACACTGCATGGCTGATCCAGGTCAGCTGACACAGGGCTGCAGGGCTCGCGCTGCAGGGCTATAAAATCTCAGTGTAGACGCTCGGGCTCTGAGACCCTCCTCTCTTGCAGGGTCTCAAAGCTTGGCTCCAGCCTGAGCATCTATACTGAGATTGTCTAGCCTCACAGCCTGAGCCCTGCAAGCCCGTGTCAGTTGACCCTGGTTCTGAGACTTGGCACCGCAGGTTTTTTATCGCAGTGTAGACGTACCCAGAGAGGGATGGGGGTGGAGGAGCTCCACAGGGTCAGATGGGAAAAAACTGCCCAGGCAAATGAATTCCCTGCCAGTACCTGTCAAGTACCGAGGTAGGAAGCAGCTCAGGGAGGCAGTCCGAGATTTAAACAAAAACAAGTCTTTTTGACTGTCTAACCTAGGATCCCTGGTCTGGCACCCAGAGGAAAGGGCATGCCTGGGTCCCCCTGCCATCCCCTCGTGGAAGGGGGTAGAGATTGATGAGACACCAGACCTGGGTGGCAGCACTAACTTTACTTTTTGTTCCTGCTTTAATTTCTTTTGCTTCTGCCTGCTGAAGAAGGGACTGAAGAAACCTGTAAAAGGGCCCCACCAGAACCAGGGGTAGGAGAAGCCCTAAGGCAAGGATTCCACCGGGGACCAGCAGAACTGTGGGGTGAGGTCCCGTGCAACCCCTGAAGGAGAGAGACCCGGCTGGAGTCTCGGAGGAAGGCTGAGTGATACAGCTTCCATCCCAGAATGGAGTACAAGAAACTGAGGCAGGGATGCAACTATGATTCTACAATGGACCACCAGGGGGCACTCCAGGACCGAGTCCCCCACCACTTCGCACCTCAGTCAGGCCACGTGCCATGGCATCGGTGGCATAGCAGGTTCTCATAAAACCCACGACACCTCTACAGCCTCGTAAATGCGATGCCAGAAAGGACCAATCCTGCGCAGATTCATGCCCCAGTGGGTGTTCTGGATGTGCACAGGTTGCAGGATTGGATCCAACCTGCAGAGTAAGAAGATTGGTGACATGGCAAAGTCCAACCTCTCCCATATTCTGGAAATACAGAAAAGGAGGCGTTAGTTCTGTCATTCCTGAAACAAGCTGCGGCTTTCACTTTGGTGATTTAAATGGTGACTAAAGTCCTCCGAGCCTGGCCTCCAAATGTCATTACTGGTTAGTGTCATGCTGTCAGGAAGTAACTCCCTCATTTTTTCATGCCATGTGCTGGATGCATTGTACCTTGCAACATTGGCACATTAACCAACATTGCAAACTATTCTGACCCTTTAGAACCCAACACTGCGTGCTGTATTTGGTAGAATATTTTCTTCTGTGTTGTCCGATCTTTGGGTATTTATACTTATAATCATTATGAGCCAAATTTTCAAAGGCATCAGAATTAAGGGCATAAATACCATAGAAAATGAATGCAACTTTGATGCTTTTGAAAATGTACCCTATAGTATCTCGGGGTCTGATATTAATTCATCAACAGTCAGCAAGAAATACAGCATCCTTTGTGGGTTCCTCCCCCCTCACCTACCCTCCCCCATCCCCTGACCCTAGTCAGTTGATATCCATCTACACCACAGCACACTCTCCTGGGCCGTGTTCTTCATCAGAAATGACCCTTCACTGAAGCAGCGTGTCAGACTTTCGTTGTGTTTTCTACAAACATGCTCTTTGCCAAGTATCTGATTTTCTCTTCCATGGGTAAAACTCCTTGTGTTACTGAACAGCATTCAGAAAATAGCCGGTGCAAGAGGATGTGGACGTTTGTGGGAGCTTAGCAGAGTTTTGCTGCAGTTTAGATGCACTTCCATTCACTTGTGCTAGCTTTAGCCTGGTTTCTAGTAGTCACGCTGCAGCCACTTTTACAGAGCATAAGTATTAGCAGACTAAATAAGTTTTATTCCGGAACTATCCCATTTGTCTATGGCAGAGAGAGATCCAATGAAAGCGACTAAAACAACATAATCTGTTTTATCTCTGCAGTGTTGGGAGCACAGTTATCTCTGTACCCGACTCAGCAATTCCTGTTTGTCGGAATTAGTGCTACGGCAAAGATCCCCTGTTCTTCCAAAGAAAAACTGGAAGGAGGTGGCATTTCGGTTTATTGGTACAGGAGAAGAGAAGGCGAGGGGCCACCTGCATCAAGAAATGCTTAAATGATCAAAATGTAAGTAAGTTTGCCTGCAAACCCGAGACACGCGGCATGACACTGGAAATCTACAACGTCCAGCAGAGCGAGTCTGGTGACTATTACTGTGCAGTTAAATCCAGCAGCTATCTGATTTTCGGCAATGGATCCACACTGATTGTTGGAGGTAAGGAAAGATAATGGTGTAACGCAAGGGGAAAAGTGATTAACAATGCAGAGATGTTAAAAAAAAACAGGAAAATGGAACATGGTCCAACTTTCAAAGCTGAACTGGTTGAAAAGGAGACACTAAGCTGAAAAATAACAACTAAATGGAGCCGCTTAGAAGCAGATTCTGCATTTTTAGGGGACTTAATTAATTTTTTTCCTTTAATGGTCAAATATGGCAGATTTTGTAAAAAAAAAAAAAATAATAATAAACCCACTTCCCTCATACCTTGTGCTTTTCACCAGTAGATCCCAAAGCACTTTAGTTTTACCCTCATCATTATTTATTGCTGCCAGATTGTTTTGGACCTAAGAGCCACAAATACGTTTAGTAACATTTATTCTTTTCTTTTTGCAGAATTTTTTACTTTGAATGAATCCCCATCTCCTGAGATTAACATTCCTAACGGCCGGTCCGTTACACTAGTGTAATTGTATTGACTTCAGTGGAAGTGTACAATTGTAACAAAGTAAAATTGGTGCCTTTAATTAGATAATAAACAGATGGTAGGTCTGTTGTGAGTCAGACGCAGGATGGAACAATAAATTCTCTGCTTTATTCTGCTCAGACAGCTACACCACCAGCAGCTGGGTTTTGCTTCTGGTTCCATCTCCCCACGGCCTCATCTCCACTGGGACGGTTGATCTGGCTTGCATTGTCCACGGAGTCTCCAACCCAGTCCAAATTTCCTGGAATATTTCTGGGGATCGGCAGGAACAGGCACTAATGCGATCACTGAAAGCAAAGGATGGATCCTTAATGCTCATAAGTCACATTAGCATCCCAAAAGACACCTGGACCAGTGGGAAGATTTTCACATGTGAAGTCAAATTCAACTCTTCTGGCAACAGAGTTAAGAAAAGTGCCAGGTATTTTGAACGTGAGTGATTTTATATTTGCTTCTGGAACTAAAAGAAATCACGACTTTACTTAACCTGCAAAGCGAGTAAATAACGGATGACACAGAGAGAAGGCTGAAGTGTTTAATGCATTTTTTGCTTCAGTCTTCACTGGAAAGGTTCATTGTATCCAGTTGCTTAACACAATAAATATTAACAAAAAGGAGGAAGGATCTCAGGCCAGAGTAGGGAAAGAACAGGTTAAAGAATATTTAGATAAATTGTATGTATTTAAGTCAGAGGGGCCTGATGAAATTCACCGTAGTGTGGTAGAGAGAGAGTGCTTGGAGCACTGGGCCTGGTGCAAGACCTGAGGCCGGACCTAGAGGCTGTGAACCAAAGTCAGGCTATGTATTAAAGCAGATGCTTACAAGTTCACTGTCAGGTACATGAACTTGGCAAAGTTGCTAAAACATAGCAAGTAGGAAGTACTAGGCACTAGATATTTACGTAAATACATTCTAGAAGGCTAGTACATATCCACCCTAATCTAGTACAAGATGAGATGGTTTGACACAATAACAAATAAGGATGTTTTGTCCGAGATATTAGGAACAAGATACAAGGGGAAGTAACAAAGAGATGCCATGAGACACATAAGGTGGTACGGAAGTTGTTTATCTCCGTTGTTTGTCTGTGTCTATAAATGTTGGGGGACCTTGTCTTAATCCTTTGTGCGGCCGAGGGGACAGCAGAAATTCCCACTGCTGACTGAGCCGCTCCTTGCTAGGGGGCACTCATTGGTTAATGTACTTGTGTGAGTCGTTAGGACTGTGACTTGAGGACAGTAAACCTGGCCGAGTGCCTTTGTCACTGAGCCGTGCCTGTCGTCTTTCCCTCTGAGCAATGTAGAGATCTGCTGAATTCACAGGCTGCGCTCTCTGCTGGTGCTGTTAACGCCAGAGCTCCAGGGACAGGAGCCCTGAGCAGCCGTAACAGCTCAGCAGCCTTGAGTGTCACAGCAACAACGTTCCACCCTTCCACCCCTAGGATACTTAAGGAAGTAGCTGATCCAATCTCATTAGTGATCATCTTCGAGAATGCATGAAGATGTTTGTAACTTTGAGGTTCTAGTGTAGTTAAGAACTTGAACATGCTACCTAGGGAGGTTGTGGAATCCCAGGAGGTTTTTAATAGCAGGTTGGACAAACACCTGTCAAGCACGTTCTAGGTTTGCTTGATCCTGCCTCAGCACAGGCGCCTGGACTTGAGGTCTTCTCACGGTCCCTTCCAGCCCTACATTGCTCTGATCCTATGACTTGTAAACTACATGGGTGGAATCCTGGCCCCACTGAAGTCAATGGCAAAAATCCCATTCACTTCAATGGAACCAGGTTTGTAAATTAAGCCAACGGGTTTAACGCAACGGTGCAAACGTGACTGTCCCAGCTCCCGATGATCCGCCGGAGTCTGCTTCCTCCACAGTCCATCCCAGCGGGTGTGTGCCGCAGATATTGCACCACGTGGTGGCAGTTTTCCTGGTGGGGTTGATGGTGTCTCTGAGTCTGGCTTGGATTCGCTGCTGTTCCAGTCCAGGTAATCAACACATCACCGTCCATGCTAGATGGAGAGACCTATAGGCTCAGCAGCCCTATTCATATTTGGGCTGACTTCTCTCACAGACACAAACTGAAAACAGTTCTATCAGTCCCTTCTGCTCGGCCTTGCTGAACATGTATTCCTTCCTGCTACTCAGCAACTCTTCGGTAGAGAAAAGCCCTATATTCAACCAGGGAGTCACTGTTGCATCTGAGGACTGACACACTATTTAGATCAGTCATCGTTTGCTTTATCACCCAAGGCCAATTTCTACCCGAAACAAGCAGGTGAAACTCCCATGGGAATCTCTGGGCAAATTCCATTGGGATGTAAATTACACAGCAGAGGCCTGGTTACCCCATGAGTTGTAAATGCACAACTCCCATTGAAATAGCAGGATAATCTGACTCTGGGTGTAAATTGGCGAGAAAACACGTGTAGGGGGTGAAGCGGTTTAACTTGCACCAATGGGCCTATTGCCACTCTTTTGACTCAAGCGGCCAGTCAAATTTCAGGGCCTTCGGGTTCCAGCTGGAAGTAGAAATGGATGGACTCTAGTGTTTTCTTTGTTCATTCCTTGTAAATAAACAAGATTGCATCAAAGTCCTGCTTCTCAAATGCATGAGGAACCAAGAACAAAATGGGAAGTTTCTAAGGGCATGGCTACACTTGCAGTTGTAGAGCGCTTTGAGTTAAACCAGCCTTCAGAGAGCACAGTAGGGAAAGCGCTGCAGTCTGTCCACACTGACAGCTTCAAGCGCATTGGCGTGGCCACATTTGCGGCACTTGCAATGGCATTGGGAGTGGTGCATTATGGGCAGATATCCCAGCATGCAAGTGACTGCAACGTGCTTTTCAAATTGGGGTGGGGCAAGGGAGTGTTGTGTGTATGTGGGGGGAGAGAGAGTGGGTTTTTGGAGGGCTGAGCGCATGTCAGCATCCTGTCTTGTAAGTTCAGACAGCAGCAGACTCCCTCTGCTCTCTGCCTCTGTCTCTCTCATACAGCATTCCACACTAATGGTTGCTTTGTCTCGGAGCAGATAAGCAGCCGGCTGTCAGAAACGGAGCTTTGAAAGGGCATATCCGCATTCCTGCAGCGATTCAAAACAATGACAAGAGTGGCCACTTGACTTAAGGGGATTATGGACATTTCCAGAGGCCGATCAGAGCGCAGTAATGCAACACCCCGTTCACACTGGCACAACAGCGCTCCAGCGGGGGCGCATCAAATGTTATTCCACTCGCCGAGGTGGAGTACCAGGAGCGCTCTAGCCATGGAGTCAGAGCGCTTTATGTGCCTTGCCAGCGTGGACAGGTAGTGAGCTAGGCTGCCGAGTGAGCTAGGCCACCCATGGCTGCTTTAATGCACTCTAACTCGCAAGTGTAGCCAAGCCCTTAGCTAACATCCCCAAGCCTCTTCAGCCAACACTGGGCCCAAAATCTCTCTCTCCAGCTTTTTCCAGGGTCATGCTACTCACACAGGCTGCTGCCTGGCTTTCCTGCTCTTTGCCTCTGCCTCTCTGTTCTTGTCTGTTCTCAGTTTCTGTGTGTTTTCCCTGCATACACCCCACACGAGCAATACTCAGCAAACCCCCTCTGCCTGCTTAGTCAGCGTGGGTTCATAACTCCCTTTTGCCGTAGGTGGGGGCATTCTGCTTAATTCATCCCGAGAGCTACCTTAATTGAAGGGTGCATTCACACCTAATCGCAGCAGAGGTTTGTAATCCAAACTGTCACGAGTACCTCTCAGCATAACGCTACTGTTTGCTGGTTGTGCAAAAGGAGTGAATTTAGGATGCAAACTATTCACCACTATAATTCTCCTGGAGCTGGATTTACACCCTGGATGAATTTGGCCCATTCCGTCTGTTTTGGGAATACGGTAAAGGAGGGAGAACTGCAGCCTCAGGGGAGTTAAAAGGTGCATTAAAAACTATCTGAATCCTAAAGTCTGTTTTCAGCCATGTGCTGAACTCTTAAAGCAAGGTTTCCACAATGGTTTATGTGCTAATAATGTGCACTGTTTGCAAGAGAAGCAATAAATATTAGTAACCTGTTTGAAACCGTGTCAAACTCGAACAGTTATCTGACCTTCCCTGGAGGTGACTAATGGTACGAAATGTTGTCAAACAGGCTCAAAGGGTTTATGCCCGAGTGAAGTTTCAGTCAAGGAATCACAACCAGATCAGGATGCAGTGGCTGATGGACGAGAAAAATCCTAACCCACCCTGAGATCCGAGCCTGGAAACTCACAGCTGGTTCACTGCTGACCTCAACGACGGTAGCCATTTTGTAAGATGGTGTCTTTCTGTAAAAGCTGTTGGTTTGTTTTTACTGCTTCTGCTCTTCACCGCTGCTGCATGTGGCTCAGTTGCAAAATATAATTAAAAAGTAACCTGACTTGTCCACCTCCTAGAGTATAAATAGCAGGAAGTCACAGAAAGAACCAAACCCGTGGAGGTGAGAGATTTCCTGCTGCGATAGGCAAGACATTGTCATGCCTGTGAGGGGGCTGCTGGCCCCTTCCTGACACTTACTGGGGTTCTTTGGTCGGCCCTTTCCCAGTACCAAAAGAAAGGGGACGGGCCGATGAGAAACTGACAGTCCTCGGGGTCAATGGGGAGAGGCCGATGCACCAAGTCAGCTAGATTGACGGGGCAGGCAGGCCAATGAGGGAGCCGGGAGCCTGGAGGGCCCGTCCTCCATCTGAGGTTTACCTGCCTACGGCAGACTGAGTAGGGCTGAGCTAAGGGGAGAGCAGCAGCCGGCGCTGAGGTCGAGGCAGAGGGATCAGGGAGCAGCCCAGATGGCAGAGCTGGGCTGGGGGTAGAGCTGGGCTAGGGGCAGAGCAGACCAGCCGCCGACAGGGAGCCGGGCTGAGCTGCAGCGGGGAGCTGCTGGGCCGGAGCTGGGGAGTGGACGCCGGCCCCGCCGCACGTAACACTGGAGCCGAGCGCGCTGAGCGGCTGGCGAGAGTGAGGGGGACTCTGTGCGCAGGGAGACGTCGCCAGACAAGAGGCCTTGCAGGCCAGACTTGGAGCAGGGACATGAACCCGATGGGACGGCTGGTGCTGGGGAGAAGGGTCCTGCCATCTAGATCCTGAGGGCGAGTGGCCACCCCCAGAGCAGGTGTCTGACCCGGGGTATCACCGCAGCACAGCCAGGGCCTGGGACGTGTGAGGAACAGACTGTGAGCTCCCCTGACATCCCAGAGCCGGCTGGTTGTGCTGTCTCCTGTGCCCACTGGGTGGAATTCCTTGTTCCCTTTAACCTTTCCCATTTTTCCCCAATTTTTTTTACTGTTGTTGTTTAGTGGATTGCATTGGGTTTGAACTATCTATATTGATCCGGGGGTCAGGGAAGTGTCCGGTGTGGAGAGAGGACCCCAGAGTGCGGACACCCTCTCCCCTGTCCCGTGCAGCAAAGTCCTCACATCCTCGACAAGACGGGGGTTTCAGCCTCCCAGGAATCCTGGGCCCAGCCTTGTTGGCGTTTTGCCGCATGGGAGACTGAAAAGGGAGTCCTCAAGGTCAGACAGGCATCTGGGTAAAGGGAGTTGGAGTGAGGACTCAGATCCGTTCGATGGCCAATTCCATCGGGTTAGTGTATGAGCCAGGAAAGTTCCCCACTTCCTCCCTGAGCTCAGTTACTCAGGCTGGGTGCTAGTAATAGGAGTTGGGGCGTAGGGCCTGCCTTATTCACACAGGCAGTCACAGGGAACTCAGCTACTCTCATGTCTAATCCGAGTCCTTAGTGGTGTCGAAAGGGGAGGTGGGAGGTTGTACCCACGAGAAACTGAACATTCACCTGATTGGGTGTGAGACTCAGGTGTGTTACCAGTGGCACAAGGAGGACCAGAAAAACCTAGATGCAGAACCAGACGTGGCCCCCTGACGCGTACAGCAGATGGAAGGGGCAGAACCAGACAGAAGTGGGTAGAGACTGCTTCCTAGGAGCTGTCATCAGCAGGACCGTGCCGCCTGGCCAGCAGTATCGTTCCATGGTGTGAGGGGAGATTATAAATGGGAAACAGTGTCTGAACGGAGCTGTGTGAGGTCAGGCTCTCTCCGCATCCCTGTCCTGGAGCAGCTACTCCAACGAATTCCTTGGGAGACTGCTGCTTTTCCTGAAGGGGTCGATCCACAGGGCCAGGTGCCAACACCCGTCTGTCTTCTCTCAGTAACAATGCTTTATCAATGGGAGGGGCTCCCCCAACCACGGAGCCTGCACATGCCGCCTGGTTTGATACTAACTCCTCATTTTGAATCTGTAATTCTAAATGTTGCTCATTAAAAAATATGCCACTTCCTCCCTCATGTTTCAGTTCCTTTCTTTAGCAGCTGAGATGCATGAAGCTCAGCATATTATATGTGACAGGTGACTTCTACATTCTTTGGGCCAGTTCTGCTCTCACTGATGCTGGTGTATACCAGTAGAGAGGAACTCTGCTGAAGGCAGTGGAGTTACTCTGGGTTTACAGGGGGTCACTGAGAGCAGAAGATGGCCTTTTGTATTTCATTTAGGGCCAGGCGATGAACCTCTCACTCCCATTGGGGAGCCATTATTCACAGCAGGGGTGCCACTGAAGTTCCAGGGACTGCTCACATCCGTAACGTCTCACCCGTGTGGGTACAGGTGTTACAGTCTGACCCTTAACATCCATGTTCTGTTACTGGCTGCTAAACCAGCCCTGTGACTCACCACAAGTGATAATAGCTCACCTTAACTGATCACTCTCGTTATAGTGTGTATGGTAACACCCATTGTTTCATGTTCTCTGTATATATACATATATCTTCCTACTGTATTTTCCACTGCATGCATCCGATGAAGTGGGCTGTAGCCCACGAAAGCTTATGCTCAAATAAATTTGTTAGTCTCTAAGGTGCCACAAGTCCTCCTGTTATTTTTTGTAGTAAATATGAACATATAGGCCTGATTTTGATCTAAGTACTGACCCCAATGCCACAGCACGGCCCACCTTGGGCTGGGATCCCTTTAGATTACTCCCTCCATACACGGTGAGTGCTTGGATGGGAAACCTCCTCCAGTATAGGAAGTAGCTTCACAAATTCAGTGGGTGACACTTTCACCCTCAATCAGAACCAAATTCCCAACATGGTGATGGGGGGTGCTGTGGTGCAGGAAGTGGCACCTTCCAGTCAGTATGTAAATCCAATGCCCCCTCAACCTACAGTCGCTCCTGCACAGCTTTCTTGCAAGAATGGAGGAGTCAACCCAGAATATGGGTTCAGAGAAATGACCGTGGAAGGGTTTGTATTTCAAGGAAATTCATATAACATTATAGCACATTACAAACATGAGACTTTCTCTATTTCTCTCGCTTTCTCTTTCATTCTTTCTTTCTGCATCTCCTGTTTTAAAAAAACATAAGCCATTTTTGTGAGACTTAGTTACCGGGGAGCATTTCTGTTACTGTACATCAGAGTCGCATATTCAGTCTGAAACAGAAAAAGGAAAGATCAGATATTTGTTAATTTTATTTGGAAAGTTCAAAAGGCATCAACTGATCAGGTTTTGTTTTATAAGAATGTGAAAACCATATTTCAGTGGTGTAGATTTCTTGGTTGTGGTCTTTTGTCCTGGTAGCTGAGTTCAGTGGCTGGATGGTGTTGGTGGCTTGTGATATACATAAGGTCAGACTAGAAGTTCTGGTGGTCACTTATAGAAATATACACTGCACTATTTCACCGTCCCTGACCTGCAGCCACCTCTGAGGTGGAACCCAGCAGGTCTTTGGTACTAATAACCCTACACAACACTTCTACTAGAAGAGCAGAGAAGAATAAATACAAATGAAACCTCTGTGAATTCAGAAGGCAAGGTGTAGACACTATGGTTGGAAATTGGCCACGACACTGGTTCTAATCCCCTGTTGTTAATACATTGTATCTTTCTAACATACCAATGATGGAAAAAGCAGTTTACCTGTGGCATCTGCCTCATAGGTATTTGATTCCCTCTTTGCACAGCTCTCCCTGATGGATGAAACAGACAAAGGGACAGTTATAGAGATGTGTGATGGGTTTCTGCTTTATAGCAGTTATGACTGAGTTACCTCTGATGGGGCACTTTCTCCAGAGCAAGATCAACAGCTGTATCAGGAGAAGGATGAAGATACAGGGCAGCCCAGCGTAGAACACAATCCGACAGTCTCCTGCAGAAAGAAGAGACGCTGAGAATGGAAAACTGCTAGCAAAACAGATGGGCAAAAGAAGGTCTTTTCCCCAGAACTCCACGTTCATTCCTCTGTGCTCTGTAGCATGTTACCCATCTGTATATGGAGGCAGTGGGATGTTACCAGCGATACCTGGTAACAGTGTAGACCAGCCCTACTCCGGCCGGCCTGTACTGGACATCATTTCATTGAGCCATTTTAGTCTGAGACCTCCTGCTCCAGTGATGAGTGCAACAGAATCAAGTAATTTATAGGGGATAGCTCAGAATCCTAGAGGCCAGAGATGGAGATGACTTTCTTTCATAGGGTGCCCTCTAGCTCCCTCCTGACCACTGCAGGATTTTCCCCTATATTATAATGGCTAATGTTTGTCCAGTCCTCCTTATTGGGGCTTTCAGCCCTGCCTCTGGGCATCTGTTCCATTATCTGTTAGATCTTGCTGTCAGGAAGCCATTCCTGACATTCATCCCGCTGTTCCCTTTGTTGTTCTTCCCCTTTGGCTCATCTCAAGTGACCCTTCTGTGTCCTTACTGTGCTTCAGGCTGCTTGACCAGAAACCCAGTTCACACCACTAAGGGTTGAGAAAGGAAGGTTTTCAGAAGGGGTGGGAAAGGTGGGTGACGGGGGAGTGACCGTAACTGTCTGTCCCATACCTCAAGCACCTTCTCAGTGGTTTCCAAAACCTCGGCTTGCTCCCATTAGTTATCATTCCCCTGAGCTATCTCATGTAATTCTGTCTATTTCTCTAGCTTGGAGTAACGTCGCTGACTCTTGGTGCCCAGATACCACGGGGAGGGGCGTAGCATAAATGCCCCAGTAGGTAGGTTAGGTTTGATTATAGGATACTGAACCTGTTTCCTTGGAGACTGTAGCACTGATGCTTCTCCCCGTGCTGTTCTCCTTGGCTGTGCAATTGCAGATCGTCTCCTGCTTCCACGTCTCAGAAGGGATTGTCGTTAGGCTCCAAACACTAAAGACCCCTTTTCCGTCTATGGCTCCAGCATCCGTCTGACCCTCAGACACCTCCTCACCAGTGTCCCAAAGAACTTCACTCCAGGGAGGAGTGAAATCAGACAGCAGGCAGAGCAGAGGAATGGCGGGGGGAAGCTCAGCATCCTCTTGTGTGGAGGGCACCAGGATGGAAAGTCTCGGCTCGGAGCCATCTAAAAGAGAGTTGAGTCACAGAAACGAGAGGTCGGAAAGACCTGTTAGCGGTAGCTCAGCTAGTCCATATCCTGCTGCTACCCCTACCCGACCAATGCAGCCTGTTTCTAAAGCTTTGTCTCTGCCTGTTTTCAATGTCTTACTCTAGCGGTTTTCAACTTTTTTTCATTTGAGGACCCTTAAAAATTTTGAATGGAGGTGTGGACCCCTTTGGAAATCTTGGACTAGTCATCCCACAGGTTGAAAACCACTGTCTTACACTATGGGGCATCCACCTTGGGAGACTCCCACAATCCATTGCTCTTCAGAAGTTTGTACGGATATGATCATCAAGGATGATTTGCTTGGTGCCGACAATGTGTTTGGTTAGGCAGAAATGCAGAAAAAGAGTTGGTCAAGTCTGGTGGTGAGGACACCCGACCAGGAGTCAGGAGGCCAGAGCTCCTTTCCCAACTTTGCGTCTGACTTGCTCTGTAACCTTGGAGACAAGTTCATATTGCATCTGTGCCTCATTCCCCAAATGTAAAGTTAAGGAAACACGACTTAGTCACATTTGCAAAGTGCTTTGAGATCTATGGATGAAAAGCCTGATAGAGGAACCTTTCTTGCTTAAATATTATAGTCAGTCTACATTTTCCTATTATTACATTCATCCCATTTGCCGGAGATACAGCCTCCAGTAGCAGACAAAGTGATTCCATGCCTTCTCTTTTATATAGTTGGAATATTTGCACAGTGTGGATCAAGAATATATAGACATTACTACTTGTACATTGAATTATTATGTTCAATTCATACTGTGCTGCTTGAGACGACGAATAGTCCCCTGTATGAAAACATTGGGGAAATCATTTAATGAAGCCTGGTGAATGCCTGAAAAAGAACCTGATAAATATTAAAGTCTTAATAGGATAGCAGGGCAGTTGAAACATACCCCATGTCCTAGGCTCAGACAGTTTCAATAGGAATCATCAGCAAATGTGACTATCAAATCTGATTCCTAATGTAACATACCAACTAGAAGGCAGGGAAATAACACCTAGCACTGATGTGGTGCTTTTCATCCATAGATCTCAAAGTGCTTTTACACAGGAGACTCATTGTCCCCATCATACAGACGAGGAATTTGAGATGCAGAGAAACCCAAGGTCAGATTTTCCAAAATGTCCCAGGTTTTGATCAGAGCGTTTTAAAAGTCCGATAATTTATTTGGGCACCTAAAGGGGAGCTGATTTCTTTTAAAGATCTCACCCCCTCTGTGCCCAGTGTTTCAGGAACAGAACCCAGGTCTCCTCATTCCAAACCCTATGCCCTCGGTCACAGCCTGGACCATGCTGCCTCTATGCACAAATGCCAATGGCTTAAAGCTGAAACAGAAGGATTGGTCACAATTTAGCCAAAAAAAGATGATTTTTTTCAAACAACACCTAGCATTAGGTTATCATTGATCTAAGCTGCTAAAAACTCACCTGTGACAATTAGTCTGGTCCCAGTCCCGAAGTTGGGCTGTAGATACACAGAGGCAGAGAGGCCACAGTAATAAACCCCCGAGTCGTCTCTTTGTACGTTACTGATAAGTAGAGCAAACATGTTTGCCGTAATGTTGACTTTACTCGAGTATTTTCCATCTAAAGATTCAAACTCAGAACTCTGATGAATCCCATGTAAACTTCCATTCTGTTGTTCCTTGTACCACCGAACTCGCCATTCTTCTTCTGATATTCTACAGTCCAGGTGCGCAGTCTGTCCAGAAGTCAGCCACAGCTGTGCTGGGCTTTGCTGGATTTGTATCCCTTCTTCCGAGGCAGCCACTGTACAGGGGAAGAAAGGAGTGTGTTAATACAGTGAGTACTGGACAAGCCTGGGCTTTTGCAATACACTATACAGAGCAGATGATCCAAGAATAACACAAAGCACATATTTATTAAATATTCATTTTAATTTTTCTCTATTTGTTTTGTTAGGATTCATGTAGCCTGTGCGGGAATTAATGTAATGTAACAACAAAAAACAACCTCAGAGTTCAGAACCCAGGAGTACATACTTCCAGTTCCCAGCACTAATCACCAGGCTACATGTTCCCACTTGTACTTACCAAAATCAATGGTAAAAAACCTTCATTTGGCTACATTGTGCATGGGAGAGGCTTTTACTAACATAGCCCTTTGTGTTTCAAATTCTCCCTTTGATCATTCTGGAGAAAAATACATCAGCCCGTATGTAAGACATCAGCATAAAAGAAAAATAGATTTTGCACCCCAATCCAGGATATTAACCAGAAACTATTCTCAAGGTGTTAATCTCTGGCATTCAGGTTATTTTAAAATAGAATATTTCCTCACCTTTCTTTAGATTTCAATTGATGGACTAAAAGATGTGAATTTCTCTCTCACCAGGTTGATGTTAGAATCTCTTGGAATTGCAGAAGGATGTTATACATAAAGTTAATTGTTTTTAGCATGGTAGAGAACAAGCATGAAATAAATCAGGCTAAAATACTTACTCCGCAGATAGACTAGAATCATCCCAACTACGTGGTAGGACATCTTGTGCCTTTCTTCAGTAATGAATAGGTGATGCTGTGAGACAGACAGACACCTCTTAGCTAATGGATCTCTTGATGAAAGATTTTTGTCACGTGGAGAGGAAAATGTTCTGTTTCCTCTTAAAGATCTGTAGGGCAACATGCATGACAAAGGAAGAGGGTCAGGAGATATTAATAACCCCATTCAAAACCAGCAGAGCAAACCTGGGAGAAAATATTCCTTTGCCTCCAAAATCTATAAGAGAAGAAATTCAAGCTCAGAGTGGGTATTAGCATGGTGTGTGTCTCAGATGGAATATTTGTGTTATAATTGGATGCCCATAAGAAGACATTCTTCTGACTACAATTCAGGTGGAACATTTTCTGTGCTTCAGGGATTCATAAGGTCAGATGGTATTAGCATCAATAAAACGGCATAAAAAGGTTCATGAAAACTGTGTTAAAATTGTGATTTATCACTTTTAATTTCAGGGGGTTTTCCTGGTCCTGCGTGCTGTCTGTGGGGAAGTGTGCAATCTGGGAGTAGCAGCAGTCAGTCTGGAAAAGAGTCAGCCTAGAACAAGGTAGGTGAATTTTTCCTCTCTGCCTTAGGGAGCAGCCTGCTTTGTCTCTCTCTGTTTTTGGTTACTGTGTGTTATCATTCTGGAGTCTAATAATAAAAGTAGTCTTAGGTTGCAAACTTTCAGCAAGAGTATTAGATGTTTATTATCTAACTTCTCTATTGTATGTGTGAACAACCACCAAGAGGCATATAACAAGATTTTAGCAAAGGATGGAGGAAACCAACAAACAGGTTCATTGGGCATTCTGGAAAGGGTGAAATTAGCAAAAATACACCTTAACTTGTGTGTTTAATTATTACAATAGATTATGAAAAGGACTGGGGGTGGGGCTGTCTGGGAAAGCAATGAGTGGGGCTAGAATATGAAAGTGTGGTGAAGTCACCCCACTCTGGAAAATTTGGGGCAAAACCTACTTTTAGGACACTTATTTCAGATATGTGCATAATGCATGTTTCTTAATGTAATATGCAAAATGCCTCATAGAGAGAGCCAAATGAAATGCCCACTGAGAGATTCCAAATCCATCCCTTCTAAACAGTTGTCACCCCCACAGTCTGCTGCTTGTCTTGACTTGAACATTAAGGCGGAGAGTTGCAAAGCTCCATCGGGGATTTGATTGGCCAGATGAATTGAGCATCGAAATTGCCCTTTCAAACCTCAGCCTCAATGAAATCCTACTGCAAATCAGGGCCAGAGCCTCTGTGAGCCCACTCTCCTGTTATCCCATGTTGATCTTCAGGCCACATATAAGCTGGCCCAGCCTGGAGGTTGCTCTAAACTGCACCAGCAGGTCATGACTCCCAAAGAGCCATTTGCCAACTGGGGAGACCCCGAGTGCAGACTGCTCCGGCCACACCCCACATGCTGTAGGGCTGCAAGGGCTGGCTCTGCTGCCTTTACACCCCCGGCACGTGCAGCCAGTTCCTGCTCCCTTGATGTCACTGGAGCAGCACCAAGGGACCAGGATGTGGGCCAGGGTCTGACTCGTGTCTCATTGATACCTAGCTCCAGGGGAAGTTGAATGTGGTGCAAACACCTCTCCTGACCTAACTGGTTCACTGGGACTTCAGCACTTGCTTGAAGAGAGGAAGGCTGGTGCGGTTGTTAAGGTGCTAGCCAGAGTCTTAGGGGCTCTCCGTTCAAACCCCTGCTCTGCCACAGGCTCCGTGTGTGACCGAGGGCCAGTCACTTACATCCCAGTGACTTTCAAGCTTTAGTCCCTGTTGAAAGTGGGACTCTGCCTCCCAATCACTTAGGGGCTTTTGAACATGTTACCTCAAGTCTCTCTGGGCCTCCACTCCCCAGCTGTAAAATAGGGATAATTCTCCCTTTTCTGCAGCAGGGCAGTGAGGATAAATAAGTACACGGCTAAATTAACAGAACTTTGCTGAACTGGGGGCCTAGTGCCATAGATGTGCTTTGTGCTGCTACATTGGCATCATACCATACAAAGGTCCTATTGACCAGGCAAACCTGGAATTTGAGTAAACTCCATGCCCCCTGCAATGACAGTTCCTGGCCACCGAGTCTGGGCCCGACTCCTGGCAATGGACGTTGCAACCTGGCCCATTGGTCTCAGGTTTGGCACATCTGTCCCTCCGTTTCCATCTACAGAGGGGCAGTCGCACCAAACTGAGCAGCACTGTGACCATGTGGGCCAGATTGCAATGCCCCAACCTGGACCCAGCCCCACGGGACAGAAGGTGCCACTGCAGGGTGAGTCCAGGGCTTTCCAATCCCCCACATGCCCTCTGCTCCCTCCCTTTGTTATGGTAGTTTTCCTGCACCTCTGCCTGAAATTTTTTAACAATTGCCATGATGAAATCGCAGTGCTGGCGATAACAGAAATCTAGCCACTTTGGGGCACAAATACCTAAATAAGGCACCTAAGTCTCATTTTCAAAAGTGATGTAAGTACTTGGTAATCTAAGTCCTGCGGACTTTCAATGGTATCTAGGCTCATGAAAACCAGATTTCAAGGTATTTAGGTCCTTAAAGATGCAGATAGGGCGGCACTTAGGGATGTTTGCAAAAACAATGGGAGTTTTCGCATCCAAGTCACTTGAGCATGTTTGAAAATTTGCCCTAAGACTACTGCTCCCAGTCACACTTCAATGATACAAATTCATATTACACGTGATCTTCTCCAATATAAGTCTATTAAAAGTCAAGACAAAGTTACTGTCAAAGTTTTTATTGATTTCATTAGTATATTATGTGTTACAAAAACAAATTGACCCTTCTGTGTCAAACGTGAAGAGAGAGAGAGAGAGAGAGAGAGGCACAGCAAGGACACAGAAGGGTCAAACGAACTGAAACCGATCTTATAAAACCACAGGCTACAGGACATGCTTGCTTGCTGCAAAGGGCCAAACGTTTAAAAATAGCTGCTCGGAACGCTGCACTTGCTGCTGTGGTCAGTTTCAGCCCACTTATTTTGCCACTTTTCTTTTGTTTGTTCAGCTAGCAAAGTGTTTGGGCTGTTTGCTTTCTCAGGTCTCTCTCCTAGCTTTTGGTAACAAAGGAAGTATAAACTTCTGCCCTCAATTCATCTGCAGCCAGGGGATGGTTAGAGCAAAGGTGAAGCAGAACAGTCCATGAAATAACTGCAAAAACTGGAATTTACTTTTCAGCAGCGTGAAATCAACAAAATGTTCTGGCACAAGCCAGAGAAGTTGAGAAATTATATCAGTCTGCTATTTTCATCACACTAGGTCAAGCAGAGCTAGTGCATGTCTGTCTACCCAGGCTGGGAACTACCCCCCCAGCTGCAGCGTAGATGTACCCTTAGCTACCTCCATAAGGGCCAGATTTGTACAAGTGCTCGGCGCATTAGACACCCAATGGACGCTGATCTCTTGGGAATCCGGCCATAAGAGTGCCAATGGAGGCCGCTGGGTGCTGAGCCCTTGGAAAATGGTGTTATTTGTTTGGAGCCTATTTAGGAAATTCTGGCCCCAGTGGTGGGTGCTGATCTCTTGGGAACATCATTCGTAGTAGGCAGAAGGTACAATGCTGTCTACACAATTGCACCTTTAACCAGTCTTGTATGCTGTTGTCTGACCCGTCAGAAAGCCCTGGTACATGCTGTCTCTGCACTAGATGTTATTTTGCGGTGAACTATCTCTTCCACATTCTACAATGTGTGACGTCCTGGTGGTTATTTTGCTATTCTGAATCATTAAAATGTATCCATATTCATTCAAATGCCGCAACAGATCCCCGCATGAGGCGTTCGTCACCTGAACTGACCAGGATGTTGGACCTTTTGCTCTTAAGTAGCGTCCGAGAAGTGAGCTTTTAGATTTCATCTTTCAGGATATTGTTTGTTACAATCATGCTGTTCGCCAAGTTTCTTCTTTTGTCTTTCATGGGTAAAGCTTTTGCATTAATCGTTGTGTTAAGGTTTGGAATTGAGAATGAGAAAGGAGCCTTTTCAATAGGACATTGGCTTTCATGATGTCTGGTAGTTTAGGACAGTTCTGCCGTTGTTAAGATGCTCTTCCATTTACTTGTGCAGAGTTTTAGTATCATTTCCAGTGTTCTGGAGCCGGAAGGAGCTAATCCCATGAGCAGTCAGAAGGAGGTGCCCTACGGTGAGTGAATTCTGTGACGGGGGCTATGGTGCAGGAAGTGACATTTTTGAGATGAGATGTAAAATCAATGCCCCACGAACCTGCAGGCAAATCGCTAATGACCACATGTGGCTTTTTTGCAAGAATGGAGGTGTCAGCCCAGACTATGGATCAGAGAACTGACTATGGCAGTGGTTGTATTTCAAGCAAACGCACATCACATCATAGCACATTACAAACATGAGACTCTCTGTATTTCTTTCGCTTTCTCCTTCATTCTTTCTTTCTGTATCTCGTTTTAAAAAATATAAACCACTTTTGTGAGACTACATCAGTCACAGAGGAGCATTGCTGTTATTGTACGTCAGAGTCGCATATTCAGTCTGAAATAGAAAAAGCAAAGATCTGATATTATTATTAATACTTTGTATTAGAGCAGCACTTAAAAGACCCAACAGAGACCGAGGATCTGTTGTGCTGGGCTCTCCACACACACCTCACCCACCTTCTCTCTCTGATATCCTGGAACCATCCAGGCTCCAACAACAGTACGTTACTAGACAGGGTGTTTTACAGGCTAGGATCATGTCAGCAACCCTAGGCCACATTCTCATCTCTGTCGCCTCAGTGCATACGGTGGCGCTGGGGTTGTGGTGGTGTCCTATGGATTTGATCCCTTGACATTAAGTCACTTAGAGCATTTCCATTCCAAACCCTTCTGACTTCCTCTAAGAAATTTCTCCCCAGCCTGGATTGTTCCATGCCCAGCTTCTCCCAATGAAGAATTTTATTTGGAAAGTTCCAAGGGAATCAGCTGATTGGCTTTTGTGTTGTCAGAATGTGAAGAACATATTTCAATAGTGCAGATTTCTCCTTTGTCATTGGTTATTTTTTGTCCTGGGTACTGAGGTTAGTGTGTAGTGGCTGGGTGGTGTTGGTGGCTTGTGATATACATGAGGACAGACTAGATGATCTGGTGGTCCCTCACAGATATATATACCACACTATTTCACTATCCCTGATCTGCAGCCATCTCTGGGGTGGAACCCAGCAATTCTTCTGAACCAATAACCCTATACAACACTTACACTGGAAGGGCAGAGAAGAATAAATTCAAATGAGAATTCAGGAAGCAATGTGTAGATACTAGGGTAGGAAATCAGTTAGGACACTGGTTCTAGCCCCCTGTTATTAGTATACTGTATCTTTCTGATGTGCCAAAGGCTGAGAAAGCAGTTTACTTGTGGGATCTGCCTCATTGGTATTTCCTTCTGTCTTTGCACAGCTCTCCCTGGTGGATGAAACAGACAAAGGGACGGTTATAGGGATGAGTGATGAGTGGCTGCTTTACTGCAGACAGAGTTATGACTGAGTTACCTCTGATGGGGCACTTTCTCCAGAGCAAGATCAACAGCTGGATGAGGAGAAGGATGAAAATACAGGGCAGCTCAGCGTAGAACACAATCCCACAGTCTCCAACGTCTTGTCTCTCTGCAGAGTATAGAAAACTCCTATCAAAACAGAAGGGCCCCTGATCTGTATCTCCCAGATAAGATCATGGCAAAGGGAGGTCCTTTCCCCAAAGCTCCACACCCATTACTCCATGCTCTGTAGCATGCTGCCCTCCTGTATGTGAAGGCCGTGGGATGTGCAAAGGACGGGGGACAGGGACCTTGCAAAAATCATAGGCCAAAAGTCTGCCATGTGAAATCCCCCCCCACTTTCTCTCTCTCCACCCCCAATTCCTCTAATGTGTGGATCTTTGAGTGCTGTGGTCAGATTCCAGGTGGTTCCTTGTTACCCCAGCACAAGTTTGTGACAAATGCCGAGGCAGTTAGGAAATTAAATGTCCATTCGGCAGGCTGGACACACCCGTCTGTGACAGCTGGAATTCATTTGCTTGGTGAAGGGCTCGACTGCACTTAAAAGTGTTGCCACTGTAACATGGCTGCATAACTCCTCCTGGCTCAGGAACTGAAATAAGCTGTGCTGGTGTAAGGCACCTTTATGCCGGTATAACTGTGTCTACACTAAGGCTTTTACTGGCATTACTAGGTTGGCAAAAATTCAGAGATGGAGACAATCCTGCTTCACTGAGTGCCCTCTAGCTCCTCCTGGCCACTGCAGGATTGTTCCCTGTGTTATGTTCACTAGTGCTTTGTCCAGTCCTGTTACAGGGGCTTCCCGCCCTGCACTGGGCATCTGTTCCATTACTTGTTAGATCTCGCTGTCAGGCAGTCATTCCTGACATTCATCCCGCTCTTCCCTTTGTTGATTTCCTTCCCAATGCTCATAGTTGTTCCCCTTTGGCTCACCCAAGTGACCCTTCTGTGTCCTTGCTGTGCTCACATGGAGGGGACGGCTCGGGCTACTTGACCAGAAACCCATTTCTCACCACTGGGAGGGTTGAAAAATGAAGGTTTTCAGAAGGGCTGGGGGTGGGAAAGGTGGGTGATGGGGAGCAACCGTAACTGTCTGCCCCACACTTCAAGCACCCTGTCAATGGTTTCCAAACCTCTCCTCACTCCCATTAGTTACCATTCCCCTGAGCCATCCCGTCTGATTCTGTCTATTCCTCCAGCCTGGAGTAGATGTTGCTGACGCACGGTGAGGGATGTAGCACAAATACCCAGGAAGGCAGGTTAGATTGGCTGATACAATACTGGACCTGTTTCCTTGGAGACTGTAGCATTGATGCTTCTCCCCGTGCTGCTCTCCTTGGCTGTGCAATTGCATGTCGTCTCCTGGTTCCACGTCTCAGAAGGGATTGTCGTTAGGCTCCAAACACTAAAGACCCCGTTCCCATCTATGGCTCCAGCATCCATGTGACCTTCAGACACCTCCTCACCCATGCCCCAGAGAACTGCACTCCAGGGAGGAGTGAAATCCGAGAGCAGGCAGAGCAGAGGAATGAGGGGGGGAAGCTCAGCATCCTCTGGGGTGGAGGGAACCAGGATGGAAAGTCTCGGCTCGGCGGCATCTAAAAGAGAGTCACAGAAACTAGAGATTGGAAAGATCTGTTATCGGTAGCTCAGCTAGTCCCTATTCAGCGCCTACCCCTGCCACAGCCAGTGCAGGATGTTTTTAATGTCTAATGCTTTGTCTGTGCCAGTTTTCAGTGTCTTACACTGTGGGGCCAGATCCATCGCTGCTTGGAGGTTTGTCCTGATATGAGCATCATGGATTATTTGCTGAGTGCTGACAGCATGTTTGGTTCAGTAGAAAGGCAGAGGACGAGCTGGTAAGTTTGGTGGTGAGGACACCAGACCAGGAGTTAGGCAGCCTGAGATCTATTCCCAGCTCTGTCTCTGACTTAGTGTGCGACCTCGGAGACAAGTTCACCTGCATCTGTGCCTCAGTTTCCCCAACTGACAAGTTATGGTAACTCTACTTAGTCACTTGTGCAAGGTGCTTTGAGATCTATGGATGAAAAGCCTGATAGAGGAACCTTTCTTGCTTAAATATTATAGTCAGTCTACATTTTCCTATTATTACATTCATCCCATTGGCCGGAGATACAGCCTCTAGTAGCACCCAAAGTAATTCCATGCCTTGTTTTTTATGTGCAGTCTTTGGAATATTTGCACAGATTGTAGATCAAAAATATATAGATATTACTAGTTGTACATTGAATTATTATGTTCAATTCATACTGTGCTGCTTGAGAGACGATGAATATTCCCCTATCTGAACACATGGGTGGAATCTTTTCATGAAACTTGGTGAATGCCTGAAAAAGAACCTGATTAATATTAAAGTCTTAATAGGATAGCAGGACATTTGAAACATACCCCATGTCCTAGGCTCAGACAGTTTTAATAGGAATCATCAGCAAGTGTGACTATCTAATCTGATTCCTAATGTAACATACCAACTAGAAGGCAGGGAAATAACACCTAGCACTGATGTGGTGCTTTTCATCCATAGATCTCAACATGCTTTTACACAGGAGACTCATCGTCTCCATTATACAGATGAGGAATTTGAGATGCAGAGAAACCCAAAGTCAAATTTTCCAAAATGTCCCAGATTTTCAAAAGCTAGGTTTTGATCAGAGTGTTTTAAAAGTCCGGTCATTTATTTGGGCACCGAAAGGGGAGCTGTTGGGTGCTGATTTATTTTAAAGATCTCACCACCTCTGTGCCCCGTGTTTCAGGAACAGAACCCAGGTCTCCTAATTCCAAACCCTATGCCCTGGTCACTGCCTGGACCATGCTGCCTCTATGCACAAATACCGATTGGTCACAATCTAGCCAAAAAAAGATGATTTTTTTTCAAACACCACCTAGCATTAGGTTATCATTAATCTGAGACACTGAAAACTCACCTGTGACAATTAGTCTGGTCCCATTCCCAAAGTTGGGCTGTAGATGCACAGAGGTAGAGAGGCCACAGTAATAAACCCCCGAGTCGTCTCTTTGTATGTTACTGATAAATAGAGAAAACGTATTTGCTGCAGTGTTCACTTTACTTGAGTATTTTCCATCTGAAGGTTCAAACTCAGAACTCTGATGAATCCCATGTAAACTTCCATTCTGTTGTTCCTTGTACCACAGAACTCGCCATTCTTCTTTTGATATTCTACAATCCAGCTGTGCGGTCTGTCCAGAAGTCAGCCACAGCTGTGCTGGGCTTTGCTGGATTTCTATCCCTTCTTCCGAGGCAGCCACTGTACAGAGGAAGAAAGGAGTGTGTTAATACAGTGAGTACTGGACAAGCCTGGGCTTTTGTCATACACTATCCATAGCAGATGATCCAAGAATAATATAAAGAACATATTTATTAAATATTCATTTTAATTTTTCTCTATTTCTAGCCATTTGTTTTGTTAGGATTCATGTAGCCAGTGCGGGAATTAATGTAATATAACAACAAAAGACAACCGCAGAGTTCAGAACCCAGGGGTACATACTTCCAGTTCCCAGCACTAATCACCAGGCTACGCATCCCTGCTCGTACTTACCAAAATCAATGGTAAAAAACCTTCATTTGGCTAGATTGTACATAGGAGAGGCTTTTACTAACATAGCCCTTTGTGTTTCAAATTCTCCCTTTGATCATTCTGCAGAAAAATACATCAGCCCATATGTAAAAGATCAGCATAAAAGAAAAATAGATTTGCACCCCAATCCAGGATATTAACCAGAAACTATTCTCAAGGTGTTAATCTCTGGCATTCAGGTTATTTTAAAATAGAATATTTCCTCACCTTTCTTTAGATTTCAATTGATGGACTAAAAGATGTGAATTTCTCTCTCACCAGGTTGATATTAGAACCTCTTGGAATTGCAGAAGGATGTTATGTATAAAGTTAATTGTTTTTAGCATGGTAGAGAACAAGCATGAAATAAATCAGGTTAAAATACTTACTCCACAGATAGACTATAATCATCCCAACTACGTGGTGGGACATCTTGTGCCTTTCTTCAGTAATGAATAGGTGATGCTGTGAGACAGACAGACGCCTGCTAGCTAATGGATCTCTTGATGAAAGACTTTTGTCACGTGGAGAGGAAAATGTTCTGCTTCCTTTTAAAGATCTGTGGGGCAACATGCATGACAAAGGAAGAGGGTCAGGAGATATTAATAACCCCATTCAAAACCAGCAGAGCAAACCTGGGAGAAAATATTCCTTTGCCTCCAAAATCTATAAGAGAAGAATTTCAAGCTCAGACTAGGTAACAGCATGGTGTGTGTCTCAGATGGAATATTTGTGTTATAATTGGATGCCCATAAGAAGACATTCTTCTGACTACAATTCAGGTGGAATATTTTCTGTGCTTCAGGGATTCATAAGGTCAGATGGTATTAGCACCAATAAAAAGGCATAAAAAGGTTCATGAAAACTGTGTTAAAATTGTCATTTATCACTTTTAAATATCAGAGGTTTTTCCTGGTCCTGCGTGCTGTCTGTGGGGAAGTGTGCAATCTGGGGGTAGCAGCAGTCAGTCTGGAAAGAGCCAGCCTAGAAGAAGGTAGGTGAATTTTTCCTCTTTGCCTTAGGGAGCAGCCTGCTTTGTCTCTCTCTGTTTTTGGTTACTGTGTGTTATCTTTCTGGAGTCTAAAAATAAAGGTAGTGTTAGGTTGCTAACTTTCAGCAAGAGTATTTGATGTTTATTATCTAACTTTTCTGTTGTATGCGATGAACAACTACCAAAAGGCATATAACATGCTTTTGGAAAGGATGGAGGAAACCAACAAACAGGCTCATTGGGCATTCTAGAAGGGGTGAAATTAGCAAAATAACCCTTAACTTGTGAGTTTAATTATTACAATAGATTAAGAAAAGGACTGGGGGTGGGGCGGTCTGGGAAAGCAATGAATGGGGCTAGAATATGAAAGTGTGGTGGAGTCACCCCACTCTGGAAAATTTGGGGCAAAACCTACTTTTAGGACACTTATTTCAGAGATGTGCATAATGCATGTTTCTTAACAAAATGTGCAAAATGCTTCATAGAGAGAGCAACAAGAAATGCCCACTAAGAGATTCCAAATCCATCCCTTCTAAACAGTTGTCACTCCCACAGTCTGCGGCTTGTCTTGACTTGAACATTAAGGCGGAGAGTTGCAAAGCTCCATCGGGGATTTGATTGGCCGCATGAATTGAGCATCGAATTTGCCCTTTCAAACCTCAGCCTCAATAAAATCCTACTGCAAATCAGGGCCAGAGCCTCTGTGAGCCCACTCTCCTGTTATCCCATGTTGAACTTCTGGCCATTTATAAGCTGGCCCAGCCTGGAGGCTGCTCTAAACTGCACCAGCAGGTCATGACTCCCAAAGAGCCATTTGCCAACTGGGGAGACCCCGAGTGCAGATTGCTCCAGCCACATGCCAAGGGCTGTTGGCTGCAAGGGCTGTTGGCTGCAAGGGCTGTTGGCTGCAAAGACTGGCTCTGCTGTCTTAACACCCCCTGGCTCGTGCAGCCAGTTCCTGCTCCCTTGGTGTCACGGGAGCAGCACCAAGAGACCAGGATGCGGGCCAGGGTCTGACCCGTGTCTCATTCATACCTAGGTCCAGGGAAAGTTGAATGTGGTGCAAACACCTCTCCTGGCCTAACTGGTTCACTGGGACTTCAGCACACGCTTGAAGAGCAGAAGGACGGTGCGGTTGTCAAGGTGCTAGGCAGGGACTGTGGGGCTCTCCGTTAAATCCCTGTTCTGCCACAGGCTCCGTGTGTGACCGAGGGCCAGTCACTTACATCCCAGTGACTTTCAAGCCTTAGTCCCTGTTGAAAGTGGGACTCTGCCTCCAAATCACTTAGGGGCTTTTGAACACGTTAGCCCAAGTCTCTCTGGGTCTCCACTCCGCAGCTGTGAAATGGGGATAATTCTCCCTTTTCTGCAGCAGGGCGGTGAGGATAAATAGGTAAACAGCTAAATTAACAGAGCTCTGCTGAACTGGGGGCCTAGTGCCATAGATGTGTTTTTTACAGATGCATTGGCATCACACCATACAAAGGTCCTATTGACCAGGCAAATCAACTTAGCTAGAATTATTGGCGTGATGTTTGCAGTAACCAGGAATTTGAGTAAACTCCATGCCCCCTGCAATGACAGTTCCTGGACACCGAATCTGGGCCCGGCTCCTAGCAATGGACGTTGCAACCTGGCTCACATGGTCTCAGGTTTGGCACATCTGTCCCTCCATTTCCATCTACAGAGGGGCAGTTGCACCAAACCTGAGCGGCACTGTGACCATATGGGCCAGATCACAGAGCTGGACCCAGCCCCACAGGACAGAAGGTGCCACTGCAGGGTGAGTCCAGGGCTCTCCAATCCCCCACATGCCCTCTGCTCCCTCCCTTTGTTATGGTAGTTTTCCTGTACCTCTGCCTGACATTTTTTAACAATTGCCATGATGAAATTGTAGCGCTGGCGATAACAGAAATCTAGCCACATTAGGGCACAAATACCTAAATAACTTGGACGCCTAAGTCTCATTTTCAAAAGTGATGTAAGTACTTGGTAATCTAAGTCCTGCTGACTTTCAATGGTATCTAGGCTCATGAAAACCAGATTTCAAGGTATTTAGGTCCTTAAAGATGCAGATAGGGCGGCACTTAGGGATGTTTGCAAAAACAATGGGAGTTTTCGCATCTAAGTCACTTGAGCATGTTTGAAAATTTGCCCTAAGACTACTGCTCCCAGTCACACTTCAATGATACAAATTCATATTACACGTGATCTTCTCCAGTATAAGTCTATTAAAAGCCAAGACAAAGACAAAATTACCATTTTTATTGATTTCATTAGTACATTACGTGTTATAACAAGAAATTGAAACCAATCGTAAAAAAACCACAGGCTACAGGACAAACAGCCGTGTTTGCTGCAAGGGGCCAATTGTTTAAAAATAGATCAGAACTGACTACTCGGAACGCTGCACTTGCTGCTGTGGTCAGTTTCAGCCCACTTATTTTGTTATTTTTCTTTTGTTTGTTCAGCTAACAAAGTGTTTGGGCTGTTTGCTTTCTCAGGTCTCCTAGCTTTTGGTAACCAAGGAAGTATAAACTGCTTCCCTCAATTCATCTGCAGCCAGGGGATGGTTAGAGCAAAGGTAAAGCAGAACGGTCCATGAAATAACCACAAAAACTGGAATTTACTTTTCAGCAGCGTGAAATCAACAAAATGTTCTGGCACAAGCCAGAGAAGTTGAGAAATTATATCAGTTACTAAATATCGACTCCATAGCATGTTCTAGCAGATAGAGCATTGGACGGAGACATGGGTTCTATTCCCGGCTCTGCCGCTGGGTTATCTTGGTAAGTCATTTCACCTCTACGTGCCTCAGTTTCCCCATTTGTAAAATTTAGATAACGTTACTTGCCTCCTTGGTAAAGCATGTTGGGATCTACTCATGATGAGTCTAGAATTGTTACTATAAAAGAGGAGCCAAACAACGTGCACAGGTACCAAAGCCCCCCCATTCAGGGATTAATCATGGTGTATTGTGCTGCATGAAGTGTTTGCAGGGCACCCTCAATGCAGCTTCCTGCCCCACAAATTCTGGGCTAACAAGGCCAGATCTTGAGTTCCTTGTGCACCCAGCACTATTCCACTCGAATCAATGGGAGTTTGGGGTTGTGCAGGATCAGAAACTGCACAGTTTGGAGGTAGGTGGCAACGCTTGAGCTGTTCTAGAGTCTGGAAATTCAGGCACAGGGATTTCCTGGTCTGATTTCTTGAGCGAGCCGCACGGTGAGCGTTCAGGATTCACTTTAAATCCTCCGCGGGCCAGATCCTCACTAGGGTAAATCAGCATCAGTTCGTTGGCGTCAGTGGCGCGATGCTGTTTCACAGCAGCTGAGGATCTGGTCCCAAATTACTGTTCAGTATCATGTTGTCAACCAATAAGATACAGTGATGGATAAAATACTGAGGCAGCAGGGAGATGCGCTAGCCCCTGAAGGCCATTTCTCAAGTGTTCATCACCCCCAGTTGGGGCCACATTCTGAGAAGAGCCCAGCTCCCATTTAGGGTATGTCCACACTGCAGCTGGCAGGGTAGCTGCTCAATGTAGCGCACTGAAAGAGAGCAGTGTGGTCACGGCGGCACCGGTGGCAGCTCGGGCTGACCTCCGAGTGCAGTTATGCCCGACCTTCTGGACACGTACTTGTACAGCTGGCCTGAGCCACCGCCCATTCCACTGTGGCCACACTGCTATTTTCACCACACTGGCTCGAGCAGAGCTAGTGCATGTCTGTCTACCCAGGCTGGGAACTACCCCCCCAGCTGCAGCGTAGATGTACCCTTAGCTATCTCAGTAAGGGCCAGATTTGTCCAAGTGCTCGGCGCATTAGACACCCAATGGACGCTGATCTCTTGGGAATCCAGCCATAAGAGTGCCAATGGAGGCCGCTGGGTGCTGTGCCCTTGGAAAATGGTGTTATTTGTTTGGAGCCTATTTAGGAAATTCTGGCCCCAGTGGTGGGTGCTGATCTCTTGGGAACATCATTCGTAGTAGGCAGAAGGTACAATGCTGTCTACACAATTGCACCTTTAACCAGTCTTGTATGCTGTTGTCTGACCCGTCAGACAGCCCTGGTACATGCTGTCTCTGCACTAGATGTTGTTTTGCGGTGAACTATCTCTTCCACATTCTACAATGTGTGACGTCCTGGTGGTTATTTTGTTATTCTGAATCATTAAAATGTATCCATATTTCATTCAAATGCCGCAACAGATCCCCGCACGAGGCGTTCGTCAGCTGAACTGACCAGGATGTTGGACCTTTTGCTCTTAAGTAGCGTCCGAGAAGTGAGCTTTTAGATTTCATCTTTCAGGATATTGTTTCTTACAATCATGCTGTTCGCCAAGTTTCTTCTTTTGTCTTTCATGGGTAAAGCTTTTGCATTAATCGTTGTGTTAAGGTTTGGAATTGAGAATGAGAAAGGAGCCTTTCCAATAGGACATTGGCTTTCATGATGTCTGGTAGTTTAGGACAGTTCTGCCGTTGCTAAGATGCTCTTCCATTCACTTGTGCAGAGTTTTAGTATCATTTCAGTGTTCTGGAGCCGGAAGGAGCTAATCCCATGAGCAGTCAGAAGGAGGCGCCCTACGCTGAGTGAATTCTGTGACGGGGGCTATGGTGCAGGAAGTGACATGTTTGAGATGAGATGTATAATCAATGCCCCATGAACCTGCAGGCAAATCGCTAATGACCCCATGCGGCTTTTTTGCAAGAATGGAGGTGTCAGCCCAGACTATGGGTTCAGAGAACTGACTATGGAAGTGGTTGTATTTCAACCAAACGCACATCACCTCATAGCACATTACAAACATGAGACTTTCTGTATTTCTCTCGCTTTCTCCTTCATTCTTTCTTTCTGTATCTCTTGTTTTAAAAATATAAACCACTTTTGTGAGACTACATCAGTCACAGAGGAGCATTTTTGTTATTGTACGTCAGTCGCATATTCAGTCTGAAATAGAAAAAGCAAAGATCTGATATTATTATTAATACTTTGTATTAGAGCAGCACTTAGAAGACCCAACAGAGACTGAAGATCTGTTGTGCTGGGCTCTCCACACATATAGAAAGAGGCAACTCCTGCCCCAAAGAATTTCTAGTCAAAATACACAATGCCACAAAGTGGGGGTGTGGAAACGGAAGCACCGAGAGCTAAAATGATTTGGTGATGGTTGCTCAGTGGGTCAGTGGCTGAACCAGGGGAAAAAATCCTGACTCCCAGTCCAGTATCCTCTGCTAGCCCACACTGCCTCCTGTACGGTAATATGCTTAATGAGAATCCACAATCTCATACATGGGATTAACACCGTCCTTTCAGAATGCCATAGCCAGACAAGGTGGGTGAGGTCATATCTTTTACTGGACCAACTTCTGTTGGTGAAAGAGAGAAGCTTTCTGTGTAAGCTCAAAAGATTGTCCGTCTCTCTCCCCAACCCAAGTTGCTCCAGTAAAAGATATTACCTCACCCACCTTCTCTCTCTGATATCCTGGGACCATTCAGGCTCCAACAACACTACGTAACTAGACAGGGTGTTTTACAGGCTAGGATCATGTCAGCAACCCTGGGCCACATTCTCATCTCTGTCACCTCAGTGCATACGGTGGTGCTGGGGTTATGGTGGTGTCCTATGGATTTGATCCCTTGACATTAAGTCACTTAGAGCATTTCCATTCCAAACCCTTCTGACTTCCTCTAAGAAGAGATTTCTCCCCAGCCTGGATTGTTCCATGCCCAGCTTCTCCCAACGAAGAATTTTATTTGGAAAGTTCCAAGGGAATCAGCTGATCAGCTTTTGTGTTGTCAGAATGTGAAGAACATATTTCAATAGTGCAGATTTCTTCTTTGTCGTTGGTTATTTTTTGTCCTGGGTACTGAGGTTAGTGTGTAGTGGCTGGGTGGTGTTGGTGGCTTGTGATATACATGAGGACAGACTAGATGATCTGGTGGTCCCTCACAGATATATACACCACACTATTTCACTATCCCTGATCTGGAGCCATCTCTGGGGTGGAACCCAGCAATTCTTCTGAACCAATAACCCTATGTAGATACTAGGGTAGGAAATCAGTTAGGACACTGGTTCTAGCCCCCTGTTATTAGTATACTGTATCTTTCTGATGTGCCAAAGGCTGAGAAAGCGGTTTACCTGTGGGATCTGCCTCATTGGTATTTCCTTCTGTCTTTGCACAACTCTCCCTGGTGGATGAAACAGACAAAGGGACAGTTATAGGGATGTGTGATGAGTGGCTGCATGTCTGCAGACAGAGTTATGTCTGAGTTACCTCTGATGAGGCACTTTCTCCAGAGCAAGATCAACAGCTGGATGAGGAGAAGGATGAAAATATAGCGCAGCCCCGCGTAGAACACAATCCTACAGTCTCCAGCGTCTCTTCTCTCTGCAGAGTATAGAAAACTCCTATCAAAACAGAAGGGCCCCTGATCGGTACCTCCCAGATAAGATCATGGGCAAAGGGAGGTCCTTTCCCCAACGCTCCACACCCATTACTCTGCGCTCTGTAGCATGCTGCCCTCCTGTATGTGAAGGCTGTGGGATGTGCAAAGGACAGGGGAAAGGGACCTTGCAAAAATTATAGGCCAACAGACTGCCATGTGAAATCCCCCCCCACTTTCTCTCTCTCCACCCCCAATTCCTCTAATGTGTGGATCTTTGAGTGCTGTGGTCAGATTCCAGGTGGTTCCTTGTTACCCCAGCACAAGTTTGTGACAGATGCCGAGGCAGTTAGGAAATTAAATGTCCATTCGGCAGGCTGGACACACCCGTCTGTGCCAGCTGGAATTCATTTGCTTGGTGAAGGGCTCGACTGCACTTAAAAGTGTTGCCACGGTAACATGGCTGCATAACTCCTCCTGGCTCAGGAACTGAAATAAGCTGTGCTGGTGTAAGGCACCTTTATGCCGGTATAACTGTGTCCACACTAAGGCTTTTACTGGCATTACTAGGTTGGCAAAAATTCAGAGATGGAGACAATCCTGCTTCACTGGGTGCCCTCTAGCTCCCCCCTGGCCACTGCAGGATTGTTCCCTGTGTTATATTCACTAGTGCTTTGTCCAGTCCTGTTACAGGGACTTCCCACCCTGCACTGGGCATCTGTTCCATTACTTGTTAGATCTCGCTGTCAGGCAGTCATTCCTGACATTCATCCCGCTGTTCCCTTTGTTGATTTCCTTCCCTAGTTCTTCCCCTTTGGCTCAGCTCAAGTGACCCTTCTGTGTCCTTGCTGTGATCACATGGAGGGGAAGGCTCGCGCTGCTTGACCAGAAACCCATTTCTCACCCCTGAGAATACAACAATGAAGGTTTTCAGAAGGGCTGGGGGTGGGAAAGGTGGGTGACGGGGGAAGCGACTGTAACTGCCCCACAGCTCGAGCACCTTCTCAGTGGTTTCCTAAACCTCTCCTCACTCCCATTAGTTATCATTCCCCTGAGCCATCCCGACTGATTCAGTCTATATCTGTCTAGCCTGGAGTAGATGTCACTGACTCTTGGTGCCCAGATACCACGGTCAGGAGTGTAGGATAAATACCCAGGAAGCAGGTTAGATTGGATGATACAATACTGGACCTGTTTCCTTGGAGACTGTAGCATTGATGCTTCTCCCCGTGCTGTTCTCCTTGGCCGTACAAGTGCAGATCGTCTCCTGGTTCCACGTCTCAGAAGGGATTGTCATTAGGCTCCAAACACTAAAGACCCCGTTCCCGTCTATGGCTCCAGCATCCATCTGACCCTCAGATGCCTCCTCACCAGTGTCCCAGAGAACAGCACTCCAGGGAGGAGTGAAATCCGAGAGCAGGCAGAGCAGAGGAATGACGGGGGGAAGCTCAGCATCCTCCGGGATGGAGGGCACCAGGATGGAAAGACTCGGCTCGGCGGCATCTAAAAGAGAGTCACAGAAACTAGAGATTGGAAAGATCTGTTACCGGTAGCTCAGCTAGTCCATATCCAGCTCCTGCTGCTGCCCCAATCAGTGCAGGGTGTTTTCAATGTCTAATGCTTTGTCTGTGCCAGTTTTCAGTGTCTTACACTGTGGGGCCAGATCCATCGCTGCTCGGAGGTTTGTCCTGATATGAGCATCATGGATTATTTGCTGAGTGCTGACGGCACATTCAGTTCAGTACAAAGGCAGAGGAAGAGCGGGTAAGTTTGGTAGTGAGGACACCAGACCAGGAGTCAGGAGGCCTGAGATCTATTCCCAGCTCTGTCTCTGACTTAGTGTGTGACCTTGGAAACAAGTCCACCTTGCATCTGTGCCTCAGTTTCCCCAACTGAAACGTTGTGGTAGCTCTACTTAGTCACTTGTGCAAGGTGCTTTGAGATCTATGGATGAAATGCTTCTTAGTCACCTTTGCAAGGTGCTTTAAGAGCTCTGGATGAAAAGCCTGATAAAGGAAGCATTCTTTCTTTGAAATTATAGTCAGTCTAAATTTTTCTAGTTTACATTCATCCCATTAGTCTGAGATATATCCTCTAGTAGCACCCGAAGTAATTTACTGCCTTTTTTTTATTATGTGCACTTGTTGGAATATTTGCACAGAGTGTGGATCAAAAATATATAGATATCACTAGTTGTACATTGAATTATTATGTTCAATTCATATTGTGCTGCTTGAGACAATGAATAATCCCCTGTATGAAAACACTGGGGAAATCATTTCATGAAGCTTGGAGAAGCCCGGAAAAGAATCTGATTAATATTAAAGTCTTAATCGGATAGCAGCACCGGTGAAACATACCCCTCTTCCTTGGCTCAGGCAGTTTCAGTAGGAATCATCAGGATGTGTGACTATCTAATCTGATTCCTAATGTTACATACCAACTAGAAGGCAGGGAAATAACACCTAGCACAGACACGGTGCTTTTCATCCATAGATCTCAAAGTGTTTTCACACAGGAGAGTCATTATTCCCATTATAGAGATGAGGCAGAGAAATTAAAGGTCAGATTTTCCAAAATGTCCCAGATTTTCAAAAGCTAGGTTTTGATTGGAGCTTTTTAAAAATCTGGTCATTTATTTGGGCACTTAATTGGGAATTGTTAGGTGTTGATTTCTTTTGAAAATCTCACCCATCTATGTGCAGTGATTCAGGCACAGAATTAGGTCTCCTAATTCCCCACCCCATGTCCTGGGTCACTGCCAGGAACATGCTGCCTTTTCCCACAAATACCTCAGGCTTAACGCTGAAATGGGTATCAGTCACAATCTTGCAAAAAAAATATGATTTTTTTCACAGCACTTCCTAGCCTTGTGATATCATGATTTTGATCCATTGGAAACTCACCTGTGACAATTAGTCTGGTCCCATTCCCGAAGTAGATACACAGAGGTAGAGCGGCCACAGTAATAAACTCCGGAGTCATTTGTTTGTGCATTATTGATAATTATAGAAAACGTGTTTGCCGTAATGTTCACTTTACTCAAATATTTTCCATTTGAAGTTGCAAAATCAGAACTCTCGTAAATCCATTGTAAACTTCCACTCTGTTGTTCTTTGTACCACATTACGCTCCATTCTTTTTGTAAAGGGCTACAGTCCAGCTGTGCAGTCTCCCCAGAGGTCAGCCACAGCTGGGCTGGGCTTTGCAGGATTTGTATCCCTTTTTCCGAGGCAGCCACTATACAGGGGAAGAAAGGAGTGTGTTAATACAGTGAGCACTGGAAAAAGGTTGGAGCTTTTGCAATATACTTTATAGAACAGAGTATCTAAAAATAAACAAAATGCACCTTTTTTAAAAAAAATTCATTTGAATTTTTCTCTATTTCTAGCCATTTATTTTGTTAGGATTCATGTAGTCTGTGCAGGAATGTAATGTAACAACAACAAAAAACCTCACAGTTCAGAACCCAGGGGCTCAGACTTCCAGTTTCTTTGCTCCTCTCACTAGGTTACACATTCCCGCTCCAGCTTACCCAAATCAATGGTAAAAAGCCTTCATTTAACTAAGTTGTACATGGGAGAGTCATATATTAACACAGCCCTTTGTGTTTCATTCTGCAGAAAAACACATCAGCCCATATGTAATATATCGGCATAAAAGAAAAATAGATTTGCACCCCAATCCAGAATATTAACCAGAAACTATTGTCAAGGTGTTAATGTCTGGCATTCAGGTTGTTTTAATATAACATATTTCATCATCTCTCTTACGATTTCAATTGATGGACTAAAAGATGTGCATTTCTCTCTCAGCTGGTAGATATTAGCACCCTTTGGAACTGCAGAAGGTCCTTGTGCAGAAAGTTAATAGTTTTTAGCATGGTGGAAAATAAGAATGAAATAAATCAGGCTAAAATACTTACTGTGCAGACAGACTAGAATCATCCCAACTATTTGGTGGGACATCTTGTGCCTTTCTTCGGTAAACAATAGGTGATGTCTGTCTGTCTCACAGCGCCTGCTAGCTACTGGATTTCTTGATGAAAGACTTTGTCACATGGAGAGGAAAATGTTCTGTTTCCTCTTAAAGATCTGTGGGGCAACATGCATGACAAAGGAAGAGGGCCAAGAGATATTAATAACCCCATTCAAAATTTTACTCTTAGTGCCAGCAGAGCAAACTGGAGTGGGGTGGAGGGGATATTCCTTTGTCTCTAAAAGCTTTTAGAGAAAAAATTCAAGCTTAGATTGGATAACAGCATGGTGTATCTCTCAAGTGAAATATTTGTGTTAGTCTTGTTATGGGCAAGAATATTTGTGTTAGTCTTCTGACTGCAATTCAGGTGGAATATTTTCTGTGCTTCAGGTCAGATGGTATTAGTATAAATGAAATGGCAATAACCTCTCTCACTGAGGTGCATGAAAGTTAAAATTGTGATTCATCACTTTACATTTCAGGGGGTTTTCCTGGTCCTGCTTGGTATCTGCAGGGAAGTGTGCAATCTGGGACTAGCAGTAGTCAGTCTGGAAAGAGCCATCCTACAACAAGGTGGGGTGAGTTGTGCATCTCTCTTTTTAAGGAGCAGCCTGCTTTGTCTCTCTCTGGTTTAGGTTATTTTTTGTGATTGTTCTGGATTCTAAGAATAAAAGTCATGTTAGGTTGCAACTTTCTAGCAAGAGTATTTGGTGTTTTTATCTAGCTTTACTATTTGTATGCTGTGAACATAACAGTCACCAAGAGGTATATCATATGATTTAGCAAAAGATAGAAGAAAGCAGCAAACAGGTTTATTGGACACTGGGAAATAGGGAAATTAGCAAACAGAAAACTTGGCTTGTGTGTTTAGTTATTACAGTAGATTAAGGAAAGGACTGGGGTGGGGCTCTCTGGGGAAGGAATTGGTGGGGTTAGAATATGATGGAGTCACCCCACTTGGGAAAATTTGGAGCACAACCTACTTTTAGGACACTTATTTCAGATCTGTGCGTAATGCACGTTCCTTAGTGTAATGTGCAAAATGCTTTATAGAGAGAACAAAATGAAATGCCCCCTAAGGGATTCCAAATGCATCCTCTCTAAATAGTTGTCACCCACACAGTCTGGAATACAGTCATCTCTGTGGCTTGTCTTTACTTGGACATGAAGGCTGAGAGTTGCAAAGCTCCATCAGGGATTTGCTTGTCCACATAAACTGGGCATCGAAATTGCCCTTTCAAACCTCAGCCTCAATAAAATCCTACTGCAAATCAGAGCTTCTGCTGGGCCCACTCTCCTGTTATCCCAAGCTGATCTTCAAGCCATTTATAAGCTGGCCCAGCCTGGAGGCTGCTCTAAACTGCACCAGCAGGTCATGACTATCAAAGAGCCATTTGCCAACTGGGGAGACCCCAAGTGCAGCATGCTCCGGCCACACCCCACATGCTGTTGGCTGCAAGGGCTGGCTCTGCTGCCTTTACACCCCCGGCACGTGCAGCCAGTTCCTGCTCCCTTGATGTCACGGGAGCAGCACCAAGGGACCAGGGTGGGGACCAGGGTCTGACGCGTGTCTCATTCATACCTAGCTCCAGGGAAAGTTGAATGTGGTGCAAAAACCTCTCCTGGCCTAACTGGTTCACTGGGACTTCAGCACTTGCTTGAAGAGCGAAGGACGGTGAGGTTGTCAAGGTGCTAACTAGGCAGTCGGGGGTCCTCCGTTCAAATCTCTGCTCTATCCACAGGCTCCGTGTGTGATCTAGGGCAGGTCACTTACATCCCAATGACTTTCAAGTCTTAGTCCCTGTTGAAAGTGAGACTCTCTGGGCCTCCAATCCCCAGCTGCAAAATGGGGCTAATTCCTCCCGACTTTGCAGCGGGGTGGTGAGGTTAAATAAGGACAGAGCTAAATTAACAGAGAGGTTTGCTGAACTGGGGGCCTAGTGCCCCAGATGTGCTTTGCACAGGGATTTTGGCATGGTGTTCATAGTAACTCTGAGTGGTGGCTTCTGGCGAGGCTGGGCCCGGCTCCTAGCCATGGGCCTTGCAATTTAGCCCACGTGATCTAGGCCTGACTTGGGTTTGGCACGTCTGTCCCTCGGTTTCCATCTACAGAGGGGCGGACGCACCAAATCTGAGTGGCACTGTGACCATGTGGACCAGGTCGCAATGCCCGGAGCCGGAGCCACCCGCACACAACAGGAGGTGCCACTGCAGGGTGAGTGCGGGGTGGTCTCACTCTCCAACCCCCCATGTTTCCCCTGCTCCCTTCCTTTCTGTTGGTGGTTTTCCTGAACCTCTACCTGAAACGTATTCATTGCCATGATAAAACTGTGGTCCTAGCGATGGCAGAAATCTAGCCACATTGGGGCACAAGTACCAAAATTACTTAGGAGCCTAAGTCTCATTTTCAAAAGTGGTGTAAGTACTTGGTAATCTACGTTCCGCTGACTTTCAAAGGTATTCAGGCTCATGAGAACCAGATTTTGAGATATTTAGGCGCTTAAAGATGCAGATATGGTGGTGCGTAGGGAGGTTTGCAGAATCAATGGGAGATAGGCATCTAAGTCACTTGGACATGTAAAGTTTGCCCTAAAGACTATTGTCCTCAGTCACACTTAACTGATACAAATTCATTTTACACATGAACTTTTCCTGTACGAGTCTATTAAAAGCCATGACTCCAAGAGTTTTGATTTTATTTCTACATTATGTTTTATAAAAGCAAATTGAAACCAATCTTAAAAAACCACAGGCGACAGGACAAACAGCCGTGTTTGTTGCAAAGGGCCAATCGTTTAAAAATAGATCAGAACTGACTACTCGGAAAGCTGCACTTGCTGCTGTGGTCAGTTTCAGCCCACTTATTTTGGTACTTTTCTTTTGTTTTTTCCGCTACCAAAGCACTTGGGTTTGGGGTTGTTTGCTTTTTCACGTCCCTGTGTTCGGCTACCAAGGAAGTATAAACTGCTCCCCCCAATTTATCTGCAGCCAGGGGACGGTTAGAGCAAAGGTGAAGCACAACAGTCCATGAAATAACTGGAATTTACCATTTAGCAGTGTGAAAGAAAGTAAATGTAATGGCACAAACCAGAGACATTGAGAAAACAGATCAGTCACTAATTATCCACTGTGCAGTGTTGCCTAGTGGATAGAGCACTGGACAGAGACGTGGGTTCTATACCCAGTTCTTCTGCTGGGTTATTTTGGGTAAGTCACTTCCCCACTCTGTGCCTCAGTTTCCCCATCTGTAAAATGGGGAGAAGGTTACTGACCGCTTTGTAAAGCGCTTTGGGATCTATTCATGATATGCCTGGAATTATTATCATAAAAGGGAGCCAAAGAATATGCACAAGTATCAAAGCTACCCCAATCGGGGGATAAATCACGGTGTATTGTGCTGCATGAAGTGTTTGCAGGGCACCCACGATGCACCTTACAGCCCCAGAAACTCTGGGCTACAAGGCCAGACCCTGTGTTCCTGGTGCACCCAGCACTGTTGCACTCAAATCAATGGGAGTTTGGGGTGTGCAGAAACTGCAGAGTTTGGAGGCCGGTGACAAAGCTTGAGCTGTTCTGGGGTCTGGAAATCCAGCCACAGGGATTTCCTGGTCTCATTTCTCAAGCGAGCCGCACTGTGAGAGTTCAGGATTCACTTAAATCCTTCATGACCCAGATCCTCAACTAGGGTAAATCAGCGTCAGTTCATTGGCGTCAGTGGAGCGATGCTGATTTACACCAGCTGAGGATCTGGTCCCAAATTACTGTTCAGTATCATGTTGTCAAGCAATAAGGCGCAGCGGTGGGTCAAATACTGAGGCCGCAGGGAGAAGCCCGTTTCCCTTCTGTTCATCAACCCTGGTTGGGGCCACACTTCCAGAAGAGCCCAGCTCGCCTTTAGGGTACGTCTACCCTGCAGCTGGGAGGGCAGCTGCTCAAGCCAGCGCACTGAAATCGCCGTGTGGCCACGGGGGCACAGGTGGCAGCTCAGGCTGCCCTCCCAAGGGCAACCATGCCCGACCTCCTGGACACGTCCTTGCACAGCTGGCCTGAGCCACCGTCCATGCCGCTGGGGCCACACTGCTATTTTCACTAGCTTGAGCAGAGCTAGCGCATGTCTGTCTACCCAGGCTGGGAACTACCCTGCCGGCTGCAGTGTACCTCAATAAGGGCCATTTTTGCGGAAAATCCTTTGCAAAAGGCAGCAGGTACAATGCTGCTTTACACAATTGCCCTTTTACCCAGAGTTGTTTGCAGTAGTCTGACCTGTCAGAAAGCCCTGGCACCTGCTGTCTGCCCCAGATGTTGTGCTGTGTTGAACTATCTCTTGTGCTATGTCCTGGTGGTTATTTTGTTATTCTGAATCTAGCAGCAGCCCTATGAATAGTTGGGCTGATGTCTCACAAACACTGAAAACAGCTCTACCAGTCCCTTCTTTGTTCCTATTGAACATTTATTCCTTCCTACACACCTGTAACACAGCAGCTCTTCTGAAGAGACGAGTGCTGTATTCAGCCAAGCTCCGTGTTTGGAACTGCTATTGCATCTGATGGCTGATCACTCATCATTTGCATTATCACACAGGGCAAACTTCTGCCTCAAGTAAGCCGGTGAAACTCCCCTGGGAATCTCTGGGCAAATTCCATTGGGATGTAACCAGTGATGTAAATTACACAGCAGAGGCCTGGTTAACCCCTTAGCCCATCAGTTGTAAATGCACAACTCTCATTGAAGTGACAGGATAATCTGGCTCCGGAGGAGTCTCTGCACCTTGAGGTCTTTAAACCACGATTTGAGGACTTCAGTAACTCAGGCATAGGTCAGGGGTTTGTTCCAGGAGTGGGTGGGTGAGATTCTGAGGCCTGTATTGTGCAGGAGGTCAGACTAGATGACCATAATGGTCCCTTCTGACCTTAAGTCTATGAATCTATGAATCAATTGGTGAGAAAACATCTGTAAGTGATGAAGAACAACTTTAATTTTCACACAGCCATTCTCTGGGTCTTCAAAATCAGTGAATTTCGGGGGCAGACAGTTCTAATGCCGCAAGGCTAGATTTGGACTTTTCGGTCAGTTTTGGAAATTCAGTAAAAGAGCGACCGCCGCAGACTCAGAGGAGTTCATGGGTGCGTTAAAAACTGTCTGAATCCTAAACTCCTTTTTCAGCAGCCTCCTGAACTTTTAAAGCAAGATTTCCATGATGGTTTCTGTGCTAGTGACGTGCAGTTTGCATAGAGGAATTTTAAATAAAGCTTAACAATCTGTTTGAAAATGTAGCTGATTGTTGTGTCCAACTCAATCTTGCGTGGAGGTATCTAATGTTACTAAATGTTGTCAAACCATTTCTGCCCTACCTGCCTTGGGCTGGGATCCCTCTATATGGCTCCCTCTACAGAGGGTCATTACTTGGATGGGAAACCTCCTCTAGTATGCGATGTAGTGTCACCTGCTCAGTTTGTGAAACTACGTTCTATGCCTCTGAATCAGCAGCAAATGCCCATCCTGGTGACAGGGGGTGTGATGGGGTGTTCACCCCTTCTAGACTAGTGTGGGGGGAATGAGGCTGACAAGGGGCTAGTTAAGTGGGCAGGCCACAGCTTAGGGGAATTAGGTGAATGATGAGCAGGAGCAGGTGGGGCTGCAGTGAGGAAGGCTGCAGTCAGGCCTTGTCTACGCTGGCAAGTTACTGCGCAGTAAAGCCGCTTTCTGCGGTGTAACTCCCGAGGTGTACGCACTGCCAAGCCATTTAGTGCGCAGAAACGCCTCCATTGCAGCGAGAGTCGTAAGCCGTAAAGCACAGAGGCTCCAGCGCCGGATTGGCAGTGTAAACACATTCCAGCGCAGAACGCTATCAATTGGCCTCTGGCAGTGTCCCATAATCCCTCAAGTGGCCGCTCTGCTCATTGTTTTGAATTCAGCTGCCCTGGAGACATGCGCCCCTCCCCTTTCAAAGCTCCGTTTCTGACAGCCCTTGTACGCTGTGGTGATCTGCTCTGGGACACAGCGCAAACCATTAATGTGGACTGCTCCCGCTGTTGAACACAGAGGCAGGCATGCGTGTGTATGAGAGAGAGACAGATTGCTGTGCAGAGAGGCGAGGGCTGATGTCGGGGTTTCCCCCTCCCCCTGGGCTGGTTGCTTCCTGCCACTGTCTGAACGTACAAGACAGCATGCTGATGTGACGCTGACGGACCCCGGTCATCTGCGGGTGGGATTGAACCTGCGGCCTCTAGAGCTTAGTGCATGAGCCTCAACCACATGAGCTAAAAGCCAACTGCCTGTTAGCTATGTCTGTAGAGCAAACTCCTTTCCTCTCTCTCTTTAAGTGGTCTCGGTGCCACTAGATGGAACAGAACACTACACCCAGAAGGTGCGGGTTACACTGACACACCCCAAAACACTCTGTCTCTCCCCCCCATACACACACACACATTCCCTGTCACACACTTTGCCCCCCAGCCCCTTCAGTTGAAAAGCAGCGGGCAATGTAGTAGGATGCCCATGGGACAATGGGATTGGGAAACCTGCATCATGTGATGCCGTGCCTGCCCCATGGGGCATTGCAAACCCTTCCCAAAGCACCCCGCGGCCAGTTGCACAGTGCGATAGCTACCACAATGCACTGCTCTCTCTGCCGTCGCAAGAGCTGCTAATGTGAATGCGCTCCACTGTCACAAGGAGCACCGCGTGGACATGCAACAGTGGTTTAATTCCAGCGCTTTAATAAAAGTGATATAACTTGTTGCGCAGAAACTTGCCAGTGTAGACATACCCTCACGCTCTGGGCATTAGAGAGGGAAACGAAGAAACCCGGAGGCAGAGGAGAAACCCTGAGAATCCAGGTCCTGAAGGAAGGGTTTACCCAGGAGGGTGGGGGTGTGCTGAGAGGCAGAGGAGGAAAACGTTCAGGAAAGCCCCAGCAAGGTGGGATGTTGCAAACCTTGGCTGCTGATTTGAGGGTCTATGAGCTGGACCCAGGAGTTGAGGGTGGGCCTGGGTTTCCCTACCAGCCACTGGGGAAGTGGCACAGTCAGGGCAGTGGGTTTGGAGACTGCCTGGGACAGTTAGTTCTGTGGGACTTTGATACCCTGGGTGGGAGGAAACGCCCAGTGACCTGGCCAGAAGGCCAAGGCATGAAGAGGAAAGGTACAGGTGCAAAGGAGCGAGTAGGGCTGGAGTGAGAGTCAGCTGATGGAAGGGGGTGTCAGAGCTGGAAGGAGCTAATCCCTTGAGCACCCAGGAGGAGGCGTCCTAGGGGTGAGTGAACTCTGAGCTAGGGCATTATGGTGCGGGAAGTGACATGTTTGAGATGAGATGTAAATCTAATGTCCCACAAACCTGCAGGCAATTCACCAATGACATGGCTTTTTGCAAGAATGGAGATCTCTACCCACAATATGTGTTAAGAGAAATGACTATGGAAGTGGTTGTATTTCAAATAAACTCACATCACATCGTAGCACATTACAAACATGAGTCTGTCCATATTTCTCTCACTTTCTCTTTCGTTCTTTCTTTTTGCATCTCTTGTTTTTAAAAAAATAGAAACCACTTTTGTGAGACTACATCAGTCACCGAGGAGCATTTCTGTTATTGTACGTCAGAGCCGCATATTCAGTCTGAAATAGAAAAAAGGAAAGAGCCGATATAAATATTAATATTAATTCTTTGTATTAGAGCAGCACTTAGACGCCCCAACAGAGACCGAGACCCCGTTGTGCTGGGCTCTCCACACACATGGAAAGAGACAGTTCCTGACCCAAAGAGTTTAGAGTCAAAATACGCAAGGGCACTGCCTATTGGACTCAATATTAGGGTGACAAAGTGAAAGGCCTGTGATATATGAGAGGTCAGACTAGATGGTCTGGTGATCCTTTACAGAAATGTACACTGTGCTGTTTCTCCATCTCTGATCTGCAGCCACCTCTGGGGTGGAACCCAGCAGTTCTTCCGTACCAATAACCCTACACAACACTTCCACTAAGAGAGCAGAGGGGAATGAATGCAAATGAGAATTCAGAAGGCAATGTGTAGATACTAGGGTTGGACATTGGCCAGGACACTGGTTCTAGCCCCCTGTTGTTAAGATGCTGTATCTTTCTGATGTGCCAAAGGCTGAGAAAGCAGTTTACCTGGGGGATCTGCCTCATTGGTATTTCCTTCTGTCTTTGCACAGCTCTCCCTGGTGGATGAAACAGACAAAGCGACAGTTATAGGGATGTGTGATGAGTGGCTGCATTTCTGCAGACAGAGTTATGACTGAGTTACCTCTGATGGGGCACTTTCTCCAGAGCAAGATCAACAGCTGGATGAGGAGAAGGATGAAAATACAGGGCAGCCCAGCGTAGAGCACAATCCCACAGTTTTCAGCGTCTCGTCTCTCTGCAGAGTATAGAAAACTCCTATCAAAACAGAAGGGCCCCTGATCTGTACCTCCCAGATAAGATCACGGGCAAAGGGAGGTCCTTTCCCCAAAGCTCCACACCCATTACTCTGTGCTCTGTAGCATGCTGCCCTCCTGTATGCGGAAGCCATGGGATGTGTAAAAGACAGGGGACAGGGGACATGCAAAATGATCTGCCAGGGGTATTCTGTCTCTCTTCTCTTCCTTCTACCCCCGAGAATTCCTCTAATGTGTGCACCTTAGAGTTGTGTGGTGAGATTCCAGGTGGTTCCTTGTTACCCCAGCACAAGTTTGTGACAGATGCCGAGGCAGTTAGGAAATGAAATGGCCATTCGTCAGGCTGGACACACCCGTCTGTGCCAGCTGGAATTTGTTTGGTTGGTGAAGGGCTCGACTGCACTTAAAAGCTTTGCCACGGTAACATTGCTGCATAACTCCTCCTGGCTCAGAACAGAAATAAGCTGTGCTGGTGTAAGGCACCTTTATCCCGGTATAACTGTGTCCACACTAAGGCTTTGACTGGCATAGCCGTGTCAGCAAAAATTTCAGACATGGAGATGACCCTGTTACACTGGGTGCCCTCCAGCTCCCCCCGGCCACTGCAGGATTGTTCCCTGTGTTATATTCACTAGTGCTTTGTCCAGTCCTGTTTGCTTCCCACCCTCCTCCTGGGCATCTGTTCCATTACTTGTTAGATCTCACTGTCAGTCAGTCATTCCTGACATTCATGCCGCTGTTCCCTTTGTTGATTTCCTTCCCTAGTTATTCCCCTTTGGCTCAGCTCAAGTGACCCTTCTGTGTCCTTGCTGTGATCACATGCAGGGGAAGACTCGGGCTGCTTGACCAGAAACCCATTTCTCACCCCCGAGCATACAACAATGAAGGTTTTCAGAAGAGCTGGGGGTGAGAAAGTTGGGTGACGGGGGAAGCGACTGTAACTGCCCCACAGCTGAGCCATCCCAACTGATTCCATCTATTCCTCCAGCCTGGAGTAGATGTCACTGACTCTTGGTGCCCAGATACCATGGTGAGGGGCGCAGCATAAATACCCAGGTAGGCAGGTTAGATTGGATGATACAATACTGGACCTGTTTCCTTGGAGACTGTAGCATTGATGCTTCTTCCCTTGCTGCTCTCCTTGGCTGTGCAATTGCAGGTCGTCTTCTGGTTCCACGTCTCAGAAGGGATTGTCGTTAGGCTCCAAACACTAAAGACCCCGTTCCTGTCTATGGCTCCAGCATCTGTCTGACCTTCAGATGCCTCCTCACCAGTGTCCCAGAGAACAGCACTCCAGGGAGGAGTGAAATCAGACAGCAGGCAGAGCAGAGGAATGACGCGGGGAAGCTCAGCATCCTCTGGGGTGAAGGGAACCAGGATGGAAAGACTCGGCTCGGAGGCATCTAAAAGAGAGTTGAGTCACCCAAAATAGAGACTGGGAAGACCTGTCAGCGGTAGCTCAACTAGACCCTACCCCGCTCCTGCCCCTGCCCCAGCCAGTGCAGGACGTTCTAAATGTCTAATGCTTTGTCTGTTCCCGTTGTCAATATCCTACATTCCGGGGCATCCACCGTGGGAGTCTCCCCTGATCTGTCACTGCTCAGAAGTTTGACCAGCCTGAATTGTTTGCTGAGTGCTGACAGCGTGTTTGGTTTGGTACAAATCGCATAGGACGAGCTGGTCACTCTGGTGGTGAGGACACCAGACTGGGAGTCAGGAGGCCTGAGATCTATTCCCAGCACTGTCTTCCCAGCACTGTCTTTGACTTCCTGTGTGACCATGGAGATTAGTGCACTTCCCCACTCTGTGCCTCAGTTTTCCCAAGTGAAAAATTAGGGAAATGATACTTAGTCACCTTTCCAAGGTGCTTTGATATCTAGCTATGAAAAGCCTGATAGAGGAACCATTCTTAATTAGCCATAACAGTCAGGCTAAATTTTCCTATTACATTCATCCCATTAGTCTAGTACCGCCCAAAGTAATTCCTTGCCTTCCATTTTATGTGCACTCTTTGGAATATTGGCACAGAGTGTGATCAAAAATATATAGCTATCACTAGATGTACATTGAATTATGTGCACTTCATACCGTGCTGCTTGAGACACTGAATGTTCCCCTGTATGAACACATGAATGGAATCATTTCATGAAGGTTGGCAAATGCCTGGAAAAGAACTTGAGTAATATTAAAGTTGTATAAGGCTAGCAGGGCAGGTGGAACATACCCCATGTCATAGGCTCAGGCAGTTTCAGTAAGAATCATCAGAAAGTGTGAATATCAAGTCTGATTCCTAATGTAACATACCCGCCAGACGGCAGGGAAATAATAACACCTAGCACAGACACGGTGCTTTTCCTGCATAGATCTCAAAGTGCTTTCACATAGGAGAGTCATTATCCCCATTATAGAGATGAGGAATATGAGATGCATAGAAATTAAAGGCCAGATTTTCCAAACTATTCCAGATTTTCAAAAGCTTGATTTTTGGTTGGAGCATTTAAAAAATGTGGCCATTTATTTATGCACCTAAATGGGAGCTGTTGGCTCCTGGGATCTTTTGAAAATTTCACACTAAGTGCCCAGTGATTCAGGAACAGAGCCCAGGTCTCCTAATTCCCTACCCCATGCCCCCTAATTCCCTACCCCTGTGCTGCCTTTTTCCACAAATACCCAAGCCTTAACGCTGAACTGGTGATCAGTTACAACCTTGCAAAAAAAGAGGATAAGTTTTTCACAGCACCTGCTAGCATTGCGATATCATTATTTTGACCCATTGGAAACTCACCTGTGACAATTAGTCTGGTCCCAGTCCCAAAGTTGGGCTGTACATACACAGAAGCAGAGAGGCCACAGTAATAAATCCCCGAGTCATTCCTTTGTACATTACTGATAGTAAGAGAGAAATTATTTGCCGTAAGGTCCACTTTACTCGAGTATTTTCCATTTGAAGTTGCATACTGAGAACTCTGGTAAATCCATTGTAAACTTCCACTCTGCTGTTCTTTGTACCACACAATGCTCCATTCTTTTTTTGAAGGGCAACAGTCCAGCTGTGCGGTCTGTCCAGGGGTCCTCCACACCTGTGCTGGGCTTTGCAGGATTTGTATCCCTTCGTCTGAGGCAGCCACTATACAGGGGAACAAAGGAGTATGTTAATACAGTGAGCACTGGAAAAGGTTCCGCTTTTGCAATATACTATACAGAGCAGGCGATCGAAGAATAACAAAATGTCCTTTGTTAAAGATTCGTTTTAATTTTTCTCTTTTTCTAGCCAATTTTTTTTTTTAGGATTCGTGTAGCCGGTGCGGGAATTAATGTAATGTAAGAACAACATCAGAGTTTAGAACCAATGGGTACAGACTTCTAGTTCCCTGTCCTAATTACCAGGCTACACATTCCCACTCAAGTTTACCCAAATCAATGGTAACAAACTTTTTACTAAATTGTACATGGGAGAGTCTTTTATTAACTTAGCAACTTGTATGTCAAATTATTTTTGATCTGCAGAAAAATACATCAGCATGAAGGAAAAGTAGATTTTCCAGGATATTAACCAGAAACTATTTTCAAGGTGTTTGTCTCTGGCATTCAGGTTGTTTTAATATAAAATATTTCATCACCTCTCTTAAGATTTCAATTGATGGAAAAAAGAGGTGAATTTCTCTCTCACCAGGTTGATATTAGCACCTTTTGGAATTGCAGAAGGTCCTTGTGCAGAAAGTTAATTGTTTTTAGCATGGTGGAAAATAAGAACGAAATAAATCAGGCTAAAATACTTACTGTGAAGACAGACTAGAATCACCCCAACTATGTGGTGGGACATCTTGTGCCTTTCTTCAGTAATGAATAGATGATGCAGTGTGAGAGAGAGACGCCTGTCAGCTAATGGATCTCTTGATGAAAGACTTTATCACGTGGGGAGGAAAATGTTCTGTTTCCTCTTAAAGATCTGTGGGGAAACATGCATGATAAAAGAAGAGGGCCAAGACATATCGATAACCCTATTCAAAATCTTACTCTTAATGCCAGCAGAGCAAAGCTGAGGGGAAAAAATTCCTTTGCCTCTAAACAGCTCAGACTGGGTATCAGCATGGTGTGTGTCTCAGATGGAATATTTGTGTTATAATTGGATGCCCATAACAAGACATTCTTCTGACTGCAATCCAGGTAGAACATTTTCTGCACTTCAGAGATTTGTAAGGTCAGATGGTATTAGCATCCATAAAATGGCAATAAACTCTCTCATTGTGGTTTATGAAAACTGTTAAAATTGTGATTTATCACTTTAATTTTCAGGGTTTTTTCCTGGTCCTGCTTGCTGTCCGTAAGGAAGCGTTCAATCTGGGCCTAGCAGCAGTCAGTCTGGAAAGAGCCAGCCTGGAACAAGGTGGGGTGAGTTGTGTGTCGCTCTATTAATGAGCAGCCTGCTTTGTCTCTCTCTGGTTTTTGTTATTTTTTGTTATTGTTCTGGGTTCTAAGAATAAAAGTCGTGTTAGTTTGCAGCCTTCCAGCGAGAGTATTTGATGATGTTTTTTGCTTAACTTCTCTATTTGTATGCTGTGAACGTAACAGTCACCAAGAGGTATATCACACGATTTAAGCAAAGGATGGAGGTTCATTGGGCACCATGGAAGTCGTGAAATTAGCAAATATACAGCTTAGCTTTTATAAAAATTTGGGGCAAAACCTACTTTAACAATACATATTTCAGATATATGCTTAATGCATGTTCCTCAGTACAATGTACAAAATGTTTATAGCGAGAACAAAGTGAAATGCCCTCTAAGATTCCAAATCCATCCCTTCGAAACAGTTGTCACCCACGCAGTCTGGAATATGGTCATCTCTGAGGATCCTCTCTACTTGAACATCAAGGCTGAGATTTGCAAAGTTCCAACAGGGATTTGGCTGCCCAGATCAACTGGGCATCCAAATTGTCCTTTCACAACCTTAGCCTGGAGGCTGCTCTAATCTGCACCAGCTGGTTATGACTCCCAAGGATCAGTTTGCCAGCTGGGGATACCCCAAGTGCAGCATGTTTCAGCCACATCACATGACCAGGGCTGCTGACTGCAAGGGCTGGATCTGCTGCCCTAACACCCCCTGGCATGTGCAGCCAGTCCCTGCTTCCTTTGTGTCAAGAGGGCAGCAAAAGGGACCAGAGTGGAGACCAGGGTCTAACCCTTCTCTCATTGATACTAGCTGCAGGGAAAGTTGGATGTGGTGCAAACACCTCAAATGACCTAATTAGTTCACTGGGAATTAAGCACATGCTTAGAATCATAGAGAGGAATACGGTGACCAGAGAGCAAATGTGAAAAATCGTGACACAGGATGGGGGGTAATAGGAGCCTATATAAGAAAAAGACCCAAAAATCGGGACTGTCCCTATAAAATCTGGACATCTGGTCACTCTAGAGAGGAAGGCCGGTGCGGTTGTCAAGGTGCTAGCTAGGCACTCAGGGATCCTCCATTCAAACCCCTGCTCTGCCTGCCACAGGCTCCATGTGTGACCGAGGGCTGGTCATTTACATCCCAGTGACTTTCAAGCCTTAGTCCCTGTTGAAAGTGGGACTCTGCCTCTCAAGACACTTAAGATGCTTTTGAAAATGTTACCCCAAGTCTCTCTGGGCCTCCATTCCCCAGCTGTAAAATGGGGCTAATTCCTCCCGACTTTGCAGTGGGGTGGTGAGGATAAATAAGTACAGAGCTAGATTAACAGAGCTTTGGGTCAGATCGCAATGCCCTGAGCCGGGCCCAGCCTCCAGGCACAGGAGATGCCATTGCAGGGGGTCTCAATCTCCAACCCCACCACCCCCGCACACCCGGCTCCCTCCCTTTTTTATGATCATTGTCCTGTACCTCTGCCTAAAATGTATTAACAATTGCCATGATAAAATTGTGGTTCTAGTTACAACATAGATCTAGCCACATTGGGAAACAAGTACAAAAATTACTTAGGAGTCTAAGTCTCATTTTCAAAAGTGGTTGAGGTACTTGGTAGTCTAGGGCTGTGTCTATCCTGCACTTTCGTCAGCAAAACTCTTGTCCGCCAGGGTGTGAAAAAAACACACCCCTGACCGACAAAAGTTTTACCGACAAAACCCCCGGTGTGGACAGTGCTTTGTCAGCAGGAGACGCTCTCCCGCCCACAAAGCTACACCGCCTCGTTTGGGATGGTTATATTTTGTCGGCAGGAGGGCAGGCTGTAAGGTCTGCAGTATGGACACTGACTTTCAATGGTATCTAGGCTCATAAGTACCAGATTTCAAGGTATTTAGGTGCTTAAAGATGCAGCTAGGCACCTAGGGAGATTCTGAAAATCAAAGGGAGTTAGGCACCTAAGTCACTTGGACATATTTGAAAATTTGCCCTAAGACTATTTCCCCCAGCCACACTTAACTGATACACTTCTTTTTACACTTGATCTTCTCCTGTACACGTCTATTAAAAGCCAAGACGAAGACAAAGTGACTGTCATGGTTTGAATTGATTTCATTTCTACATTATGTTTGATGAAAACAAATGGAAACCAATCTTAAAAAACACCAGGCGACAGGACAAACAGCCGTGTTTGCTGCAAAGGGCCAATCGTTTTAAAATAGATCAGAACTGGCTGCTCGGAAAGTTGCACTTGCTGCTGTGGTCAGTTTCAGCCCACGTCTTTTGCCACTTGGCTTTTGTTTGTTCAGCTAGCACAGCGCTTGGGCTGTTTGCTTTTTCAGTTCTCTCTCCCTGCTTTTAGTTACCAAGGACGTGTAAATTGCTCCCCCCGATTCATCTGTAGCTAGTGGCTGGTTAGAGCAAAATTGAAGCAGAACAGTCCATGAAATAACTGCAAAAACTGGAATTTACCGGTCAGCGGTGTGAAACAAACTAAATGTTGGGGCACAAACCAGAGATTTTGAGAAATTATATCAGTTACTAAATATCCATTATGCAGCATGGCTTAGTAGATAGAGCACTGGTTGGTGACTTGGGTTCTATTCTCAGCACTGCTGCTGGGCAATCTTGGGTAATTCATTATGCCGCTCTGTGCCTTAGTTTCCCCATCTGTAAAATGGGTACAGCATTATTGACTTCCTTTGTAAAGCTCATTGGGATCTGCTCATGATGAGTTTAGAATTATTATTATGAATGAGGAGCTAAACCACATATACAAATATCAAAGCCCCCCCAATCAGGGGATTCATTGTGGTATATTGTGCTGCATGAAGTGTTTGCAGTACACCCAGGATACCCCTTGCTGCCCCTCAAACTCTGGGCTAACAAGGCCAGACCCTGTGTTCCTGGTGCATCCAGTACTATTCCACTCAAATCAATGGGAAGTTGGGGTATACTAAAATGCGGGATCAGAAACAGCCCAGTTTGGAGCTGTTCTAGAGTCTGGAAATTCAGCCACAGGGATTTCCTGGTCTCGTTTCTCAAGCGAGCCGCACGGTGAACGTTCAGGATTCCCTTAAAGACCTCCAAGGGCCAGATGCTCAACTAGGGTAAATCAGCGTCAGTTCATTGGCTTCAGTGGAGCGATGCTGATTTACACCAGCTGAGAATCTGGTCCCAAATTACTGTTCACTATCATGTTGTCAAGAAGTAAGGTGCAGTGTTGGATAAATTACTGAGGCAACAGGGAGATAAATTACCCCCTAAAACCCATTTCTCAGAAGAGCCCAGCCCTGGGCGTCCAAACCCTGAAGCAAGGGTTTACCAAAGAGGGTGGTGCAACAACAGAGACAAAGATGGAAAAGGCTAAGGGAAGACCCAACAAAGTTGAAGGTTGCAGGCTTTGCCTGTTGATTTGAGGGTCCCTGAGCTGGAACCAGGAGTAGAGGACTGGCCCGGGTTCCCCTACCAGCCATAGGGGAAGTGTCACAGTCAGGGCAGTGGCCTTGGAGACTGCCTGAGACAACTTGTTTTGTGGGACTTTGATACCCTGGCAGTGACCTGGCCAGAGGGCCAAGGCCTGACGAGGGAGCAGCCACGCCAGGAAGAGGAGATGGGCAGAGTCCCAGAGAGCGCATGGGGTGCGGCAAGAACGAGATGACGAAAGGGGGCATTGGAGCCGGAAGTAGCTAATCCCATGAACAGCCAGGAGCAGGAACCCTAGGGGTGAGTGAACCCTGTGACAAGGCGCTACAGTGGGGGAAGTGACATGTTTGAGATGAGATGTAAACCCAATGCCCCATGAACCTCCAGGCAAATCGCTAATGATCCCATGTGGCTTTTTTGCAAGAATGGAGATGTCAGCCCAGAATATGGGTTCAGAAAAGTGAGCCTGGAAGTGGTTGTATTTCAAGGAAACTCACATCACATTATAGCACATTAGAAACATGAGACTTTCTGTATTTCTCTCGGTTTCTCTTTCATTCTTTTTTCTCTTAATTACAAAATATAAACCACTTTTGTGAGACTACATCAGTCACCGAGGAGCATTGCTGTTGTTGTACGGCAGACTCGCATATTCAGTCTGAAATAGAACAAGGAAAAAGCCAATAGAATTATTAATTCTTTGTATTAGAGCAGCACTTAGGAGCAGGGCCGGCTTTAGGCCAATTCCACCAATTCCCCCGAATCGGGCCCTGCGCTTAAGAGGGCCCCGCGCCCAGTGGCAGGGTCGCCCAGAGTGGGGGGCAAGTGGCAGAGAATCCCTTCCCTGGCTAGAGGCACCTTTTTAATTTTTACTCACCCGGCGGCGCTCCAGGTCTTTGGCAGCGGGTCCTTCACTCGGTCCGGGTCTTTGGCGGCACTCTGGCGGCGGGTCCTTCAGTGCCGCCGAAGACCTGGAGCGAGTGAAGGACCCGCCGCCAAAGACTAGGAGCGCGGCCCGGTGAGTACAAGCCCCCCCGTGTTTTTTTTAACGTGGTTTTTTTTTTTTTTTAGTCATCCCTGTCGGGGCCCCGTCGAAACTGTTCGAATCGGGCCCCGCACTTCCTAAAGCCGGCCCTGCTTAGGAGCCCGAATGGAGACCGAGGCCCCAGTGTGCTGAGCTCTCCACACACGTCCCTACCCCAAAGGGTTTATTGTCAAGATACAGAAGGTTACAAAGTGGGGGGAGGGGAAACAGAAGCACCGTGAGCTAAAGTGACTTGGCCAAAGTTGCCCAGCAGGTCAGTGGTTGAACCAGGAAAAAAAAAATCCTGACTCCCAGTCCAGTACCCTCTGCTAGCCCACACTGGCTCCTGTACGGTAATATGCTTAATGAGAATCTATTGTCTCATGCATTTAATTAACTGTCCTTCCAGAATGCCATAGCCAGACACAGGGCCGGCTCCAGGCACCAGGTGCTTGGGGCGGCCTCTCCGGAGAGGGGCGGCAGGTCCAGCTATTCAGCAGCAATTCGGCAGATGGTCCCTCACTCCTGCTCGGAGCGAAGGACCTCCCGCCATATTGCCACCGCAGATCGCGATTGCGATCGTGGGTTGTTTTTTTTTTTTTTTTTTTTGGCTGCTTGGGGAGGCCAAAACCCTGGAGCCGGCCCTGGCCAAACAAGGTGGGTGAGGTAATACCTTTTATTGGACCAACTTCTGTTGGTGAAAGAGAGAAGCTTTCTGTGTAAGCTGAAAAGATTGTCCTTCTCTCTCCCCAACAGAAGTTGGTTCAATAAAAGATATTACCTCACCCACCTTCTCTCGCTGATATCCTGGGACCAACCTGGCTCCAACAACACTACGTAACTAGACAGGGTGTTTTACAGACTAGGATCAGGTCAGCAACCCTGGGCCACATTCTCATCTCTGTCACCTCAGTGCATATGGTGGCACTGGGATTGTTTTGGTGTACTAAGGATTTGATCCCCTCTCATTAAGTCCCAATTTCCATTCCAAATCCTTCTGACTTCCTCACCGAAATTCCTCACCGGCCTGGATTGTTTCATGCCCAGCTTATCCCAACAAAGAATTTTATTTGGAAAGTTTAAAGGGAATCAGCTGGTTGGCTTTTGTGTTGTAAGAATGTGAAGAACATATTTCAGTAGTGCAGATTTCTCTTCTGTCCTCGGTTGTTGTCTTTTGTCCTGGGTGCTGGGTTTAGTGTGTGGTGGCTGGGTGGTGTTGGTGGCTTGTGATACACATGAGGTCACACTAGATGATCTGGTGATCCTTTACAGAAATATACGCTGCACTATTTCACCATCCCTGACCTGCAGCCACCTCTGGGGTGGAACCCAGCAGTTGTTCCTTACCAATAAACCTACACAACACTTCCACTAGTGGGGCGGAGAAGAATAAATTCAAATGTGACTTCAGGAGGCAATGTGTAGATGCTAGGGTAGGAAATTGGCCAGGAGACTGACTCTAGGCCCCTGTTTTTAATACACTGTATCTTTCTGATGTGCCAAAAGCTAAATAAAACAGTTTACCTGTGGGATCTGCCTCATAGGTATTGGATTCCCTCTTCGCACAGCTCTCCCTGGTGGATGAAACAGACAAAGGGACAATTATAGGGATGAGTGATGAGTGGCTGCATGTCTGCAGACAGAGATATGACTGAGTTACCTCTGACGGGGCACTTTCTCCAGAGCAAGATCAACAACTGGATGAAGAGAAGGATGAAAATACAGGGCAGCCCAGCGTAGAGCACAATCTCACAGTCTCCAGCGTCCCTTCTCTCTGCAGAGTATAGAAAACTCCCATCAAAACAGAAGGGCCCCTGATCTGTACCTCCCAGATAAGATCATGGGCAAAGGGAGGTCCTTTCCCCAACGCTCCACACCCATTACTCTGTGTTCTGTAGCATGCTGCCCTCCTGTATGCGGAGGCCGTGGGATGTGAAAGGACGGGGGACAGGGGCTGTGCAAAATGATTTGCCAGGGGTATTGTGTTTCTCTTCTCTCCCTTCCTCCCTCAATAATTGCTCTAATGGGTGGCTCTTTGAGCTTCCTGGTCAGATTCCAAGTTTGTGGCAAATGCCGAGGCAGTTAGGAAATGAAATGGCCGTTCGGCAGGCTGGACACACCCGTCTGTGCCAGCTGGAATTTGGTTGGTTGGTGAAGGGCTCGACTACACTTAAAAGCTTTGCCACTGTAACATTTCTGGCATAACTCCTCCTGGCTCAGAACAGAAATAAGCTGTGCTGGTGTAAGGCACCTTTATCCCGGTATAACTGTGTCCACACTAAGGCTTTTACCGGCATAGCCGTGTCAGCATGAGACCCTGTTACATTGGGTGCCCTCCAGCTCCCCCCCTGGCCACTCCAGGATTGTTCCCTATGTTATATTCACTAGTGCTTTGTCCAGTCCTGTTCACTGGGGCTTCCTGCCCTGCCCCCGGGCATCTGTTCCATTACTTGTTAGATCTCGCTGTCAGGAAGCTATTCCTGACATTCATCCTACTGTTTCCTTTGTTGATTTCTGTCCTGATGCTCCTAATTATTCCCCTTTGGCTCACCCCATGTGACCCGTCTGTGTCCTTGCTGTGATCACATGGAGGGAAAGGCTCGGGCTACTTGACCAGAAACTAGGGCTGTTGATTCATCACAATTTACTCACGCGATTAACTCAAAACAATTCCAATTAAAAAATTAATCATGATTAATCGCAGTTTTAATTGCACGGTTAAACAATAGAATACCAATTGGAATGTATTACATATTTTTAAATATTTTTTCTATATTTTCAAATATATTAATTTCAATTACAACTCAATACAAAGTGTACAATGCTCACTTTATATTATTATTTTTATTACAAATATTTGCAGTGTAAAAATGATCAAAGAAACAGTATTTTTCAATTCATCTCATACAAGTACTGTAGTGCAATCTCTTTATTGTGAAAGTGCAACTTGCAAATGTAGAATTTTTTTGTTAAATAACTGTACTCAAAAACAAAACAATGTAAAACTTTAGAGCCTACAAGTCCACTCAGTCCTACTTCTTGTTCAGCCAATTGCTAAGACAAACATGTTTGTTTACATTTACAGGAAATAATGTGGTCCGTTTTTTGTTTACAATGTCACCTGAAAGTGAGAACAGGCGTTCGCATGGCGCTGCTGTAGCTGGCGTTGCAAGATATTTATGTCGCAGATTCATATGTCCCTTCATGCTTCAACCATAATTCCTGAGGACATGCGTCCATGCTGATGCGGGTTCTGCTTGATAACGGCCACATTATCTCCTGTAAATGTAAACAAACTTGTTTGTCTGGACGATTGACTGAACAAGAAATAGGACTGAGTGGGCTTGTAGGCTCTAAAGTTTTTCATTGTTTGGTTTTTGAATAGAGTTGTTTTTTGTACATAATTCTACATTTGTAAATTCAACTTTCATGATAAAGAGATTGCGCTACAGTACTTGTATTAGGGGAATTGAAATATCCTGTTTCTTTTGTTTTTTTTACAGTGCAAATATTTGTAATCAAAAATAAATATTAAGTGAGCACTGTACACTTTACAGTCTGTGCTGTAATTGAAATCAATATATTTGAAAATGTAGAAAACATTCAAACACATTTAAATAAATGATGTTCTATTATTGTTTAGCAACACAATTAATCATGATTGATTTTTTTAATTGCGCATTTAATTGCGATTAATTTTTTTAATCACTTGACAGCTAAACCAGAAACCCATTTCTTACCACTGAGCATCGAAAAATGAAGGTTTTCAGAAGGGCTGGGGGTGGGAAAGGTGGGTGACGGGGGAAGCGACTGTAACTCGCCCCACAGCTCAAGCAACCTCTCAGTGGTTTCCAAAACCTCTCCTCACTCCCATTAGTTATCATTCCCCTGAGCCATCCCGACTGATTCTGTCTATTCCTCCAGCGTGGAGTAGATGTCGCTGACTCTTGGTGCCCAGATACCACGGTGAGGGGCGTAGGATAAATACCCAGGTAGGCAGGTTAGATTGGATGATACGATACTGGACCTGTTTCCTTGGAGACTGTAGCACTGATGCTTCTCCCCATGCTGCTCTCCTTGGCCGTACAAGTGCAGATCGTTTTCTGGTTCCACGTCTCAGAAGGGATTGTCGTTAGGCTCCAAACACTAAAGACCCCGTTCCCGTCTATGGCTCCAGCATCTGTCTGACCCTCAGACACCTCCTCACCAGTGTCCCAGAGAACAGCACTCCAGGGAGGAGTGAAATCCGAGAGCAGGCAGAGCAGAGGAATGACGGGGGGAAGCTCGGCATCCTCTGGGGCAGAGGGCACCAGGATGGAAAGTCTCGGCTCGGCGGCATCTAAAAGAGAGTTGAGTCACCGAAAACAGAGATCGGAAAGACCTGTTAGCGGTAGCTCAGCTAGTCCCTAGCCAGCTCCTGCCCCTGCCCCAGCCAGTGCAGAATGTTTTAAATGTCTAATGCTTTGTCTGCTCCACTTTTCAATGTCTTACACTCTGGGACATCCACGTTGGGAGACGCCACTGATCCGTCGCTGCTCGGAAGTTTGTCCTGATATGATCTTTGTAGATTATTTACTGAGTGGTGACAGCGTGTTCGGTTCAGTATGGAATTCAAAGGAAGAGCTGGTCAGTTGGGTGGTAAAGACACCAGACTGGGAGTCTGGAGGCCTGAGATCCCTTCCCAGCTCCGTCTCTGACTTGCTGTGTGACCTTGAAGATGAGTTCACGTCCCGACTCACTGCCTCAGTTTCCCCAACTGTAAACTTAGCTAAACAACACTTAGTCACCTTTGCAAGGTGTTTTGCGATCTAGCTGTGAAAAGCCTGATAGGGGAACCATTCTTACTTAGACATAACAGTCAGGCTAAAAGAACAGGAGTACTTGTGGCACCTTAGAGACTAACAAATTTATTAGAGCATAAGCTTTCGTGGGCTACTGCCCACTTCTTCGGATGCATATAGAGTGGAACATATATTGAGGAGATATATATACACACACACACATACAGAGAGCATGAACAGGTGGGAGATATCTTGATTATCACTTCAAAAGTTTTTTTCTCTTACTTAATTGGCCTCTCAGAGTTGGTAAGACAATTCCCACCTGTTCATGCTCTCTGTATGTGTGTATATATATCTCCTCAATATATGTTCCACTCTATATGCATCCGAAGAAGTGGGCTGTAGTCCACGAAAGCTTATGCTCTAATAAATTTGTTAGTCTCTAAGGTGCCACGAGTACTCCTGTTCTTTTTGCGGATACAGACTAACACGGCTGCTACTCTGAAACCAGTCAGGCTAAACTTTCCTATTACGTTCATCCCATTAGTGTGACTTACAGCCTCTGTTGGTGCCTGTAATAATTCCTTGCCTTCCTTGTTATGTGCACGCTTTGGTCTATTTGCACATAGTGTGCATCAAAAATATATAGATATTATTAGTTGTAATTGAATTATTCTGTGCAATTCATGCTGTGCTAATGAGACAATGAATATTCCCCTGTATGAACAGGTGGGTGCAATCATATAATAAAGTTTGGTGAATGCTGGAAAAGAACTTGAGTAATATTCAAGTCGTATAAGGAAAGCAGGGCAGGTGGAACATACCCCATGTCCTAGCCTCAGGCAGTTTCAGTAGGAATCATCACAAGTATGAATATCAAATCTGAATACTAATGTAACATCCCACCCCAGAAGGCAGGGAAGTACTAACACATAGCACTGATATGGTGCTTTTTATCCATAGATCTCAAAGTGCTTTTACATAGGAGAGTCATTATCCCCATTATACAAATGAGGAATCTGAGATGCAAAGAAATTAAAGGTCAGATTTTCAAAAATGTCCCTGATTTTCAAAAGCTAGGTTTGGATTGGAGCATTTTAAAAATCCGGTCATTTCTTTGGTCACCTAAACGGGAGCTATTGGGTGCTGACTTCTTTTGAAAATCTTGCCTCGGTGCCCAGTGATTAAGGGATATAACCCAGGTTTCCTGATTTCCAACTCAATGCCCTGGCTTACTGCCTGGACCGTATTGCCTCTTTGCACAAATACCAATAGCTTAGAGCTGAAACAGGGGGGATCGGTCACTATCTTGCCAAAAAAGAGGGTGATTTTTTTCACAACATCTCCTAGCATTGGGATATCATTGTTCTGAGCCATTGGAAACTCACCTGTGACAATTAGTCTGGTCCCATTCCCGAAGTTGGGCTGTAGATACATAAAGGAAAAGAGGCCACAGTAATAAATCCCCGAGTCCTCTCTTTGTACATTACTGATAATTAGAGAAAACGTGTTTGTCGCAGTGTTCGCTTCACTCGAGTATTTTCCATCTGGCGATGCAAACTCAGAACTCCGGTAAATCCACCGTAAACTTCCACTCTGTTCCTTGTACCACATTGTGGTCACTTCGTCTTCTAATGTTTTGCAGTGCAGCTGTGCAGTGTCCCCAGATTTCAGCCGCAGCTGTGCTGGGCTTTGCAGGATCTGTATCTCTTTTCCTGAGGCAGTCACTAGACAGGGGAAGAAAGGAGTGTGTTAATACAGCGAGCACTGGAAAAGGTTGAGTTTTTGCAATACCCACTATATAGAGCAGAGGATCCAAGAATAAACAAGATGCACCTTTTTGTTAAAGATTCATTTTAATTTTCTCTATTTCTAGCCATTTACTTTGTTAGGATTCATGTAGAATTAATGTAATTTAACAACAAAAATCAACCTCAGAGTTCAGACTTCCAGTGCCCTGCCCTAAACCCCAGATTACAAATGCCCACTCATGCTTACCCAAATCAATGATAAAAAAACCTTCCTTTTCACTAAGTTTTACATGAGAGTCGTTTAACTTAGCCATTTGTGTTTCAAATTCTATTTTTGATCATTCTGCAGAAAAATCTGTCAGCCTGTGTGTAATACATCAGCATAGAAAAAATGTACATCCAGGACATTATCCAGAACCAGAAACGATTTTCAAGGGGTTCGTGCCTGGCATTCCGATTGTTTTAAAACAGAATATTTCATCACCTCTCAAGATTTCAGTTGATGAACTGAATCAACTGAAAGATGTGAATATCTCTCTCCCAAGTCGATGTTAGCACCTCTTGGAATTGCAGAAGACCCTTGTGCAGAAAATTAATTGTTTTTAATGTGGTAGAAAACAAGCGTGAAATAAATCAGGCTCAAATACTTACTTTGCAGATAGATTAGAATCACCCCAACTATCTGGTGGGACATCTTGTGCCTTTCTTCAGTAATGAATAGGTGATGCTGTGAGACAGACGCCTGCTAGCGAATGGATCTCTTGATGAAAGACTTTGTCACGTGGAGAGGAAAATGTTCTATTTCCTCTCGTAGATCTGTGGGGCAACATGCATGACAGAAAAGGAGGACCAGGAGGTACTGAGAACCCCATTCAAAATCTTACTCTGAGAGCCAGCAGAGCAAACTGGGAGAAGAATGTTTCTTTGCCTCTAAAATCTATTAGAGAAGAAATTCAAGTTCAGACTGGGTAACAGCGTGATGTGTGTGTGTATTGTGCAGTCTGCTGTGTTCTAATTGGATGCCCATAATAAGACCCTCTTCTGACTGCAATTCTGCTTCACAGATGATTAAGGTCAGATGGGATTAGCATCAATATCACAGTGGTGAATGAAAATTGTTAATCTTGTGATTTATCCCTTTAAATTTCAGAGGGTTTCCTGGTCCTGCTCCCTGTCCGTAGGGAAGTGTGTAATCTGGGCCTAACAACTCTCAGTCTGGAAAGAGCCAGCCTAGAAAAAGATGAGGTGAGTTTTGCCTCTCTGCCTTGCGGAGCAGCCTGCTTCGTCTCTCTCTGGTTTTGGTTTTACTGTGTGTTATCTAAGAATAAAAGTCGTGTTAAGCTGCAACCCTCCAGCAAGAGTATTTCATGTTAATTTAACATCTCTGTTTGTATGATGTGAACATAACAATCGCCAAGAGGCATTTCACATGGAAGTCAAGGTTTCCCCAAGATTTTAGCAAAGGATGGAAGAAACCAGCAAACAGGCTCATTGGGGACCATGGAAGTGGGAAAATTAGCAAAAATAAAACGTTGTATGAGTTTTTAGTTATAACTATAGCTAAAGGAAAGGGCTGGGAATGGGGCCTACTGGGAAAGCAATGGATGGAGCTAGAGCAGGGGTCCCCAACGCGGTGCCCACGAGCTCCATGGCACCCGCCGGGGCATCCATGTGCGCCTGCCTGCTGGCCGCCAGACAAGCAGCCGCCAAAATGCCTCCGTGAAGCGGCAACGTCAAGAAGCGCTACCGCCGAAATGCTGCCAAATTTCGGCAGCATTTCGGTGGCGACGCCTCTTGATGTTGCCACTTCACGGCGGCATTTCGGCGGCTGCTTGTCCAGCAGCCACGGTCCTCGGCGGGTAGTCGTCTGGCGCCCGCCCCACGGAAAAGGTTGGGGACCACTAGGCTAGAGTATATGAGTGTGGTGAAGTGACACCATGTGGGACAATTCAGGGCAAAAAGTGGTTTAGGACACTTACTTCAGATATACGCAGAATGCATGTTCCCTCGCGTAATGTGCAAAATTGTTTGCGAAGGGAGCAAAGTGAAATGCCCACTAAGATTCCAAATCCATCCCCTCTAAACAGTTTTCATCAACCAATGGACCAAATTTGGTGGTGAATCCTGGTCACGTGCCACCTGAGGCATGTTGCACATGTGCTAAGAAGACTGACGCAGTCTGGAAAACAGCCGATCCGCAGAGATGACCGTACTTGGATATTAAGGCTGAGAGTTACAAAGCCCCATCAGGGATTAGGTTGCCAAACTCACATTAACTGAGCATCCAAATTGCCGTTTCAAACCTCAGCCTCAATAAAACCTTACTGCAAATCAGGGCCAGAGCCTTTGCTGGGCCCACTCTCCTGTTATCCCAAGTTGATCTTCCAGACGTATCTAAACTGGCCCAGCCTGGAGGCTGCTCTAAACTACACCAGGCAGTAATGACTCCCAAGGATCCATTTGCCAGCTGGGGAGATCCCAAGTGCAGCATGCGCCGGCCACACCCTACATGCCAAGGGTTGTTGGCTGCAAGGGCTGGCTCTGCTGCCTTTACACCCCCGGCACGTGTAGCCAGTTTCTGCTCCCTTGGTGTCATGGGAGCAGCACAAAGGGACCAGGGTGGGGGCCAGGGTTTGACCCGTATCTCAGTGATACCTAGCTCCAGGGGAAGTTGAATGTGGTGCAAACACCTCTCCTGGCCTAACTGGTTCACTGGGACTTCAGCACTTGCTTGAAGAGAGGAAGGACGGTGCGGTTGTCAAGGTGTTAGCCAGGGACTATGGGGCTCTCCGTTAAATCCCTGCTCTGCCACAGGCTCCGTGTGTGACTTAGGGCTGGTCACTTACATCCCAGTGACTTTCAAAGGATTTAAGAGCCTTAGTCCAAAGTGGGGCTTTGCCTCCCAAGTCACTTGGGGCTTTTGAACACGTTACCCCAAGTCTCTCTGGGCCTCCACTCCCCAGCTGTAAAATGGGGATAATTCTTCGTACCTCACAATGGGGTGATCAGGATACATAAGTACAGAGCTAGATTAAAAGAGCTCTGCTGAACTGGGGGCCTAGTGCCATAAATGTGCATCCCCGATATCAAGGTCCTGTATATCAGGCCAATCAACTCAGCTAGAATTCAGGCTACGATTTTGGCGTGGTGTTCATGGGAGCCACAAATCTGAGGAAACTCCATGACCCCGTGCAGCAGCGGCTCCTGGCCAGCGAGGCTGGGCCTGGCTCCTAGGAATGGACATTGTGACCTGGCCCACATGGTCTCGGTGTCACTCATCTTTGGCACTTCTGCCCCTCCATTTGCTTCTACGGGGTTGGGGAGGGAACACACCAAACCTAAGTGGCATTGTGCCCATATGGGCCAGATCACAATGCCCCGAGCTGGACCCAGCCCCCCGGGACAGGAGGTGCCACTGCAGGATGAGGGTACGGGGGTCTCGCCCTCCAACCCCCCATCTTTCCCCTGCTCCCGCTTTCTTATAGCTGTTTTCTTGTATCTCTCTGCCTGAAATTTATTACAAATTTTCATGATAAAATCATAGCCCTAACTGTAATTGTTACAGAAATTTAGCCAAATTGTGGTGGAAGCACCTAAATCACATAGGAGCCTAAATCTTGTTTTCAAAAGTGATTTAGGCACTTGGAAGACTAAATACCATTGATTTATTTTTCAGTGGTATCTAGGGCCCTCAGAACTAGATTTTCAAAGGTATTTAGGTGCTTAAAGTTCCAGGTAGCCAACTAGCAGCGTTTATAGAACCAATTGGAAATAAGGCACCTAAGTCATTTAGGCATGTTTGAAAATTTACCCTAAAGACTATTGCCCCCAGTCACACTTAACTGATATACGTTCATTTTGCATTTAATCTTCTCCAACGCAAGTCTATTAAAATCCAGGACAAAGAGAAAGCTACTGTCATTGTTTTGATTGATTTTTATTTCTACATTGTTTTCTAAGAAAGCAAATTGAAGCTGATCTTAAGAAAACCGCAGGCTACAGGACATAGAGCCATGTTTGCTGCAAAGGAGCAATGGTTTTAAAAAAAGATCAAAACCTGTTTGCTCGGATAATTGCACTTGCTTTTGTGGTCAGTTTCTACCCACTTATTTTGATGCTTTTGTTTTGTTTGTTCGCGGAGCAAAGAGCTGGGGCGGATTTCTTCTTTTCAGTTCTATCCCCCTGCTTTTGGTTACCGAGGAAGTGTAAATTGCTCCCCCAATTTATCTGTAGCTAATTATCAATAAGGTAATGTGGATAATTAGCTGTATCCACTAGGCAGTTTTGGACTGAGACTCAGGAGAGTTGGGTTCTATTCCTGTCTCTGCTGTGGGGTGATCCTGGGCTGTCAGTCTCCCTCTCTGTGCCTCAGTTTCTCCATCTGTAAAATGGGGATAACGATACTGACCTCCTTTGTAAAGCACTTTGAGATCTACTCATGATAAGCCTGGAATTATTATTATTATTATAATAAATGAGGAGCCAAACATGCGCAGGTGTCAAAACGACCACAATCAGGAATTAATCATGATGTATTGTGCTGCATGAAGTGTTTGCAGTATACCCACGATGCCTCTTGTTAGCCCAGAGTTTGTGGGCTACAAGGCCAGATCCTGTGTTCCTGGTGCACCCAGCACTGTTCCACTCAAATCAATGGGAGTTTGGGTGCACAAAAATGCGGGATCTGAACTGCACAATTTGGAGGCAGGTGACCAGGGCCGGCTCCAGGCACCAGCCGAGCAAGCTGGTGCTTGGAGCGGCAGCTTGTAGGAGGTGGCATTCCATCCAATCCTAGGGCGACACGGCCGCTTTTTTGTTGTTGTTGTTGTTCCACTCTGGCCGCCCTATAGGGGGCAGCGGCATGGAGGACGGGAGCGCCCTGCAGCAAGCCCGGCAGGGCAGCCCGCGTCCTTCCCTCCCAGCCGACTGGAGCGGTGTGGAGCCCTCCTGGTAGGGGGCACGGCGGGAGGGTCCCCGTGGCAGCGCCCCGCTAAAACCCTGGCTGCCCCCCTTCTCTCTCTCCTCCGCTCCCTCCCCTTAGGCCCGCTAGCCGGGGCACATCTGCAGGGCAGGGAATCCCCCTGCACCCTGGCTCCGGCCACACCGTAGGTTGTTTTTTTTTTTTTTCGCTTGGGGCGGCCAGAAAACCAGAGCTGGCCCTGCAGGTGACAAAGCTTGAGCTGTTCTGAACTCTGGAAATTCAGCCACAGAGCTCCTTGGCCACTGTCCCGTTTGGGTGATCACTAGAGCTGGTCAGGAGTCTCTAGAAGAAACATTTCTTTGTCAGAAAATGCCCATTTGTTCAAATGCAGATTTTTTTTTTTCATGGAAAAAGAGTCGGTTCTGATGAATTTCTTGACGTGGAAAAAAACGTTTTTCAAAAATTGCAAAAGGAAAAATTCCAGCTCCCCAGTTCAAAATGACGTCCTGATTAGAAGTTTACGGTAATTATAGTTGTATGGTCAAAATTCCGTTCGCCCAAACCAAAAATAATTTTCGGTTCAAGAAAATTTTTGAGATTGTCACTTTTCATTCTAGTTCGAGACAGTAACATTTTTCGATATCTTGAAAATGTGTGTGGGGTGGGAAATCCATTTTCTGCCCAGCCCTGGTAATTACATGAGTGTAAAATTGCTCCTGTAGCTGCCGTTGGCTACATGGCTCCTTTTCACTTCCTGCCCTAAGGCACTGCGCAGTGCTGCTGTGGGGCTGTCAGACAGCTGTCCCGCTCCACCCCCACAGTGTCTAAAGAGATTTGTAGATACACTGTAAGAGCCCAATCCTGCCTGGTGCTGAGGCACCTGCTGTGATGTGCTGGGCACCTGCCACACTCAGCAAAGTCAAGGAGAATGGTGGGTGCTTAGACGCTGTTAGAGTCAGCATCTAAGTTCAGGTTTCAGAGTAGCAGCCGTGTTAGTCTGTATCCGCAAAAAGAAGAACAGGAGTACTTGTGGCACCTTAGAGACTAACAAATTTATTAGAGCATAAGCTTTCGTGGACTACAGCCCACTTCTTCAGATTCATATAGAATGGAACATATATTGAGGAGATATATATACACACATACAGAGAGCATAAACAGGTGGGAGTTGTCTTACCAACTCTGAGAGGCCAATTAATTAAGAGAAAAAAAACTTTTGAAGTGATAATCAAGCTAGCCCAGTACAGACAGTTTGATAAGAAGTGTGAGAATACTTACAGAAAAACTTCAAAAACAGACTCCAACGAGAGACTGCTGAGCTAGAATTGATATGCAAACTAGATACAATCAACTCCGGTTTGAATAAGGACTGGGAATGGCTGAGCCATTACAAACATTGAATCTATCTCCCCTTGTAAGTATTCTCACACTTCTTATCAAACTGTCTGTACTGGGCTATCTTGATTATCACTTCAAAAGTTTTTTTTCTCTTAATTAATTGGCCTCTCAGAGTTGGTAAGACAACTCCCACCTGTTTATGCTCTCTGTATGTGTGTATATATATCTCCTCAATATATGTTCCATTCTATATGCATCCGAAGAAGTGGGCTGTAGTCCACGAAAGCTTATGCTCTAATAAATTTGTTAGTCTCTAAGGTGCCACAAGTACTCCTGTTCATCTAAGTTCAGTTCCTTATTTTCGCTGGGAACCTTAGATCAGTAAATAGGGCTTTGTGCCGTTGTCAATCAGTGTTACTGTGAGGTTTATAGCAGGCCCTTACAGGAACTGGGCTGGGCAGACATTGTACTCGAATAGCGGTATGATTTCTATGGTCTTATCTGTACAACCACTGACAACATTCAGCCTCTTAACAGCGAGCCTGGGGACCTGATTCTCATCTGCATTAAGCCTCTTTCCACCATGGTAATGCCCAGGGGCCTGGAAGTGGGTGTGAGTGTAATTTCTGCTCCTCTAAACTCCTCTTTACATTGGTGCAAAGGGGAAGCTGTGTCAATGTGAGTAATGCCCTTGGGCTAGAAATCAGGCAGAATCTTGGCCAGTCCAGTCATCCTTCGTTAGGTCAAACTCCTGCTTCCACTTAACATTGCCTCAGTCAGGGACTGCAGGATTTAGCCCAGGTCACTCCCCAACCATGGGAGGCAGGGGAGGGACAGGAAGAAGGAAGATGGACCCCGGCCTTCGAGAGCTGCCTGCAAGGAGTTCGTGACAGATTGAGCCTCACTCTGCCAGGGGACTTGCAGTCAGTCAGTGCAGCCTCAAAATGCAGTCTAAGGAGACATGGCCAAGGTACCTAGGGAATCTGGTCTTTCTTCAGTCAACTGCTCTGATAATCACTATCCCATGTCTCCCACTATGATCAGCTGTTTCAGAAAGAACATTAACCGATGTACCTTTAATTTTCTCTCCCAACTTTGTGTGGCCCTAACAGCTCTCTAACCAGCCCCATTCAGTTCATTTTCAGTCCGTTTATTGCTAGATCCAAGGGTATGGAGGTGAGGCGCTTAACTTCCACTGATTCCACTTAGCGATGTTTGAAAATCCCTCTAGGTGCCTCTCTGCATTTATAGGCACCTAAATACCTATGAAAACTGGCCCTAAGTCACTTTTAAAAATTGTATTGTTCATTGTCTTATTTCTCCAACATGTCAGAGCTTTCAGTTTGATGATTAAAGGTGCAGTTAAAGTCCTCCAAACCTAGACTCCAAATTTTGTTACAGGTCAGTGTTGTAGCACCAAGAAATATGGTACAATAATGGCCCAAACATGGAAGGTTGGGGAGAAACTTAGTTCTTATGACTATCCCAGCTAAGTGAATTCCTTTGAAAGCCAGTGGGACTTGTGCTCCAAAGTCATGTGGCTTTGTTTATACAGCTCATCCATAGAGACACTGTGCCATATCCTATCTGTTTAAAAATTGTTTTTGAATCATTACAGTACACCCCTGTTCCATGGGAATGCAGAAAAATTCTACAAGAAATTCTGTCTCCTCTGTAGATTCTTTACCCCACCCATCTAATATCTATCACCACAGCACATCCTCCTTGGAGGCGTTCCTCACTGGACATAACCGAGACACTGAACCCAGTCACTGCAGCAGTGCACTAGGCATCAGCCTTTGGGCCAGTGTGTCAGGATTTTGTTCTACTTTTTTTATGAAAATGATCTTTGCCGAGTATCTGGTTTTATCTTCCTTAGGTAAAACTTCTGCATTAAGCTTTGGAATTGAGAAATCAGCCTCTTCAATAGGGCATCAGAATTGAATATCATATGTTTGGAAACTTTAGCTGGATTGTAATTGCATTTCCATTCACTTGTACAAAGTTATAGCCATTTTTTTTAGCATTTAGGCTGCAGAGCGTAGATGTTATCAGATTAAGTAATTTCTATGGCTGAGCTATCCAGTCCATCTGTGGCAGTTGGAGACCTGATGGAAACCTACTCTAACAATATTTTACTTCTCCAGTGCTAGGAGTGCAGTTATTTCTGTACCAGACTCAGCGGATCCAGTTTGTTGAAGTTAGTGACACCGCAAAGATCCACTGTTCTTCCAAAGAGAAATTGGAAGGAGGAAGTAAAATGTTTTGGTATTTGAGAAGAGAAGGTGAGACCATAACATGCATTAAGAGCTGTTTGGATTATCAAAATCAAAATGTAAGTAAATTTGCTTGCAAACACGAGACACACAGCTCGACGCTGGAAATCAGCAACGTCCACAAGACTGACTCTGGCATTTACTACTGTGCATATATAGACAGCAGCTACCTGCTTTTCGGGAATGGATCCACACTGATTGTTGGAGGTAAGGAACCATATAGCTTGTTTAAGGAGACTAATAACCGATTGACAAAGCATATTTCATGTTCTTATTAAAATGTGACAAGATACCACAGCTACTGATGAATGGTTCAAAGGAAAGCATGCTTTAAGCGAAACAGATCAGCTAAACATTAAATGCTATGGGTACAGAAGGGATATAATACACACACATTTTATAATTAAAAATGTCAAAAGTTGGAAATGCCAAAAATAAACTATTGAAGTTTCTTGGAGACTGTTCAGGGCACCCAGGTTGGGAATATTTCTAACCTAAGAGCCATGACTGCATGAAACTATATTTTGAATTAATGAAATGTTTATAAAAGTGCACACAATTTTCCTCGTGGCTAGTGCAGATAATATATATATATATGTATCCTAATTAGTGGTAGTGTGATGATTTACTATTTCCTTCTTCAATAGATTTGTATTTTTGAATTCATGACTTAGTGACAAATTGTCTGCAGTGTTGTTGTACCATGTTGGTCCTAAGATATGAGAGACAGGGTGGGTGAGATAATATCTTTTATTGGACCAATTTCTGTTGGTGAGAGGGACAAGCTTTTGAGCTCACACAGAGCTCTTCTTCAGATCTGGAAAATGACACTGAATATATTTGCCAGACCTGACGAGGAGCTTTGTGTAACCTTCAAACTTGTCTCTCTCACCAGCAGAAGTTGGTCCAATAAAAGATTTTACCTCACCCACCTTGTCTTAGTGAAAGATTAACATCTTTAATCAGACTTCAGCTTATTTGATCATCACACTGAATTCTCCACCTCCTTCTGCTCAGACAGTTATACCAACAGCAGCTGGGTGATGCTTCTGGTCCCATTTCCACGTGGCACTCAAGTCACTGGGACAGTGAATCTGGCTTGTGTGATCCATGGAGTGTCCAGCCCAGTCCATGTTTCCTGGAGTGTTTCTGGGGAGCTGCAGGAACAGGGGCTGACGCGCTCACTGAATGCAAAGAATGGATCTTTAATGCTCATAAATCACATCAGCGTCCCCATGGACACCTGGACCAGTGGGAAGATTTTCACGTGTGAAGTGAAATTCAACTCTTCTGGCAAGAGTGTGAAGAAAAGTACCAGGTATCCTGCAGGTGAGTAATATTATATTTGAGGCTAAAGGAGACTCAGATGTGAAATACGTGTGAATTGGCCACAATCAGAGCTGCTTCTACGTAACTTTCCATCACAGAAAGCTGGAATAGTCTATGTCTTAGTTAGAATTTCTCTAGAGAATTTGGTTAAAGGTAACGTGAGACGATACAGGGATCACAAGACAACATAGCTCTGATTTCTAGGGCAACTTTCACTCAGATTGTACATATGAATCCCTGTAAAGAGCTAAATAATAATCAATATCAGAAGTAAACGGGAATTGAGACATTTGAGAAGACATGCTCTCCAATGAGATATGCAAAGTGATGGAGAGGTGATGACATGAGGAGAGACCTACAGGGAGGATTTTATAGATGTGCAGAGAATTTTGGGAAAGGAAACAAGGAATTGCAATATTCACAAGACAGTAATTTTCTATGGAAACTTTCACACAAGCTGTATCTGTAAAACACCCTACAGAGTTAAATGATGAGCAGTGTCAGAGGGAGAAGGGAACAGAGGCACTTGAGGGAGAAGAGAGCTCTTTTCTGGTGAGATGTGGAGAGGTGAGGAGAGAGCTACAGGGAGGATTTTGTAGATAGCAGGAGGTGCAGAGAAGATTCTGATTGCAGGAGAAAACATCAGCCTAACGAAAAGGACAAAACACAGAGACTGAAAGGTGCTGAAGGCTCCTATAGCCTCGCTCCTTAGGGGTTAAGGCCCGTGGTGAAATGGGGATCAGGAGGGAAAAGCTGGATGTGGTGGCATCACGACCCTCTTGGCTGAAGTCAGGCACGCGTGCCTCTTTTTTGCTTCCTCCACAGCCCTTCCCAGGGGGTGCTCATATTACATCATGCCCCTTGCGGCTGGTGCTGGTCTGCTGCTGCTATTGGTGTCTCTGAGCCTCGTCTGGACCCTCTGCCCTTCTACTCTAGGTAAGAAACACAGCCCAGCCCAGACACTCTCCCACAGAGAGAAATCCTACTCCCCTGCTTGTAACTGTCCTGTCCAACACATGAACATGCTGCAAATGTCACAACTGCCAGCACTGATCTCAGAATGTTTGTTTTCTGAAACTTGAATTTCCTGTGTCGGGAGAACGGCTTTGTTCTCCGTGACAAAGGGAGCGATGTAGAAAGGCTTCTACTGCCCATGGCCCAGACACCTGGTCTATAGTTCACAAAGAGCAGTAGCCTTTCTGATGAGCCTCTCTCCATGTACCATGCATGGTGGTGCCCTGCGCACCCACAGCTCGGATGCACCATTAGTCAATGAACTACAGCTGGGAGAGTGACCGTGGAAGAGGAACTTTTACTGTTGTCTTTGTTTGTTCCAGGATTCCAGCCCAGGGTCTCAGCACCCCCAGCTTCAGAGGAGCACCAGGTACGGCTCTTTGCAAACTATCTCTGTCTAAATCAATGTGTCTGTCTCAGGCTTTTCTAATCCATCAACTTCATATATTTGGCACTTAAATTGATTGTTCCGGAAGGAGGAGGTGAAAGTGAGATCTAGCTTTTGGAGTAGCAGAAGGGGAGCACAGAGTTTTACTGCTAACTTTGCTACTAAGTTAATGTAGGATAGTGGGCAAGTCACTTAGTGCTCTGTGACTCAGTTTCCCCTACATAAATAGTGGATAACAAGACTTATGATGTTTTATTGGTTCTGACTGTGCCCTTAACAGGGTTTTTTGTACAGCTGGGAACATTTCTGGCACTTATAAGATAAAGAGCTGTAAGAAATTATATTTGTAAGGCACATGAAGATTTTCCAGTGACAGGTTCTAGGGGCCTGATCCAAAGCTTGGTGACCTCAGTAGGAGTCTGTCCATTGACATGGGGTTTGGATCTGGCAAAATGTTGTCAGTAGCTGAGTTCTTAAAGTCAGAATCCAGCGCTGGTTTCCATTCTGATAACATGCACCATTTACAGGACAAGCAGGAGAATCAGAGATGAGGGAATTTTTCATCTGGCTAAATTCACTTGGAGGTTCGGTTCTGTCTCAGCTTGTCCCTTCATTTTACAAAGAGGGGCTAATTTTACTCACTGTTGCCAAACAGGGTGGGATCTTATACGCTCATCTGGATTTCGATTCGCGGAATCGCAACGGGCGCACGATGCAGCGATCGGCTAAAGGGGAACATGTAAAACCCTGAACTGTCTAGTGCAGGGGAATCCACACATGGGAACTGATGGCTGGTTCTCTGCTGATCGGACGTAGCAGCTGGAAGAAGGCTCTGTCCGTCTCTGTCTCCTTTCTTTTTTTGTTTTCTCCAATTCTCTGTTTAGAATATAAAGGTCAGAAGATCCCCACAGGGTCCAGCCTTATCAGGTGGGAAATCTCCTTTTGGGATATAAAGGCATCACGGTATAGATGACTTTACATATCACTTGTGTATTCGATTGGACGCTCTTTGGGGCAGGGACTGTCTCTTTGTTCTGTGTTTGTGCAGCACCTAGCACCATGGGGCCCTGGTCCATATCTGGAGCTCATGGAAGGTTGGGCAATACCATCATCATCCATCTGCAGAGGGACCCGGACACAGCTGAACGCCTGCAGCTTCCCTGCACAAAGAGTGAGGCCGGATGGCAGAAGCCTGCAGAGAGGACGTGCAGCCCCTGTATATGCCACAGCTCCTAGCTCCCCTGATCATCGGAGGCGCATGCTCCCTTTGCAGTAACGTTATGTGGACATGCAATGGGATTTGGAACTGGCAAGATGGATACAGGAGAAGCTGGAAGGGATGAGAGTCTCTCCCCAGGCCAGGGCCGGAGCTGCTAACAGTGTTAATTCTAGAGACTGCTGCTTTTCCCCAAGGGCGAGATCCACAGACCTCCATGTGCCAGCCCCTCTGCACCATCTAACAATAACAACACGTTATCAATGACTGGAGCTCTCCTGGTGCCTGAGCCTGCACGCGCTGCCTGTTTACATCACAACTTGTTATTCAAGCTGTCATTCTGTCACTCATTAAAAAGAGACATGAACCCCATTAGTGATGTGTGTGTTGCCTTTTTACCTGGTCAATGCATCAATCTGTTTATTGTTTAATAAGAAAGGTGATCTCTTCAATCCTTTGGGCCCAATTCTGCTCTGGTTTGCAGCAGTGTAAAACTGGAGGAGCTCTGTTGCAGTCAGTGGAGTTACTCCAGTTTTACACCAGTATGTCTGAGAGCAGAATCCAGCCTTTTCTGTCCCACTTAGCAGCTGTGTTTCTTTTGAAGGACGATACAGCAAATGTGCAACACACCACTTGTTACAGACACATCTTCACATATGTTAAGGGCTGTTTCAAAGAGGACGGTGATCAATTGTTCTCCATGCCCACCAGAGGAAGGGCAAAAAGTAATGGGAGATTTCCAACTCCAAGGGTAGTTCAGCTCTAGAACAGGCGTCCAAGGGAGGTTGTGGAATCCCCGTCACTGGAGGTTTTAAGAACAGGCTGGACAAACACCTGTCAGGGATGGTCCAGGTTAACTTGGCCCTGCCTCAGCACAAGGGGCTGGACTTGAAGGCTTTTTGAGGTCCCGTCCAACCTGACATTTCTATGATTCTATGAGCGCCAATAAAAAATGAATGACTAACGGTCTGAACCTGGTCCCGTGTTACCCTGAGAACTGAACCCACCGGGGCTACAGGAGGGCCCAGAGTTCCATTGAAACTTAAACCCGAGGGCTGGAATAAATGGTGACTCGAACTCCCTGGCAATCCCATGATGCTTTGTGCAAGACGAGAGCAGCTGGCTCTGGTGCCTTGGCCACCTTCCCATTTGGGAAACTTTTGTGGGTTGGTTTTGATAAAGGTTTTTTTTACCTGAACAAAAGGTTTTTCCGAATGGTTAAAATTTTTCGTTTTGATATTTTACAAAATGAAAAATTCCAGTTTTACCAGTTTGCAATGACTTCTTGCTTAGCTTAAATTTCTAATTATAGTTGAATTATTTTTTAAATTTAATATGCTCAGAGTTGAAAGGAAAAATTTCATAATTGTGAAAAGAAAATGCCTCCACTCATCCAAACCAAAGATTATTTTTGGATATTTGGTTCAAGAAAGTTATTGAGATTTTGACTTTTCATCCCAATTTGAGATGGGAACATTTTTTTGATATCTTGTAGGGCTATCAGTGCTGCTCAGTGTGACCCCAGGGAGAGGGATGGGGTTGGCAGGGAGTGAATCTGCCTCTACACCAATCCTCTCGACAACAGCCCCTGTGGAGCTGGGGCACTAGGGCTACAGAGCCTGCTCCAGTGGCTCCCCCACTGTTCTGTGACCCGTGAAGGAGACGATTCCTCCCCTCTTCCCCCCTAGAGATCCCGAGCTCAGTTACTCAGGCTGGTAACAGGAGCTGGGGCTCAGGGCCTGCCTTACTCACACAGGCCGTCGCAGTGAACTCAGCTACTCTCATGTCTAAGCCGAGCCCTTAGTGGTTTTGAAAGGAGAGGTGGGAAGTTGTACCCACAAGAACCTGAACATCCACCTGACTGGGTGATACTCAGGTGTGTTACTGGTGGCAGAAGAGGGACCAGAAAAACCTAGATGCAGAACCAGCCTTGGCCCTCTGACCCGCACAGCAGATGGAAGGGGCAGAACCAGACTGAAGTGACACTTTCCAGTTGGGTGGAGACTGCTTCCTAGGAGCTGCCATCAGCAGGACCGTGCCGTCTGGCCAGCAGTATTGTTCCATGGTGTGAGGGGAGATTATGAATGGGAAACTGTGTCTGAACGGAGCTGTGTGAGGTCAGGCTCTCTCCGCATCCTTGTCCTGGAGCAGCTACTCCAACGAATTCCTTGGGAGACTGCTGCTTTTCCATCTGTCTTCTCTCAGTAACAATGCTTTATCAATGGGAGGGGCTCCCCCAGCCACGGAGCCTGCACATGTCGCCTGGTTTGATACTAACTCCTCGTTTTGAAGCTGTAATTCTAAATGTTGCTTATGACAAAAGACACCCCTCTCCTCCCTCATGTTTCCTTTCCTTTCTCTAGCAGCTGAGATGCATGAAGCTCAGCATATTGTATATGACAGGTGACATCGTACATTCTTTGGGACAGATTTTGCTCTCTTTGACTTGGTGTACACCCAGGAGAACTCTGCTGAAGGCAGTGGAGTTACTCTGGGTTTACAGGGGTCACTGAGAGCAGTATGTGCCCTTTGTATTTCATTTGGGGCCAGGCGATGAACCTCTCACTCCCATTGGGGAGACGTTAGTCACAGCAGGGGTCCCACTGAAGTTCCAGAGACTGTTCACATCCGTAACGTCTCACCCGTGTGGGTAAAGGTGTTACAGTCTGACCCTTAACATCCATGTTCTGTTACTGGCTGCTAAACCAGCCCTGTCGTTCACCACAAGTGACAGTACAAATGTGACAATTCAGGACTGATTCTGATCTAAGTACAGACCCCAACACCACAGCACGACTGGCCTTGGGCTGGGATCCCTTTAGATTGCTCCCTTGGGCTGGGGTCAGTGCTCTGAAGGGAAACCTCATCTAGTGTAGGAAATAGCTTCACAAATTCAGTAGCTTACGCAATCAGCACCAATTGCCCATCATGATGATAGAGGTCTGACCCCACGCTAGCCTAGAAGGGGTTAATGAGGCTGAAAGGGGCCAGTTAAGGGGATAGGCCCTTGCTGAGAGGAATTAGAGGGCCTAAGACCGTGGCTACACTCAAAACTTCAAAGCGCTGCCGTGGGAGCGCTCCGGCGTCAGCGCTTTGAAGTGCAAGTGTGGTCGCGCGCCAGCGCTGGGAGAGAGCTCTCCCAGCGCTGCAGGTACTCCATCTCCATGAGGGGATTAGCTCCCAGCGCTGGGAGTGCGGCTCCCAGCGCTGGGGCGCTGTTTACACTGACGTTTTACAGCGCTGTAACTTGCTGTACTCAGGGGTGTTTTTTCACACCCCGAGCGAGAAATTTGCAGCGCTGTAAAGCGTTAGTGTAGCTATAGCCTAAGGAACCCCTGACTGATGATGGAGCCCAGCGGAGCAGGGGCAGGCGGGGCTGGTACAAAGCCAGGACGCTGGCAGCAGAGGGCTGCAGTGAGGAAGGCTGCATTAGACAGGGAAAGAAGGAAACCCAGGGGCAGAGTAGGAGCCCCAGGTGGGGCATTGCAGACCTTAGCCGCTGATTGGAAGGTCCCTAAACTGGAACCAGGAGCAGAGGGTGGGCCTGGGTTCCACCTACCAGCCAGTGGTGAAGTGGCACAGTCAGGGCAGTGGGTTTGGAGACTGCCTGGGACATTGATACCCTGGCAGGGGGAAGATACCCAGTGACCCAGCCAGAGGGCCAAGGCCTGAAGACGGAGAAATCAAGCCAGGAAGAGCAAAGTGCAGAGTCCCAGAGAGCAAGTGTGGCTGTGGCGAGAGTGAGAGGACGGAAGGGATGTTGGAGCTGGACGGAGAGACTCCAATGAGCAGCCGGGAGCAGGTGCCCGAGGGGTGAGTGAACTCTGCGACCAGGCACTACGGTGTGGGAAGTGGCATGTTTGTAATGAGAGGTAAATCCAACATGCCACCCACCTGGAGGCAATTCACTAATGACCCCCTGTGGCTTTTTGCAAGAAGGGAGGTGTCAGCCCAGACTATGGGTCAGAGAAATGACCATGGAAGTGGTTATATTTCAAGCAAACTCGCATCACATCATAGCTCATTACAAACATGAGACTTTCCGTATTTCTCTCGCTTTCTCTTTCGTTCTGTCTTTCTGCATCGCTCGTTTTAAAACAATTGTCTCACAAAAATGGTTTATATGTCTGGTTTACAGGAGTGTTTCTGTTCCTGCATATCAGAGTCTCATATTCAGTCCGAAAGAGAAAAAGGAAAGAGACGATATTATAAATTTTATTTAGAAAGTTCAAAAGGCATCAGTGGATTGGGGTTCTGTTATAAGAATGTGAAGAATATATTTCAATGGTGCAGATTTCTCTTCTGTCCTCGGCTGTTGTCTTTTATCCTGGGTACTGAGGTTAGTGTGTGGTGGCTGGGTGGTGTTGGTGGCTTGTGATACACATGAGGTCACACTAGATGATCTGGTGGTCCTTTACAGAAATATACACCATGCTATTTCACCATCCCTGATTTGCAGCCACCTCTAGGGTGGAATCCAACAGTTCTTCTGTACCAGTAACCCTACACAACACTTACGCTGGAAGGGCAGAGAATAATCAATGCAAATGAAAATTAAGGAGGCAATGAGTAGATAGTAGGGTAGGAAATCAGCTAGGATATTGGTTCTAACCCCTTGTTGTTAATATACTGTATCTTTCTGATGTACCAACGATGGAAAAAGCAGTTTACCTGTGGGATCTGTCTCATAGGTATTGGAGTCCCTCTTTGCACAGCTCTCCCTGATGGATGAAACAGACAAAAGGACAGTTATAGGGATGTGTGATGAGTGGCTGCTTTACTGCAGACGGAGATATGACTGAGTTACCTCCTATGGGGCACTTTCACCAGAGCAGATCAATAGCTGGATCAGGAGAAGGATGAAAATACAGGGCAGCCCAGCGTAGAGCACAATCCCACAGTCTCCTGCAGAGAGAAGAGATGCTGAGTATAGAAAACTCCTGTCAAAATGGATGTCCCCTGATCTTTACGTCCCAGGGACAAAGGGAGCTCTTTTTCCCCAGACCTCCGCAGCCGTTACTTCATGCTCTGCAACGTTCTGCCCTCCTTTATGTGACTGCAGTAGGATGTGCGAGGCCTGGTCTATACTACAGAGTTAGGTTGACCTATCTCTATAAGCATCTACACTAAAATGTGTAGCTCCCACCAATGTAACTCACGACTACACCGACTTGATAACTTCACCTCCGTGAGAGGCGGAGCGGTCATGTCCATGTAGTTAGGTTGACACAGTGTCAGAGTAGACACCGCGAAGCTTACACAACTGTTGCTGCCTTTCAGAAACCGTCCCTCAGTGTTGGCCGTTAAATCGGTGCAAGAACTCCTGGTGAGGACCCCCGACACAAGGAGCATAGTGTGTCTGTGTAAAATCAATTCAATTACTGCCGTAGCTGCATGTCGACATAACTTAGGTCGACTTAATTTTGTAATGTAGATTTGCCCAAAAGGACAGGGGAGAGGGGATCTGCTGTGTGTATTCGCTCTCTCCCCTCCCCCCCAAGTCCTCCAATGTGTGGATCATTAAGCGTTGTGGTGGTCAGATTCTAGCTGGTTCTTTCTTTCCCAGGAAAAGTTGCGGCAAATGCCGAGGCAATCAGGAAAGGAAATGGCCATTCGGCAGGCTGGACACGCCTGTCTGTGTCACCTGGAATTTGTTTGGTTGGTGAAGGGATTGACTAAACTTAAAAGTGTTGCCTCTATAACATTGCTGGCACAACTTCTCCTGGCTCAGGAACAGAAACAAGTTGTGCTGGTGTAAGGCACCTTTATCCCGGTACAACTGTGTCCACACTAAGGCTTCTACCGGCATAGCCATATTGGCAAAAATTCAGAGCTAGAGATGACCCTGTAACACTGGGTGCCCTCTAGCTCCCCCGCCCCCAGGCACTGCAGGATTGTTCCCTCTGCTATATTCACTAGTGCTTTGTCCACACCCCTTGACAGGGGCTTCCCGCCCTGCCCCTCAGCATCTCTTCTACTATCTGTTAGATCTCGCTGTCAAGAAGTCATTCCTGACATTCATCCTGCTATTGCCTCTGTCAATTTCCTTCCCAATGCTCCTAGTTCTTCCCCTTTGGCTCACCTCAAGTGACCCTTCTGTGTCCTTGCTGTGATCACATGGAGGAAAAGGCTTGGGTTACTTGACCAGAAACCCATTTCTCATCCCGAGGGTGGAAAAATGAAGGTTTTCAGAAGGGCTGAGGGTGGGAAATGTGGGTGACAAGGGAGTGACCGTAACTGTCTGCCCCACACGTCAAGCATCCTCTCGGTGGTTTCCAAAACCTCTCCTCATTCCCATTAGTTATCATTCCCCTGAGCCATCCCATCTGATTCTGTCTATTTCTCTAGCCTGGAGTAGATGTCTCTGACTCTTGGTGCCCAGATACCACGGTGAGGGACGTAGCATAAATACCCAGGTAGGCAGGTTAGATTGGATGATACGATACTGGACCTGTTTCCTTGGAGACTGTAGCATTGATGCTTCTCCCCGTGCTGTTCTCTTTGGCCGTACAAGTGCAGATCGTCTTGTGGTTCCATGTCTCAGAAGGGATTGTCATTAGGCTCCAAACACTAAAGACCCCGTTCCCATCTACGGCTCCAGCATCCGTCTGACCCTCAGACACCTGCTCACCAGTGTCCTAGAGAACAGCACTCCAGGCAGGAGTGAAATCTGAGAGCAGGCAGAGCAGAGGAATGACGGGGGGAAGCTCAGCATCCTCCGGGGTGAAGGGAACCAGGATGGAAGGACTCGGCTCAGAGGCATCTAAAGGAGAGTCACAGAAACTAGAGATTGGAAAGATCTGTTACCGGTAGCACTGCTAGTCCCTACCCAGCTCCTACCCCTGCCACAGCCAGTGCAGGGTGTTTTCAATGTCTAATGCTTTGTCTGTTCCACTTCTCAATGATTTACACTCTGGGGTATCCACTTTCGGAGACTCCCCCGATCCGTTGCTGCTTGGAAATTTGTCCTGACATAACCATCCTGGATTATTTGCTGAGTGCCGACACCATGTTCGGTTCAGTACGAAATGCATAGGAGGGACTGGTCAGTCTGATGGTGAGGACACCAGACCAGGAGGCCCGAGATCCATTCCCAGCCCTGTCTCTGCCTTGCTGTGTGACTTTAGAGACAAGTTCACTTTGCATCTGTGCCTCAGTTTCTCCAACTGAAAAATTAAGGAAACTCTACTTAGTCACTTGTGCAAGGTGCTTTGCGATCTCTGGGTGAAAAGCCTGATAGAGGAACCATTCTTGCTTAAATATTATAGTCAATCTAAAATTTCCTATTCCTACATACATCCCATTTGTCTGAGTTACAGCCTCTTAGCTACACTCCTTGGAATATTTGCAGAATGTAGATCAAAAATACATAGATATCACTACTCATATATTGTTTTTATGTTCAATTCATGCTGTGCTGATTGAGACAATGAATATTCCCCTGTACAAACACATGGGTGGAATCATTTCATGAGGTTTGGTGAATGCCTGGAAAAGAACCTGATTAATATTAAAGTATTAATAGGGTAGCAGGGCAGGTGAACATACATCCTAGGCTCAGGCAGTTTCAGTAGGAATCATCACAAGTGTGAATATCAAATCTGATTGCTAATTTAACATACCACCCAGGAGGCAGGGAAGTACTAACACATAGCAATGATATGGTGCTTTTTATCCATAGATCTCAAAGTGCTTTTACACAGGAGACTCATTATCCCCATTATACAGATGAGGAATCTGAGATGCAGAGAAATTAAAGGTCAGATTTTCCAAAATGTCCCAGATTTTCAAAAGCTAAGTTTTGATCAGAGCACTTTAAAAATCTGGTCATTTATTTGGGCACCTACATGAGAGCTATTGAAAGCTGATTTCTCTTAAAAATCTCACCTTCTCTGCCCAGTGTTTCAGAAACAGAACCCAGGTCTCCTAATTCCCAACCCTATGCCCTGGGTCACTGCCTGGACCATGCTGCCCCTATGCACAAACCTAGCCAAAAAGGATGATTTTTTCACAGCACCTCCTGGCGTTGCAATGTCATTGTTCCGAGACACTGAAAACTCACCTGTGACAATGAGTCTGGTCCCATTCCCAAAATTGGGCTGTAGATCCACAGAGGCAGAGAGGCCACAGTAATAAACCCCTCAGTCATCCCTTTGTACGTTACTGATAAGTAGAGAAAACGTATTTGCCGCAGTGGTCACTTTACTCGAGTATTTTCCATCTGAAGTTCAGACTCAGAACTCTGATGAATCCCATGTAAACTTCCATTCTGTTGTTCCTTGTACCACCGAACTCGCCATTCTTCTTCTGATATTCTACAATACAGCTGTGCGGTCTGTCCAGAGGTCAGCCACAGCTGTGCTGGGCTTTGCAGGATTTGTATTGCTTCCTCAGAGGCAGCCACTATACAGAGGAAGAAAGGAGTGTGTTAATATAGTGAGCACTGGAAAAAGCTGGGCTTTTGCAATATACTATATAGAGCAGAAAATCCAAGAATAATAGCACATCTTTGTTATATATTCACCTCTCTTAATATTTCAGTTGATGGACTAAAAGATGTGAATTTCTCTCTGATCAGGTTGATGTTAAAACCTCTTGGAATTGCAGAAGGATGGTCTGTATAAAGTTAATTGTTTTTAGCCTGGTAGAGAACAAGCATGAAATAAATCAGGCTAAAATACTTACTCCGCAGTAGACTAGAATCATCCCAACTACGTGGTGGGACATCTTGTGCCTTTCTTCAGTAATGAATAGGTGATGCTGTGAGACAGACAGACGCCTGCTAGCTAATGGATCTCTTGATGAAAGACTTTGTCACGTGGAGAGGAAAATGTTCTGCTTCCTCTTATAGATCTGTGGGGCAACATGCATGACAAAAAAAAACAGGGTCAGGAGACATTAATAACCCCATTCAAAACCTGCTCTGAGAACCAGCAGAGCAAACCTGGGAGAAAATATTCCTTTGCCTCCAAAATCAAATTCAAGCTCAGAGTGGGTATCAGCATGGTGTGTGTCTCAGATGGAATATTTGTGTTATAATTGGATGCCCATAACAAGATATTCTTCTGACTGCAGTTCAGGTAGAATATTTTCTGTGCTTTAGGGATTTATAAGGTCAGATGGTTTTAGCATCAATAAAAAGGCAATACACTCTAGTGTGGTTCATGAAGGCTGTGTTAAAATTGTGATTTATCCCTCTACATTTCAGGGGGTTTCCTGGTCTTGCTTGCTGTCTGTGGAGAAGTGTGCAATCTGTGCCTAGCAGCAGTCAGTCTGGAAAGAGCCAGCCTAGAACAAGGTAGGTGAATTTTTCCTCTCTGCCTTAGGGAGCAGCCTGCTTTGTCTCTCTCTGTTTTTTATCAGGGGGTAGCCGTGTTAGTCTGTATCTACAAAAACAACAAGGAGTCTGGTGGCACCTTAAAGACTAACAGATTTATTTGGGCATAAGCTTTCGTGGGTAAAAACCTCATTTCTTCAGATGCACAAGTGAGGTTTTTACCCACGAAAGCTTATGCCCCAATAAATCTGTTACTCTTTAAGGTGCCACCGGACTCCTTGTTGTCTTTGTTTTTTGTTACTCTTTGTTGTTCTGGATTCTAAGAATAAAAGTCGAGTCAGCTTGCAATCTTCCAGCGTGAGTATTTGATATTTTTATCGAACTTCTCTATTGTATGTGGCGAATGTAATAATCACCAAGATGCATATACCATGATTTTAGCAAAGGATGGAGGAAACCAACAAACAGGCTCATTGTGCAGCATGGAAGGGGTAATATTAGCAAAAATACACCTTAGCTTGTGTGTTCAGTTATTATGATAGATTAAGAAAACGACTTGGGGTGGGGCCCTCTGGGAAAGCAATGGATGGGGCTAGAATATGGAAGTGTGGTGGAGTCACCCCACTCTGGAAAGTTTGGGGCAAAACCTACTTTTAGGACACTTATTTCAGATATGTGCATAATGCATGTTCCTTAACGTAATGTGCAAGATGCATTATAGAGAGAACAAAGTGAAATGCCCCCTAAGAGATTCCAAATCCATCCCCTCTAGCCAGTTGTCACACATGCAGTTTGGAATACGGTCATCTCTGCGGCTTGTCTTGACTTGAACATTAAGGCGGAGAGTTGCAAAGCTCCATCGGGGATTTGATTGGCCAGATCAATTGAGCATCGAATTTGCCCTTTCAAACCTCAGCCTCAATAAAATCGTACTGCAAATCAGGGCCAGAGCCTCTGTGCGCTCACTCTCCTGTTATCCCAAGTTGATCTTCTGGCCATTTATGAGCTGGCCCAGCCTGGAGGCTGCTCTAAACTGCACCAGCAGGTCATGACTCCCAAAGAGCCATTTGCCAACTGGGGAGACCCCGAGTGCAGACTGCTCCGGTCACACCTCACATGCCAAGGGCTGTTGGCTGCAAGGGCTGTTGGCTGCAAGGGCTGGCTCTGCTGCCTTTACACCCCTGGCAGGTTCAGTCAGTTCCTGCTCCCTTGGTGTCACAGGAGCAGCACCAAGGGACCAGGATGTGGGCCAAGGTCTGACCCGTGTCTCATTCATACCTAGCTCCAGGGAAAGTTGAATGTGGTGCAAACACCTCTCCTGGCCTAACTGGTTCACTGGGACTTCAGCACATGCTTGAAGAGAGGAAGGACGGTGCGGTTGTCAAGGTGCTGGGCAGGGACTTAGGGGCTCTCCGTTCAAACCCCTGCTCTGCCACAGGCTCCGTGTGTGACCGAGGGCCAATGACTTACATCCCAATGACTTTCAAGCCTTAGTCCCTGTTGAAAGTGGGACTTTGCCTCGCAATCACTTAGGGGCTTTTGAACATGTTACCCCAAGTCTCTCTGGGCCTCCACTCCCCAGCTGTAAAATGGGGATAAATTCCTCCCGACACTGCAGTGGGGATGGGGGGTGAGGATAAATAAGTAAAGAGCTAGATTAAAAGACCTTTGCTTAACTTGGGGCCTAGTGCCATAGATGTGCTTCAAACAGGGACACTGGCATCGTCCCATACAAAGGTCCTTGGATCAGGCACATCAGCTTAGCTAGAATTCAGACTGTGATTTTGGCGTGGTGTTCACGGAAACCATGAATCTGAGGAAAGTCCATAACTCCTGTGGGGACGGCTCCTGGCCAGTGAGGCTGGGCCCAGCTCCTAGCTACGGGCCTTGCAACCCACGTGGTCACAGCTCTACTTGGACATAATGGACACAGATCAGACATCAGGAATGGTAACCTAGAAAAGCCAGTAGGAGAACACTTCAATCTCCCTGGACACTGAATGACAGATTTAAAAGTAGCCATCCTTCAACAAAAAACTTCAAAAAGAGACTTCAAAGAGAAACTGCAAAGCTACAATTCATTTGCAAACTTAACACCATCAATTTGGGCTTGAATAGGGATTGGGAGTGGCTGGCTTGCTACAAAAGCAATTTTCCCTTTTTTAGTATTGACACCTCCTCCTCAATTATTGGGAGTGGACCACATCCACCCTGACTGAATTGGCCTTCAACACTGGTTCTCCACTTGTAAGGTAATTCCCTTCTCTTCATATGCCAATATATATTTATGCCTATATCTGTAATTTTCACTCCATGCATCTGATGAAGTGGGTTTTTTACCCATGAAAGCTTATGCCCAAATAAATCTGTTAGTCTTTAAGGTGCCACCGGACTCCTCGTTGTTTTAATGATAAAATTATAATCCTAACACTAATTGTTACAGAAATTTAGCCAAATTGCAGTAGAGGCACCTAAATCACTTAGGAACCCGTCTTGCTCTCAACAGTGATTTAGGCACTTGGAAGACTAAGTACCATTGATTTATTTTTCAGTGGTATCTAGGGCCCTCAGAACTAGAGTTTCAACGGTATTTAGGTGCTTAAAGATCCAGGTAGGTGACTAGCAGCGTTTTCAGAACCAATGGGAGTTAGGCACGTAAGTCATTTAGGCATGTTTGAAAATGTACCCTAAAGACTTTTGCCCCCAGTCACACACAACTGATAGACGTTCATTTTGCAAGTCTATTAAAATCCGAGACACAGAGAAAGCAACTGTAACTTGTTTTGGTTGATTTTTATTTCTACATTATGTTTGATAAGAAAGCAAATTGAAACCGATCTTAAGAAAACCGCAGGCTACAGGACATAGAGGCATGTTTGCTGCAAAGGAGCAATGGTTTAAAAAAAGATCAAAACCTGTTTGCTCGGATAATTGCACTTGCTTTTGTGGTCAGTTTCTACCCACTTATTTTGACGCTTTTGTTTTGTTTGTTCACCGAGCAAAGAGCTGGGGCGGATTTCTTCTTTTCAGTTCTATCCCCCTGCTTTTGGTTACCAAGAAAGTATAAACTGCTCCCCTCTATTCCTCTGTAGCCAGTGGATGGTTAGAGTAAAGGTGAAGCAGAACAGTTGAACTAACCACAAAAACTGGAATTTACCTTTCAGCAGCGTGAAACAAATGAAATTTCATGGCACAAACACAGAGACATTGAGAAAATAGGTCAATCGCTAATTATCAACAAGACCATGTTAATAATTAGTTCTATCCACTAGGCAGTTTTGGACTGAGGCTTGGGAGAGTTGGGTTCTATTCCTGTCTCTCCTGTGAGGTGATCCCGGGCAGGTCAATGGCCCTCTCTGTGCCTCAGTTTCCCCATCTGTACAATGGGGATGATGATGATGATGATACTGACCTCCTTTTGTAAAGCACGTTGGGATCTACTCCTGACAAGATCGGAATCATTATGATTATAAATATGAAGCAGAACAACTTGCTGCATGAAGTGTTTGCAGGGCACCCACGATGCCCCTTGTAGCCCCACAAACTCTGGGCTAACAAGGCCAGACCCTGCGTTCCTGGTGCACCCAGCACTATTCCACTCGAATCAATGGGAGTTTGGGGTGTGGAAAAATTCAGAGTCAGAAACTGCAGAGTTTGGAGGCAGGTGACAAAGCGTGAGCTGTTCTGGACTCCGGAAATTCAGCCACAGGGATTTCCTGGTCTCGTTTCTCAAGCGAGCCGCACGGTGAGCGTTCAGGATTCCCTTAAAGTCCTCCGAGGGCCAGATCCTCAACTAGGGTAAATCAGCATCAGTTCATTGGCTTCAGCTGAGTGATGCTGTTTTATAGCAGCTGAGAATCTGGTCCCAAATTACTGGTCAGTATCATGTTGTCAAGCAATAAGGCGCAGCGGTGGGTAAAATACTGAGGCCGCAGGGAGGAGCCCGTTTCTCAGCTGTTCATCACCCACAGCTGGGGCCGCACTTCCAGAAGAGCCCAGCTCCCATTTAGGGCACGTCTACCCTGCAGCAGGGAGGGAAGCCGCTCAATGTAGCGCACTGAGAGAGAGCGGTGTGGCCACGGCGGCACAGGTGGCAACCCGGGCTACCCTCTCCAATGCAATCGTGCCCGACCTTCTGGACAAGTACGGCTAGCCTGAGCCACCGCCCATGCCGCTGTAGCCACACTGCCATTATTTCTTGCATATTGTACATTGTGCCACGTCCTGGTGGTCATTTCATTATTCTGAATCATGATAATATATCCATGTTTGAGTCAAATGCAACCGCAGCCGACAAGAAGCCCCTGTGAAAAGTATCTGTCACCACAGCACTTCCCCCAGGAGGCGTTCCTCAGCAGAACTGACCAGGGTGTTGGACCCTTTGCACTTGAGCAGCGTACCAGACGGGTGCTTTTAAATTTCATCGTTCCGAATATTGCTTGTTACAATCATGCTGTTCTCCAAATACCTGCTCTTGTCTTTCATGGGTAACGCTTTTGTATTAGTGGTACCATTAAGTTTGGAATTGAGAAAGGAGTCTTTTCACTTGGACATCGGCTTTCATGTTATCTGGTAGCTTAGGACAATTCTGCTGCAGTTTAGATGCGCTTCCATTTACTTTTGCACAATGGAATCTGATTGCATTTGGTTAAATTCTGAATTATCCTGATTATTTAGGGCAGATTGTGACCTGCTGAATATTGACTCTAATAACACACCCTCTTTTATTCCTACAGTGGTACAAGGGCAGTTATTTCTGCACCAACTACGGCCGTTCCTGTTTGTGAACATTAATGATACAGCGAAGCTCCGGTGCTCTTCCAAAAAACAGTTTGTATCCAGAGGTATGACAGCTCAGTGGTACAGGAGACGGGAAGGGGAGGCCCCCATGTTAATTAAAAGATGCTCCGATAACCACAGAGTCAGTAAAGTTGCTTGCATATTGGAAGGACACAACTTGACACTGGAAATCTATAATGCCCAACGGAATGACTCGGGGGTTTATTACTGTACTGATTCATACATGAGCTTCTTGACTTTCGACAACGGATCCACCCTGATTGTAGGAGGTAAGGAAACAACTGGATGATTAGGAAAGAAATGGAATGATAATGCTAATGTAGCTCATGTGCACGTTAAAATGTAAAAAGCTGGTTTGACTGCTTATCAAAGATTCCATTGTTCAAAGACAGACTGTTTGAAACCGAAAAAGAGCAAGTCAACAGTAATTGCTGAAAGAAGAGAAAAAATTAAAACTAGAAAAATAGGGAAAATGAACTCTTGAAAATGTTCTGTCTTATTGCTAGTCAGGGCACACGCTGGGAATATTTTTAACCTAAGAGCCATGTTTAAATGAAAGAATGTCTTGAAATTAGGAAATGTTCTTAGGACTGCATCAGTTTCTAAGATAGCACCAAGTTTCCCTTCTGCCAAGTGCAAATATGTGGTTAGTTTGGGTGGATTTGATTTTTCAGTTTCTTAATATTTTCTTATTTATACAACACATTTATCCTTTGAGCTACTTTCATCTTGTACGAGTAACCCCCTGAATCAAACTGCAGCTCAGTTGAGCGTCACACTGAACTCTCTGCTTTATTCTGCTCAGACAGTTACACCACCAGCAGTTGGGTGCTGCCTCTGGCTCCATCTCCCCACAGCCTCCTCTCCCCCGGGACGGCTGATCTGGCTTGTGTGGTCCATGGAGTGTCCAACCCAGTCCAAATTTCCTGGAGTATTTCTGGGGATCTGCAGGAACAGGGGCTGACGCGTTCGCTGAAAGCAAAGGATGGCTCCTTGGTGTTCATAAATCACATCAGCGTCCCTGTGGCCACCTGGACAAGTGGGAAGAATTTCACCTGTGATGTTAAATTCAACTCATCTGGCAAGAGTGTTAAGAAAATTGCCAGGTATATTGAAGGTGAGTGATTTTATATTAGGGTCTGGGAGTAGAGGGGAGTCAGATCGATAGCCCAGTCAGGGCCTGGTCCATGGCTGGGACTCCGAGGCGCTATGATAATTATGACGGTAATTAGACATGTAAAGTGTCCATGGTCAGAGTGATTTTAATGCAATTTGCAATTAGAGAAAGTTGTGAAATGTCGGGTAATATGTAGGAGCCGGCAGAGCTGCAGAGAACTTTGGGGAAGGAGGAAAGGGGAATTGCAGTGCTCACAGACAGTGATTTCCTGTGGAAACTTTCACACCCACTGTAGCTGTATAGCACCCTACCGAGTTAAATGACAGCCAGTGTCAGAGGGAGAAGGGAACAGAGGTGCTTGAGGGCGCAGAGAGCTGTTTCCTGGTGAGATGTGGAGAGGCGATGAGGTGAGGAGAGACCTACAGGGAGGATTTTGTAGGTGGCAGGAGGTGCAGAGAAGATTCTGATTACTGGAGAAATCATCGGCCTAATGCCAAGGGCACAACAGAGAGAAGCTAAAAGATGCTGAAGGCTCCTGCAGCCTCACTCCTCAGGGGTTAAGGCCTGGGATGAAATGAGGATCAGGAGAGAAGAGCTGGATGTGGTGGCATCTGTACCAGAGGTGGATTAATGTTTCATGGGGCCCTGGGCCAGAGCAAGGGGGGGCCCTCCCCATCCCTTCTGCCTGCAGACCCACCCCCATGCTGCCCCTTCTGCCTGTCCCCCCCGAATTCTGCCCCTTCCACCGCAGTCCACCTGATTCCACCCACAGTCTGTTCCACTCTGCCTGGTCTGGCGCTACTGCTTGGGAGCAGGGTTGGGACATGGGGGCTTGCCCCGCCCCATCCACCTGCCCAGCGCTCCTACCAGGGGTCAGGGCATGGGGTGCCCATTTTTCTGGGGGCCCCCAATTGGCCGGGGCCCCTAGGCATGGGCTCCATCAGCCCAGTGGCTAATCCACCACTGGGTAACCTGACCCTTTTTACTCAAGTCAGACATGTATGTCTGTTTTTTTTTTTTTTTTTGCTTCCTCCACAGCCCCTGCCAGGGAGTGCACACATTACATCATGCCCCTTGTGACTGGTGCTGGTCTGCTGCTGCTGTTAATGTCTCTGAGCCTCGTCTGAACCCTTCTGCCCTTCCACTCTAGGTAATAAAGACGCTGCAAATGTCACAACTGCCAGCACTGATCTCAGAACGTTTGTTTGTTTTCTGAAACTTGAATTTCCTGTGTCGGGAGAACGGCTTTGTTCTCCGTGACAAAGGGAGCGATGTAGAAAGGCTTCTACTGCCCATGGCCCAGGCACCTTGTGTATAGTTCAGAAAGAGCACTAGCCTTTCTGATGAGCTTCTTTCCATGTGCCATGCATGGTGGTGCCCTGCGTACCCACAGCTCAGATGCACCATTAGTCAATGAACTACAGCTGGGGGAGTGACTGTGGAAGAGGAACTTTTACTGTTATATTTATTTGTTCCAGGATTCCAGCCCAGGATCTCAGCACCCCCAGCTTCAGAGGAGCACCAGGTACGGCTCTTTGCAAACTGTCTCTGTCTAAATCAATGTGTCTGCCATCAACTTCATATATTCATATATTTGGTGCTTAAACTGATCATTCTGGAAGGAGAAGGTGAAAATGAGGTTTAGCTGTTGGCGTAGCAGAAGAGGACCAAAGAGTCTTATTGCTAGCTTTGCTGGTAATTAACTATGGGATAGTAGGTAAAGCACTTATTGCTCTGTGACTCAGTTTCCCGGTATGTAAAAAGAGGATAACAAAACTTACTGTGTAAGGATGATGGGAAGTTTGATGTTTTATTGGTTCTGACTGTGCCCTTTACAGGGTTTTTGTGTACAAGGGAATATTTTTGCCACTTAAAAGATAAAGAGCTATAAAAAATTATATTTGTAAAGCACATGAAGATTTTCCTGTGGAAGGTGCTAGGGACCTGATCCAAAGCTCACTGACCTCAGTAGGAGACTGTCCATTGACTTGGGGTTTGGATCTGACAAAATATTGTCAGTAGTTGATTCTTAAAGTCAGAATCCAGCGCTGGTTTCCATTCCGATAACACACAATTTATAAGAGAAGCAGGAGAATAAGAGATGAGAGGGGATTTTTCATCAGGCTAAACTCACTTGGATGTTCAGTTCTGTCTCAACATGTATCCCTTCATTTTACAAGGAGGGGCTAATTTTACTAATTGTCACCAAACAGGGTGGGATCTTATACACTCATCTGGATTTCAATTCGCGGAATCGCAACGGGCGCACGATGCAGCGACCGGCCAGAGGGAAAAGCATAAACCCCTGAACTGTCTAGTGCAGGGGAATCCACACATGTGAACTGATGACTGGTTCTCTGCTGATCGGACATAGCAGCTGGAAGAAGGCTCTGTCTCTCTGTTGCCTTTTTTATTTATTTTCTCCCCTTCTCTGTCTAGAAATAAAAAGTCAGAAGATCCCCACAGAGTCCAGCCTCATGAGGTGGGAAATCTCCTTTTGGGATATAAAGGCATCGCGGTGTAGATGACTTTACACGTCACTTGTGTACTAGATTGGAATCTCTTTGGGGCAGGGGCTGTCTCTTTGTTCTGTGTTTGTGCAGCGCCTAGCACAACAAGGCCTGGTCCATAACCGGGGCTCCTGGGTGCTATAGTAACACAATCATCATCCTCCCTGCATCTGTATAGGGACCCAGACACAGCTGAATGGTTGCAGCTTCCCTGCACAGAATGAGGCCGGATGACAGGAGCCTGCAGAGGGGACGTGCAGCCCCAGTATATGCCACAGCTCCCAGCTTCCCTAATCTCTTTCCTCAGCAGGCTCGTGCTCCCTTTGCAGTAACGTTACATGGACGTGCAATGGGATTGTGAAGGGGGAGGATGGATGCGGGAGGAGCTGGGAGGGATGAGAATCTCTCCCCAGGCCAGGGCTGGAGCTGCTACTCCAGTGCTACCTCCACAGGTGGCTGCTTCCCCCACACGGGCGAGATCCACAGGCCCCCGTGTTCCAGCCCCTCTGCACCATCTAACGGTAACAGCACGTTATCAATGCCTGGAGCTCTCCTGGGCCCTGAGCCTGCACGCGCTGCCTGTTTACATCACAACTTGTTAATCAAGCTGTCATTCGAACTGTCACTCATTAAAAAGAAACGGCAACCCCATTGGTGGTGTTTACGTGGCCTTTTTACCTGTTCAATGCATCAAGTTCAGCTCATTGTGTAATAAGAAAGGTGCCCTCTTCAATCCTTTGGGCCAGATTCTGCTCTGGTTTCCAGCAGTGTAAATCTGGAGGAGCTCTGTTGCAGTCAGTGGAGTTACTCCAGTTTTACACCAGTATGTCTGAGAGCAGAATCCAGCCCTTTCTCTCCCATTTAGTAGCCTTCTTTTGAAGGATGCTACAACCGATGTGTTACACACCCCTTGTTACACACACACACACCTCTTCACATGTGGTAAGGGCTGTTTCAAAGAGAATGGTGATCAAATGTCTGCTAAAGGCAGGACAAGAAGTTATGGGTTTAATCTGTAGCCAGGGAGATTTAGGTGAGATGTTAGGAGAATCTATCTAACTCTAAGGGGAGTTCAGGTCTGGAACTGGCGTCCAAGGGAGGTTGCGGAATCCCCGTCACTGGAAGTTTTTAAGAACAGGCTGGACAAATACCTGTTGGGGAGGGTCTAGGTTTACTTGGTCCTGGCTCAGCACTGGGGGCTGGACTTGACGACTTTTCGAGGTCCCTTCCTGACATTTCTGTGAATGCAAATAAAAAATGAACGAATAAGGGCTTGAATCTGGTCCCACATTACCTGAGAACTGAAGTCAATGGGGCTGCAAGGGGGCCCATATTTCAATTGAACCTGAAACCCGAGGGCTGGGCTGAACGGTGACTTGAACTCCCTGGCAATCCCATGACTCTTTCTGCAAGATGAGAGCAGCTGGCTCTGGTGACTTGGCCACCTTCCCATTTGGGTAATTACGAGGGCTGGTTGGCTAGAAAATGATTTTTGGATCAAGAAAATTTTTGAGATTTTGACTTTTCATCCCAATTTGACACAGGAAAATTTTTCAATATCTTGAAAATTTGTGTGGGGTGGGAAATGCATTTTCTGCCCAGCCCTGGTAATTCCATGAGTGTAAAATTGCTCCTGTAGCTGCAGTTGGCTACATTGAGCATTTCACTTCCTGCCCTAAGGCACTGCGCAGTGCTGCTGTGGGGCTGTCAGACAGCTGCCCCACTCCACCCCCACCGTGCATGAAGACATTTCTATACTCAGCAAAAGGGCCCAATCCTGAATGGTGCTGAGGCACTTCCTGTGACGTGCTGGGCACCCACAACACTGATTAAAGTCAAGGGGAGTGGTGGGTGCTCAGCGGCTGTTAGGATCAGCGCCTACCTTCCGTTCCTTAAAGCAATTGACATTGTAACGCATTCTCGCTGGGAATGGCAGTAAATAGGGCTTTATGCCATTGTCGATCAGTGTTATTCTGAGGGTCATACTTGCAGGAACTGGGCTGGGCAGACATTGTTCTCGAATAGCGTTATGATTTCTGTCGTCTTGTCTGTATTACCACTGACCACATTTAGCCCTTTAATAGCGAGCCTGGGGACCTGATTCTCATCTGCATTAAGCCCCTTTCCACCCTGGTAACACACCGGGGCCTGGAAGTGGATGTCAGTGTAATTTATGCTCCTCTAAACTCCTCTTTACATTGGTGCAAAGGGGAAGCTGTGTCATTGTGAGTAATGCCCTTGGGCTAGAAATCAGGCAGAATCGTGGCCAGTCCAGTCGTCCTTCGTCAGGCCAAACTCCTGCTTCCACTTAACATTGCCTCAGTCAGGGACTGCGAGATTCTGCTCAAGTAGCTCCCTAAGAAGGAGAGGGCAGAGGGTCGGGAGGGAAAGGAAGATGGTCCCCAGCATTAGAGAGCTGCCTGGAAGGGGTTTGTGTCATAACGATCCCCACCTTGCCAGGGGAACTGCAGCCAGTCAATGTAGCCTTAAAAATGGGGTGCAGCAGGCTAAGGAGAAGTGGCCAAGGCACCTAGGGAATCGGGTCTTTTCTGAGCCAATTGTTCTAATCACTAGACCATGTTGCCCTCTATTGTCAGCTGTTTCAGAAGGGTCAGTGATAGATACATTTTACTTCTCTCTCCCTGCTTTGTGCAGCCAGATGCAGCTTTCTAACCAGCCCCTTCAGCTCATTTTAGCCAGTTCATTGCTAGATCCAAGATGAGGCCCTTAACTTCCCTTCACTTCAGTAGATGTGAGGCCCCTAACCCTCTTAGCCATGTTTGAAAATCCCACTAGGTGCCTCTCGGCATCTATAAGCACCCAAATACTTCTGAAAATCTGGCCCTAAGTCTCTTGAAAAAGGGACTTGGGCACTTTTGAAAATCGTATCCTTCATTATCTTATTTTTCTCACGTCAGAACTTTCAGTTTGATGATTTAAAATGCAATTTAAGTCCTCCAAGACAAGACTCCACATGATTGTTACAGGTCAGCATTGTACCACCAAGAAAGATGGACAATTATGGACCAATCTTGGATAGCTGGGGAGAGACTTAGATTGGGACTGTCAAAAACTGTAAGTAATTTAGAAGCATTTTCCTTTGAAAGTCAGTGGGACTTGTTCTCTGAAGTCATGTGAGTTGGTTTATATAGCTCATCCACTGAAGACACTGTGCTATGTTCTGGATGTTTAAAATTATTCTCAATCATTATATACACCCCTGTGCCATTGGAATGCAGAGAAATTATTCAAGAAATTCTGTCCCCTCTGTAGATTCTTTAACCCACCCCTTTAGTATCTATCACCAGAGCACATCCTCCTCGGAGGCGTTCCTCACTGGACATAACCGAGACACTGAACCCAGTCACTGCAGCAGTGCACTAGGTATCAGCCTTTGGGCCAGTGTGTCAGGATTTTCTTTTCCTTTTTTTTACAAAAATGATCTTTGCCGCGTATCTGGTTTTATCTTCTTTAGGTAAAACGTCTGCGTTAAGCTTTGGAATTGGGAAAACAGCCTTTTCAGTAGGACATGAGTGATGAATATCTATGATATGTTTGGAAACTTTTGCTGGATATAAATTGCATTTCCATTTAGTTGTACAAAGTTAAAGCAGGTTTTTTTTAGCGGAGCATAAATATTATCAGACCAAGTATATTCTGAACGAGCCAGTTTATATATGGCTGTTGGAGACTTGATGATGGAAAGTGACTAAACATATTTTATTTCTCCAGTGCTAGGAGTGCAGTTATTTCTGTACCAGACACAGCGGATTCTGTTCGTTGAAGTTAATGGCACTGCAAAGATCTACTGTTCTTCCAAAGAAAAAATGGAAGGAGGAGACGTGTTTTGGTATTTGAGAAGAGAAGGTGAGACACCCACCTGCATTAAGTACTGTTTGGATAATCTAAATGTAAGTAAATTTGCTTGCAAACATGAGACACACCTCTCAATACTGGAAATCAGCAATATCCAAAAGAATGAGACTGGCGTTTACTACTGTGCATTTATATATAGCAGCTACCTGCTTTTTGGAAATGGAACCACACTGATTGTTGGAGGTAAGGAACCACAGCTTGTTTAAGGAGACTCATAATTGATTGACAAAGCATATTTCATGTTCCTATTAAAATGTAACACTATACCTTAGCTACTGAGAAACAGTTAAAAGAAAAGCATACTGTAGATCAAAAAGATCAGCTGAACATTAAATGCTATGGGCAGAGAAGAAATATAATAGGTGTATATTTCATAACTAGAAAACTTCACATTTGAAAATGTTGAAAGTAAACCTTTGCAGTTTCTCTGTGACCGTTCAAGCCACGTAGGTTGGCAATATTCCTAGCCTAAGAGCCATGACTGCATACAACAATATTTTGGGTTAATGAAATATTCTTAAGAGTGCATCTCTTTATAAAATTGCACACAATTTTCCTTCTAGCAACTGTGGATATTTATTGCGTTATATCCTAGTTGGTGTTGGCGTGGTTATTTAATACTTCCTTTTTCAACAGATTTTTTTTTTAATTAATGTCTTAATGAAAGATTTGTGCAGTGTTGTTGTAGCTGTGTTGGCCCTAAGATATAAGGGAGACAAGGTGGGTGAGATCAAATATTTTATTGGACCAAGCTCTGTTGGTGCGAGAGACAAGCTTTTGAACTTACACAGAGCTCGCCTGTAGATCCGGGAAATTACACTCTGAATTTATTTCCCAGACCTGGAGAAGAGCTCTGTGTAAGCTTCAAAGCTTGTCTCTTTCACCAACAGAAGTTGGTCCAATAAAAGATTTTACCTCACCCACCTTGTGTCTGAGTGAAAGGTTAACATCTTTAATCAGACTGCAGCTCATCTGACTATCACACTAAATTCTCCACCTCCTTCTGCTCAGACAGTTATACCAACAGCAGCTGGGTGATGCTTCTGGTCCCATTTCCACATGGCAGTCAAGTCACTGGGACAGCAAATCTGGCCTGTGTGATCCATGGAGTGTCCAGCCCAGTCCATGTTTCCTGGAGTGTTTCTGGGGAGCTGCAGGAACAGGGGCTGACGCGCTCATTGAAAGCAAAGGATGGATCTTTAACACTCCTAAATCACATCAGCGTCCCCATGGACACCTGGACCAGTGGGAAGAATTTCACCTGTGAAGTCAAATTCAACTCTTCTGGCAACAGTGTGAAGAAAAGTACCAGGTATCCTGCAGGTGAGTGATATGATATTTGAGGCTAAGGGAGACTCAGATGTGAAATGGGTGTCAAGTGGCCACACTCAGAGCAGCTTCTACGTAACTTTCCATCACAGAAAGCTGGAATAGTCTATGTCTTATTAGTTAGAATTTCTCTAGAGAATTTGGGGAAAGGTAACTTTACATTACAGGGATCACTAGACAATTTGGTTGTGATCTTTAGGGCAGCTTTCACCCAGATTGTACATATGAATCCCTGTTGAGAGTTAAATAATAAATAAAGGGAAATTAAGAGACATTTGAGAAGACGTGCTCTCCAATGAGAGATGCAAAGTGATGGAGAGGCAATGAGATGAAGAGAGACCTCCAGAGAGGATTTCGTAGATGTGCAGAGAATTTTGGGAAAGGAGACAAGAGGAATTGCAATATTCACAAGACAGTAACTTCCTATTGAAACTTTCACACCAGCTGTATCTGTAAAGCACCCTACCGAGTTAAATGACAGCCAGTGTCAGAGGGAGAAGGGAACAGAGGCACTTGAGGGCACAGAGAGCTGTTTTCTGGTGAGATGTGGAGAGGCGATGAGGTGAGGAGAGACCTACAGGGAGGATTTTGTAGGTGGCAGAGGTGCAGAGAAGATTCTGATTACAGGAGAAATCATCGGCCTAATGCCAAGGGCACAGCAGAGAGACTGAAAGGTGCTGAAGTCTCCTGTATCCTCGCTTCTCAGGGGTTAAGGCCCGGGGTGAAGTGGGGTCAGTAGAGAAGAGCTGGATGTGGTGGCATCACGACCCCCTTTGCTCAAGTCAGGCATTTTTGTCTGTTTTTTTTGCTTCCTCCACAGCCCCTGCGAGCGAGTGCTCACATTACATTGTGCCCCTTGCGGCTGGTGCTGGTCTGCTGCTGCTGGTGGTGTCTCTGAGCCTCGTCTGGACCCTCTGCCCTTCTACTCTAGGTAATAAACACAGCCCAGCCCAGACACTCTCCCGCAGAGAGAAATCCCACTCCCCTGCTTGTAACTGTCCCGTCCAACACATGAACATGCTGCAAATGTCACAACTGCCAGCACTGATCTCAGAATGTTTGTTTTCTGAAACTTGAATTTCCTGTGTCGGGAGAACGGCTTTGTTCTCCGTGACAAAGGGAGCGATGTAGAAAATACTTCTACCGCCCATGGCCCAGACACCTTGTGTATAGTTCACAAAGAGCAGTAGCCTCTCTCCATGTGCCATGCATGGTGGTGCCCTGCGCACCCACAGCTCGGATGCACCATTAGTCAATGAACTACAGCTGGGGGAGTGACTGTGGAAGAGGAACTTTTACTGTTGTCTTTGTTTGTTCCAGGATTCCAGCCCAGGATCTCAGCATCTCCATCTTCAGAGGAGCACCAGGTACGGCTCTTTGCAAACTATCTCTGTCTAAATCAATGTGTTTGTCTCAGGCATTTCTAATCCATCAACTTCATATATTTGGCACTTAAATTGATTGTTCTGGAAGGAGGAAGTGAAAGTGAGATCTAGCTTTTGAAGTAGCTGAAGGAGAGCACAGAGTTTTACTGCTAACTTTGCTCCTAAGTTAATGTAGGATAGTGGGCAAGTCACTTAGTGCTCTGTGACTCAGTTTCCCCCTACATAAATAGTGGATAACAAGACTTATGATGTTTTATTGGTTCTGACTGTGCCCTTTACAGGGTTTTTGTACAGCTGGGAACATTTCTGGCACTTATAAGATAAAGAGCTGTAAGAAATTATATTTGTAAAGCACATGAAGATTTTCCAGTGACAGGTTCTACGGGCCTGATCCAAAGCTCACTGGACCTCAGTAGGAGACTGTCCTTTGACATGGGGTTTGGATCTGGCCAAATATTGTCAGTAGCTGATTCTTAAAGTCAGAATCCAGCGCTGGTTTCCATTCCGATAACACGCACCATTTATAGGACAAGCAGGAGAATCAGAGATGAGGGAATTTTTCATCAGGCTAAACTCACTTGGATGTCTGATTCTGTCTCAGCTTGTATCCCTTCATTTTACAAGGAGGTGGCTAATTTTTCTAACTGTCGCCAAACAGGGTGGGATCTTATACGCTCATCTGGATTTTGATTCGCGGAATCGCAACAGGCAGAAGATGCAGCGACCGGCCAGAGGGAAACATGTAAAACCCTGAACTGTCTAGTGCAGGGGAATCCACAAGCAGGAACTGATGATTGGTTCTCTGCTGATTGGAAGTAGACAGAGCCTCCTTCCAGCTGGCTGTCTCAGTCTATTTTGTTTTTTATTTTCTCCACTTCTGTTTAAAAAATAAAGGTCAGAAGATCCCCAAAGAGAATCTCCTTTTGGGTTATAAAGGCATCATGGTGTAGATGACTTTACACATCACTTGTGTATTAGATTGGAAGCTCTTTGGGGCAGGGACTGTCTTTGTACTGTGTTTGTGCAGCGCTGAGCACCAGGGGGCCTGATCCATAACTGGGGCTCCTGCGTGCTATGGTAACACAATCATCATCCTCCCGCCATGTGCAGAGGGACCCGGACACAGCTGAACAACTATAACTTTCCTGCATAGAGTGAGGCTGGACGGCAGGAGGCTGCAGAGGGGACATGCAGCCCCTGTATACGCCACAGCTCCCAGCTCCCCTGATCTTCAGCAGGTTCATGCTCACGTTACATGGACGTGCAATGGGATTCTGAAGGGGAAGGATGGATGCAGGAGAAGCTCTGAGGGATGAGAATCTCTCCCCAGACCAGTGCGGGAGCTGCTAATACAATGTCCATTCTAGAGACTGCTGCTTTTCCCCACGGGCGAGATCCACAGGGCCCCATGTGCATCTCCCCTCTGCACCATCTAACAATGAAAACACCTTGTCAATGACTAGAGCTCTCCTGGTGCCTGAGCCTGCACATCACAACTTCTTGTTCTTCAAGCTGTCGTTCTGTCACTCATTAAAAAGAGACGGCAATCCCACTAGTGATGTTTGTGTTGCCTCTTTTACCCGTTCAATGCATCAATCTCAGCATATTGTGTAATAAGAAAGGTGACGTCTTAAATTCTTTGGGCCCGATTCTGCTCTGGTTTGCAGCAGTGTAAATCTGGAGGAGCTCTGTTGCAGTCAGTGGCGTTACTCTGGATTTACATTGGTGACTCTGAGAGCAGAATCCGGCCCTTTCTATCTCCCTTACTACACACACCTCTACACATATGTTAAGGGCTGTTTCAAAGAGGACGGTGATCAATTGTTCTCCATGCCCACCAGAGGAAGGGCAAAAAGTAATGGGATTAATCTGTAGCAAGGGAGATTTAGGTTAGATACTAGGAAAATCTTTCCAACTCTAAGGTTAGTTCAGCTCTGGAACAGGCGTCCGAGGGAGGTTGTGGAATCCCCGTCACTGGAGGTTTTAAGAACAGGTTGGACAAACACCTGTCAAGGATGGTCCAGGTTAACTTGGCCCTGCCTCACCATAATGGGCTGGACTTGAGGATGTTTTGAGGTCCCGTCCAATCTGATATTTCTATGTTTCTATGAGCGCCAATAAAAAATGAATGACTAACGGTCTGAACCTGGTCCCATGTTGCCCTGAGAACTGAACCAGGGCTACAGGAGGGCCCAGATTTCCACTGAAACTTAAACCCGAGGGCTGGAATAAATGGTGACTTGAACTCCCTGGCAATCCCATGATGCTTTGTGCAAGACGAGAGCAGCTGGCTCTGGTGCCTTGGCCACCTTCCCATTTGGGAAATGTTTGTGGGTTGGTTTTGATAAAGATTTTTTTATTTGAAAAAAAGGTTTTTCCAAATGGTTGAAATTTTTCATTTTGATATTTTACAAAATGAAAAATTCCAGTTTTCCCAGTTCGCAATGACGTCTTGCTTCGAAATTTAAGCTAATTAGAGTTGCATTTAAAAAAAAAATTAATATGCTCAAAATTGAAAGGAAACATTGCAAAACTGTGAAGAGAAAATGCCTCCACTCATCCAAACCAAAAATTATTTTTGAATATTTGGTTCAAGAAAATTATTGAGATTTTGACTTTTCATCCCAATTTGAGATGGGAACATTTTTCGATATCTTAACATTGGTGTGAGATGCAAAATCCATTTTCTGCCCCAGCCCTGGTAATTACATGAGTGTAAAATTGCTCCTGTAGCTACACTTGGCTACTTTCCTCCTTTTCACTTCCTGCCCTAAGGCACTGCGCCGTGCTGCTGTGGGGCTGTCAGACAGCTGCCCCGCTCCACCCCCACCGTGCATGAAGGGATTTCTGTATACACTGTAAGGGCCCAATCCTGCACGGTGCTGAGACACCTGCTGTGATATGCTGGGCACCCGCCACACTCAGCAAAGTCAAGGGGAGTGGTGGGTGCTCAGCTGCTGTTAGGATCAGCTCCTTAAAGCACTGCACATTGTAAAGTATTTTTGCTGGGAACCTTAGAGCAGTAAATAGGGCTTTGTGCCATTGTCAATCAGTGTTACTGGGAGGGTGATAACAGGCCCTTACAGGAACTGGGCTGGGGAGAAATTTTGCTCGAATAGCGTTATGATTTCTATGGTCTTATCTGTATGACCACTGACAATCTTCAGCCCCTTAACAGCGAGCCTGGGGACCGGATTCTCATTTGCACTAAGCCCCTGTCCATCATGGTAACGCCCAGGGGCCTGGAAGTGGGGGTGAGTGTAATTTATGCTCCTCTAAACTCCTCTTTACATTGGTGCAAAGGGGAAGCTGTGTCATTGTCAGTAATGCCCTTGGGCTAGAAATCAGGCAGAATCTTGGCCTGTCCAGTCGTCCTTCGTCAGGCCAAACTCCTGCTTCCACTTAACGTTGCCTCAGTCAGGGACTGCAGAATTTAGCCCAGGTGGCTTCCCAAGCATGAGAGTGGGAGAGGGGAAAGGAAGGGAAGGAAGATGGTCCCCAGCATTAGAGCGTTGCCTGGAAGGGGTTTGTGATATAACGATCCCCACTTTGCTAAGGGAGTTTCAGCCAGTCAGTGCAGCCTAAAAAATGGGGTGTGGGCTAAGAAGATGCTATCAAAGCACCTAGGGAATCTCGTCTTTTCTGAGCCAATGGCTGTACTCGCTAGCCCGTGTTGCCCTCCATTGCCCACTGTTTCAGAAGGGTCACTGACAGATACGCTTTAATTCTCTGTATACGCTGTAGAGCCAGATGCAGCTCTCTAACCAGCCACGTTCCGTTCATTTTTAGCCAGTCCATTGCTAGATCCAAATGGAGGCAAGTGAGGTGTTTAGCTTCCATTGACTTTGGTAAGAGTGAGGCCCCCTGACCCGCTTAGCCATGTTTGTAAATCCCACTAGGTGCCTCTCTGCATCCTTAGGCAACTAAATACCTTTGAAAATCTGGCCCTAAGTCACTTTTGAAAATTGTATCCTTCACTGTCTTATTTCTCAAACATGGCGGAGCTTTCAGATTGATGATTAAAGGTGCAATTTAAGTCCTCCAAGACGAGACTCCAAATGTTCATTACAGGTCAGTGTTGTAGCACCAAGAAATATGATACAATAATGGACCAAACATGGAAGGCTGGGAAGAGACTTAGGTTGGGGCCATCAAAAGAACTAAGTGATTTAGGAGCATTCTCCTTTGAAAGTCAATGGGACTTGTGCTCCGAAATCAGGTGGGTTTGTTTACATAGATCATCCATGTTCTGGATGTTAAAATTATTCTAAATCATTATAGTACACCCCTGTGCCATTCGAATGCAGAGAAATTCTACAAGAAATGCTGTACCCTTTGTAGAGTCTTTAACCCACCCCTCTAGTATCTATCACCACAGCACATCCTCCTCGGAGGCGTTCCTCACTGGACATAACCGAGACACTGAACCCAGTCACTGCAGCAGTGCACTAGGTATCAGCCTTTGGGCCAGTGTGTCAGGATTTTATTTTACTTTTTTTATGAAAATGATCTTTGCCGAATATCTTGTTTTATCTTCCTTAGGTAAAACGTTTGTATTAAAATTTGGAATTGAGAAAACAGCCTCCTTTAATAGGACATCAGTGTTGAATATCTATGATAGTTTGGAGACTTTTGCTGGATTGTAATTGCATTTCCATTCACTTGTACAAAGTTATAGCCATTTTTTTTAGCATTTAGGCTGCAGAGCGTAGATGTTATCAGATTAAGTAATTTCTATGGCTGAGCTATCCAGTCCATCTGTGTCACTTGGAGACCTGACGGACACTGACTATAACGATATTTTATTTCTCCAGTGCTAGGAGTGCAGTTATTTCTGTACCAGACTCAGCGGATCCAGTTTGTTGAAGTTAGTGACACCGCAAAGATCCACTGTTCTTCCAAAGAGAAATTGGAAGGAAGTAGAATGTTTTGGTATTTGAGACGAGAAGGCGAGACACCCACCTGCATTAAGTGCTGTTTGGATGATCAAAATGTAAGTAAATTTGCTTGCAAACACGAGACACACAGCTCGACACTGGAAATCAGCAACGTCCAAAAGACTGAGTCTGGCATTTACTATTGTGCATATATAGACAGCAGCTACCTGCTTTTCGGGAATGGATCCACACTGATTGTTGGAGGTAAGGAACAATAGCTTGTTGGAGGACATTAATAACTGATTGACAAAGCATATTTCATGTTCCCAGAGCCGGATTTAGGGGCAGGTGATCCCAGTGACCCCTTGGGGTGTTGGGCTTGGAGTGTGCCAGGTTCAGGTGCTGTTTTTCCAGTTTGCGAGGGCAAAGGCGAGAAAAGCAACCCTTTGAACTAAAGGACCAGGGTTAACATTCTAAGGCTGTCACCGACTGTAACACTATTTAACACTGGTCACCCAGTGTTGGTGCACAGTTCCATTTCTTGATGTAAGTACATTTAAAAGTTAAATTTAAAAGTTTCTATTAGCTCAGAGGAAACGTATTTTTTATTTTGCTTATACAGAGCATGAATCAATACAGATTTACAGATCCTAGCATGCAAATTTATCGGCTTATATGACAGGGATAAATCATGCATGCAAAGTCGTGAAATGCGCTACAAATGCAATAAAAAATAAGGTATTCAAAAGTTTAACAAATGGAGAGGTGGGGCGCGCCTCGCCTGGGGCACCCTTTGGTCTAGGGCAGGGGTTGGCAGCCTTTCAGAAGTGGTGTGCCGAGTCTTCATTTATTCACTCTGATTTAACGTTTTCCATGCCAGTCATACATTTTAACGTTTTTACAAGGTCTCTTTCTGTACGTCTTTAATATATAACTAAACTATTGTTGTATGTAAAGTAAATAAGGTTTTTAAAATGTTTAAGAAGTTTCATTTAAAATGAAATTAAAACGCAGAGCCCCCCAGACCGGTGGCCAGGACCCGGGCAGTGTGAGTGCCACTGAAAATCAGCTCGTGTGCCGCCTTTGGCACGCGTGCCATAGGTTGCCTAGCTCTGGTCTAGGGCTAGCCCTGCATGTTTCCAGTAAAATGTAATTAGATACCATAACTAGTGATGAAGGGCTAAAGGGAAAGCATACTTTAAACCAAAAAGATCAGCTAAACATTAAATGCGATGAGTACAGAAGGAATATCATACAGATATATTTTATATCAAAAAGGTTACAACTTGAAAGTGCCAGCAAAAAACTATTGAAGTTAATCTGTGACTATTCAGGGCACCCAGGAGGGGAATATTTCCACCCTAAGAGCCATGACTGCATGAAACTATATTTCAATTTAATGAAATGTTCTCAAGAGAGCATCTCTTGATAAAAGAGCACACAATTTCCATTCTGGCTAATGTAAATATGTATTGTGCTATATTATAGTTTAGTCTTGGTGTGGTGATTTCATAGTTCCTTCTTCTTCAATAGCTTTTTTTCTTTGAATTAATGTCTTAGTGAAAGATTAACATCTTTAATCAGTCTGCAGCTCATCTGATCATCACACTGAATTCTCCACCTCCTTCTGCTCAGACAGTTATACCAACAGCAGCTGGGTGATGCTTCTGGTCCCATTTCCACATGATATTCAAGTCACTGGGACAGCGAATCTGGCCTGTGTGATCCATGGAGTGTCCAGCCCAGTCCGTGTTTCCTGGAGTGTTTCTGGGGAGCTGCAGGAACTGGGGCTGACGCGCTCATTGAAAGCAAGAGATGGATCTTTAACCCTCATAAATCACATCAGCGTCCCCATGGACACCTGGACCAGTGGGAAGAATTTCACCTGTGAAGTCAAATTCAACTCTTCTGGCAGCAGTGTGAAGAAAAGTACCAGGTATCCTGCAGGTGAGTGATATGATATTTGAGGCTAATGGAGATTCAGATGTGAAATAGGTGTCAAGTGGCCACAATCCGAGTTGCTTCTACGTAACTTTCCATCCCAGAAAGCTGGAATATTTTATGTCATAATTAAAAGTAGGCAGATTTGCAGAGAATTTGGGGAAAGCTAAACTGAGACATTAGAGAGACCCCAAGACAATGTAGCTCGGATTTCTAGAGCAGCTTTCACCCAGATTGTACCTATAAAGCACTGTAAAGAATTAAATAATAACTACTGGGGAGAGGTGAATACAGAGCTGGGATTGGAAGTTAAAACCAAAGGGTTTAATGAAAAGTTTCAAAAAAGATTCTTTCACCTCCTGATGGTCCACTGGTGTCCGCTTCCTCCACAGCCCATCCCAGCGGGTGTGTGGCGCAGACGCTGCGCTATGCAGTGGTGATTTCCCTGGTGGTGTTGATGGTGTCCCTGAGCCTGGCCTGGAGTCACTGCTGTTCTACTCCAGGTAATCAACACACTACAGTCCGCCCCAGGTGTGGAGAGGTAGCAGCAGCCCTATTAATAGTGGGGCTGATTTCTCACAAAATAATTGAAAACAGTTCTCTCAGTTCTAGGGTTACCATATTTTGTGCCTCCAAATGGAGGACACTCCACGGGGCCCCGCCCCCAGCCCCGCCCACGCCCCCGCCCCAACTCCGCCCCCTCCCCAAAGTCTCCGCCCCCTCCCCTGCTTCCCGCGAACATTTAATTCGCTGGAAGCCTGAAGCAGGTAAGGGGCGGGGGGAGGAGGAGGTGCGGCCCAGGCTGGCCCCCCCGGCGGCTCCAGCCTGGGTCGGCTCGGGCCCTGGGGTGCCGGCCCCGGCCGACCACCCCCGGCCCGCCCAGCACTGCCGGCCGGCCCCCGGCGGCCCGGCGCACCCCCCGGCCCCGCGACCCCGGACCGGCTCCCGGACCGGCCCCCCGGCTCAGCGCACCCCGCGGCTCCCGGCCCGGCGCACCCCCCCGGCCCTGCGGCCCGGCGCACCCCCCCGGCCCCGCGCACCCCCCAGCGGCCCGGCCCGGCGCACCGCCCAGCGGCCCGGCTCCGCGGCCCGGCGCGACCCCGGACCGGCTCCGCAGCCCAGTGCACCCCCCAGCGGCCCGGCCCCGCAGGCCAGGACCGGCTCCCGGCACCGCGCCCCCTGCTCCCCGCCCGGCCCCGCGCCCAGCCCAGCCCGGCCCGGCACTGCGACCCCGGCACCGCGCGCCCGGCCCGGCTCCCGGCCCGGCACCATGCCCCCGGCCCCGCGACCCCGGCCCAGCCCCGCACCGGCCCCGGCCAAAGAGGCCCCGGCCAATCCCTCCCTCCCTCCGGATTTTCCCGGACATGCCCGGCTTTTGGGGATATCCCCCCGGACGGGGATTTGAGCCCCCAAAAGCCGGACATGTCCGGGAAAATCCGGACGTATGGTAACCCTACTCAGTTCTTTCTGTTCGTCCCTATTGAACATTTATTCCTTCCTACACTCATGTAACGCAGCAGCTCTTCTGTAGAGACGAGTGCTGTATTCAGCCAGGCTCGGTGCTTGGAACCGCCAGTGCATCTGATGGCTGACACACAATTTCTATCACTCATCATTTGCGTTATCACACAGGGCAAACTTCTGCCTGAAATAAGCAGGTGAAACTCCCATGGGAATCTCTGGGCAAATTCCATTGGGATGTAACCAGTGATGTAAATTACACAGCAGAGGCCTGGTTAGCCATTCAGTTGTAACTGCACAACTCCCATTGAAGTGGGAGGATAATCTGGGCTGGGGTATAAATTGGTCAGAAAACAGCTGTAAATGGTGAAGAAAAACGGAGGCTTCAAAACAAGTGAATTTAGGATTCAGGCAGTTCTAATACCCCTGTAATTCTGCTAAGCCTGGATTTGGCCTTTTCCGTCAGTTTTGGAAATTCAGTCAAAGAGTGAAAGCAGCAGACTTAGAGGAGTTCATGGGCAGATGAAAAACTGTCTCAATCCTAAACGCCTTTTTCAGCCACGTGTTGAACTTTTAAAGCAAGATTCCCATGATGGTTTCAGTGCTAATGACGTGCACTGTTTGGACAGAGGAATTTTAATTACAGTTTAACAATCAGTTTGTAAATGTAACTGACTGTTGTGTCCAAATCCATCGAAGTTTTACTAATTAACCTTGCAGGGAGATGTCTAATGTTGCTAAATGTTGTCAAACAGGGTCAAACAGTTCATGCCCAACTGGAGTTTGATTCAAGGAATCCCAACCAGAGCAGGGAGCAACGACCAGTGAAAGGGAAAAGGGGGAAATCGTAGCCCACACGGGGATCCAAGCCTGGACACTCACAGCTGTTTCACTGCCGAGCTCAATGACAGGACCATCCTGTAAGGTGTTGACTTTCTGTAAAAGCTGTGGGTCGGTTTTACTGCTTCTTACTGCTCTTCACTGCTGCTGCATGTGGCTCCGTTCCAAAATGTAACTGAAAATTAACCCGCTCGTCCATCCGGCCTATACAGAGCAGGAAGTCACAAAACGAACCAGACCCTTGATGGTGAGAGAGATCTTGGGAAACTGTGTCTGGACGGAGCTGTGTGAGGTCAGGCTCTCTCCGCATCCCAGTCCTGGAGGGAGACTGCTGCTTTTCCTAAAGGGCTCGATCCACAGGGTCTTGGGCCAACACCCGTCTGTATTCTCTCAGTAACAATGTTTTATCAATGGGAGGGGCTCCCCCAGCCATGGAGCCTGCACATGCCGCCTGGTTTGATACTAACTCCTCGCTTTGAAGCTGTAATTCTAAATGTTGCTCATTAAAAAATACGCCACCTCCTCCCGCATGTTTCCGTTCCTTTCTCTAGCAGCTGAGATGCATGAAGCTCAGCGTACTCTACTCCAGTGGGTCTCAAACTTTTTCTTTTCCGTGTACCACTTGAAAATTGCTGAGGGTCTCGGCGGCCCACTTAATGATCTTTCCAAATGTTGTTTGTACCGTTAGCTAACTATTGTAAAGCGCTTTGGATAAAAGCGCTATATATAAAAAAAACCTTAATAATAATTAACGTTTTTTGTTCTACAAATAAAAGCACACAACTCCTATTTTAATATCCGTAGTCTTACCTTTCTAATGCGATGGATGTGCCCTCTCTCCACTGCCACGGCAGCCCCCGAGCTGGGGCTGGGAAGGAGGGGGGGTTTCTCCCCCACCACAGCAGCCCCCGAGCTGGGGCTGGGAAGGAGTGTGGGGGGGTCTCTCCCTGCCACAGCAGCCACAGAGCTGGGGCAGGGAAGCAGGGCCGAACCTCCCTGGCAGCCGCAGCCCAGGAGCTGGGAAAAGTCGCCTCTTTCTCTAGCCGCCACAGCCCCGTGCATTCCAAATTCCCCCACCCCCTCTTCTCACCCCAGTGCCCACTGCCCCCTCCCACCTACCCCCTATTTCCCCCAAGGCCACCACCTCACCTTACATGTGTGTCTTCCCCAGGGTCCAGGCACCTAATTAGTAGCCCTTCATTCTTGTGTGCAGCCACCCAGGCGCGCACCTTAGAAAGACCTATCCGTGGACCCCCTGAATGGAGCTCGCGGACCACTGATGGTCCACGAACCACAGTTTGAGAACCTCTGCTCTACTCCAGACTCATTCTGACAGTCTTTGGGCCAGATTCTGCTCTCCCTGACACGGGTGCACAGCCACAGGAACTCTGCTGATGGCAGTGGTGTTCCTCTGGTTTTACAGGGGTCACTGAGAGGAGTAGGTGGCACTTTGTATTTCATTTGGGGCCAGGCGATGAACCTCTCACTCCCATTGGGGAGACGTTAGTCACAGCAGGAGTGCCACTGAAGTTCTAGGGACTGCTCACATCTGTAACGTCTCACCCGTGTGGGTACAGGTGTTACAGTCTGACCCTTAACATCCATGTTCTGTTACTGGCTGTTAAACCAGCCCTGTGGCTCACCACAAGTGAAAACACAGGCCTGATTCTGATCTAAGTACTGACCCCAAAGCCACAGCGCGACCGGCCTTGGGCTGGGCTCCCTCTGCAGAGGGTCAGTGCTTGGATGGGAAACCTCCTCCCGTGCAGGACACAGCTTAACAAACTGAGCAGGTGACTCCATCACCCTCAATCAGCAGCAAATGCCCGTCCTGGTGATGGGGCTGTGATGGGGTGTTCACCGCCACTAGACTAGAAGGGGTTAATGAGGCTGAGAAGGGGCCAATTAAAGGGATAGGCTCCAGCTGGGGGGAACTAGGTGGATTAAGTAACCCCTGAACGCTGATGGAGCCCAGCTGAGCAGGAACAGGCGGGCTGGTATAACACCAGGAACCTGGCAGCAGAGAAGGGCTGCAGTGAGGAAGGTTACAGTCACTCTCTGGGCAGGAGAGGGGGAAAGGAGGAAGCCCGGGGCAGAGGAGAAACCCTGGGGGCCCAGGCCCTGAAGGAAGGATTTACCTAGGAGGATGGTGGAGCGAAAGCCTGAGAGAGGTGGAGGAGGAAAAGACTCGAGGAAGCCCCAGCAAGGCAGGACATTGCAGACCTTAGCTGCTGATTCAAGAGTCCCTGAACTGGAACCAGGAGTCGAGGACAGGCCCAGGTTCCCCTCCCAGCCACTGGGGAAGTGGCACAGTCAGGGCAGTGGGTGTGGTGATGACCTGGGACAGTTTGTCCTGTGGCACTTTGATAGCCTGGCAGGGGAAAAACACCCCGTGACCTGGCCAGAGGGCCAAGGCCTGACAAGGGAGCAGTCAAGCCAGGAAGAAGAAAGTGCAGAGTCCCAGAGAGCGTGTGGGGCAGCAGTGAGAACGAGATGATGGAAGGGGATGTCGGAGCTGGAAGGAGCTAATCCCATGAGCAGCCAGAAGGAGGCGCCCTAGCGGTGAGTGAATTCTGTGACAGGTGCCATGGTGCGGGCAGTGCCATGTTTGAGATGGGAGGTCTAGCCAATGCCTGACCAGCCTGCAGGCAATTCACAAATGACCCCACGTGGCTTTTTGCAAGAAGGGAGGTGTCAGCCCAGACTATGGGTCAGAGAAATGACCATGGAAGTGGTTGTATTTCAAGCAAACTCCCATCACATCATAGCACATTACAAACATGAGACTTTCTGCATTTCTCTCGCTTTCTCTTTCGTTCTTTCTTTTTGCATCTCTTGTTTTAACAAATATAGACCACTTTAGTGAGACTGCATCAGTCACAGAGGAGCGTTTCTGTTCTTGTACGTCAGAGTTGCATATTCAGTCTGAAATAGAAAAAGGAAAAATCTGGTATTATAATTAATTCTTTGTATTAGAGCAGCTTTTGCATTATAAGAATGAGCTGAGGGGTGAAAACATTATCTACTATCTTATGGGGGATAACCACCAGTTTTGGGATGTCTCTGCCCTATTTCTCAGCAGTTTGTCCTGTATTTGGTATTCTCAGTTGTGCCCACTGAGGCACGGTGACATATACACTGTAGTATTTCACCATCCCTGACCTGCAGCCACCTCTGGGGTGGAACCCAGCAGTTCTTTTATACCAACAACCCTACACAACACTTCCACTAGAAGAGCAGAGAAGAATAAATTCACATGAAACCTCAGAGAATTCAGGAGGCAATGTATAGACCCTAGGGTTGGACATTGGCCAGGACACTGGTTCTAATCCCCTGTTGTTAATACACTGTATCTTTCTGATGTGCCAAATGCTGAAAAACCAGTTTACCTGTGGGATCTGCCTCATAGGTATTGGATTCCCTCTTTGCACAGCTCTCCCTGATGGATGAAACAGGCAAAGGGACGGTTATAGGGATGTGTGATAAGTGGCTGCTTTATAGCAGACAGAGATATGACTGAGTTACCTCTGACGGGGCACTTTCTCCAGAGCAAGATCAATAGCTGGATCAGGAGAAGGATGAAAATACAGGGCAGCCCAGCATAGAGCACAATCCCACAGTCTCCTGCAGAGAGAAGAGACGCTGAGTATAGAAAACACCTATCAAACCATGGGCTGCCGATCTCTGCGTCCCATGCAATGCCATGGGCAAAGGGAGGTGTTTTCCTGGAAGCTCCGCACCCGTTGTTCTGTGCTCTGTGCAGGTGGTTCTCAACCAGGGGTACACATACCCCTGGGGGTACGCAGAGGTATTCCAGGCATTACATCAACTCATCTAGATATTTGCCTAGTTTTCCAACAGGCTACATAAAAAACACCAGCAAAGTCCGTACAAACTAAAATTTCATACAGAAAATAACTTGTTCATACTGCTCTCTATGCCACACACTGAAATGTAAGTACAATATTTATATTCCGATTGATTTATTTTATCATTATATGATAAAAGTGAGCAAGTCAGCAATTGTTCAGTAATAGTGAGCTGTGACACTATTGTATGTTTATGTCTGATTGTGTAAGCAAGTAGCTTTTAAGTGAGGTGTAGCTCGGGGGTACACGAGACAAATCAGGCTCCTGAGAGGGGTACAGTGGTCTGGAAAGGTTGAGAGTCGCTGCTCTGTGGTCTGCTGCCCTGCAGTATATGGAGGGAGCGGGACGTGCGAAGACAAGGGAGAGGGACCTTGCAAAATGATCTGTCGTGGGTATTCTGTCTCTCTTCTCTCTCCCTCCCACCCTCCGTAACTCCTCTAATGTGTAGATTATTGTATTTTGCAGTCAGATTTTAGGTGGTTCCTTTTTTCCCAGCACAGGTTTGCTGCAAGTGCCGGGCGATTAGGAAATTAAAAGGCCTTTGGGAAGGCTGGACATGCCCGTCTGTGCCACCTGGAATTTGCTTTGTTTTTCAAGGGTTTGTCTACACACAATTTTTGCCACTGACCCACGGTGAGGGATGAGGCATACAGGGGCAGCTCTATGTATTTTGCCGCCCCAAGCACGGCAGTGAGGCAGCCTTTGGCAGCTTGCCTGCGGGAGGGCTGCCAGTCCTGCGCCTTTGGCGTACCCGCTGCCGAATTGCCACCGAAGCCGCGGGACTGGTGGACCTCCCTCAGGCATGTCGCCAAAGACAGCCTGACTGCTGCCCTCGCGGCGACCCGCAGGCCGCCCCCCGCAGCTTGCCGCCCCAGGCACGCGCTTGGAGCGCTGGTGCCTGGAGCCGCCCCTGGAGGCATAAATACCCAGGTAGGCAGGTTAGATTGGATGATACAATACTGGACCTGTTTCCCTGGAGACTGTAGCATTGATGCTTCTCCCCGTGCTGTTCTCCTTGGCTGTACAAGTGCAGGTCGTCTCCTGGTTCCACGTCTCAGAAGGGATTGTCATTAGGCTCCAAACACTAAAGACCCCGTTCCCGTCTATGGCTCCAGCATCCGTCTGACCTTCAGACGCCTGCTCACCAGTGTCCCAGAGAACAGCACTCCAGGCAGGAGTGAAATCCGAGAGCAGGCAGAGCAGAGGAATGACGGGGAGAAACTCAGCATCCTCCGGGGCAGAGGGCACCAGGATGGAAAGTCTCGGCTCGGAGGCATCTAAAAGAGAGTTGAGTCACAAGAGAGATCGGAAAGAGAGTTTACCGGTAGCTGAGCTAGTCCATACCCAGTTCCTACCCCTTTCCCAGCCAGTGCAGAATGTTTTAAATGCCTAATGCTTTGTCTGTTCCAGTTGTCAGTGTTTTACACGCTGGGGTATCCACTTTTGAGGACTCCCCTGATCTGTCACTGCTCCGATGGTTGTCCTGATATGACCATCCTGGATTATTTGCTGAGTGTCAACACCCCATTCGGTTCAGCACAAAATGCAATGGAAGAGCTGGTCAGTCTGGTGGTGAGGACACCAGACCGGGAGTCAGGAGTCCTGAGATCTATGCCCAGCCCTGCCTTGCTATGTGACCTTGGAGACAAGTTCACTTCCCCCTGGCTGTGCCTCAGTTTCTCCAACCGTAAAATTAGGGAAATGATACTTACTTACATATGATATTTAGTCACCTTTGCAAGGCGCTTTGAGATCTACCTATAAAAAGCCTGATAGAGGAACCATTCTTACTTAGACATAACCGTCGGGCTAAATTTTCCTATTACGTTCATCTCATTAGTCTGAGTTACAACTTCTAGTAGTGCCTGAAATAATTCCTTGCCTTCCTTTTTATGTGCACTCTTTGGAATAATTGCAACATGTGTGGATCAAAAATATATAGATATCACTAGTCGTACATTGAATTATTACGTGCAGTTCATACTGTGCTGCTTGAGACAATGAATATCCCCCTGTATGAACACGTGTGTGGAATCATTTCATGAGGCTTGGTGAATGCCTGGAAAAGAACCTGATTAATATTAAAGTCTTAATAGGATAGCAGGGCAGGTGGAACATACCCCATGTTCTAGGCTCAGGCAGTTTCAGACTATCAAATCGGATTTCTAATGTAACATACCAACTAGAAGGCAGGGAAATAACACCTAGCACTGACACGGTGCTTTTCTTCCATAGATCTCAAAGTGCTGTCACACAGGAGAGTCATTATCCCCGCTATAGAGATGAGGAAATGGAGAGGCAGAGAAATAAAAGGTTCGATTTTCCAAATATTCCAGATGTTCAAAAGCTGGTTTTTGGTTGGAGCATTTTTAAAATCTGCCATTTCTGTAAACATCTAAATGGGAGCTGTTGGATCCGGGTGTTTTGCAAATCTCACCCTAAGTGCCCACTGATTCAGGGACAAAACCCAGGTCTCCTAATTCCCCACCCCATGTCCTGGGTCACTGCCTGGGACATGCCTTTTCCCACAAATACCTAAGGCTTAACGCTGAAATGGCAATCACTCACGACCTAGCATTGCGATATCATTATTTTGGCCCATTGGAAACTCACCTGTGACACTCAGCCTGGTCCCATTCCCGAAGTTGGGATGTAGATATATAGCAAGGCCACAGTAATACACCCCGGAGTCATTTCTTTGTACGTTACTTATAGTCAGAGAAAATGTGTTTGCCGGAATGTTCACTTTACTCGAGTATTTTCCATTTGAAGGTTGAAGTGAAGAACTCTCGTAAATCCATTGTAAACTCAGATGTTCCTTGTACCACTGAACTCTCCATACTTTTCGTGAAGGGCTACAGTCCAGCTGTGCGGTCTGTCCAGATGTCAGCCACACCTGGGCTGGGCTTTGCAGGATTTGTATCCCTTCTTCCGAGACAGCCACTATACAGGGGAAGAAAGGAGTCGGTTAATACAGTGAGCACTGGACTAGCCTGGGCTTTTGCAATACACTACACAGAGCAGGTGATCAAAGAATAACAAAAAGGTATTTCTCTGTTAAAGATTCATTTTAACTTTTCTCCATTGCTAGCCAATATTTTTGTTAGGTTTCATGTAGCCTGTGCTGGAATTAATGTAAAGTAACTACAAAAACAAACCTCAGCGTTTAGAACCGAGGGGTACAGACTTCCAGCTCCCTGCCCTATTCACCAGGCTGCGCATTCCCACTCAAGCTTAACCAAATCAATGGTAACAAACTTTTAACTAAATTGTACATGGGAGAGTCTTTTAGCAACTTGTATTTCAAATTCTCCTTTTGATCATTCTGCAGAAATGTAGAATGTAATGCAGCAGCATGAAGGAAAAGTAGATTTTTCACCCCAATCCAGAATATTAACCAGAAACTATTGTCAGGGTGTTAGTATCTGGCATTCAGGTTGTTTTAATGTAAAATATTTCATCACCTCTCTTCAGATTTCAACTGATGAACTAAAAGATGTGAATTCCTCTCTCAGCAGGTAGATATTAGCACTTTTTTGAATTGCAAAAGGTCCTTGTGCAGAAAGTTAATAGTTTTTAGTATGGTGGAAAATAAGCATGAAATAAATCAGGCTAAAATACTTACTGTGCAGACAGACTAGCATCATCCCAACTATCTGGTGGGACATCTTGTGCCTTTCTACAGAAATGAATAGGTGATGTCTGTCTGTCTCACAGCGCCTGCTAGCGAATGGATCTCTTGATGAAAGACTTTGTCACGTGGAGAGGAAAATGTTCTGTTTCCTCTTAAAGATCTGTGGGGCAACATGCATGAAAAAACAAGAGGGCCAAGATATATTGATAACCCCTTTGAAAATCTTACTCTTAGTGCCAGCAGAGCAAAACGCACGGGGTGGGGAATATTCCTTTGCCCCTAAAATCTGTTAGAGAAGAAATTCAAGCTTAGATTGGATAACAGCATGGTGTGTGTCTCAGGTGGAATATTTATGTTAGTCTTCTTATAGGCATCCAGTTATTTTTACTGCAATTCAGGTGGAATGTTTTCTGTGCTTCAGGGATTTATAAGGTCAGATGGTATTAGCATCAATAAAATGGCAGTAAACTCTCTCATTGTGGTGTATGAAAACTGTGTTAAAATTGTGATTTATAACTTTAAATTTCAGGGGGGTTTCCTGGTCCTGCTTGCTGTCTGTGGGGAAGTGTGCAATCTGGGCCTAGCAGCAGTCAGTCTGGAAAGAGCCAGTCTAGAACAAGGTGTGGTGAGTTGTGCAACAGTCGTTTAAGGAGCAGCCTGCTTTGTCTCTCTCTGGTTTTGGTTACTTTTTCTTATCATTCTGGATTTGAAGAATAAAAGTCATGTTAAATTGCAACCTTCCAGCATGAGTATTTGGTGTTTCTATTTGTACGCTGTGAACATAAGTCACCAAGAGGTATATTACATGATTTAAGCAAAGGATGGCGTAAACCAACAAACAGGTTCATTGGGCACCCTGGAAGTGGGGAAATGAGCAAACATAAAACTTGGCTTTTATGTTTAGTTATTACTGTAGATTAAGGAAAGGCCTGGAGGTGTGGGCCCACTGACGAAGGAATTGATGGGGTTAAAATATGAAAGTATGATGGAGTCATCCCACTTGGGAAAATTTGGAGCAAAATCTCCTTTTAGGACACTTATTTCAGATATGTGCATAATGCATGTTCCATAGTGTAATGTGTAAAATTGCTTACAGAGAGAACAAAGTGAAATGCCCCCTAAGAGATTCTAAATCCATCCCTTCTAAACAGTTTTCACCCACGTAATCTGGAATACGGTTCTCTCTGCAGCTTGTCTTTACCTGGAAATTAAGGCTGAGAGTTGCAAACCTCCATCAGGAATTTGGTTCCTCGGGTACATTGAGCATCCAAATTGCCCTTTTAAACCTCAGCCCCAATAAAATCCTACTGCAAATCAGGGCCAGATCCTCTGCTGAACCCACTCTCCTGTTATCCCAAGTTGATCTTCAGGCCATACATGCGGTTGTCAAGGTGCTAGCCAGGCACTCAGGGTCCAATCCCTGCTCTGCCACAGGCTCCATGTGTGACCGAGGGCTGGTCACTTACATCCCAATGACTTTCAAGCCTTAGTCCCTGTTGAAAGTGGGACTTTGCCTCCCAATCACTTACGGGCTTTTGAACATGTTACCCCAAGTCTCTCTGGGCCTCCACTCCCCAGCTGTAAAATGGGGATAATTCCTCCCTACTCTGCAGCAGGGTGGTGAGGATAAAAAAGTACACAGCGAGATTAACAGAGGTTTGCTGAACTGGGGGCCTAGTGCCATAGATGTGCTTTGTACAGGTGTATTGGCATCATCCCATGCAAATGTATGCAACACATACAGAATGGGAAGAGACTGTCTAGGAAGGAGTACGGCAGAAAGGGATCTAGGGGTTATAGTGGACCACAAGCTAAATATGAGTCAACAGTGTGATGCTGTTGCAAAAAAAGCAAACATGATTCTGGGATGCATTAACAGGTGTGTTGTGAGCAAGACACGAGAAGTCATTCTTCCGCTCTACTCTGCTCTGTTAGGCCTCAGCTGGAGTATTGTGTCCAGTTCTGGGCGCCGCATTTCAAGAAAGATGTGGAGAAATTGGAGAGGGTCCAGAGAAGAGCAACAAGAATGATTAAAGGTCTTGAGAACATGACCTATGAAGGAAGGCCGAAAGAAATTTTCAAACATACCTTAAGATTACTGCCCCCAGTCACACTTAACTGATACAAATTCCTTTTATACTTAATCTTCTTCTGTACAAGTCTATTAAAAGCCAAGACAAAGACAAAGTGACTGTCATAGTTTTGATTTTATTTCTACGTTATGTTTTATAAAAACAAATTGAAACCAAGGTTAGAAAACCACAGGCTACAGGACAAACAGCCGTGTTTGCTGCAAAGGGCCAATCCTTTAAAAATAGATCAGAACTGGCTGCTCGGAAAGTTGCACTTGCTGCTGTGGTCAGTTTCAGCCCACGTCTTTTGCCACTTTTCTTTTGTTTGTTGTTCGGTTACCAAGGAAGTGTAAACAGCTCCCCCCAGTTCATCTGCAGCCAGGGGACGGTTAGAGCAAAGGTGAAGCAGAACAGTCCATGAAATTACTGCAGAAACCGGGATTTACCATTCAGCAGTGTGAAACAAAGTAAATGTTACAGCACAAACCAGAGACATTGAGAAAATAGATCAGTCACTAATTATCCACTGTGCAGTGTTGCCTAGTGGATAGAGCACTGGACAGAGACGTGGGTTCTATTCCCAGCTCTTCTGCTGGGTTATTTTAGGTAAGTCACTTCCCTGCTCTGTGCCTCAGTTTCCACATCTGTAAAATGGATATAAGATTACTGACTTCCTTGGTAAAGTGCTTTGGGATCTACTCATGATGTGCACATTCTTTGGCTCCCTTTTATGATAATAATTCCAGGCACAAGTAACAAAGCTACCCCAATAAGGGGATTAATCATGGTGTATTGTGCTGCATGAAGTGTTTGCAGTGCACCCACAATGCACCTTACAGCCCCACAAACTCTGGGCTAACAAGGCCAGACCCTGTGTTCCTGGTGCATCCAGCACCATTCCACTCGAATCAATGGGAAGTTGGGGTGTACTAAAATGTGGGATCAGAAACAGCCCAGTTTGGAGGCAGCTTGAGCTGTTCTAGAGTCTGGAAATTCAGCCACAGGGATTTCCTGGTCTCATTTCTCAAGCGAGCCGCACTGTGAGCGTTCAGGATTCCCTTAAAGACCTCCAAGGGCCAGATCCTCAACTAGGGTAAATCAGTGTCAGTTCATTGGCATCAGTGGAGCGATGCTGATTCACAGCAGCTGAGGATCTGGTCCCAAATTACTGTTCAGTATCATGTTGTCAAGCAATAAGGTGCAGCGGTGGGCAAAATACTGAGGCCGCAGGGAGAAGCCCGTTTCTCAGCTGTTCATCACCCACAGCAGGGGCCACACTTCCAGAAGAGCCCAGCTCCCATTCAGGATACGTCTACAAAGCAGCCAGGAGGGTCACTGCTCAATGCAGTGCCCTGAAAAATAGCAGTGTGGCCACGGCGACACAGGTGGCAGCTTGGGCTGACGTCCCAAGTACAATTCTGCCCGAAATCCTGGACATGTACTTGCACAGCTGGGCCGAGCTACCGCCCATGTCCCTGTGGCCACACTGCTATTTTCACCACACTAGCTCGAGCAGAGCTGACGCATGTCTGTCTACCTGGGCTGGGAACTACCCTGCCAGCTGCAGTGCGGACGTACCCTTAGGCACCTCAATAAGGGCCAGATTTGTACAAGTGCTCGGCTCATTAGATGCCCATTGGCTCCTGAACTCTTGGGAATCCAGCCGTAAGTGTGCCAGTGGGGGCTGAGCACAGTTGAAAATCGTGCCATTCGTTCAGTGCCTTAATGGGAGCTGGGCTCTTTAAAAATCTGGCCCAATGGTGGGTGCTGATCCCTTGGGAAAATCATTTGCAATAGGCAGCAGGGTGCAATGCTGTCTACACAATCGCACCTTTAGCCAGTGTGATCTGCAGCAGTCTGACCCGTCGGAAAGCCCTGGTACCTGCTGTCTCTGCACTAGACATTCTTCTGTGTTGAACTATCTCAGGCATATTCTACATTGTGCCACATCCTAATAGTTATTTTGTTATTCTGAATTGTTCTAATACGTCCATATTTGATTCAAATGCAGCAACAGCCGACAAGAAATAAATTGTCCCCAAAGGGTTCTTTAAGAAGCCTCGGTGAAAAGCACCTATCACCACAGCACAGCCCCCTCAGCAGTTCCGATCAGGAGGTTGAACCCTTTGCATTCGAGCAGCTTGCCAGACAGATGCTTTAGATTTCATCTTTCAGGATCTTGTTTGTAACGATCATGCTGGTCACCAAATATCTGCTTTGGTCTTTCATGGGTAAAGCTTTTGCTGTAGTCGTATCCTTAAGCTTTAGAATTGAAAAAGGAGCCTTTTCAATAAGGCTTTCACGATGTCTGGTAGCTTAGGACAGTTCTGCTGCAGTTTAGATGCTCTTCCATTTACTCTTGCACAATGGAATCTGATTGCATTTGGTTTAATTCTGAACAATCCAGTTTATTTAGGGCAGACTGTGACCTGCTGAAAATTGACTCTAATAACGCAACCTCTTTTCTTCCTGCAGTGGTACGAGTGCAGGGATATCTGCACCAACCTCAGCCGTTCCTGTTTGTGAACATTAATGATACGGCGAAGATCCAGTGCTCTTCCAAAGAACAATTTTTAGAAGGAGGTGTGACAGTTCAGTGGTACAGGAGACGAGAAGGCGAGGCCCCCATGTTAATTAAGAGATGCTCAGATGATCAAAATGTAAAAGTTGCTTGCATATCGGAAGGACACAACTTGACACTGGCAATCTACAATGCCCAACGGAATGACTCTGGGGTTTATTACTGTACCGATTCGTACATCATCTTGACTTTTGGCAACGGATCCACCCTAATTGTTGGAGGTAAGGAAACAGAACTGGATGATTAGGAAAGAAATGGAATGACAATGCTGACATGGTTCATGTGCACGTTAAAATGTAAAAGGTGCTGTGATTGTTTATCAAAGATTGAATTGTTAGAAGACAGACTGTCTGAATCCAAAAAAAGCGAGTAAACTTTGGTTGCTGAAAGAACAGAAAAATATATTTTGCACAAATAAAATATGAAATTAGTGAAAATGAACTCCTTGAAGATTTTCTGTCATATTCCTGTTCAGGGCACACGCTGGGAATCTTTTTAACCTAAGAGGCATGTTCAAATGACACAATACTTTGAAATTGGGAAATGTTCTTAGGACTGCATCAGTTTCTAAGATAGCACATTTTCCCTTCTGCTAAGTGCAAATAAATATGTGTTTAGTTTGGGCTGGATTTCATTTCATTTGTCAGTTTCTTCATATTTTCCTATTGTACAACACATTTATCCTTTGAGCTACTTTCATCTTGTACGAGTAACCCCCTGAATCAAACTGCAGCTCAGATGAGCGTCACACTGAACTCTCTGCTTTATTCTGCTCAGACAGTTACACCACCAGCAGTTGGGTGCTGCCTCTGGCTCCATCTCCCCACGGCCTCCTCTCCCCTGGGACGGCTGATCTGGCTTGTGTGGTCCATGGAGTGTCCAACCCAGTCCAAATTTCCTGGAGTATTTCTGGGGATCTGCAGGAACAGGGGCTGACGCGTTCGCTGAAAGCAAAGGATGGCTCCTTGGTGTTCATAAATCACATCAGTGTCCCCGTGGCCACCTGGACCAGTGGGAAGAATTTCACCTGTGATGTTAAATTCAACTCATCTGGCAAGAGTGTTAAGAAAATTGCCAGGTATATGGAAGGTGAGTGATTTTATATTAGCTTCTGGGAGTAGAGGGGAGTAAGATCGATAGCCCAGTGAGGGCTTTGCCCATGACTCGGACTCCGAGGCGCTATGATAATTATGACGGTAATTAGACATGTAAAGTGTCCATGGTCAGAGCTACTTTAACGCAATTTGCAATTAGAGAAAGTTGTGAAATGTCGGGTAATATGTAGGAGCCGGCAGAGCTGCAGAGAACTTTGGGGAAGGAGGAAAGGGGACTTGCAGTGCTCACAGACAGTGATTTTCAATAGAAACTGACATGCCAACCGTAGCTGTAAAGCACCCTACCGAGTTAAACGACAGCCAGTGTCAGAGGGAGAAGGGAACAGAGGCGCTTGAGGGTGCAGAGAGCTGTTTCCTGGTGAGATGTGGAGAGGCGATGAGGTGAGTAGAGACCTACAGGGAGGACTTTGTAGATGGCAGAAGGTGCAGAGAAGATTCTGATTACAGGAGAAATCATCGGCCTAATGCCAAGGGCACAGCAGAGAGACTGAACGGTGCTGAAGTCTCCTGTATCCTCGCTCCTCACGGGCTAAGGTCCGTGGTGAAATGGGGTCAGGAGGGAAGAGCTGGATGTGGTGTCATCACAACCCTCTTGGCTCGAGTCAGCCACTACTTGTGTCTGTTTTTGTTTCCTCCACAGCCCCTGCCAGTGAGTGCTCACATTACATTGTGCCCCTTGCGGCTGGGGCTGGTCTGCTGCTGCTGCTGGTGTCTCTGAGCCTCGTCTGGACCCTCTGCCCTTCTACTCTAGGTAAGAAACACAGCCCAGACACTCTCCTGCAGAGAGAAATCCTACTCCCCTGCTTGCTACTGGGGACTGCAACGGTCCCGTCCAACACATGAACATGCTGCAAATGTCACAACTACCAGCACTGATCTCAAAATGTTTGTTTTCTGAAACTTGAATTTCCTGTGTCGGGAGAACGGCTTTGTTCTCAGTGACAAAGGGAGCGATGTAGAAAGGCTTCTACTGCCCATGGCCCAGGGACCTTGTCTATAGCTTACAAAGAGCACTAGCCTTTCTGATGAGCCTCTCTCCATGTGCCATGCATGGTGGTGCCCTGCGCACCCACATTAGTCAATGAACTACAGCTGAGGGAGTGACCGTGGAAGAGGAACTTTTACTGTTGTCTTTGTTTGTTCCAGGATTCAAGCCCAGGATCTCAGCACCCCCAGCTTCAGAGGAGCACCAGGTACGTCATGTTACAAACGATCTGGTCTAAATCAATGTTTGCAGTGTTTGTTGTAGCCGTGTTGGTCCCATACTAGAGAGACAAGGTGAGTGAGGTAATATCTTTTATTGGACCAACTACTCTTGGTGAGGAAGACACACTTTCGAGCTTACACAGAGCCCCTCTTCACGTCTGGAACACGTAATCAGAGTATCAGTCAATGTGTCTCTCCGCCATTTCTAGTCCCTCAGCCCAACTTCAAATATTTCACACTTAAACTGATTGATCTTGAAGCAAAGGTGAAAGTCGGGTCTAACTGTTGGAATAGCAGAAGGGGAAGAAGGAGCCTTAGTGCTACCTCTGGTACCAATTTACTGTGGGATAGTGGGCAAGTCACTTACTGCTCTGTGACTCAGTTTCCCTCTGTGTAAAAAGTGGTTAACTAGACTTACTGTGCAAGAATGAGGAGAACTTTAATGTTCTATTGTTGCTGACCGTACCCTTTACAGATAAAGAGCTATAAGAAATTATATTTATAAGGCACATGAAGATTTTCCTGTGACAGGTGTTATGGACCTAATCCAAAGCTCAGTGATCTCAGTAGGAGACTGTCCATTTATATGGGGTTTGGACCTGGCAAAGTCAGAATCCAGCGCTGGTTTCCATTCTGATAACACGCACAGTTTATAGGACAAGCAGGAGAATCAGAGATGAGGGAATTTTTCATCAGGCTAAACTCACTTGGATGTTTGGTTCTGTCTCACCCTGTATCCCTTCATTTTACAAGGAGGGGCTAATTTTTCTAACTGTCACCAAACAGGGTGGGATCTTATACGCTCATCTGGATTTTGATTCGCGGAATCGCAAGGGGCGCACGATGCAGCGACCGGCCAGAGGGAAACGTGTAAAGCCCTGAACTGTCTAGTGCAGTGGAATCCACACGTGGGAACTGATGGCTGGTTCTCTGCTGATCGGACGTAGCAGCTGGAAGAAGGCTCTGTCTCCGTCTCCTTTCTTTTTTATTTTCTCCCCTTCTCTGTTTAGAATAAAAAGCTCAGAAGATCCCCACAGAGTCCAGCCTCATGAGGTGGGAAATCTCCTTTTGGGATATAAAGGCATCATGGCGTAGATGACTTTACACGTCACTTGTGTATTCGATTGGAAGCTCTTTGGGGCAGGGACTGTCTCTTTGTTCTGTGTTTGTGCAGCACCTAGCACAATGGGGCCTACTCCATAACTGGGGCTCCTGGGTGCTATGGTAACACAATCATCATCATCCTCCCCGCATCTTTATACGGACCCGAACACAGCTGAACGGCTGTGGCTTCCCTGCACAGAGTGAGGCCGGATGACAGAAGCCTGCAGAGGGGACGTGCAGCCCGTGTATACGTCACAGCTCCCAGCTCCCCTGATCCTCAGCAGGCTCGTGCTCCCTTTGCAGTAACGTTACATGGATGTGCAATGGGATTGTGAAGGGGCAGGATGGATGCAGGAGGAGCTGGGAGGGATGAGAATCTCTCCTCAGGCCAGGACTGGAGCTGCTACCCCAGTGCTACCTCCACAGGCGGCTGCTGCTTTCCCCCATGGGCGAGATTCACAGCCCCCGTGTGCCAGCCCCTCTGCACCATCTAACAATCACAACACCTTATCAATGACTGGAGCTCTCCTGGTGCATGACCCTGCCTGTTTGCATCACAACGTGTTGTTCTTCAAGCTGTCATTCGAACTGTCACTCATTAAAAAGGGACGGCCATCCTATTAGTGAAGTTTGTGTTGTCTTCATTACCTGTTCAATGCATCAAGCTCAGGTTATTGTGTAATAAGAAAGGTGCCCTCGTCAATCCTTTGGGCCAGATTCTGCTCTGTTTGCCAGTAGTGTAAACCTCTAGGAGCTCTGTTGCAGTCAGTGGAGTTACTCCAGATTGACACCGGTGTCTCTGAGAGCAGAATCCGGCCCTTTCTATCCCACTTTACATCTGTGTTTCTTTTGATGGATGATGCAATGAATGTGTTAACACATGACTTGTTACACACACACCTTCAAACATGGCGGATGGTGATCAATTGTTCTTCATTTCCACTAAAGGCAGGGCAAGTTATGGGCTTAGTCTGCCGCAAGGGAGATTTAGGTTACATGTTAGGAAAAACTTTCTAACTCTAAGGTTAGTTCAGCTCTGGAATAGATTGTGAAATCCCCGTCACTGGCAGGTTGAACAAACACCTCTCAGGCATGGTCTAGCTTTACTTGTCCAGACCCCTGTGCTGAGGCAGGACCTTGATGACTTGTCAACTTCCCCTATAGCCTGACATGTCTGTGATTCTCTGAGCGCCAATAAAAAATGAATGACTAAGGGCCTGAATCTGATCTCATGTTACCCTGAGAACTGAACCCAATGGGGCTGCAGGAGGGCCCTGATTTCCATTGAAACTTAAACCCGAGGGTTGGAATGAATGGTGACTTGCAGTCACTAAGGAAGCTTTCAGCAAGACGAGAGCGGCTGGCTCTGGTTCCTTGGCCAACATCCCATTTGGGATATTACTAGAGCTGGTCAGGTCTTTAGAAGGAACATTTCTTGGTCAGAAAATGCCCATGTGTTGAAATGGAGGGTTTTTTCCCCTATGGGAAAGGGGTGAGCTTTGACTTTCCAGAAAGTTTCAGAATTGAAACATGAACCAATCCGGTTCTCCAGTTCAAAACGACGCCTTGCTTAGAAGTTTAAGCTGGTTATTGCTGAAAGAAAATGGAACAGAGTCCAAATTTTAGATGGTCCAAATTGAAAGGAAACATTTCAAAATTATTCAAACAAAACGCTTCCTTTCACCCAACCCAGAATGATTTTTGGTTCCAGAAAAATTTTTGAGACTTTGATTATTTCCTCCTAGTTCATGACAGGAAAAGTTTTCGATATCTTGAAAATGTGTGTGGGGTGGGAAATCCATTTTCTGCCCAGCCTGGTAATCACACGAGTGTAAAATGTAGCTGCAGTTGGCTACAGGGCTCCTTTTCACTTCCTGCCCTAAGGCACTGCGCAGTGCTGCTGTGGGGCTGTCAGACAGCTGCCCCGCTCCACCCCTACAGTGCATGAAGGGATTTCTGTATACAGTGTAAGGGCCCAATCCTGCACGGTGCTGATGCACCGACTGTGACACACTGGACACTCACCACACTCAGCAAAGTCAAGGGGAATGGTGGGTGCTCTGCGGCTTTTAGGATCAGCTCCTATGTTCAGTTACTTTAAGCACTGCACATTGTAAAGCAGTGTGTTCAGATCTCTCGAGCAGTAAATAAAGCATTGTGCCATTGTCATCAGTGTTACTTGGAGGTTTATAACAGGCACTTTTTTTTATAAGGGACTTTGCTGAGGAGACATTGTGCTCGAATAGTGTTATGATTTCTGTGGTCTTCTCTGTACAACCACTGACAACATTCAGCCCCTTAACAGTGACCCTGGGGACCTGATTCTCATCTGCATTAAACCCTTTTCCACCATGATAACGCACCGGGGCCTGGAAGTGGGTGTCAGTGTAATTTCTGCTCCTCTAAACTCCTCTTTACATTGGTGCAAAGGGGAAGCTGTGTCATTGTGAGTTACGCCCTTGGGCTAGAAATCAGGCAGAATCTTGGCCAGTCCAGTCGTCCTTCGTCAGGCCAAACTCCTGCTTCCACTTACCATTGCCTCAGTCAAGGACTGCAGGATTTAGCCCAGGTCGCTTCCCAACAATGGGAAGGAGGGAGTGAAAGGGAAGGAAGGAAGAAGTAAGATGGTCCCAAGCATTAGAGAACTGCCTGGAAGGGGTTTGTGACAGATCAATCCCCACTTTGCCAGGGGAGCTGCAGCCAGTCAGTGCAGTCTCAGAAAATGGGGTGCGGTCTAAGGAGACGTGGACAAGTAACCTACGGAATCTGGTCTTTTTTGAGTCAATTGCTCTATTCGCTAGCCCATGTGCCAAATGATCGTTACATGTCTGTGTTGTACCAACACGAAATATGATCCATTAAACCAAACATGAAGGCTGGGGAGAGATGTACGTTGCGATTCTCAGAAGACCTTAGTGATTTAGGAGCATTCTTCTTTGAAAGTCAAAGGGACTTATGCTCCGAAGTCATATCGATTTGTTTCTATAGATCATTCATATTCTGGATGTTTAAATTTATTCTCAATCATTATATACACTCCTGTGCCATTGGACTTCAGAGAAATTCTACAAGAAATGCTGCAGCTTCTGTAGATTCTTTACCCCACCCATCTAGTGTCTATCACCAGAGCACATCCTCCTCGGAGGCGTTCCTCACTGGACAGAACCGAGACACTGAACCCAGTCACTGCAGCAGTGCACTGGGCATCAGCCTTTGGGCCGGTGTGTCAGGATTTTGTTCGACTTTTTTTAGCAAAATGATCTTTGCCGAGTATCTGGTTTTATCTTCCTTAGGTAAAACTTCTGCATTAAGCTTTGGAATTGAGAAATCAGCCTCTTCAGTGTTGAATATCTATGATATGTTTGGAAACTTTTGCTGGATTTTAATTGTATTTCCGTTCACTTGTACAAAGTTAGAGCAGCTTTTTTTAGCATTTAGGCTGCAGAGCGTAGATGTTATCAGAGTAACTAATTTCTATGGCTGAGCTATCCAGTCCATCTGTGTCACTTGGAGACCTGACGGACACTGACTATAACAATATTTTATTTCTCCAGTGCTAGGAGTGCAGTTATTTCTGTACCAGACTCAGCGGATCCAGTTTGTAGAAGTTAATGACACCGCCAAGATACACTGTTCTTCCACGGAAAACTTGGAAGGAGGAGGATTGAAAGTGTTTTGGTATTTGAGAAGAGAAGGTGAGACTCTAACATGCATTAAGCGCTGTTTGGATGATCAAAATGTAAGTAAATTTGTTTGCAAACACGAGACACGCAGCTCGACACTGGAAATCAGCAACGTCCAAAAGACTGAGTCTGGCATTTACTACTGTGCCTATAAATACAGCAGCTACCTGATCTTCGGGAATGGATCCACGCTGATTGCTGGAGGTAAGGAACCATAGATTGTTTAAGGAGATTAATGACTGACTGACAAAGCATATTTCATGTTCCCATTCAAATGTAACAAGATATCACAGCTATCGATGAATGGTTTAAAGGAAAGTATATGTTAAGCCAAAAAGATCAGCTAAACATTAAATATTATGGGTGCACAAGGGATATAAAACACATGCAAGTTTTAACATATTTAGTTATAAAATGTAAGTGCTGAAAATAAACTATTGAAGTTTCTCTGAGACTGTTCAGGGCATCCAGGAGGGGAATATTTCTAACCTAAGAGCCATGACTGCATGAAACAGAATTTTGAGTTAATGAAATATTTATAAAATTTATAACGTTGCACACAATTTTCCTCCTGGCTAGTGCAGATATGTATTGCACTACATCCTAGTTAGTGGTTGTGTGGTGATTGAATCTTTCCTTCTTCAATAAATATGTTTCTTTGAATTGATGTCTTAGTGACAGATAATATGCACTGTTTTTGTAGCCATGTTGGTCTCAGGATATCAGAGACAAGGTGGGTGAGATAATATCTTTTACTGGACCCATTTCTCTTGGTGAGAGAGACAAGCTTTCCAGCCACACAGAGCTCTTCTTCAGGTCTGGGAATGACACACTGAGTAAATTCCCAGACCTGAAGAAGAGCTCTGTGTGGCTCGAAAGCTTCTCTCTCTCACCAACAGAAGTTGGTCCTGTAAAAGGTATTACCTCACCCACCTTGTCTTATGGAAGATTAACATCTTTAATCAGTCTGCAGCTCATCTGACTATCACACTAAATTCTCCACCTCCTTCTGCTCAGACAGTTATACCAACAGCAGCTGGGTGATGATTCTGGTCCCATTTCCACGTGGCAGTCAAGTCACTGGGACAGCAAATCTGGCCTGTGTGATCCATGGAGTGTCCAGCCCAGTCCATGTTTCCTGGAGTGTTTCTGGGGAGCTGCAGGAACAGGGGCTGACGCGCTCATTGAGAGCAAGGGATGGATCTTTAACACTCATAAATCACATCAGCGTCCCCATGGACACCTGGACCAGTGGGAAGAATTTCACCTGTGAAGTCAAATTCAACTCTTCTGGCAACAGTGTGAAGAGAAGTACCAGGTATCCTGCAGGTGAGTGATATGATATTTGAGGCTAATGGAGATTCAGATGTGAAATAGGTGTCAAGTGGGCACAATCCGAGTTGCTTCTACGTAACTTTCCATTCCAGAAAGCTGGAATATTTTATGCCATAATTAAAAGTAGGCAGATTTGCAGAGAATTTGGGGAAAGCTAAACTGAGACATTAGAGAGACCCCAAGGCAATGTAGCTCGGATTTCTAGAGCAGCTTTCACCCAGATTGTACCTATAAAGCACTGTAAAGAATTAAATAATAACTACTGGGGAGAGGGGAATTAAAACCCAAGGATTTAATGAAAAGGTACAAAAAAGCTCCTCACAGTCCACTGGTGTCGGCTTCCTCCACAGCCCATTCCAACGAGTGTGTGGCGCAGACGCTGCGCTATGCAGTGGCAATTTTCTTGGTGGTATTGATGGTGTCTCTGAGCCTGGACTGGAGTCATTGCTGTTCTAATCCAGGTAATCAACACTCTATAGTCCGTCCCGGGTGTGGAGACGTAGCAGCAGCCCTGTTAATAGTGGGGCTGATTTCTCAGAAAATCACAAAATTTGAAAACAGCTCTACCAGTTCCTTCTCTTTGTCCCGCCTGAACATTTATTCCTTCCTACACACCTGTAACGCAGCAGCTCTTCCATAGAGACGAGTGCTGTATTCGGCCAGGCTCGGTGCTTGGAACTGCTATTACATCTGATGGCTGAACACGCTAGTTCTACCATTCATTGTTTGCGTTATCGCACAGGGCAAACTTCTGCCTCAGATAAGCAGGTGACACTCCCATGGGAATCTCTGGGCGAATTGAGTTGGGATGTGACCAGTGATGTAAATTACACAGCAGAGGCCGGGTTAGCCCATCAGTTGTAAATGCACAACTCCCATTGAAGTGGCAGGATAATCTGGGCCTGGGTATAAATTGATCAGAAAACAGCTGTAAGGGGTGAAGAAAAACTTTAATTTCCTCTAATGAGCCATTGACTGGGTCTTCAAAACGAGTGGATTTAGGATGCTGATGGTTCCAATGCCCCAGTAATTCTGCTAAGCCTGGATTTGGCCTTTTCTGTCTTATATGAAAATTCAGCAAAAGAGCGAAAGCCGCAGACCCAGAGGAGTTATTGGGTACATGGAAAAACTGTGTCAGTCCTAAACTCCCTTTGCAGTCAACTGCTGGACTTTTAAAGCAAGATTCCCATGATCATTTCAGTGCTAACGACGTGCACTGTTTGGATAGTGGAATTTTAAATAAAGCTTAACAATCGGTTTGTAAATGTAACTGATTGTTGTGTCCAACTCTATCAAAGTTTGGCTAATTAACCTTGCAGGGAGGTGTCTAATGTTGCTAAATGTTGTCAAACAGGGTCAAACAGTTCATGCCCAACTGGAGTTTGATTCAAGGAATCCCAACCAGAGCAGGGAGCAGCGACCAGTGAAAGGGGAAAGGGGGAAATCGTAGCCCACACGGGGATCCAAGCCTGGACACTCACAGCTGTTTCATTGTCGAGCTCAATGACAGGACCATCCTGTAAGGTGTTGACTTTCTGTAAAAGCTGTTGGTCGGTTTCACTGCTTCTTACTGCTCTTCACTGCTGCTGCATGTGGCTCCGTTCCAAAATGTAACTGAAAATTAACCCGCTCGTCCATCCGGCCTATACAGAGCAGGAAGTCACAAAACGAACCAGACCTTTGATGGTGGGAGATTTCCTAGTGTGATATGAAAGACGTTGTCCTACAGGTATCTTGGCAACACATTGGTGCGTTTCTGGACAAATCTCACCCCTCTGTGGGTGCAGAGGGTCCCAGACCGCAGGAGCAGTGCGGTGTCACTTCGTAAAGGGGCGGGATTGCAGGAGCCTGCGCGTCACCGACGTGCTCCCTGTGCACTCCAGAGCTTGGCTCTCTGCTCAGTGTGACCCCAGGGAGAGGGATGGGGTTGGCAGGGAGTGAATCTGCCACTGCACCAATCCTCTAGACAACAGCCCCTGTGGAGCTGGGGCACTAGGGCCACAGAGCCTGCTCCAGCCCTGTCGTTGGGGTGGCTCCACCACCGTTCTGTGACCCATGAAGGAGACGATTCCTCGCCTCTTCCCCCCTAGAGATCTCGAGCTCAGTTACTCAGGCTGGTAACAGGAGTTGGGGCTCAGGCCTGCCTTACTCACACAGGCCGTCACAGTGAACTCAGCTACTATCATGTCTAAGCCGAGCCCTTGGTGATTTAAAAAGAGGAGGTGGGAGGTTGTACCCATGAGAAACTGAACATCCACCCGACTGGGTGTGTCACTCCGGTGTGTTACCGGTGGCAGAAAAGGGACGAGAAAAACCCAGATGCAGAACCAGCCTTGGCCCCCTGACGCACACAGCAGATGGAAGGGGCAGAACCAGACTGAAGTGACACTTTCCAGTTGGGTGGAGACTGCTTCCTAGGAGCTGCCATCAGCAGGACCGTGCCGCCTGGCCAGCAGTATCGTTCCATGGTGTGAGGGGAGATTATAAATGGGAAACTGTGTCTGGACGGAGCTGTGTGAGGTCAGGCTCTCTCCGCATCCCTGTCCTGGAGCAGCTACTCCAATGAATTCCTTGGGAGACTGCTGCTTTTCCGTCTATCTTCTCTCAGTAACAATGTTTTATCAATGGGAGAGGCTCCCCCAGCCATGGAGCCTGCACATGTCGCCTGGTTTGATCCTAACTCCTCGTTTTGAATCTGTAATTCTAAATGTTGCACATTAAAAAAATACGCCACCTCCTCCCGCATGTTTCCATTCCTTTCTCTAGCAGCTGAGATGCATGACGCTCAGCATATTATATGTGACAGGTGACTTCTTACAGTCTTTGGGCCAGATTCTGCTCTCACTGACGCTGGTGTATACCAGTAGAGAGGAACTCTGCTGAAGGCAGTGGAATTACTCTGGGTTTACAGGGGTCACTGAGAGCAGTAAGTGGCCCTTTGTATTTCATTTGGGGCCAGGCGATGAACCTCTCACTCCCTCTGGGGAGCTGTTATTCACAGCAGGGGTGCCACTGAAGTTCCAGGGACTACTCACATCCATAACTTCTCACCAGTGTGGATACAAGTGTTGCAGTCTGACCCTTAACATCCATGTTCTGTTATTGGAAGCCTAACCAGCCCTTTGGCTCCTCGCGAGTGACAGTAAAAATGTGAAAACACAGGCCTGATTGTGATCAAGTATTGACCCCAAAGCCACAGCACGACCGGCTTTGGGCTGGGCTCCCTCTGCAGAGGGAGGTTCACAAACTGAGCAGGTGACTCTATCACCCTCCATCAGCACCAGTTGCCCTGGTGATAGGGGATGTGATGGGGTGTTCACCCCACACTAGCCTAGAAGGGGTTAATGAGGTTAAGAAGGGGCCAACTAAGCAGGTAGGCCCCAGCTGAGAGGAATTAAGTGGCCTAAGTAACCTCTGCCCGATCATGGAGCCCAGCTGAGCAGGAGCAGGTGGGATTGGTATAAATCCAGGAACCCGGCAGCAGATAAGGGCTGTAGGGAAGAAGGCTGCAGTCACTCTCTGGGCATGAGAGAGAGAAAAGAGGAAGCCTGAGGGCAGAGGAGAAACCCAGAGGACCCAGGCCCTGAAGAAATGTTTTATCTAGCAGGGTAGTGGTGTGGTGAGAGAGGCAAAGGAGGAAAAGGCTCAGGGAAGCCCCAGCAAGGCAGGACATTGCAGACCTTAGCCACTGACTCCAGGATCCCTGACCTGGAACCAGGAGCAGAGGACAGGCCCAGGTTCCCCGCCCAGCCACTGGGGAAGTGGCACAGTCAGGGCAGTGGGTGTGGTGATGACCTGGGACAGTTAGTTCTGTGGCACTTTGACACCCTGGCAGGGGGAAAACACCCAGTGACCTGGCCAGAGGGCCAAGGCCTGACGAGGGAGCAGCCAAGCCAGGAAGAGGAAAGTACAGAGTCCCAGAGAGCGAGTGGGGCTGCAGCGAGAACGAGATGATGGAAGGGGGTGTTGGAGCTGGAAGGAGCTAATCCCATGAGCAGCCAGGAGGAGACGCCCTAGGGGTGAGTGAACCCTGTCACAAGGCGCTACGGTGGGGGAAGTGACATGCTTGAGATGAGAGGTAAATACAATGTCCCATGCATCTGCAGGCAATTCACAAATGACCCCACGTGGCTTTTTGCAAGAAGGGAGGTGTCGGTCCAGACTATGGGGTCAGAGAAGTGACCGTGGAAGTGGTTGTATTTTAAGCAAACTCACATCACCTCATAGCCCATTACAAACATGAGACTTTCCATATTTCTCTCACTTTTGTTCTTTCTTTTTTCATCTCTTGTTTTAAAAAATATAAACCACTTTTGTGAGACTGCATCAGTCACAGAGGAGCGTTTCTGTTGTACGGCAGAGTCGCATATTCAGTCTGAAACAGAAAAAGGAGAGAGACGATATTCTTATTAATTCTTTGAATTAGAGCAGCTTTTGTGTTGTAAGATTGTGAGAAACCTATATCAATGGTGCAGATTCCTCAGTTGTTGTCTTTTGTCCTGTGTGCAGGGTTTAGTGTGAGTGTGGCTGGATGCTGTTGGTGGCCTGTGATACACATGAGGTCAGACAAGATGATCTGGTGGTCCTTTACAGAAATATACACCACACTATTTCATCATGCCTGACCTGCAGCCACCTCTGGGGTGGAACCCAGCAGTTCTTCTATACCAACAACCCTCCACAACACTTCCACTGGAAGAGCAATGAAGAATAAATTCAAATGAAACCTCAGACAATTCAGGAGGCAATGTATAGACACTTGGGTTGGACATCGGCCAGGATACTGGTTCTAGTCCCCTGTTGTTAAGACACTGTATCTTTCTGATGTGCCAAATGCTAAAAAAACAGTTTACCTGTGGGTTCTGTCTCATAGGTATTGGCTTCTCTCTTTGCACAGCTCTCCCTGGTGGATGAAACAAAGGGACAGTTATAGGGATGTGTGATGAGTGGCTGCTTTACGGCAGACGGAGATATGACTGAGTTACCTCTGACGGGGCACTTTCTCCAGAGCAAGATCAACAGCTGTATCAGGAGAAGGATGGAAATACAGGGCAGCCCAGCGTAGAGCACAATCCCACAGCCTCCTGCAGAGAGAAGAGATGCTGCATATAGAAAACACCTATCAAAACAGTCTCTAAAGTGCCACAAGTACACCTGTTCTTTTTGCGGATACAGACTAACACGGCTGCTACTCTGAAACCTATCAAAACAGGAGCTGCTGATCTCTATGTCCCATGCAATGCCATGGGCAAAGGGAGGTGTTTTCCCGGAAGCTCTGCATCCGTTGTTCTGTGCTCTGTGCAGGTGGTTCTCAACCAGGGGTATGTGTACCACAGAGGTCTTCCAGGCTGGACATCAACTCATCTAGATATTTGCCTAGTTTTACAACAGCTACATAACAAGCACTAGCAAAGTCAGTACAAACTAAAATTTCATCCGGACAATGACTGTTTATACTGCTCTCTCTATGACACACTGAAATATAAGTATAATATTTATATTCCAATTGATTTGTTTGATATGGTAAAAATGTAAAAGTCAGCAATTTTTCAATAACCGTGAGCCGTGACACTTTTGTATGTTTATCTCTGATTGTGTAAGCAAGTAACTTTTAAGTGAGATGTAACTTGGGGGTCACGCAAAACAAACCAGGCTCCTGAGAGGGGTACAGTGGTCTGGAAAGGTGGAGAGCCACTGCCCTGCTGTATATGGAGGGAGAGAGATGTGTGAAGACAGGGAAGAGGGATGATTTAGTTGGGGTTGGTCCTGCTTTGAGCAGGGGATTGGACTAGATGACCTCCTGAGGTCTCTTCCAACCCTAATTGTCTACGATTCTGTGACCTTGTAAAATGATCTATCCTTGTTATTCTGTCTCTCTTCTCTCCCTCCCACCCCCCTAATTCCTCTAATGTGTGGATCATGAAGTGTTGTGGTCAGATTCCAGGTGGCTTCTTTTTTCCCAGCACAAGTTTGCTGCAAATGCCGAGGCGATTAGGAAATTTAAAGGCCTTTCGGAAGGCTGGACACACCCGTCTGTGCCACCTGGAATTCGCTTTGTTCTTAAAGGGTGCGTCTATACAAAATTTTGCCACTGTAACATTGCCGGCACAGTTTCTCCTGATTCATGAACTGAAATAAACTGCTGATGTAAGGCCCCTTTATACAGTATAACTACATCCCCACTGAGGCTTTTACTGGCATAGCCGCGTCGGCAACAATTCACACCACGGCTCGACAGAGTTACCCGGTAACAGTGGAGACCAGCCCTAATCCTGCCGGCCTGCCCTGGACATCGTTCCATGGAGCCCCATTTCAGCCTGAGACCTCCTGCTCCCGTGATGGCTGCAACAGAATCAAACGGGGGTGGCACAGTCTCCTAGAAGCCAGAGATAGAGATGTCCCTGTTACACTGAGTGCCCTCTAGCTCCCTCCTGGCCACTGCAGGATTGTTCCCTGTGTTATATTCACTAGTGCACTTTACAGGGGCTTCCCGCCCTGCCCCGGGCATCTGTTCCATTCTCTGTTAGATCTCGCTGTCAGGAAACAATGCCTGACATTCATGCCGCTGTTCCCTTTGTTGATTTCCTTCCCCTTTGGCTCAGCTCAACTGACCCTTCTGTGTCCTTGCTGTGCTCACATGGAGGGGAAGGCTCGGGCTACTTGACCAGAAACCCATTTCTCACCACTGGGAGGGTTGAAAAATGAAGGTTTTCAGAAGGGCTGGGGGTGGGAAAGGTGGGTGACGGGGGAGGAACCGTAACTGTAACTGCCTCACAATTCAAGCTCCTTCTCAATGGTTTCCAAACCTCTCCTTGTTCCCATTAGTTATCATTCCCCTGAGCCTTCCTGTCTATTCCTCCAGCCTGGAGTAGATGTCACTGACTCTTGGTGCCCAGATGCCATGGTGAGGGGCGTAGGATAAATACCCAGGTAGGCAGGTTAGATTGGATGATACAATACTGGACCTGTTTCCTTGGAGACTGTAGCATTGATGCTTCTCCCCGTGCTGCTCTCCTTGGCTGTACAAGTGCAGATCGTTTTCTGGTTCCACGTCTCAGAAGGGATTGTCATTAGGCTCCAAACACTAAAGACCCTGTTCCCGTCTATGGCTCCAGCATCCGTCTGACCTTCAGACACCTCCTCACCCATGCCCCAGAGAACAGCACTCCAGGGAGGAGTGAAATCTGAGAGCAGGCAGAGCAGAGGAATGACGGGGGGAAGCTCAGCATCCTCCGGGGTGGAGGGAACCAGGATGGAAAGTCTCGGCTCGGCGGCATCTAAAGGAGAGTCACAGAAACTAGAGATTGGAAAGATCTGTTATCGGTAGCTCAGCTTGTCCCTATCCAGCTCCTACCCCTGCCACAGCCAGTGCAGGGTGTTTTCAATGTCTAATGCTTTGTCTGTGCCAGTTTTCAGTGTTTTACACGCTGGGGTATCCACTTTCAGAGACTCCCCGATCCGTTGCTGCTCTGAAATTTGTCCTGACATGATCGTCGTGGATTATTTGAAACAGAGAGTCCTGTGGCACCTTTAAGACTAACAGATGTATGGGAGCATAAGCTTTCGTGGGTGAATGCCCACTTCGTCAGACACATGCCACAGGACTCTCTGTTGCTTTTTACAGATCCAGACTAACACGGCTACCCCTCTGATACTTGGATTATTTGCTGAGTGACGACAGCGTGTTCACTTCGGTACAAAGGCAGAGGACGAGCTGATCGGTCTGCTGGTGAGGAACCCAGACTGGGAGTCAGGAGGCCTGAGATCTATTCCCAGCTCTGTCTCTGATTTACTGTGTGACCTTGGAGACAAGTTCATGTCCCCTCTCCATGCCTCAGTTTCCCCAATTGTAAAGTAAGGGAGATGAAACTTAGTCACCTTTGCAAGCTGCTTTGAGATCTCTGAATGAAAAGCCTGATAGAGGAACTTTTCTTACAAACAATTGTCCGTCTAAATGTTCCTATTGTTACATTCATCCCATTAGCTACAGTGTTTAGTAGCGCCCAAAGTAATTCCTAAATTGCCTTCCTTTTTATGGGCACTCTTTGGAATGTTTGCACAAAATGTGGATCAAAAATATATAGATATTATTAGTTGTACATTGAATTATTATGTGCAATTCATACTGTGCTGCTTCAGGCAATGAATAGTCCCCTGTATGAACACGAGGGTGGAATCATTTCATGAGGCTTGGTGAATGCCTGGAAAAGAACCTGATTAATAATAAAGTTGTGTAAGGCTAGCAGGGCAGGTGAAACATACCCCACGTCATAGGCTCAGGCAGTTTCAGTAGGAATCATCAGCAAGGGTGACTATCAAATCCAATTGCTAATGTAACATACCAGCCAGACGGCAGAGAAACATTAACACCTACTGCTGGCACGGTGCTTTTCATCCATAGATCTCAAAGTGCTGTCACACAGGCGAGTCCTTATACAGGTGAGGAATCGGAGATGCAGAGAAATTAAAGGTCAGATTTTTCAGAATGTTCCGGATTTTCAAAAGCTAGGTTTTGATTGGAGCATTTTACAAATTGGGGCATTTATTTGGGTACCTAAATGGGAGCTCTTGGGTTCTGACTTTGTCTGAAAATCTTGCCCTCAGTGCCCGGGGATTAAGGAACAAACCCAGGTGTCCTAATTCCCCACACTGTGCCCTGGGTCACTGCCTGCACTATGCTCTTTGCACAAATACCAATGGCTGAAACCTGAAACAGGGCGATTGGCCACAACATAGCCAAAAAAAGATGATTTTTTCACACTACCTCCTAGCATTGGGATATCATTGTTCTGAGCCATTGGAAACTCACCTGTGACAATTAGTCTGGTCCCATTCCCGAAGTTGGGCTGTAGATACAGAAAGGCAGAGAGGCCACAGTAATAAACCCCCGAGTCGTCTCTTTGCAGGTTACTGATTATCAGAGAAAACGTGTTTGCTGCAGTGTTCACATTACTCGAGTATTTTCCATCGGAAGGTGCAGACTCAAAACTCTGGTAAATCCATTGCAAACTCCCACCCTGTTGTTCCTTGTACCATATAATCCTTCCTTCTGCTTTAGAAGGGTGACAGTCCAGCTGTGCGGTCTGTCCAGGGATCCGCTGCAGCTGTGCTGGGCTTTGCAGGATTTGTATCCCTTCTTCTGAGGCAGCCACTATACAGGGGAAGAAAGGAGTCGGTTAATACAGCGAGCACTGGAAAAGGCTGCGCTTTTGCAATAAACTATATAGAGCAGAAGATCCAAGAATAACACATATTTGTTAAAGATTTATTTTAATTTTTCTCTATTTCTAGCCATTTGTTTTCTTAGGATCATTCTGCTTAAAAATACGCCAGCCTGTGTTATACAACAGCATGGGGGGGAAGTAGATTTTGCACCACATTCCAGGATATTATCTAGAAACAGAAACTATTTTCAAGGTTAGTATCTGGCATCCAGGTTTCTTTAAAAACAGAATATTTCATCTCCTCTCTTAAGATTTCAGTTGATGAACTAAAAGATGTGACTCTCTCTCTGACCAGGTTAATGTTAACACCTCTTAGAATTGCAGAAGGTCCTTGGGTAGAAAATTGTAGCATGGTAGAAAATAAGCATGAAATAAATTGGGCTAAAATACTTACTGTGCAGATAGACTAGAAGTATCCCAACTGTCTGGTGGGACATCTTGTGCCTTTCTTCAGTAATGAATAGGTGATGCTGTGAGACAGACAGACGCCTGCTAGCTAATGGATCTCTTGATGAAAGACTTTGTGACGTGGAGAGGAAAATGTTCTATTTCCTCTTGTAGGTCTGTGGGGCAACATGCATGACAAAAGAAGAGGGTCAGGAGTTGTTGATAGCCCCATTCAAAACCTGCGCTGAGAACCAGCAGAGCAAACCTGGGGGAAAATATTCCTTTGCCTCTAAAATCCATTAGAGGAGAAATTCAAGCTCAGAGGGGGTAACAGCATGGTGTGTGTCTAGTGCAATCCGCTGTGTTACAGTTGGATGCCCATAACAAGATCCTCTTCTGACTGCGAATCTAGGCGGAATATTGTCTATGCTTCAGAGATGCATAAGGTCAGATGGGATTAGCATCAATAACACAGTGGTGTATGAAAACTGTTAAACTTGTGGTTTATCCCTTTAAATTTCAGGGGATTTTCCTGGTCCTGCTTGCTGCCTGTAGGGAAGTGTGCAATCTGGTCCTAGCAGATGTCAGACTGGAAAGTGCCAGCCTAGAAAGAGGTGGGTGAATTTTGCCTCGCTGCCTTAGGGAGCAGCCTGCTTCATCTCTCTCTGTTTTTGGTTACTGTGTGTTATTCTGGATTCTAATAATAAAAGTAATGTTAAGTTACAAACTTGCAGCAAGAGTATTTGGTGTTTTTTATGTCACGAGCATAACAATCACCAAGAGGCATATCAGATGGAGGTCAAGATTCCCCCCACAAGATTTTAGCAAAGGATGGAGGAAACCAACAAACAAGTTCCCTGGGCACCCTGGAAGTGGGGAAATTAGCAAAAATACAATTTAGCGTGTGTGTTTAGCTTTTCCTATGTATTTAAGGAAAAGGCTGGGAGTAGAGCCCACTGGGTAAGGAATGGATGGGGCTAAAATATGAAAGTGTGGTGGAATTACCCCATTTGGGAAAATTTGGGTCAAAATGTACTTTTAGGACACTTATTTCAGGTATGTGCATAATACGCGCTCCTTAGCGCAATGTGCAAAATGCTTTATAGAGAGAACAAAGTGAAATGCCCCCTAAGAGCTTCCAAATCCATCCCCTCTAGCCAGTTGTCACCCACTCAGTCTGGAATGCGGCCATCTCTGTGGCTTGTCTTTACTTGGACATTAAGGCGGAGAGTTACAAAGCCCTGTCAGGGATTTGGTTGCCAAGCTCACATTAACTGGGCATCCAAATTGCCCTTTCAAACCTCAGCCTCAATAAAATCCTACTGCAAATCAGGGCCAGAGTCTCTGCTGAGTTGTTTGCCAACTGGGGAGACCCCGAGTGCAGACTGCTCCAGCCACATGCCAAGGGCTGTTGGCTGCAGGGGCTGTTGGCTGCAAGGACTGGCTCTGTTGCCTTAACACCCCCTGGCACGTGCAGTCAGTTCCTGCTCCCTTGGTGTCACCGGAGCAGCACCAAGGGACCAGGGTAGGGGCCAGGTTCTGACCCGGGTCTCAGTGATACCTAGCTCCAGGGGAAGTTGAATGTGGTGCAAACACCTCTCGTGGCCTAACTGGTTCACTGGGATTTCAGCACACGCTTGAAGAGAGGCAGGACGGTGCGGTTGTCAAGGTGCTAGCCAGGGACTTAGGGGCTCTCCGTTAAATCCCTGCTCTGCCACAGGCTCCGTGTGTGACCTAGACCTGGTCACTTATGTCCCAATGACTCCCAAGGGATTTAAGTACCTTAGTCCCTGTTGAAAGGGGGACTTTGCCTCCCGAGTCACTTAGGGGCTTTTGAACACGTTACCCCAAGTCTCTCTGGGCCTCCATTCCCCAGCTGTAAAATGGGGATAATTCTTCGTACCTCACAATGGGGTGATCAGGATACATAAGTACATAGAGATGTGAAAAGAGCTCTGATGAACTGGCAGCCTGGTGCTATAAATGTGCCCGGTGCAGGTGATTGGCATCATCCCATACAAAGTTCCTATGGTCCGGGCAACTATAACTAATTCTACTGCAATTTTGGCACAGGGCTCATGGGGGGGTCACACTATTTATGGATACGAGTAAAGTCCAAGACCCCTGCAGCTGTGCCTCGTGGCTGGGTGGGGCTGGGCCCAGCTCCTGAGTGAGTTGTGACCCCTTTCGTTTGGTTGCAACGCTGATCAAATTTGGCCTTCCACACCTACGTCCCCATCTACTGAGGGACGGACCCCCCCAAATCTGAGTGGTGCAGCGAGCACGTGGGCCAGGTCACAATGCCTCCCCCCCGCCCCGCCAGGAGCAGCTGCTGTAGGGTGAGTGCAGGGTGTGTTCACGTTCTGTCACCCACCACACAGATCCCCCGTTATCCTACCTTCCGTGGCAGATAATCGTTTTCCTGCACCTCTGCTGTGAAATTTATTGAAATTGTCCCTGATAACATTGCAGCCCTAGCGATAATTATAACAGAAATTTAGCCACACTGGGGCAGACCCGGGTCTAGTGTGCAGTGCAGATGTACCCTTAGGCACATTGGAAAATTACACTCTAAATACTATTGCCTCCGGTCCCACTTCATGGGTACAAATTCACCTAACACTGGATCTTCTCCAATACACGTCTATTAAAAGCCCAGAGAAAGCGCCTGTAATTATTTGCATTGGTTTCGTTTCTACAGCAAGTTTTACACAAACAAATTCAACCCGATCTTAAAAACCCACAGGCTGCAAGACAAACATTTTCCACCAAGGAAATGACATGAATTGCTGCACAGGAGCAAATATTTCAAAGAAGGTTCAGAGCCGGCTGCTCGGATAGTCGCACTTGCTTTTGTGGTCAGTTTCAAGCCATTCATTTTGCCACCTTTGTTTTGTTTGTTCCGCTAGCAAAGCGCTTGGGCTGTTTGCTTTTTCAGGTCTCTCTCCCAGCTTTTGGTTACCAAGGACGTGGAAATTGCTCCCCCAATTCATCTGGAGAAGAAATGGTTGGAGCAAAGGAGAAGCAGAAAAGTCCATGAAGTAAACACAAAAATAAATTTCCCTTTGACTAGTGTGAAAAAAATGCAATTTCATGGCACAAACCAGAGACTTTGAGAAAATATATTGCATTCTCCACTAGGCAGTGTGGCCTAATGGATAGTGCACAGGCCTGCGACCAGGGTTCTATTCCTGGCTTTATTACGGCATGATCTTGAGTAAGTCACTTCCTGCCTCAGTTTCCCCATCTGTAAAATGGGGATAATGCTACTGACCTCCTTTGTCAAACACTTTGAGATCTGCTTATGAAAAACTCAGAGTTGTTGTTATAAATGAGGAGCCAAACAAAATGCACAGGTACCAAAGCCACCCCAAGCCCAGGATTAATCACGGTGTATTGTGCTCCATGAAGTGTTTGCAGGGCACCCACGATGCCCCTTACAGCCCCCCAAACTCTGGGCTAACAAGGCCAGACCCTGCGTTCCTGGTGCACCCAGCACCATTCCACTCGAATCAAGGGGAGTTTGGGGTGTGGAAAAATGCAGAGTCCGAAACAGCCCAGTTTGGAGGCAGGTGACAAAGCGTGAGCTGTTCTGGAGTCTGGCGATTCACTCTCAACGGATTTCCTGCTCTCATTTCTGAAGCGAGCCGCACTGTGACCACCCAGGTTTCTCAAGAGTTCATCACCCCTGGGTGGAGCCTCATTTTGAGAAGAGCCTGGCTCCTATTCAAGGTACGTCCACACAGCCAGGAAAACCCCACGGCAGCGCATCTCAGAGCCCGGGTCAAATGGCTCAGGGTCACGGGGCTAAAAGTAGCAGTGTGGACATTCCTGTTTGGGCTGGAGCCCAGGCTATGAAACCCAGTGATGGGGGAGGGTCTCAGGGCCAGGGCTCCAGCCCAAATGGGAACATCTGCACTTCTATTCTTAGCCCCATAGCACGAGCCCCATGACCTGAAACCCCATGGGACTCGCTGCTGTGGGGTTGTTTGTTTGTTTTTTGCAGTGTAGACGTAACCTCAGGAACTGACATAAGGGATAGATTTTTTCACAAGTGCTCAGTGCATTGGGTGCCTATTGGGCCCCGATCTCTTGAGTATCCAGCCGTAAGTGTTCCAGTGGGAGTGGCAGAGCCCTCGTGAAAATCATGTTGTTAGTTAGGTGCCTAATGGGAGCTGGGCTCTTAAAAAAATCTGACCCCAGTTGTGGGCGCTGAACCTTGGGAAAATCATTTGCCATAGGCAGCAGGTACAATGCTGTCTGCACAATTGCACCTTTAACCAGTGTCGCGTGCAATAGCCTGACTCGTCAGGAAGCCCTGGTACACCCTGTCTCAGCTCAACACAGAGGCAGGTCTAATACAATCTCCTGCATATTCTACATTGTGCCACATCCTGGTGGTTATTTTATTATCCTGAATCATAACAATAGATCCAGGTTTGAGTCAAATGCAGCAACAGGCGATAAGAAATAGTTTGTCCCCAAAGAGTTCTTTTAAAAAAAACCAACCAACCCTGTTCAAAGCATCTATCAGCACAGCACATCCCCCCCGGAGGCGTTTGTCACCAGCATGTTAGACCTTTTCCACTTGAGCAGCGGACCAGACGGGTGCTTTTAGATTTCATCTTTCATTGTATTGTTTATTACAATCATGCTGTTCGCCAAGTATCTGCTTTTGTCTTTCCTGGGTAAAGCTTTTGCATTAGACGTCGTGTTAAGGTTTGGAACTGAGAAAGGAGCCTTTTCAATAGGACATGGGCTTTCCTGATAGCTTAGCACAGTTGAGATGCTCTTTATTCACTTGGGCACAGTTTTAGTTTAATTTCCAGTGCTCTGGCTGTAGAGCAGTAATATCATCCGATTGCATCTGGTTTTATTCTGATCTATCCAGTTTATTTAGGGCAGATCATAATCTGCTGAATATTGACTCTAATAACACAACCTCTTTTATTCCTACAGTGGTGCAAGTGCAGGGATATCTGCACCAATTTCAGCCGTTCCTGTTTGTGAACATTAATGATACGGCGAAGATCCAGTGCTCTTCCGAAAAACAATTTTTAGCAGGAGGTATGACAGCTCAGTGGTACAGGAGACGGGAAGGCGAGGCCCCCATGTTAATTAAGAGATGCTCAGATAATCAAAATGTAAGTAAAGTTGCTTGCATATCGGAAGGACACAACTTGACACTGGCAATCTACAATGCCCAATGGAATGACTCTGGGGTTTATTACTGTACCGATTCGTACATCATCTTCTTGACTTTTGGCAACGGATCCACCCTGATTGTCGGAGGTAAGAAAACAGAACTGGATGATTAGGAAAGAAATGGAATGACGATGCTGACATAGTTCATGTGCACGTTAAAATGTAAAAAGCTGCTGTGATTGCTTATCCAAGATTGAATTGTTAGAAGACAGACCTGTCTGAATCCAAAATAGAGCAAGTAAACACTAGCTGCTGAACAGAAAAATGTATTTTGCACAATTAAAAATATGAAATTAGTGAAAATGAACTCTTGAAGATTTTCTGTCTCCAGGGCACGTGCTAGGAATATTTTTAACCTATGAGCCATATTTGAATGACACAATACTTGGAAATTAGGAAATGTTCTTAGGACTGCATCAGTTTCTAAGATAGTACAGAGTTTCCCTTCTGCCAAGTGCAAATAATGTGTTTAGATTGGGCTGGATTTCATTTCATTTGTCAGTTTCTTCATATTTTCCTATTGTACAACACATTTATCCTTTGAGCTACTTTCATCTTGTACGAGTAACCCCCTGAATCAAACTGCAGCTCAGCTGAGCGTCACACTGAACTCTCTGCTTTATTCTGCTCAGACAGTTACACCACCAGCAGTTGGGTGCTGCCTCTGGCTCCATCTCCCCACGGCCTCCTCTCCCCCGGGACGGCTGATCTGGCTTGTGTGGTCCATGGAGTGTCCAACCCAGTCCAAATTTCCTGGAGTATTTCTGGGGATCTGCAGGAACAGGGGCTGACGCGTTCGCTGAAAGCAAAGGATGGCTCCTTGGTGTTCATAAATCACATCAGTGTCCCCGTGGCCACCTGGACCAGTGGGAAGAATTTCACCTGTGATGTTAAATTCAACTCATCTGGCAAGAGTGTTAAGAAAATTGCCAGGTATATGGAAGGTGAGTGATTTTATATTAGGGTCTGGGAGTAGAGGGAAGTCAGATCGATAGCCCAGTGAGGGCCTCGTCCATGACTCGGACTCCGAGGCGCTATGATAATTATGACGGTAATTAGACATGTAAAGTGTCCATGGTCAGAGCTACTTTAACGCAATTTGCAATTAGAGAAAGTTGTGAAATGTCGGGTAATATGTAGGAGCCGGCAGAGCTGCAGAGAACTTTGGGGAAGGAGGAAAGGGGAATTGCAGTGCTCACAGACAGTGATTTCCTGTGGAAACTTTCACACCCACTGTAGCTGTAAAGCACCCTACCGAGTTAAATGACAGCCAGTGTCAGAGGGAGAAGGGAACAGAGGCACTTGAGGGTGCAGAGAGCTGTTTCCTGCTGAGATGTTCACAGGTGATGTGGTGAGGAGAGACCTACAGGGAGGATTTTGTAGATGGCAGGAGATGCAGAGAATATTCTGGTTACAGGAGAAATCGGCCTAATGAAAGGGGCACAACACAGAAGGTGAAAAATGCTGAAGGCTCCTGTAGTCCCAGTCCTTGGAGGTTAAGGCCTGTGGTGAAATGGGGATCAGGAAGGGAGAGCTGGATGTGGTGGCATCACAACCCTCTTGGCTTGAGTCAACCACTTACTTGTGTCTGTTTTTTAGCTTCCTCCACAGCCCCTGCCAGTGAGTGCTCACATTACATTGTGCCCCTTGCGGCTGGGGCTGGTCTGCTGCTGCTGCTGGTGTCTCTGAGCCTCGTCTGGACCCTCTGCCCTTCCACTCTAGGTAATAAACACAGCCCAGCCCAGACACTCTCCCGCAGAGAGAAATCCTACTCCCCTGCTTGTAACTGTCCCGTCCAACACATGAACACGCTGCAAATGTCACAACTACCAGCACTGATCTCAGAATGTTTATTTTCTGAAACTTGAATTTCCTGTGTCGGGAGAACGGCTTTGTTCTCCGTGACAAAGGGAGCGAAGTAGAAAGGCTTCTACTGCCCATGGCCCAGGCACCTTGTCTATAGTTCACAAAGAGCAGTAGCCTTTCTGATGAGCCTCTCTCCCTTTTCTGTGCATGGTGGTGCCCTGCGCACCCACAGCTCGGATGCACCATTAGTCAATGAACTACAGCTGGGGGAGTGACCGTGGAAGAGGAACATTTACTGTTGTCTTTGTTTGTTCCAGGATTCAAGCCCAGGATCTCAGCACCTCCAGCTTCAGAGGAGTACCAGGTACATCATGTTACAAACGATCTGGGTCTAAATCAATGTTTGCAGTGTTTGTTGTAGCCGTGTTGGTCCCATACTAGAGAGACAAGGTGGGTGAGGTAATATCTTTTATTGGACCCACTACTCTTGGTGAGAAAACACGCTTACGAGCTTACACAGAGCCCCTCTTCAGGTCTGGAACATGTACTCAGAGTGTCAGTCACTGTGTCTCTCAGCCATTTCTAGTCCCTCAGTCCAGCTTTATACATTTCACACTTAAACTGATGGACCTTGAAGTGAAGGTGAAAGTCAGATCTAGCTGTTGGAGTAGCAGAAGGGGAGCAAGGAGCCTTCATGCTAACTCTGGTACCAATTTACTGTGGGATGGTGGGCAAGTCACTTACATGCTCTCACTCAGTTTCCCCATATGTCAAAAACGGATGAGAAGATCAACTGCGCAAGAATGCTGAGAACATTAATGTTCTATTGTTACTGACGATACCCTTTACAGGGATTTTGTGTGCAGCTGGGAACATTTTTGGCATAAAGAGCTGTAAGAAATTATATTTGTAAGGCACATCAAGATTTTCCAGTCAGGGCCGGCTCTAGGGTTTTGGCCACTCCAAGCAGCCAAAAAAAAAAAAAAAAAAGCCACGATCGCAATAGCGATCTGCGGCGGCAATTCGGCGGAAGGTCCTTCGCTCTGAGCGGGAGTGAGGGACCGTCCGCCGAATTGCCGCCGAATAGCTGGACCTGCCACCCCTATCCGGAGTGGCCCCCCCAAGCACCTCCTTGCCAAACTGGTGCCTGGAACCAGCCCTGTTTCCAGTGACAGGTGCTGTGGGCCTGATCCAAAGATCACTGACCTCAGTCGGAGAGTGTGCATTTATATGGGGTTTGGATCTGGCAGAATATTATCAGCGGGTGAGTTCCTAAAGACAGAATGCAGCGCTGGTTTTGAACACACACACAATTTAGAGGACAAGCAGAAGAATCAGAGATGAGAGGGAATTTTTCATCAGGCTAAACTTGCTTGGATGTTCAGTTCTGTCAGAACTTCATCCCAGCTCTCTCTGATCACCTCCTTCATTTTACAAGGCGGTGGCTAATTTTTCTAACTGTCACCGAACAGGATGGAATCTTATACACTCATCTGGATTTTGATTCATGGAATCGCAACGGGCGCACGATGCAGCGACCGGCCAGAGGGAAACGTGTAAAACCGTGAACCGTCTATTGCAGGGGAATCCACACGTGGGAACTGATGGCTGGTTCTCTGCTGATCAGACGTAGCAGCTGGAAGAAGGCTCTGTCCGTCTCCGTCTCCTTTCTTTTTTATTTTCTCCACTTCTCTGTTTAGAATATAAAGCTCAGAAGATCCCCACAGAGTCCAACCTCATCAGGTGGGAAATCTCCTTTTGGGATATAAAGGCATCAGGGTGTAGATGACTTTACACATCACATGTGTATTAGATTGGAAGCTCTTTGGGGCAGGGACTGTCTCTTTGTTCTGTGTTTGTGCAGCACCTAGCACAATGGGGCCTACTCCATAACTGGGACTCTGGGTGCTATGGTAACACAATCATCATCATCCTCCCCGCATTTGCAGAGGGACCCGGACGCAGCTGAACGGCTGAAACTTCCCTGCACAAAGAGTGAGGCCGGATGGCAGGAGCCTGCAGAGGGGACGTGCAGCCCTGTATATGCCACAGCTCCCTTGATCCTCAGCAGGCTCGTGCTCCCTTTGCAGTAATGTTACATGGACGTGCAATGGGATTGTGAAGGGGCAGGATGGATGCGGGAGGAGCTGGGAGGGATGAGAATCTCTCCCCAGGCCAGTGCGGGAGCTGCTATTCCAGTTCAACCTCCACAGGCGGCTGCTTTAACCCCTGGGCGAGATCCACAGGCCCCCATGTGCCAGCCCCTCTGCCCCATCTAACGATAACAACACGTTATCAATGACTGGAGCTCTCCAAGGGCCTGAGCCTGCACGCGCTGCCTGTTTACATCACAACTTGTTGTTTTTCAAGCTGTCATTCGAACTGTCACTCATTAAAAACAGACGGCAACCCCACTAGTGGTGTTTGTGTTGCCTTTATTACCTGTTCAATGCATCAAGCTCAGGTTATTGTGTAATAAGAAAGGTGCCCTCTTCAATCCTTTGGGCCAGATTCTGCTCTGGTTTCCAGCAGTGTAAACCTCTAGGAGCTCTGTTGCAGTCAGTGGAGTTACTCCAGCTTGACACCGGTGTCTCTGAGAGCAGAATCCGGCCCTTTCTATCCCACTTTGCATCTGTGTTTCTTTTGATGGATGATGCAATGAATGTGTTAACACATGACTTGTTACACACACACCTTCAAACATGGCGGATGGTGATCAATTGTTCTTCATTTCCACTAAAGGCAGGGCACATTATGGGCTTAAACTGCCGCAAGGGAGATTTAGGTTACATGTTAGGAAAAACTTTCTAACTCCAAGGGGAGTTCAGCTCTGGAATAGGTTGTGGAATCCCCGTCACTGGCAGGTTGGACAAAAACCTCTCAGGCATGGTCTAGCTTTACTTGTCCAGACCCCTGTGCTGAGGCAGGACCTTGATGACTTGTCAACTTCCCCTATAGCCTGACATGTCTGTGATTCTCTGAGCGCCAATAAAAAATGAATGACTAAGGGACTGAATCTGATCTCATGTTACCTTGAGTATTGAACCCAGGAGGGCCCTGATTTCCATTGTGACTTCAAACTGAGGGCTGGAATGAACGGTGACTTGCAGTCACTGAGGAAGCTTTCAGCAAGACGACAGCGGCTGGCTCTGGTTCCTTGGCCAACATCCCATTATTACTAGAGCTGGTCAGGTCTTTAGAAGGAACATTTCTTTGTCAGAAAATGCCCATTTGTTGAAATATAGGGTTTTTTCCCCCATGGGAAAGGGGTGAGCTTTGATGAATTTTTTGACTTTCCAAAAAGTTTCAGAATTGAAAAATGAACCAATCCGGTTCTCCAGTTCAAAACGACGCCTTGCTTAGAAGTTTAAGCTGGTTATTGCTGAAAGAAAATGGAACAGAGTCCAAATTTTATATGGTCCAAATTGAAAGGAAACATTTCAAAATTATTAAAACAAAATACTTCCTTTCACCCAACCCCAGAATGATTTTTGGCTCCAGGAAAATTTTTGAGACTTTGATTATTTCATCCTAGTTCATGACAGGAAAAGTTTTCGATATCTTGAAAATGTGTGTGGGGTGGGAAATCCATTTTCTGCCCAGCCCTGGTAATCACACGAGTGTAAAATGTAGCTGCAGTTGGCTACTTTGCTCCTTTTCACTTCCTGCCCTAAGGCACTGCGCAGTGCTGCTGTGGGGTGTTAAACAGCTGTCCCACTCCACCCCCACCGTGCATGAAGATATTTCTGTATACAGTGTAAGGGCCCAATCCTGCACGGTGCTGATGCACCGACTGTGACACACTGGACACTCACCACACTCAGCAAAGTCAAGGGGAGTGGTGGGTGCTCAGCTACTTTTAGGATCAACGCCTACGTTCAGTTCCTTTAAGCACTGCCCATTGTAAAGCAGTGTGTTCGGATCTCTAGAGCAGTAAATAAAGCATTGTGCCGTTGTCAATCAGTATTACTGGGAGGTTTGTAACAGGCACTTTCTTTTATAAGGGACTTTGCTGAGGAGACATTGTGCTCGAATAGTGTTATGATTTCTGTGGTCTTATCTGTACAACCACTGACAACATTCAGCCCCTTAACAGCGAGCCTGGAGACCTGATTCTCATCCGCATTAAGCCCTTTTCCTCCATGATAACACCCAGGGGCCTGGAAGTGGGTGTGAGTGTAATTTCTGCTCCTCTAAACTCCTCTTTACATTGGTGCAAAGGGGAAGCTGTGTCATTGTGAGTTACGCCCTTGGGCTAGAAATCAGACAGAATCTTGGCCAGTCCAGACATCCTTCATCAGCCAAATTCTTGCTTCCACTTAACGTTGCCTCAGTCAGGGACTGCAGGATTTAGCCCAGGGAGTGAAAGGGAAGGAAGGAAGAAGGAAGAACTGCTTGGAAGGGGTTTGTGACAGATCGATCCCCACGTTGCCAGGGGAGCTGCAGCCAGTCAGAGCAGTCTCAGAAAATGGGGTGCGGTGTAAGGAGACATGGAGAAGTAACCTGGGGAATCTGGTCTTTCTTGAGCCAATTGCTCTATTCGCTAGCCCATGTTGCCCTCTATTGTCAGCTGTTTCAGAAGGGTCACTGATAGATGCACTTTACTTCTCTCTCCCTACTTTGTGCAGCGAGACACAACTTTCTAACCTGCCCCTTTCAGTTTGTTTTTAGCCAGTTTATTGATAGATCCAGGAGAAGGCCCTTAACTTCCATTGACTTCAGTAGGAGTGAGGCCCCTAACCCACTTAGCCATGTTTAACAATCCCGCTAGGCACCTCTCTGCCTTTATAGGCACAGAAATACTTTTGACAATCTGGCCCTAAGTAACTTTTGAGACTGGGACTTGTACTCTTGAAAATTGCATCCCACAGTCTCTTATTTGTCAAATATCAGAGCTTTCAGTGTGAGGATTTAAGGTACAATTAAAGTCCTCCAAGACACGATGCCAAATGATCATTACATGTCTGTGGTGTACCAACACGAAATATGATCCATTAAACCAAACATGGAAGGCTGGGGAGAGATTTACGTTGCGATTCTCAGAAGACCTTAGTGATTTAGGAGCATTCTCCTTTGAAAGTCAAAGGGACTTATGCTCCGAAGTCATATAGATTTGTTTATATAGATCATCCATATTCTGGATGTTTAAATTTATTCTCAATCATTATACACACTCCTGTGCCGTTGGACTGCAGAGAAATTCTACAAGAAATGCTGCAGCTTCTGTAGATTCTTTACCCCACCCATCTAGTGTCTATCACCAGAGCACATCCTCCTCGGAGGCGTTCCTCACTGGACATAACCGAGAACTGAACCCAGTCACTGCAGCAGTGCACTGGGCATCAGCCTTTGGGCCGGTGTGTCAGGATTTTGTTCGACTTTTTTTATGAAAATGATCTTTGCCGAGTATCTGGTTTTATCTTCCTTAGGTAAAACTTCTGCATTAAGCTTTGGAACTGAGAAAACAGCCTCTTCAGCAGGAATATCTATGATATGTTTTCAAACTTTAGCTGGATGTTAATAGCAGGGTTTTTTTTAGCATTTAGGCTGCACAGTATAGATGATGTCAGATTAACTAAATTCTATGGCTGAGCTATCCAGTCCATCTGTGGCAGTTGGAGACTTGATGGAAATTGGCTATAATGATATTTTATTTCTCCAGTGCTAGGAGTGCAGTTATTTCTGTACCAGACTCAGCGGATCCAGTTTGTGGAAGTTAATGACACCGCCAAGATGCACTGTTCTTCCACGGAAAACTTGGAAGGAGGAGGATTGAAACTGTTTTGGTATTTGAGAAGAGAAGGCAAGAAACCCACCTGCATTAAGCGCTGTTCGGATGATCAAAATGTAAGTAAATTTGCTTGCAAACACGAGACACACAGCTCGACCCTGGAAATCAGCAATGTCCAAAAAACTGAGTCTGGCATTTACTACTGTGCATATAAATATAGCAGCTACCTGATCTTCGGGAATGGATCCACGCTGATTGTTGGAGGTAAGGAACCATTTAACTTGTTTAACGAGACTAATAATTGATTGACAAAGCGTATTTCGTGTTCCCATTAAAATGTAACAAGATACCATATCTATTGATGAATGGTTCCAAGGAAAGCATACTTTAAGCCAAACAGATCAGCTAAACAATAAATACTATGGGTACAGAAGGGATATAATACACATACATTTTATAAGTAAAAATGTTAAAACTTGAAAGTGCCGAAAATAAACTATTGAAGTTTCTCAGTGACTGTTCAGGGCACCCAGGAGGGGAATATTTCTAACCTAAGAGCCATGACTGCATGAAACTATATGTTGAGTTAATGAAATGTTTATAAAAAAATTAAAATTGCACACACTTTTCCTCCTGGCTAGTGCAGATATGTATTGTGCTACCTCCTAGTTAGTGGTGGTGTGATGATTTGCTATCTCCTTCTTCAATAGACGTTTCTTTGAATTAATGCCTTAGTGACAGTGTTGTTGTAGCCGTGTTGGTCTCAGGATATTAGAGAGACAAGGGGGGGTGAAGTAATATATTTTATGGGACCAACTTCTGTTGGTGAGAGAGACAAGCTTTCGAGCTCACACAGAACTCTGAGTAAATTCCCAGACCTGAAGAAGAGCTCTGTGGAAGCTCAAAAGCTTCTCTCTCTCACCAACAGAAGTTGGTCCCATAAAAGATATTACCTCACCCACCTTCTCTTAGTGAAAGATTAACACCTTTAATCAGACTGTAGCTCATCTGATCATCACACTGAATTCTCCACCTCCTTCTGCTCAGACAGTTATACCAACAGCAGCTGGGTGATGCTTCTGGTCCCATTTGCACATGATATTCAAATCACTGAGACAGCAAATCTGGCCTGCGTGATCCATGGAGTGTCCAGCCCAGTCCATGTTTCCTGGAGTGTTTCTGGGGAGCTGCAGGAACCAGGGCTGACGCGCTCATTGAAAGCAAAGGATGGATCTTTAACACTCATAAATCACATCAGCGTCCCCATGGACACCTGGACCAGTGGGAAGGATTTCACTTGTGAAGTCAAATTCAACTCTTCTGGCAGCAGTGTGAAGAAAAGTACCAGGTATCCTGCAGGTGAGTGATATGATATTTGAGGTTAAGGGAGACTCAGGTGTGAAATAGGGGTGAAGTAGCCACAGTCAGAGCTGCTTCTACGTAACTTTCCATCACAGAAAGCGGAATTATTCTATGTCTTAGTTAGAATTTCTCTAGAGAATTTGGAGAAAGGTGAATTGAGACATTACAGGGACCACAAGACAATGTAGCTCTGATCTCTAAGGCAGCTTTCACCCAGATTGTACGTATGAATCCCTGTAAAGAGCTAAATAATAATAAATACCAGGAGTAAAGGGGAATTGAGAGGCATTTGAGATAAGAGATGTTTTCCAATGAGATATGCAACGTGATGGAGAGACGATGAGGTGAGGAGAGACCTACAGGGAGGATTTTGTAGATGGCAGAAGGTCCAGAGAAGATTCTGATTACAGGGGAAGGCATTGGCCTAATGCCACGGGCACAACGGAGGGAGAAAAGTGCTGAAGGCTCCTGTAGCCTCACTCATTGGGCGTTAACGCCTGGGGTGAAATGGGGATTAGGAGAGACGAGCTGGATGTGGTGGCATCACGACCCTCTTTACTGGAGTCAGCCACTTACATGTGTCTTTTTTTTTTTTCTTGCTTCCTCCACAGCCCCTGACAGCGAGTGCTCACATTACATTGTGCCCCTTGCGGCTGGTGCTGGTCTGCTGCTGCTGTTGGTGTCTCTGAGCCTCGTATGGACCCTCTGCCCTTCCACGCTAGGTAAGAAACACAGCCCAGCCCAGAAACACTTATGCAGAGAGAAATCCTACTCCCCTGCTTGTAACTGTCCCATCCCACACATGAACATGCTGCAAATGTCACGACTGCCAGGACTGATTACAGAATGTTTGTTTTCTGAATCTTGAATTTCCTGTGTCGGGAGAACGGCTTTGTTCTCAGTGACAAAGGGAGAGATGTAGAAAGTCTTCTACTGCCCATGGCCCAGGCACCCTGTGTATAGTTCACAAAGAGCACTAGCCTTTCTGACGAGCCCCTCTCCCTTAGCCGTGCATGGTGGTGCCCTGCGCACCCACAGCTCGGATGCACCATTATTCAATGAACTGAAGCTGAAGGAGTGACCGTGGAAGAGGAACTTTTACTGTTGTCTTTGTTCATTCCAGGATTCCAGCCCAGGGTCTCAGCACCCCCAGCTTCACAGGAGAACCAGGTACTGCTCTTTGGAAACTGACTCTGTGTAAATCACGGTGTTTGTCTCAGGCTTTTCTAATCCATCCAGCAACTTCATATATTTGGCACTTAAACTGATTGTTCTGGAAGGAGAAGGTGAAAAGTGAGATCTAGCTGTTGGAGTAGCTGAAAGGGAGCAAAGAGCCTTCCTGCTAACTCTGGTACCAATTTAGTGTAGGATAGCAGGCAAGCCACATAGTGCTCTGTGACTCAGTTTCCCCGTGTGTAAAAAGTGGATAACTAGACTTACTGCTTAAGGATGATGGGAAGTTTGATGTTTTATTAGTTCTGACTGTGCCCTTTACAGGATTTTTATGCAGCTGGGAACATTCTTTGGCACTTATAAAATAAAGAGCTAAAAGAAATGATATTTGTAAAGCACATGAAGATTTTCCAGTGACAGGTTCTGTGGGCCTGAGCCAAAGCTCCCTGACCTCAATAGGAGACTGTCCATTTATACCGCGTTTGGATCTAGCAAAATATAATGAGCGGGTGAGCTCTTAAAATCAGAATCCAGCGCTGGTTTCCATTCCAATAACACGCACCATTTATAGGACAAGCAGGAGAATCAGAGATGAGGGAATTTTTCATTAGGCTAAACTCAGTTGGATGTTCGGTTCTCTCTCACCTGTGTCCCTTCATTTTACAAGGAGGTGGCTAATTTTACTAATTGTCGCCAAACAGGGTGGGATCTTATATGCTCATCTGGATTTTGATTCACGGAATCGCAACGGGCGCACAATGCAGCGATCGGCCAGAGGGAAACGTCTAAAACCCTGAACTGTCTCGTGCAGGGGAATCCACATGTGGGAACTGATGTCTGGTTCTCTGCTGATCAGACATAGCAGCTGGAAGAAGGCTCTGTCTGTCACCTTTTTTATTTATTTTCTCCCCTTTTCTGTTTGCAATATAAAGGTCAGAAGATCCCCACAGGGTCCAACCTCATAAGGTGGGAAATCTCCTTTTGGGATATAAAGGCATCAAGGTGTAGATAATACACTTGTGTACTAGATTGGAAGCTCTTTGGGGCAGGGACTGTCTCTTTGTTCTGTGTTGGTGCAGCATCTAGCACAGAGGGGCTCTGATCCATAATCGGGAGTCCTGGGTGCTATGGTAACACCATCATCATCATCCTCTCATCTGCAGAGGGACCCGGACACAGCTGAACACCTGCAGCTTCCCTGCCCAGAGTGAGGCCGGATGGCAGGAACCTGCAGAGGGGACGTGCAGCCCCTGTATATGCCACAGCTCCCCTGATCCTCAGCAGGCTCGTGCTCCCTTTGCAGTAATGTTACATGGACGTGCAATGGGATTGTGAAGGGGGAGGATGGATGCGGGAGGAGCTGGGAGGGATGAGAATCTCTCCCCAGGCCAGGGCTGGAGCTGCTACTCCAGTGTTTCCTCTACAGCAGTGTTTCTCAATGACCAGTCCGTGGACCAGTGCCGGTCCTTGAGATCTTCCTGACACAGGTTAGGAAGGCAGCAAGCCGGTCCCTGGTATCAGAAAGGTTGAGAAATGCTGGTGTAGAGGCTGCTTCTTTCCCCACGGGCGAGATCCACAGGGCCCAAGGGGCCAGCCCCCGTGCACCATCTAACAATAACAACACGTTATCAATGACTGGAGCTCTCCTGGTGCCTGAGCCTGCACACGCTGCCTGTTTACATCACAACTTGTTGTTCTTGAAGCTGTCATTCGAACTGTCACTCATTAAAAACAGACGGCATCTCCACTAGTGATTTGTGTGTGCTGCCTTTTTTTACCTGTTCAATGCATCAAGCTCGGCTTATTGTGTAATAAATAAAGTGACGTCTTAAATTCTTTGGGTCCGATTCTGCTCTGGTTTCCAGCAGTGTAAATCCAGAGGAGCTCTGTTGCAGTCAGTGGAGTTACTCTGGATTTACTCCGGTGACTCTGAGAGCAGAATCCAGCCCTTTTCATCCCACTTAGCGTCTGTGTTTCTTTGATGGATGATACAACAAATGTGTTACACCCCACTTGTTAGACACACATCTCCACATAGGATAAGGGGTGTTTTAAAGAGGATATTTGTTCTTCATGTCCACTAGAGGCAGGACAAGAAGTAATGGGCTTAATCTACAGCAGGGAAGATTTCGGGTAGATATTTGGAAAAAGTTTCTAAGGGTTGGTCTACAGTTGGTAAGATATGCAACTTCAGCTATGGGAATAGCGTAGCTGAAGTTGACGTATCTTATTTCGACTTACCTCGATTCCTCACAGCGCGGGATCAACGGCCGCGGCTCCCCCGTCGACTCCGCTACCGCCGCTCACCCTGGTGGAATTCCGGAGTCGACAGGAGCGCGTTCGGGGATCGATATATCGTGTCTAGACGAGACGCAATATATCGATCCCTGATAGATCGATTATTACCCGCCAATTCGACGGGTAGTCTGGACGTACCGTAACTCTAAGGTTAGTTCAGCTCTGGAATTGGTTTTTGGAATTGGAAGTTATGGAATCCCCGTCACTAGAGGTTTTGAAGAGCAGGTTGAACAAACACCTGTCAGGGATGATCCAGGTTTACTTGTCCAGACCCCTGTGCTGAGGCAGGACCTGGATGACTTTTCAAGGTTCCTTCCAGTCTGACATGTCCATGATTCTCTGAGCGCCCATAAAAATTGAATGACTAAAGGCCTGAATCTGATCTCCTGTTACCCTGAGAACTGAACCCAGCGGGGCTGCAGGAGGGCCCAGATTTCCGTTGAGTTTTCAAACTGAGGTCATGAGTAGACGGTGACTTGCAGTCACTGAGGAAGCTTTCAGCAGGACGAGAGTAGCTGACTCTGGTTCCTTGGCCAACATCCCATGTGGGTAATTACAAGAGCTGGTCAGGTCTTTAGAAGGAACATTTCTTTGTGGGAGAAGGGTCAGTTTTGATGAATTTTTGTGACATGTATAAAAAGTTTCAAAATTGAAAAATTCCTGTCCTCAGTTCAAAATGCCGCATTGCTGAGACGTGTAAGCTAATTATATTTGAAATTTAACATGGTCAGAATTTTATATAGTCAAAATTGAAAGGAAACATTTCAAAAATATTCAAACAAAAACACTTCCTTTCACACAATCCAAAAATGATTTTTGGTGCTAGGAAATTTTTTGAGATTTTAACTTTTCACCCCAGTTTGAGATGGGAAAATTTTTCGATATCTTGAAAATTTTTGTGCGATGGGAAATGTTCTGCCCCAGCCTCGTAATTACATGAGTGTAAAATTGCTCCTGTAGGTGCACTTGGCTACATGGCTCCTTTTCACTTCCTGCCCTAAGGCACTGCGCAGTGCTGCTGTGGGGCTGTCAGACAGCTGCCCCGCTCCACCCCCACCGTGCATGAAGGGATTTCTGAATATACTGCAAGGGTCCAATTCTGCATGGTGCTGAGACACTTGCTGTGATGTGTGGGTACCCGCAGCACTCAGCTAAGTGCAGAGGAGTGGTGGGTGCTCAGCGGCTGTTAGGATCAGCTCCTACGTTCAGTTCCTGAAAGCACTGCACAGTGTAACGCATTGCGCTGGGATCCTTAGAGCAGTAAATATGTTATTCCGCCATTGTCAGTCAGTGTTACTGGGAGGTTTATAACAGGCCCTTACAGGAACTGGGCTGGGCAGACATTGTGCTCGAATAGCGTTATGATTTCTGTGGTCTTATCTGTATCACCACTGATAACATTCAGCCCCTTAACAGTGAGCCTGGGGACTAAGCCCCTATCCACCATGGTAATGCACAGGGGCTTGGAAGTGGGTGTGAGTGTAATTTATGCTCCTCTAAACTCCTCTTTACATTGGTGCAAAGGGGAAGCTGTGTCATTGTGAGTCATGCCCTTGGGCTAGAAATCAGGCCAAATCTTGGCCAGTCCAGTCGTCCTTCATCAGGTTCCATTTAATATTTCTTCGGGGCGGGAATGCAGGATTTAGCCCAGGTCGCTCCACACCCATGAGGGAGGGTCGGGAAAGGGAAGGAAGGAAGGAAGATGGTCCCAAGCATTAGAGAGCTGCCGGGAAGGGGTTTCTGACAAATCGATCCCCACTTTGCCAGGGGAGCTGCAGCCAGTGAGTGCAGCCTCACAAGTGGGGTTGAGGCTAAGGAGATCTGGCCAAGTCACCTAGGGAATCTGTTCTTTTCTGAGCCAATTGCTCTAATCGCTAGCCCACATTGCCCTCTATTGTCAGCTGTTTCAGAAGGGTCACTGACAGATGCACTTTTCTTCTCTCTCCCTGCTTTGTGCAGCCAGACACAGCTTTCTAACCAGCCCCGTTCTGTTCATTTTTAGCCAGTTTATTGATAGATCCAAAGAGAGACAGGGAAGGCGCTTAACTTCCACTGACTTCAGTAGGAGTGAGGCCCCTAACCCTCTTAGCCATGTTTGAAAATCTCACCAGGCACCTCTCTGCATTTATAGGCACCGAAATACTTTTCAAAATCTGGCCCTAAGTCAGTTTTTAAAATGGGACTTGGACTCTTTTGAAAATTGTATAACTTATTGTCTTATTTCTCACACATGTCAGAGCTTTCAGTTTGATGATTTAAAGTGCTATTAATGTCCTCCAAGATGAGACTCCAGATGATTGTTACAGGCAAATTTTGTAGCACCAAGAAATATGGTACAACAATGGATCAGACATGGAAGGCTGGGGAGAGATTTAGCTTGAAGAATTATGTGATTTAGGAGCATTTTCCTTTGAAAGTCAATGGGGGGGGAATTTGGTAGCTGCTTTCAACTACCTGAAAGGGGGTTCCAAAGAGGATGGATCTAGACTGTTCTCAGTGGTACCAGCTGAATAAGGAGTAATGGTCTCAAGTTGCAGTGGGGGAGGTTTAGATATTAGGATATGGATATTAGGTTGGTTTGGATATTAGGAAAAACTTTTTCACTAGGAGGGTGGTGAAGCACTGGAATGGGTTCCCTAGGGAGGTGGTGGAATCTCCTTCCTTAGAGGTTTTTAAGGTCAGGCTTGACAAAGCCCTGGCTGGGATGATTTAGTTGGGGATTGGTCCTGCTTTGAGCAGGGGGTTAGACTAGATGACCTCCTGAGGTCCCTTCCAACCCTGATATTCTATGATTCTAATGGGACTTGTGCTCCAAAGTGATGTGGGTTTGTTTATATACATCATCCGTGCTCTGGATGTTTAAATTTTTTCTAAATCATTCGAGTACACCCCTGTGCCATTGGAATGCAGAGAAATTCTACAAGAAATGCTGCACCCCCTGTAGATTCTTTACCCCACCCATTTAGTGTCTATCACCACAGCACATCCTCCTGTGAGGCGTTCCTCACTGGAAATGACTGAGACACTGAACCCAGTCACTGCAGCAGTGCACTAGGCATCAGCCCTTGGGCCAGTGAGTCAGGATTTTGTTCTACTTTTTTATGAACATGATGTTTGCCGAGTATCTGGTTTTATCTTCCTTAGGTAAAACTTTTGCATTAAACTCTGGAATTGGGAAAACAGCCTCTTCAGAAGAACAGTGTTAAATATCTATGATATGTTTGGAAACTTTGGCTGGATATTAATTGCATTTCCGATCACTTGTACAGAGCTTTTTTAGCATTTTGGATGCAGAGAACAAATATCAGATTAAATAATTTCTATGGCTGAGCTATCCAGTCCATCTGTGGCAGTTGGAGACTTGATGGAAACTGACTATAACAATATTTTATTTCTCCAGTGCTAGGAGTGCAGTTATTTCTGTACCAGACTCAGCGGATCCAGTTTGTTGAAGTTAGTGACACCGCAAAGATCCACTGTTCTTCCAAAGAGAAATTGGAAGGAAGTAGAATGTTTTGGTATTTGAGACGAGAAGGCGAGAAACCCACCTGCATTAAGCGCTGTTTGGATGATCAAAATGTAAGTAAATTTGCTTGCAAACACGAGACACACAGCTCGACCCTGGAAATCAGCAATATTCAAAAGACTGACTCTGGCATTTACTACTGTGCATATATAGACAGCAGCTACCTGCTTTTCGGGAATGGATCCACACTGATTGTTGGAGGTAAGGAACCATAGCTTGTTTAAGGAGACTAGTAACTGATTGACAAAACATATTTCAAGTTCCCAATAAAATATAACAAGATACCATATCTATTGATGAATGGTTCAAAGGAAAGCATACTTTAAGCCAAACAGATCAGCTAAACATTAAATGCTATGGGTAGAGAAGTTATATAATAACAGTTATTGTTATAAAATATATGTGTAAAACTTGAAAGTGCCAAAAATAAACTTTTAACGTTTCTCTGTGACTGTTCAGGGCACCCAGGTAGGGAATATTTCTAACCTAAGAGTTGGGTTTGCATGAAATAATGTTTTGAGTTAATTAAAAGTTTACAAAATGTATAAAATTGTACACAATTTTCCTTCTAAGTAGTGCAGCTACGTATTGCGCTATGTCCTAGTTAGTGTTGGTGTGATAATTTAATATTTCCTTCGTCAATACATTTGTTCCTTTGAATTAATGTCTTAGTGACAGATATGCAGTGTTGTTGTAGCCGTGTTGGTCCCAGGATATTAGAGAGAGGAGGTGGGTGAGGTAATATCTTTTATTGGGCCAACTTCTGTGGGTGAGAGAGACAAGCTTTCTTGCTGACACAGAGCTCTTCTTCAGATCTGGGAAATGACACTCTGAATACATTTCCCAGACCTGAAGAAGAGCTCTGTGGCAGCTTGAAAGTTTGTGTCTTTCACCAACAGAAGTTGGTCCCAGAAAAGATTTTACCTCACCCACCTTGTCTCTCTGAGTGAAAGTCTAACACTTTTAATCAGACTGCAGCTCATTTGATTATCACACTGAAGTATCACACCTCCTTCTGCTCAGACAGTTATACCAACAGCAGCTGGGTGATGCTTCTGGTCCCATTTGCACATGAAAATCAAGTCACTGGAACAGCAAATCTGGCCTGTGTGATCCATGGAGTGTCCAGCCCAGTCCATGTTTCCTGGAGTGTTTCTGGGGAGCTGCGGGAACAGGGGCTGACGCGCTCATTGAAAGCAAAGGATGGATCTTTTACGCTCATAAATCACATCAGCGTCCCCATGGACACCTGGACCAGTGGGAAGAATTTCACCTGTGAAGTCAAATTCAACTCTTCTGGCAGCAGTGTGAAGAAAAGTACCAGGTATCCTGCAGGTGAGTGATATGATATTTGAGGTTAATGGAGACTTAGATGTGAAATAGGGGTGAAGTGGCCACAATCAGAGCTGCTTAAACATAACTTTCCATCACAGAAAGCTGGAATATTCTATGTCTTAGTTAAAATTTCTTTAGAGAATTTGGGGAAAAGTCACGTGATCACAAGACAATGTAGCTCTGATCTCTGCTGTAGCTTTCACCCAGATTCTACATATAAAGCCCTGTAAAGATCTAAATAATAATAAATACCATGAGAAAAGGGGAATTGAGAGGCACTTGAGAAGAGAGATGTTTTCCAGTGAGATACACACAGTGATGGAGAAACAATGAGGTGAGGAGAGATCTACAGGGAGGATTTTGTAGATGGCAGGAGGTGCAGAGAAGATTCTGATTACAGGGGAAAGAATTCACCTAAGGGAAAGGGGGCAACACAGAAGGTGAAAGATGCTGAAGGCTCCTGTAGCCTCACTCCTCAGGGGTTAAGGCCTGTGGTGAAATGGGGATCAAGAGGGAAGAGCTGGATGTGGTGTCATCACGATCCTCTTGGCTCGAGTCAGCCACTTACTTGTGTCTGTTTTTTTGCTTCCTTCACAGCTCCTGCCAGGAAGTGCTTACAATACATTGTGCCCCTTGCGGCTGGGGCTGGTCTGCTGCTGCTGGTGGTGTCTCTGAGCCTTGTCTGGACCCTCTGCCCTTCCACGCTAGGTAAGAAACACAGCCCAGCCCAGACACTCTCCCGCAGAGAGAAATCCTACTCCCCTGCTTGCTACTGGGGACTGCAACTGTCCTGTACAACACATGAACATGCTGCAAATGTCACAACTGCCAGCACTGATCTCAGAATGTTTGTTTTCTGAATCTTGAATTTCCTATGTCGGGAGAACGGCTTTGTTCTCCAGGACAAAGGGAACGATGTAGAAAGGCTTCTACTGCCCCTGGCCCAGGCACCTGGTCTATAGTTCACAAAGAGCACTAGCCTTTCTGATGAGCCTCTCTCCCTGTGCCATGCATGGTGGTGCCCTGCGCACCCACAGCTCGGATGCACCATTAGTCAATGAACTACAGCTGGGGGAGTGACCGTGGAAGAGGAACATTTACTGTTGTCTTTGTTTGTTCCAGGATTCAAGCCCAGGATCTCAGCACCCCCAGCTTCAGAGGAGCACCAGGTACGGTTCTTTGCAGACTGTCTCTGTCTAAATCAATGTGTCTCTCAGGCATTTCAAATCCATCAACTTCATATATTTAGTAATTAAACTGGTTATTCTGGAAGGAGAAGGTGAAAGTGAGATCTAGCTGTTGGAGTAGCTGAAAGGGAGCAAAGAGCCTTACTGCTAACTCTGGTACCAATTTACTGTGGGATTGTGGGCAAGGCACTTAGTTCTCTGTGTCTCTGTTTCCCCATGTGTAAAAAATGGATAATTAGACTTACTGCTCAAGGATGATGGGGTTTGATGTTTTATTGGTTCTGACTGTGCCCTTTACAGGGTTTTTGTGTGCAGCTGGGAACATTTCTGGCACTTATAAGGTAAAGAGCTGTAAGAAATTATATTTGTAAAGCACATGAAGATTTTCCAGTGACAGGTGCTGTGGGCCTGATCCAAAGCTCAGTGATCTCAGTAGGAGACTGTCCATTGACATGGGGTTTGGATCTGGCCAAATATTGTCAGTAGCTGATTCTTAAAGTCAGACTCCAGCGCTGGTTTCCATTCCGATAACACGCACCATTTACAGGACAAGCAGGAGAGTCAGAGATGAGGGAATTTTTCATCAGGCTAAACTCGCTTGGATGTCTGGTTCTGTCTCAGCTTGTAGCCCTTCATTTTACAAGGAGGGGCTAATTTTACTAACTGTCACCAAACAGGGTGGAATCTTATACGCTCATCTGGATTTTGATTCGCGGAATCACAACGGGCGCACGATGCAGCGATCGGCCAGAGGGAAAAGCGCAAAACCCTGAACTGTCTACTGCAGGGGAATCCACACGTGGGAACTGATGTCTGGTTCTCTGCTGATCGGACGTAGCAGCTGGAAGAAGGCTCTGTCCGTCTCCATCTCCTTTCTTTTTCATTTTCTCCACTTCTCTGTTTAGAATAAAAAGCTCAGAAGATCCCTACAGAGTCCAGCCTCGTCAGGTGGGATATAAAAGCATCAGGGTGTAGATGACTTTACACATCACGTGTGTACTAGATTGGAAGCTCTTTGGGGCAGGAACTGTCTCTTTGTTCTGTGTTTGTGCAGCACCTAGCACAATGGGTGCTATGGTAACACAATAATTGTCATCATCATCCTCTCATCTGCAGAGGGACCCGGACACAGCTGAACGGCTGCAGCTTCCCTGCACAGAGTGAGGCCGGATGGCAGAAGCCTGCAGAGGGGACATGCAGCCCCTGTATATGCCACAGCTCCCCTGATCCTCAGCAGGCTCGTGCTCCCTTTGCAGTAACGTTACATGGACGTGCAATGGGATTGTGAAGGGGGAGGATGGATGCGGGAGGAGCTGGGAGGGATGAGAATCTCTCCCCAGGCCAGGGCAGGAGCTGCTACTCCAGTGCTTCCTCTGGAGCAGTGTTTCTTGACCACCAGTCCGTGGACCAGCGTCGGTCCCTGAGATCTCCCTGACACAGTTTAGGAAGGCAACAAGCCGGTCCCTGATATTCAAAAGGTTAAGAAACGCTGCTCTAGAGTCTGCTGCTTTCCCCCATGGGCAAGATCCACAGACCCCCATGTGCCAGCCCCTCTGCACCATCTAACAATAACAACACGTTATCAATGCCTGGCGCTCGCCTGGTGCCGGAGCCTGCACGCGCTGCCTGTTTGCATCACAACTTGTTGTGGTTCAAGCTGTCATTCGAACTGTCACTCATTAAAAAGACCCAGTATTGATGTTTGTGTGCCTTGCCTCTTTTATCTGTTCAATGCATCAAGCTCGGCTTATTGTGTAATAAATAAGGTGACGTCTGAAATTCTTTGGGCCCGATTCTGCTCTGGTTTCCAGCAGTGTAAATCTGGAGGAGCTCTGTTGCAGTCAGTGGAGTTACTCCGGATTTACTCTGGAGTCTCTGAGAGCAGAAGCCGGCCCTGTCTATCCCACTTAGCGTCTGTGCTTCTCGTGATGGATGATACAACAAATGTGTTACACAGAACTTGTTACGCACACACACCATCAACTATGGCAAGGGCTGTCCACTAAAGTCTGGAGGAGAAGTAATGGGCATAATCTGCAGCAAGGGAGATTTAGGTGAGATGTTCGGAAAAACTTTGTAACTCTAAGGAGAGTTCAGCTCTGGATCAGGCGTCCAAGGGAGGTTGTGGAATCCCCGTCCCTGGAGGTTTTTAAGAAGAAGTTAGACAAACGTGTCAAAGATGATCCAGGTTTACTTGTTCAGACCCCTGTGTTGAGGCAGGACCTGGGTGACTTTTCCAGGTTCCTTCCAGTCTGACAGTTCCATGATTCTCTGAGCGCCAATAAAAAATGAATGACTAAGGGCCTGAATCTGATCTCCTGTTACCCTGAGAACTGAACCCAGTGGGGCTGCAGGAGCGCCGAGATTTCCATTGTGACTTCAAACTGAGGTCTTGAATGAATGGTGACTTGCAGTCACTGAGGAAGCTTTCGGCAAGACGAGAACAGCCGGCTCTGGTTCCTTGGTCAACTTCCCATGTGGGTAATTACAGGAGCTGGTCTGGAGTCTTTAGAAGAAACATTTCTGTGTCAGAAAATCCCCATTTGTTGAAACGAAGATTTGTTTTCCATAGGAAAAGGGTCGGTTTTGATTAATTATTTTACTTGATAAAAAAGTTTCAGAATTTCAAAATGAAACTTTCTGGTTCTCCAGTCCAAAAGGCGTCTTGCTTAAAAATATACACTAATTATACTAGATCCTTTTTTTTTTAAATATTTAATGGTCAAAAAATTTTATGTTCAAAATTGGCAGGAAACATTACAAAATTCTTAAAACAAAATGCTGCTTTTCACACAAACCGAAAATGATTTTTGATTGAAGAAAATTTTTGAACTTTTGACTTTTTGTACCAGTTCGACACAGGAAAATGTTTCAGTATTTTGAAAATTTGTGTGGGATGGAAAATCCATTTTCTGCCCAGCCCTGGTAATTACATGAGTGTAAAATTGCTCCTGTAGTTACACTTGGCTACATTGCTCCTTTTCACTTCCTGCTCTAAGGCACTGCGCAGCGCTGCTGTGGGGCTGTCAGACAGCTGCCCCGCTCCTCCCCCACCGTGTCTAAAGACATTTCTAGATACACTGTAATGGCCCAATCCTGCCGGGTGCTGAGGCACTTCCTGTGACATGCTGGGCAACTGCAACGCTGATTAAAGTCAAGGGGAGTGGTGGGTGCTCAGCGGCTGTTAGGATCAGCTCCTACCTTTTGTTCCTTAAAGCACTGCACATTGTAACGCAGTTTTGCTGGGATCCTTAGAGCAGTAAATAGGGCTTTGTGCCGTTGTCAATCAGTGTTACTGGGAGGTTTATAACAGCCCCTTACAGGAACTGGGCTGGGCAGACATTGTGCTCGAATAGTGTTATGATTTCTATGGTCTTATCTGTACTGCCACTGACAACCTTCAGCCCCTTAACGGCGAGCCTGGGGACCTGATTCTCATTAGCATTAAGTCCCTTTCCACCATGGTAACGCACCGGGGCCTGGAAGTGACTGTGAGTTTAATTTATGGTCCTCTAAAGTCCTCTTTACATTGGTGCAAAGGGGAAGCTGTGTCATTGTCAGTAATGCCCTTGGGCTAGAAATCAGACAGAATCTTGGCCAGTCCAGTCGTCCTTCGTCAGGTCAAACTCCTGCTTCCACTTAACATTGCCTCAGTCAGGGACTGCAGGATTTAGCCCAGGTCGCTTCCCAAGCATGGGAGGGAGGAAGGCAGGGGAGGGAAAGGGAAGGAAGGAAGGAAGGACGATGGTCCCCAGCATTAGAGAACTGCCTGGAAGGGGTTTGTGACAGATCCATCCAGGGGAGCTGCCACCAGCCAGAGCAGCCTCACAAGTGGGGTGCGGGTTAAGGAGACGTGGCCAAGGCACCCGGAGATTCTGTTCTTTGTTGAGCCAATTGCTCTAATCACTAGCCCACGTTGCCCAATATTGTCAGCTGTTTCAGAAGGGACATTGACAGATGCACTTTACTTCTCTCTCCCTGCTTTGTGCAGCCAGACGCAGCTTTCTAACCAGCCCCGTTCCGTTAATTTTAACCCGTTTATTCCTAGACTCAAGGGGTGGTGTTTAACTTCAGTAGGCGTGAGGCACCCAACCCTCCGAGCCATGTTTGAAAATCCCACTAGGCATCTCTCTGCATTTATAGGCACCTAAATACCTTTGAAAATCTGTCCCGAAGTCACTTTTGAAAATGGGACGTACACTATTTTGAAAATCGTGTCTTATGTTGTCTTTTTCCTCACACATGTCAGAGCTTTCAGTTTGATGATCTAAAGTGAAGTTAACAGTCCTCCAAGACAGTACAACAAACAATCATTACATGTCTGCGTTGTGCCACCAAGAACTGTGCTACAATAAACCAAACTTGTAAGGCTGGGGAGCGACTTAGCTTGGGATTGTCAAAGGACCTAAGTGGTTTAGGAGCAGTTTCCTTTTACAGTCAATGGGAGTTGTGCTCCGAACTCATGTGGGTTTGTTTATATAGATAATCTATACTCTGGATTTTTAATTATTCTGAATCATTATATACACCCCTGTGCCACTGGAATGCAGAGAAAATCTACAAGAAATGCTGTAGCCGCTGCAGAGTCTTTAACCCACCCATCTAGTATCTATCACCACAGCACATCCTCCTGGGAGGCGTTCCTCTCTGGAAATGACCAAGCCACTGTACCCAGTCACTGCAGCAGTGCACTAGGCATCAGCCTTTGGGCCAGTGTGTCAGGATTTTGTCTTAATATTTTAATGAACATGATCTTTGCCGAGTATCTGGTTTTATCTTCTTTAGGTAAAACTTCTGCATTAAGTTCTGGAATTGGAAAAACAGCCTCTTCATTAGGACACTAGTATTGAATACTGTATCTATGATACGTTTTGAAACTTTTGCTGGATAGTAATTGGATTTCCATTCACTTGTATGAAGTTAGAGCAGCTTTTTAAGTATTTGGGATGCAGAGGATAAATATTATCAGATTAAGTAATTTCTATTGCTGAGCTATCCAGTCCATCTGTGAGAGGTGGAGACCTGACGGACACTGACTATAACGATATTTTATTTCTCCAGTGCTAGGAGTGCAGTTATATCTGTACCAGACACAGCGGATCCAGTTTGTTGAAGTTAGTGACACCGCAAAGATCCACTGTTCTTCCACGGAAAACTTGGAAGGCGAAAGGAGAATGTTTTGGTATTTGAGACAAGAAGGTGAGAAACCCACCTGCATTAAGCGCTGTTTGCATGATCAAAATGTAGGTAAATTTGCTTGCAAACACAAGACACACAGCTCGACGCTGGAAATCAGCAACGTGCAAAAGAATGACTCTGGCATTTACTACTGTGCATATAAATACAGCAACTACCTGATTTTTGGAAATGGAACTACACTGATTGTTGGAGGTAAGGAACCACAGCTTCTTTAAGGAGATTCGCAACTGATTGACAAAGCATATTTCATGTTCCCATTAAAATGTGACAAGATACCTCAGCTAGTGATGAATGGTTCAAAGGAAAGCATACTTTAAGCCAAATAAATCAGCTAAACATTAAATGCTATGGGTACACAAGGAATATAGCATTTATTGTTATAAAATATATGTATAAAACCTGAAAGTGCTGAAAATAAACTATTGACGTTTCTCTGTGACTCTACAGGGCACCCAGGTAGGGAATATTTCTAACCTAAGAGTTATGTTCACATGAAACAATATTTTGAGTTAATGAAAAGTTTATAGCAACAGAGGGTCCTGTGGCACCTTTAAGACTAACAGAAGTATTGGGAGCATAAGCTTTCGTGGGTAAAAACCTCACTTCTTCAGATGCAAGAAGGCGGCTTGCATCTGAAGAAGTGAGGTTCTTACCCACGAAAGCTTATGCTCCCAGTACTTCTGTTAGTCTTAAAGGTGCCACAGGACCCTCTCTTGCTTTTTACAGATTCAGACTAACACGGCTACCCCTCTGATACCTGAAAAGTTTATACAATTTATAAATTTGTACGCAATTTTCCTTCTAAGTAGTGCAGCTACGTATTGCGCTATATCCTAGTTAGTCTTGGTATGATAATTTAATATTTCCTTCTTCAATACATTTGTTCCTTTGAATTAATGTCTTAGTGACAGATATGCAGTATTGTTGTTTCAGAGTAGCAGCCGTGTTAGTCTGTATCCGCAAAAAGAAGAACAGGAGTACTTGTGGCACCTTAGAGACTAACAAATTTATTAGAGCATAACCTTTCGTGGAGAAGTGGGCTGTAGTCCACGAAAGCTTATGCTCTAATAAATTTGTTAGTCTCTAAGGTGCCACAAGTATTGTTGTAGCCATGTTGGTCCCAGGATATTAGAGACACAAGGTGGTGAGATAATATCTTTTATTGGGCCAAGTTCTGTTGGTGAGAGAGATAAGCTTTTGAGCTGACACAGAGCTCTTCTTCAGATCTGGGAAATGACACTGAATACATTTCCCAGACCTGAAGAAGAGCTCTGTGGAAGCTTGAAAGTTTGTCTCTCTCACCAACAGAAGTCGGTCCCAGAAAAGATTTTACCCACCTTGTCTCTCTGAGTGAAAGATTAACATCTTTAATCAGACTTCAGCTTATTTGATCATCACACTGAATTCTCCACCTCCTTCTGCTCAGACAGTTATACCAACAGCAGCTGGGTGATGCTTCTGGTCCCATTTCCACGTGGCAGTCAAGTCACTGGGACAGCAAATCTGGCCTGTGTGATCCATGGAGTGTCCAGCCCAGTCCATGTTTCCTGGAGTGTTCCTGGGAAGCTGCAGGAACAGGGGCTGACGCGCTCATTGAAAGCAAGGGATGGATCTTTAACGCTCATAAATCACATCAGCGTCCCCATGGACACCTGGACCAGTGGGAAGAATTTCACCTGTGAAGTCAAATTCAACTCTTCTGGCACCAGTGTGAAGAAAAGTACCAGGTATCCTGCAGGTGAGTGATATGATATTTGAGGTTAATGGAGACTCAGATGTGAAATAGGGGTGAAGTGGCCACAATCACAGCTGCTTTAACATAACTTACCATCACAGAAAGCTGGAATATTCTATGTCTTAGTTAAAATTTCTTTAGAGAATTTTGGGAAAAGTCACGTGAGATATACAGGGATCGCAAGACAATGTAGCTCTGATCTCTGCTGCAGCTTTCACCCAGATTGTACATAGAAAGCACTGTAAAGAATTAAATAATAATAAATACCAGGAGTAAAGGGGAACTGAGAGGCATTTGAGATGAGAGATGTTTTCCAGTGAGATACACAAAGTGATGGAGAGACAATGAGATGAGGAGAGACCTACAGGGAGGATTTGTAGATGGCAGAAGGTGCAGAGAAGATTCTGATTACAGGGGAAAGAATTCACCTAAGGGAAAGGGGGCAACACAGAAGGTGAAAGGTGCTGAAGGCTCCTGTAGCCTCGCTCCTCAGGGGTTAAGGCCCGTGGTGAAATGGGGATCAGGAGGGAAGAGCTGGGTGTGGTGGCATCACGACCCTCTTGGCTCTAGTCAGCCACTTGTGTCTGTTTTTTAGCTTCCTCCACTGCCTTTGCTAGCAAGTGCTCACATTACATCATGCCCCTTGCGGCTGGTGCTGGTCTGCTGCTGCTGCTGGTGTCTCTGAGCCTCGTCTGGACCCTCTGCCCTTCTACTCTAGGTAAGAAACACAGCCCAGCCCAGACACTCTCCCGCAGAGAGAAATCCTACTCCCCTGCTTGTAACTGTCCCGTCCAACACATGAACATGCAGCAACTGTCACAACTACCAGCACTGATTGCAGAATGTTTGTTTTCTGAAACTTGAATTTCCTGTGTCGGGAGAACGGCTTTGTTCTCCGTGACAAAGGGAGCGATGTAGAAAGGCTTCTACTGCCCATGGCCCAGGGATCTTGTCTATAGTTCACAAAGAGCAGTAGCCTTTCTCCATGTGCCATGCATTGTGGTGCCCTGCGCACCCACAGCTCGGATGCACCATTAGTCAATGAACTACAGCTGAGGGAGTGACCATGGAAGAGGAACTTTTACTGTTGTCTTTGTTCCAGGACTCAAGCCCAGGATCTCAGCACCCCCAGCTTCAGAGGAGCACCAGGTACGACTCTTTGCAAACTATCTCTGTCTAAATTAATGTGTCTGTCTCAGGCATTTCTAATCCATATATCAACTTCAGATATTTAGTAATTAAACTGATTGTTTTGAAAGGACAAGGTGAAAGTGAGATCTAGCTGTTGGAGTAGCTGAAAGGGAGCAAAGAGCCTTACTGCTAACTCTGGTACCAATTTACTGTGGGATAGTGGGCAAGTCACTTACTGCTCTGTGACTCTGTTTCCCCATGTGTTAAAAATGGATAACTAGACTTACTGCTCAAGGATGATGGGAAGTTTGATGTTTTATTGGTTCTGACTGTGCCCTTTACAGGGTTTTTGTGTGCCACTGAGAACATTTTTGACACTTAAAAGATAAAGAGCTATAACAAATTATATGTGTAAAGCACATGAAGGTTTCCCTTGGCCCTAATCCAAAGCTCAGTGACCTCAGTAGGAGACTGTCCATTTATATGGGGTTTGGATCTGGTCAAATATTGTCAGTAGCTGATTCTTAAAGTCAGAATCCAGCGCTGGTTTCCATTCTGATAACACGCACCATTTACAATATAAGTAGAAGAATCAGAGATGAGAGGGGATTTTTCATCAGGCTAAACTCACTTGGAGGTTCAGTTCTGTCTCAGCTAGTCCCTTCATTTTACAAGGAGATGGCTAATTTTACTAACTGTCACCAAACAGGGTGGGATCTTATACGCTCATCTGGATTTTGATTCGCGGAATCGCAACGGGCGCACGATGCAGCGATCGGCCAGAGGGAAACATCTAAAACCCTGAACCGTCTAGTGCAGGGGAATCCACACGTGGGAACTGATGGTTGGTTCTCTGCTGATCGGACGTAGCAGCTGGAAGAAGGCTCTGTCTGTCTCCGTCTCCTTTCTTTTTTATTTTCTCCACTTCTCTGTTTAGAATAAAAAGCTCAGAAGATCCCCACTGAGTCCAGCCTCATCAGGTGGGAAATCTCCTTTTGGGATATAAAGGCATCACGGTATAGATGACTTTACACGTCACTTGTGTATTCGATTGGAAGCTCTTTGGGGCAAGGACTGTCTCTTTGTTCTCTGTTTGTGCAGCGCCTAGCAAAATGGGTGCTATGGTAACTCAATAATTGTCATCATCATGCTCTCATCTACAGAGGGACCCGGACACAGCTGAACGCCTGCAGCTTCCCTGCACAGAGAGGCCGGATGGCAGAAGCCTGCAGAGGGGCCGTGCAGCCCCTGTATATGTCACAGCTCCCAGCTCCCCTGATCCTCAGCAGGCTCGTGCTCCCTTTGCAGTAACGTTACATGGATGTGCAATGGGATTGTGAAGGGGCAGGATGGATGCGGGAGGAGCTGGGAGGGATGAGAATCTCTCCCCAGGCCAGGGCTGGAGCTGCTACTCCAGTCTTTCCTCTACAGCAGTGTTTCTCAATGACCAGTCCGTGGACCAGTGCCGGTCCTTCGGATCTTCCTGACACAGTTTAGGAAGGCAGCAAGCCGGTCCCTGATATTCAAAAGGTTAAGAAACGCTGCTCTAGAGTCTGCTGCTTTCCCCCATGGGCAAGATCCATAGGGCCCCATGTGCCAGCCCCTCTGCACCATCTAACAATAACAACACGTTATCAATGCCTGGCGCTCGCCTGGTGCCGGAGCCTGCACGCGCTGCCTGTTTGCATCACAACTTGTTGTGGTTCAAGCTGTCATTCGAACTGTCACTCATTAAAAAGACCCAGTATTGATGTTTGTGTGTCTTGCCCCTTTTATCTGTTCAATGCATCAAGCTCGGCTTATTGTGTAATAAATAAGGTGACGTCTTAAATTCTTTGGGCCCGATTCTGCTCTGGTTTCCAGCAGTGTAAATCTGGAGGAGCTCTGTTGCAGTCAGTGGAGTTACTCCGGATTTACTCTGGAGTCTCTGAGAGCAGAAGCCGGCCCTGTCTATCCCACTTAGCGTCTGTGCTTCTCGTGATGGATGATACAACAAATGTGTTACACAGAACTTGTTACACACACACACCATCAACTATGGTAACAGCTGTCCACTAAAGTCTGGAGAAGAAGTAATAGGCTTAATCTGCAGCAAGGGACATTTATGTTAGTTGTTAGGAAAAACTTTGTAACTCTAAGGTTAGTTCAGCTCTGGAACAGGTGTCCGAGGGAGGTTGTGGAATCCCCGTCACTGGAGGTTTTTAAGAAGAAGTTAGACAAACATGTGTCAAAGATGGTCCAGGTTTACTTGTCCAGACCCCTGTGCTGAGGCAGGACCTGGATGACTTTTCAAGGTTCCTTCCAGTCTGACATTTCCATGATTCTCTGAGTGCCAATAAAAAATGAATGACTAAGGGCCTGAATCTGATCTCAGGTTACCCTGAGAACTGAACCCAGTGGGGCTGCAGGAGGGCCATGATTTCCATTGTGACTTCAAACTGAGGTCTTGAATGAATGGTGACTTGCAGTCACTGACGATGCTTTCGGCAAGACGAGAACAGCCGGCCCTGGTTCCTTGGTCAACTTCCCATGTGGGTAATTACAGGAGCTGGTCTGGAGTCTTTAGAAGAAACATTTCTGTGTCAGAAAATCCCCATTTGTTGAAATGAAGATTTGTTTTCCATAGGAAAAGGGTCGGTTTTGATTAATTTTTTTACTTGATAAAAAAGTTTCAGAATTTCAAAATGGAACTTTCTGGTTGTCCAGTTCAAAAAGGCATCTTACTTAAAAATATACACTAATTATACTAGATCCTTTTTAAAAAAATATTTCATGGTCAAAAATTTTTATGTTCAAAATGGGAAGGAAACATTTCAAAATTCTTAAAACAAAATGTTGTATTTCACACAAACCGAAAATGATTTTTGATTGAAGAAATTTTTTGAGATTTTGACTTTTTGTACCGGTTCGACACAGGAAAATGTTTCAGTATCTTAAAAATTTGTGTGGGATGGAAAATCCATTTTCTGCCCAGCCCTGATAATTACATGAGTGTAAAATTGCTCCTGTAGCTGCACTTGGCTACATTGCTCCTTTTCACTTCCTGCCCTAAGGCACTGCGCAGTGCTGCTGTGGGGCTGTCAGACAGCTGCCCCGCTCCACCCCCACAGTGTCTAAAGAGATTTCTAGATACACTGTAAGGGCCCAATCCTGCCTGGTGCTGAGGCACTTCCTGTGACGTGCTGGGCAACCGCAACGCTGATTAAAGTCAAGGGGAGTGGTGGGTGCTCAGCGGCTGTTAGGATCAGCTCCTACCTTCCGTTCCTTAAAGCACTGCACATTGTGACGCAGTTTTGCTGGGATCCTTACAGCAGTAAATAGGGCTTTGTGCCGTTGTCAATCAGTGTTACTGGGAGGTTTATAACAGGCCCTTACAGGAACTGGGCTGGGCAGACATTGTGCTCAAATAGTGTTATGATTTCTGTGGTCTTATCTGTATGACCACTGACAACATTCAGCCCCTTAACAGCGAGCCTGGGGACCGGATTCTCATTAGCACTAAGCCCCTGTCCTCCATGGTAACGCCCAGGGGCCTGGAAGTGGATGTCAGTGTAATTTCTGCTCCTCTAAACTCCTCTTTACATTGGTGCAAAGGGGAAGCTGCGTCATTGTGAGTAATGCCCTTGGGCTAGAAATCAGGCAGAATCGTGGCCAGTCCAGTCGTCCTTCGTCAGGCCAAACTCCTGCTTCTACTTAACATTGCCTCAGTCAGGGACTGCAGGATTTAGCCCAGGTCGCTTCCCAACCATGGGAGGGAGGAAGGCGGGGAGGGAAATGGAAGGAAGATGGTCCCCAGCATTAGAGAACTGCCTGGAAGGAGTTTGTGACAGATCGATCCAGGGGAGCTGCCGCCAGCCAGAGCAGCCTCACAAGTGGGGTGCGGGTTAAGGAGACCTGGCCAAGACACCCGGAGATTCTGTTCTTTGTTGAGCCAATTGCTCTAATCACTAGCCCATGTTGCCCTCTATCGTCAGCTGTTTCAGAAGGGACATTGACAGATGCACTTTACTTCTCTCTCCCTGCTTTGTGCAGCCAGACGCAGCTTTCTAACCAGCCCCGTTCAGTTAATTTTAACCAGTTTATTGCTAGACTCAAGGGGTGGCACTTAACTTCCATTGACTTCAGTAGGTGTGAAGCACCCAACCCTCTGAGCCATGTTTGAAAATCCCACTAGGCATCTGTCTGCATTTATAGACACCTAAATACCTTTGAAAATCTGTCCCGAAGTCACTTATGAAAATGGGACTTACACTATTTTGAAAATCATGTCTTACGTTGTCTTTTTTCTCACACATGTCAGAGCTTTCAGTTTGATGATCTAAAGTGAAGTTAACAGTCCTCCAAGAGAAGACAACAAACAATCATTACATGTCTGCGTTGTGCCCCCAAGAACTGTGCTACAATAAACCAAACATGGAAGGCTGGGGAGCGATTTGGCTTGGGATTGTCAAAGGACCTAAGTGGTTTAGGAGCAGTTTCCTTTGACAGTCAATGGGAGTTGTGCTCCGAACTCATGTGGCATTGCTTATATAGATAATCTATACTCTGGATTTTTAATTATTCTGAATATTTATTTACACCCCTGTGCCACTGGAATGCAGAGCCTGTCTACAAGAAATGCTGTAGCCTCTGTAGAATCTTTAACCCACCCATCTAGTGTCTATCACCAGAGCACATCCTCCTCGGAGGCGTTCCTCACTGGACATAACCGAGACACTGAACCCAGTCACTGCAGCAGTGCACTGGGCATCAGCCTTTGGGCCGGTGTGTCAGGATTTTGTCTTACTATTTTTATGAACATGATCTTTGCCGAGTATCTGGTTTTATCTTCTTTAGGTAAAACTTCTGCATTAAGCTTTGGAATTGGGAAAACAGCCTCTTCATTAGGACACTAGTATTGAATACTGTATCTATGATATGTTTTGAAACTTTTGCTGGATATTAATTGGATTTCCATTCACTTGTCTGAAGTTCTAGCAGCTTTTTAAGTATTTGGGATGCAGAGGATAAATATTATCAGATTAAGCAATTTCTATGGCTGAGCTATCCAGTCCATCTGTGTCACTTGGAGACCAGACGGACACTGACTATAACGATATTTTATTTCTCCAGTGCTAGGAGTGCAGTTATTTCTGTACCAGACTCAGCGGATCCAGTTTGTTGAAGTTAGTGACACCGCAAAGATCCACTGTTCTTCCAAAGAAAACCTGGAAGGAGGAAGTAGCTTGTTTTGGTATTTGAGAAGAGAAGGTGAGACACCCACCTGCATTAAGCGCTGTTTGGATGATCAAAATGTAAGTAAATTTGTTTGCAAACACAAGACACACAGCTCGACCCTGGAGATCAGCAACATCCAAAAGACTGACTCTGGCATTTACTACTGTGCCTATAAATATAGTAGCTACCTGATCTTCGGGAATGGATCCACGCTGCTTGTTGGAGGTAAGGAACCATATAGCTTCTTTAAGAAGACTAATAATGGATTGACAAAGCATATTTCATATCCCCAATAAAATACAGCAAGATACCACAGCTAATGATGAATGGTTCAAAGGAAAGCATACTTTAAGCCAAATAGATCAGCTAAACATTAAATGCTATGGGTATAGAAGGAGTATAATAACATTTATTGTTATAAAATATATGTGTAGAACTTGAAAGTGCCAAAAATAAACCATTGAAGTTTCTCTGTGACTGTTCAGGGCACCCAGCTAGGGAATATTTCTAATCTAAGAGTTGTGATTGCATGATAGAATATTTTGAGTTAATGAAAAGTTTATAAAATTTACGCAATTTTCCTTCTAGTTAGTGAAGCTATGAACTGCGCTATATCCTAGTTAGTGTTGAGGTAATTTAATATTTCCTTCTTCAGTAAATGTGTTTCTTTGAATTAACATCTTAGTTACTAGATATGCGGTGTTGTTGTAGTGGTGTTGGTCCTAGGATATTAGAGAGACAAAGTGGGTGAGGTAGTATCTTTTATTGGGCCAAGTTCTGTTGCTCAGAGAGACAAGCTTTCGGGCTGACACAGAGCTCTTCTTCAGATCTGGAAAATGACACTCTGAATATGTTTCCCAGACCTGAAGAAAAGCTCTTTGGAAGCTTGAAAGTTTGTCTCACTCACCAACAGAAGTTGGTCCAATAAAAGATTTTACCTCACCCACCTTGTGTCTCTGAGAGAAAGATTAACACCTTTAATCAGACTGCAGCTCATTTGATCATCACACTGAATTAGCCACCTCCTTCTGCTCAGACAGTTATACCAACAGCAGCTGGGTGATGCTTCTGGTCCCATTTCCACGTGGCAGTCAAGTCACTGGGACAGCGAATCTGGCCTGTGTGATCTATGGAGTGTCCAGCCCAGTCCATGTTTCCTGGAGTGTTTCTGGGGAGCTGCAGGAACAGGGGCTGACACGCTCATTGAAAGCAAAGGATGGATCTTTAATGCTCATAAATCACATCAGCGTCCCCATGGACACCTGGACCAGTGGGAAGAATTTCACCTGTGAAGTCAAATTCAACTCTTCTGGCAACAGTGTGAAGAAAAGTACCAGGTATCCTGCAGGTGAGTGATATGATATTTGAGGTTAAGGGAGACTCAGATGTGAAATGGGGGTGAAGTGGCCACAATCAGAGCTGTTTATACATAATTTTCCATCACAGAAAGCTGGAATATTCTATATCTTAATTAAAACTTCCCTAGGGAGTTTTGGGAAAGGAAACTTGAGACAATACAGGGACCGCAAGACAAAGTAGCTCTGATCTCTGCTGCAGCTTTCACCCAGATTGTCCATATTTGAGGTTAAGGGAGACTCAGATGTGAAATAGGGGTGAAATGGCCACAGTCAGAGCTGCTTCTACGTAACTTTCCATCACAGAAAGCTGGAATATTCTATGTCTTAGTTGGAATTTCTTTAGAGAATTTGGGGAAAAGTCACGTGAGATATACAGGGATCACCAAACAATGTAGCTCTGATCTCTGCTGTAGCTTTCACCCAGATTGTAAATATAAAGCACTGTAAAGAGCTAAGTAATAATAAATACCAGGAGGAAAAGGGGAATTGAGAGGCATCTGAGATGAGAGATGTTTTCCAGTGAGATACACAAAGTGATGGAGAGACGATGAGGTGAGGAGAGAGATACAGGGTGGATTTTGTAGATGGCAGAATGCGCAGAGAAGATTCTGATTACAGGGGAAAGAATTCACCTAAGGGTAAGGGGGCAAAACAGAAGGTGAAAGGTGCTGAAGGCTCCTGTAGCCTCGCTCCTCAGGGGTTAAGGTCCGTGGTGAAATGGGGATCAGGAGGGAAGAGCTGGGTGTGGTGGCATCACGACCCTCTTGGCTCTAGTCAGCCACTTGTGTCTGTTTTTTTGCTTCCTCCACAGCCCCTGCCAGTGAGTGCTCACATTACATCATGCCCCTTGCGGCTGGGGCTGGTCTGCTGCTGCTGTTGGTGTCTCTGAGCCTTGTCTGGACCCTCTGCCCTTCTACTCTAGGTAAGAAACACAGCCCAGCCCAGACACTCTCCCGCAGAGAGAAATCCCACTCCCCTGCTTGTAACTGTCCCGTCCAACACATGAACATGCTCCAATGTGACAACTGCCAGCACTGATTGCAGAATGTTTGTTTTCTGAATCTTGAATTTCCTGTGTCGGGAGAACGGCTTTGTTCTCCGGGACAAAGGGAGCGATGTAGAAAGGCTTCTACTGCCCATGGCCAGGCACTTTGTCTATAGTTCACAAAGAGCAGTAGCCTTTCTCCATGTGCCATGCATGGTGGTGCCCTGCGCACCCACAGCTCGGATGCACCACTAGTCAATGAACTACAGCTGGGGGAGTGACTGTGGAAGAGGAAGTTTTACTGTTGTCTTTGTTTGTTCCAGGATTCAAGCCCAGGATCTCAGCACCCCCAGTTTCACAGGAGCACCAGGTACTGCTCTTTGCAAACTATCTCTGTCTAAATCAGTGTGTCTGTCTCAGGCATTTCTAATCCATATATCAACTTCATATATTTAGTAATTAAACTGGTTGTTCTGGAAGGAGAAGGTGAAAGTGAGATCTAGTCATTGGAGTAGCTGAAAGGGACCAAAGAGCCTTCTGCTAACTTTGGTACCAATTTACTGTGGGATAGTGGGCAAGTCACTTACTGCTCTGTGACTGTTTCCCCATGTGTAAAAAGTGGATAATTAGACTTACTGCGCAAGGATGATGGGAAATTTGATGTTTTATTGTTCCTGACTGTGCCCTTTACAGGGTTTTTGTGCGGCGCTGGGAACATTTTTGACACTTATAAGATAAAGAGTTATAAGAAATTATATTTGTAAAGCACATGAAGATTTTCCAGTGACAGGTGCTGTGGGCCTGATCCAAAGCTCACTGGATCTCAGTAGGAGACTGTCCTTTGACATGGGGTTTGGATCTGGCCAAATATTGTCAGTAGCTGATTCTTAAAGTCAGAATCCAGCGCTGGTTTCCATTCTGATAACGCGCACCATTTACAATATAAGTAGGAGAATCAGAGATGAGGGAATTTTTCATCAGGCTAAACTCACTTGGAGGTTCGGTTCTGTCTCAGCTTGTCCCTTCATTTTACAAAGAGGGGCTAATTTTACTCACTGTTGCCAAACAGGGTGGGATCTTATACGCTCATCTGGATTTTGATTCGCGGAATCGCAACGGGCGCACGATGCAGCGACCGGCCAGAGGGAAAAGTATAAAACCGTGAACCGTCTAGTGCAGGGGAATCCACACGTGGGAACTGATGGCTGGTTCTCTGCTGATCGGACGTAGCAGCTGGAAGAAGGCTCTGTCTGTCTCCATCTCCTTTCTTTTTTATTTTCTCCACTTCTCTGTTTAGAATAAAAAGCTCAGAAGATCCCCACAGAGTCCAGCCTCATCAGGTGGGAAATCTCCTTTTGGGATATAAAGGCATCACGGTGTAGATGACTTTACACGTCACGTGTGTACTAGATTGGAAGCTCTTTGGGGCAGGGACTGTCTCTTTGTTGTGTGTTTGTGCAACACCTAGCACAATGGGTGCTATGGTAACACAATAATTGTCATGGATTGTCAATGTTACATGGACGTGCAATGGGATTGTGAAGGGGGAGGATGGATGTGGGAGGAGCTGGGAGGGATGAGAATCTCTCCTCAGGCCAGGGCTGGAGCTGCTACTCCAGTGCTTCCTCTGGAGCAGTGTTTCTCGACCACCAGTCCGTGGACCAGCGCCAGTCCCTGAGATCTCCCTGACACAGTTTAGGAAGGCAACAAGCCAGTACCTGGTTTCCAAAAGGTTGAGAAACGCTGCTCTAGAGTCTGCTGCTTTCCCCCATGGGCAAGATCCATAGGGCCCCATGTGCCAGCCCCTCTGCACCATGTTACAATAACAACACGTTATCAATGCCTGGCGCTCGCCTGGTGCCGGAGCCTGCACGCGCTGCCTGTTTGCATCACAACTTGTTGTGGTTCAAGCTGTCATTCGAACTGTCACTCATTAAAAAGACCCAGTATTGATGTTTGTGTGCCTTGCCTCTTTTATCTGTTCAATGCATCAAGCTCGGCTTATTGTGTAATAAATAAGGTGGCATCTTAAATTCTTTGGGCCAGATTCTGCTCTGGTTTCCAGCAGTGTAAATCTGGAGGAGCTCTGTTGCAGTCAGTGGAGTTACTCCGGATTTACTCTGGAGTCTCTAAGAGCAGAAGCCGGCCCTGTCTATCCCACTTAGCATCTGTGCTTCTCGTGATGGATGATACAACAAATGTGTTACACAGAACTTGTTACACACACACACCATCAACTATGGTAAGAGCTGTCCACTAAAGTCTGGAGGAGAAGAAGTAATGGGCATAATCTGCAGCAAGGGAGATTTAGGTGAGATGTTAGGAAAAACTTTGTAACTCTAAGGAGAGTAAGGCTCTGGAACAGGCGTCCAAGGGAGGTTGTGGAATCCCCGTCCCTGGAGTTTTTAAGAAGAAGTTAGACAAACATGTCTCAAAGATGGTCCAGGTTTACTTGTCCAGACCCCTGTGCTGAGGCAGGACCTGGATGACTTTTCCAGGTTCCTTCCAGTCTGACATTTCCATGATTCTCTGAGTGCCAATAAAAAATGAATGACTAAGGGCCTGAATCTGATCTCCTGTTACCCTGAGTACTGAACCCAGCGGGGCTGCAGGAGCGCCGAGATTTCCATTTTGACTTCAAACTGAGGTCTTGAATGAATGGTGACTTTCAGTCACTGAGGAAGCTTTCAGCAAGACGAGAACAGCCGGCTCTGGTTCCTTGGTCAACTTCCCCTGTGGGTAATTACAAGAGCTGGTCTGGAGTCTTTAGAAGAAACATTTCTGTGTCAGAAAATCCCCATTTGTTGAAATGAAGATTTGTTTTCCATAGGAAAAGGGTCGGTTTTGATGAATTTCTTTACTTGATAAAACAGATTCAGAATTGACTTTTTGTACCGGTTCGACACAGGAAAATGTTTCAGTATCTTAAAAATTTGTGTGGGATGGAAAATCCATTTTCTGTCCAGCCCTGATAATTACATGAGTGTAAAATTGCTCCTGTAGCTACACTTGGCTACATTGCTCCTTTTCACTTCCTGCCCTAAGGCACTGCGCAGTGCTGCTGTGGGGCTGTCAGACAGCTGCCCCGCTCCACCCCCACCGTGTCTAAAGAGATTTCTGTATACACTGTAAGGGCCCAATCCTGCCGGGTGCTGAGGCACTTCCTGTGACGTGCTGGGCAACCGCAACGCTGATTAAAGTCCAGGGGAGTGGTGGGTGCTCAGCGGCTGTTAGGATCAGCTCCTACCTTCCGTTCCTTAAAGCACTGCACATTGTAACGCATTGTCACTGGGATCCTTAGAGCAGTAAATAGGGCTTTGTGCCGTTGTCAATCAGTGTTACTGGGAGGGTGATAACAGGCCCTTACAGGAACTGGGCTGGGCAGACATTGTGCTCAAATAGTGTTATGATTTCTATGGTCTTATCTGTACAACCACTGACAACCTTCAGCCCCTTAACAGCGAGCCTGGGGACCAGATTCTCATTAGCACTAAGCCCCTTTCCTCTATGGTAACACCCAGAGGCCTGGAAGTGGATGTCAGTGTAATTTCTGCTCCTCTAAACTCCTCTTTACATTGGTGCAAAGGGGAAGCTGTGTCATTGTGAGTAATGCCCTTGGGCTAGAAATCAGGCAGAATCGTGGCCAGTCCAGTCGTCCTTCGTCAGGTCAAACTCCTGCTTCTACTTAACATTGCCTCAGTCAGGGACTGCAGGATTGAGCCCAGGTCGCTTCCCAACCATGGGAGGGAGGAAGGCGGGGAGGGAAATGGAAGGAAGATGGTCCCCAGCATTAGAGAACTGCCTGGAAGGGGTTTGTGACAGATCGATCCAGGGGAGCTGCCGCTAGCCAGAGCAGCCTCACAAGTGGGGTGCAGGTTAAGGAGACGTGGCCAAGGCACCCAGGGATTCTGTTCTTTGTTGAGCCACTTGCTCTAATCATTAGCCCACGTTGCCCTCTATTGTCAGCTGTTTCAGAAGGGACATTGACAGATGCACTTTACTTCTCTCTCCCTGCTTTGTGCAGCCAGAATGGGACGTACACTATTTTGAAAATCATGTCTTACGTTGTCTTTTTTCTCACACATGTCAGAGCTTTCAATTTGATGATCTAAAGTGAAGTTAACAGTCCTCCAAGAAAGACAACAAACAATCATTACATGTCTGCGTTGTGCCACCAAGAACTGTGCTACAATAAACCAAACATGGAAGGCTGGGGAGAGATTTGGCTTGGGATTGTCAAAGGACCTAAGTGGTTTAGGAGCAGTTTCCTTTGACAGTCAATGGGACTTGTGCTCTGAACTCATGTGGGTTTGTTTATTTACAACATCCATATTTGGGATTTTTAATTATTCTGAATCATTATACCCAAACCTTGTGCCACTGGAATGCAGAGAAAATCTACAAGAAATGCTGTAACCTCTGCAGAGTCTTTAACCCACCCATCTAGTATCTATCACCACAGCACAGCCTCCTCAGAGGCGTTCCTCACTGGAAATGACCAAACCACTGAACCCAGTCACTGCAGCAGTGCACTAGGCATCAGCCTTTGGGCCAGTGTGTCAGGATTTTGTCCTAATATTTTTATGAAAATGATCTTTGCCGAGTATCTGGTTTTATCTTCTTTAGGTAAAACTTCTGCATTAAGCTCCAGAATTGGGAAAACAGCCTCTTCATTAGGACACTAGTATTGAATACTGTATCTATGATATGTTTTGAAACTTTTCCTGGATATTAATTGGATTTCCATTCACTTGTATGAAGTTAGAGCAGCTTTTTAAGTATTTGGGATGCAGAGGATAAATATTATCAGATTAAGTAAATTCTATTGCTGAGCTATCCAGTCCATCTGTGGCACTTGGAGACCTGACGGACACTGACTATAACGATATTTTATTTTTCCAGTGCTAGGAGTCCGGTTATATCTGTACCAGACTCAGCGGATCCAGTTTGTTGAAGTTAGTAACACCGCAAAGATCCACTGTTCTTCCAAAGAAAACCTGGAAGGAGGAAGTAGCATGTTTTGGTATTTGAGAAGAGAAGGTGAGAAACCCACCTGCATTAAGCGCTGTTTGGATGATCAAAATGTAAGTAAATTTGCTTGCAAACACGAGACACACAGCTCGACCCTGGAAATCAGCAACATCCAAAAGACTGAGTCTGGCATTTACTACTGTGCATTGGAATACAGCAGCTACCTGATTTTTGGAAATGGAACCACACTGATTGTTGGAGGTAAGGAACCACAGCTTCCTTAAGGAGATTCACAACTGATTGACAAAGCATATTTCATGTTCCCATTAAAATGTGACAAGATACCTCAGCTATTGATGAATGGTTCAAAGGAAAGCATGCTTTAAGCCAAACCGATCAGCTAAACATTAAATGCTATGGGTATAGAAGTTATAGAATAACATTTATTGTTATAAAATATATGTTTAAAACCTGAAAGTACCAAAAATAAACTATTGACATTTCTCTTTGACTGTTCAGGGCAGCCAGGTAGGGAATATTTCTAACCTAAGAGTTATTTTTGCATGAAACAATATTTTGAGTTAATGAAAAGTTTAAAGAATGTATAAAATTGTACGCAATTTTCTTTCTAGGTAGTACAGCTACGTATTGTGCTATATCCCAGTTAGTGTTGGTGTGGTGATTTCATATTTCCTTCGTCAATACATTGGTTCCTTTGAATTAATGTCTTAGTGACAGATATGCAGTGTTGTTTTAGCTGTGTTGGTCCCAGGATATTAGAGAGAAAAGGTGGGTGAGGTAGTATCTTTTATTGGACCAACTTTGGTTGCTGAGAGAGACATGCTTTCTTGCTGACACAGAGCTCTTCTTCAGATCTGGAAAATGACACTCTGAATATGTTTCCCAGACCTGAAGAAGAGCTCTGTGGCAGCTTGAAAGTTTGTCTCTCTCACCAACAGAAGTTGGTCCAATGAAAGATTTTACCTCACCCACCTTGTGTCTCTGAGTGAAAGATTAACACCTTTAATCAGACTGCAGATCATTTGATCATCACACTGAATTCTCCACCTCCTTCTGCTCAGACAGTTATACCAACAGCAGCTGGGTGATGCTTCTGGTCCCATTTCCACGTGGCAGTCAAGTCACTGAGACAGCGAATCTGGCTTGTGTGATCCATGGAGTGTCCAGCCCAGTCCATGTTTCCTGGAGTGTTTCTGGGGAGCTGCAGGACCAGGGGCTGACGCGCTCATTGAAAGCAAAGGATGGATCTTTAATGCTCAGAAATCACATCAGCGTCCCCATGGACACCTGGACCAGTGGGAAGAATTTCACCTGTGAAGTCAAATTCAACTCTTCTGGCAGCAGTGTGAAGAAAAGTACCAGGTATCCTGCAGGTGAGTGATATGATATATGAGGCTAATGGAGACTCTGATGTAGAATAGGTGTAAAGTTGCCCCAATCAGAACTGCTTATACATAATTTTCCATCACAGAAAGCTGGAATATTCTATATCTTAATTAAAACTTCTCTAGGGAGTTTTGGGAAAGGAAACTTGAGACATTACAGGGACCACAAGACAAAGCAGCTCTGATCTCTAGGGCAGCTTTCTCCCAGACTGTCCATATAAAGCACTGTAAAGAGTTAAATAGTAATAAATATCAGGAGTAAAGGGGAATTCAGAGGCATTTGAAAAGAGAGATGTTTTCCAATGAGATTTGCAAAGTGATGGAGAGGTGATGAGGTGAGGAGAGACCTACAGGGAGGATTTTGAAGATGGCAGAAGGTGCAGAGAAGATACTGATTACAGGAGACTAGAATTCGCCTATGGAAAAAGGGGCAACACAGAGGGTGAAAGGTGCTGAAGGCTCCTGTAGCCTCGTTCCTCAGGCGTTAAGGCCCGTGGTGAAATGGGGATCAGGAGAGAAGAGCTGGGTGTGGTGGCATCACGACCCTCTTTACCCAAGTCAGCCACTTGTGTCTGTTTTTTAGCTTCCTCCACTGCCTTTGCTAGCAAGTGCTCACATTACATCATGCCCCTTGCGGCTGGGGCTGGTCTGCTGCTGCTGTTGGTGTCTCTGAGCCTCGTCTGGACCCTCTGCCCTTCTACTCTAGGTAAGAAACACAGCCCAGCCCAGACACTCTCCCGCAGAGAGAAATCCTACTCCCCTGCTTGTAACTGTCCCATCCAACACATGAACATGCAGCAACTGTTACAACTGCCAGCACTGATCTCAGAATGTTTGTTTTCTGTATCTTGAATTTCCTGTGTTGGGAGAACGGCTTTGTTCTCAGTGACAAAGGGAGCGATGTAGAAAGGCTTCTACTGCCCATGGCCCAGGCACCTGGTCTATAGTTCACAAAGAGCACTAGCCTTTCTGATGAGCCTCTCTCCCTGTGCCATGCATGGTGGTGCCCTGCGCACCCACAGCTCGGATGCACCATTAGTCAATGAACTACAGCTGGGGGAGTGACCGTGGAAGAGGAACTTTTACTGGTGTCTTTGTTTGTTCCAGGATTCAAGCCCAGGATCTCAGCACCCCCAGCTTCAGAGGAGCACCAGGTACGGCTCTTTGCAAACTATCTCTGTCTAAATCACTGTGTCTGTCTCAGGCATTTCTAATCCATCAACTTCATGTGTTTGGCACCTAAGCTGATTGATCTGGAAGGAGGAGGTGAAAGTGAGGTCTAGCTGTTGGAGTAGCAGGGAGGGAGGACGGAGTCCTACTGTGAGCTTTGCTACTAACTTACTGTGGGATAGTGGGTTTTGTGTGCAGCTGGGAACATTTTTGGCATTTAAAAGATAAAGAGCTATAAGAAATTATATTTGTAAAGCACATGAAGATTTTCCAGTGAAAGGTGATATGGGCCTGATCCAAAGCTTACTGACCTTAATAGGACACTGTCCATTTATATGGGGTTTGCATCTGGCCAAATATTTTCGGCAGGTGAGTTCTTAAAGTCAGAATCCAGCGCTGGTTTCCATTTAAAAAACACACACAGTTTATAGGAAAAGCAGGAGAATTGGAGATGAGAGGGAATTTTTCATCAGGCTAAACTCACTTGAATGTTCGGTTCTGTCTCACCCTGTATCCCTTCATTTTACAAGGAGGGGGCTCATTTTACTAATTGTCGCCAAACAGGGTGGAATCTTATACGCTCATCTGGATTTTGATTCGCGGAATCGCAATGGGCGCACGATGCAGCGATCGGCCAGAGGGAAACGTGTAAAACCCTGAACTGTCTAGTGCAGGGGAATCCACACGTGGGAACTGATGTGTGTCAGACGTAGCAGCTGGAAGAAGGCTCTGTCTCCGTCTCCTTTCTTTTTTAGTTTCTCCACTTCTCTGTTTAGAATAAAAAGGTCAGAAGATCCCCACAGAGCCCAGCCTCGTCAGGTGGGAAATCTCCTTTTGGGATATAAAGGCATCAGGGTGTAGATGACTTTACACGTCACTTGTGTATTCGATTGGAAGCTCTTTGGGGCAGGGACTGTCTCTTTGTTCTGTGTTTGTGCTGCACCTAGCACAGAGGGGCCTGGTCCATAACCGGGGCTCCTGGGTGCTATGGTAACACAATCATCATCCTCCGCGCATCTGCAGAGGGACCCGGACACAGCTGAACAGCTGCAGCTTCCCTGCACAGAGAGAGGCCGGACGGCAGGAGCCTGCAGAGGGGATGTGCAGCCCCTGTATATGCCACAGCTCCCCTGATTCTCAGCTGTAATGTTACAAGGACGTGCAATGGGATTGTGAAGGGGAAGGATGGATGCGGGAGGAGCTGGGAGGGATGAGAATCTCTCCCAGGCTAGGGCTGGAGCTGCTATTCCAGTCCTCTGGAGCAGTGTTTCTCAACGACCAGTCCATGGTCCGGCGCCGGTCCCTGAGATCTTCCTGACACAGTTTAGGAAGGCAGCAAGCCAGTCCCTGATATCCAAAAGGTTGAGAAACGCTCTCTAGAGTCTGCTGCTTTTCCCCAAGGGCGAGATTCAGAGAGGCCCATGTGCCAGCCCACGGGCGAGATTCACAGAGGCCCATGTGCCAGCCCTTCTGCACCATCTAACGATAATAACACATTATCAATGACTGCAGCTCTCCTGGTGCCTGAGCCTGCACGCGCTGCCTGTTTACATCACAACTTGTTGTTGTTCAAGCTGTCATTCTGTCCTCATTAAAAAGTGATGGAAATGCAATTAGTGAGGTTTGTGTTGCCTCTTTTACCTGGTCAATGCATCGAAATCATCTTATTGTGTAATAAGAAAGGTGATCTCTGAAATGCTTTAGGCCAGATTCTGCTCTGGTTTGCAGCAGTGTAAACCTGGAGGAGCTCTGTTGCAGTCAGTGGAGTTACTCCAGATTGACACCGGTGTCTCTGAGAGCAGAATCTGGTCTTTTCTATCCCACTTAGCGTCTGTGTTTCTTTTGAAGGACGACACAACAAATGTGTTCCATGCGACTTGTTACACACACATATGATAAGGGGTGTTTCACAGAGGACGGTGATCAACTGTTCTCCCTGCCCACTGGAAGAAGGTCAGAAAGTAATGGTCTTAATCTGCAGCAAGTGAGATTTAGGGGAGATATTAGGAAAATCTTTCTACCGCTAAGGTTAGTTCAGCTCTGGAACAGGCGTCCAAGGGAGGTTGTGGAATCCCCGTCATTGGAGGTTTTTAAGAACAGGCTGGACAAATACCTGTCAGGGATGGTCTAGGTTTACTTGGTCTGGGCCTTGATGATCTTTTAAGGTCTCTTCTACCCTGACATTTCTGTGAATCAGAGTGCTAGTAACAAGTGAATGACTAAGGGCCAGAATCTGATCTCATGTTTCCCTACATACTGAACCAAACGGGGCTGCAGGAGGCACCAGATTTTCACTGAGCCTTCAAACTGAGGTCTTGAATGAATGGTGACTTGCAATCACTGAGGATGCTTTCAGCAAGACGAGAACAACTTCCCATTTGGGTGATCACTAGAGCTGGTCAGGAATCTTTAGAGGAACCATTTCTTTGTCAGAAAATGTCCACTTGTTGAAATGGAGATTTTTTTTTCCAAGGGAAAAGGGTCCGTTTTGATGACTTTTTTTACATGGAAAAAAAGTTTCAGAATTGCAAAATGAAAAGTTCCAGTTCTCGAGTTCAAAATGACATCTTGGTCAGACATTTAAGCTAATTATAGTTGAACAAAATTTTACAGTTTCACATTATCTTCATTTTATGTGGTCAAAATAGAAAGGAAACATCCCAAAATTATTAAACCAAAATGCGGCCTTTTACCCAAACCAAACATGATTTTTGATTCAAGAAAATTTTGACTTTTCATCTCAGTTCGAGACAAGAACATTTTTCGATCTCTTGAAAATGTGTGTGGGGTGGGAAATCCATTTTCTGCCCCAGTCTGGTCATTAAAAGTGTAAAATTGCTCCTGTAGCGGCAGATGGCTACATTGCTCCGTTTCACTTTGTGCCCTAAGCCACTGCGCAGTGCTGCTGTGGGGTGTTAAACAGCTGCCCCACTCCACCCCCACAATGGATGAAGACATTGCGATATACAGCTACTCCTGAGGGCATTCTGTGCCAAAAAAAATAAAAATTCTGCGCCAAAAAAATAAAAATTCTGCACACAATATTTTAAAATAATGCAAATTTTATTTGTCAATAAATGTGTGGAGGCTCCAGCATGGCATTGGGGAGCAGAAGCCACTGGCTGCACAGAGGTGGGAGATCACTGTGCAGCTCCCCCCAGGACACAGACTCAGCGGTGAGGCTGCACCCAACCCTGACACAGCGCAATGACCCGGCCTGCCCCAGAAACACCCCAGGGCCCTGCTCCTCCATTCCAGGTGCACCAGGTGTGGGCAGGCAGGCTCAGCAAGGCAGGATCCAAGTTTGGAGGGGATTGGTGTGCAGGGATCCAGGTGGGGGTTCAGAGGGTGTGTGGGGCATTCTCGGTGCAGGCGGCTCAGTGTGGGATCTGAGTGAATGGGGGGATCTGGATGCACAGGGGCTTGTTGGGGGATTCTGGGTGCAACGGTAATGGGACTCTGTGGGGGGTCCAGGTGAAGGTGGTTGGGGTTCAGCAAGGGGGGGGTATAGGTTGGGATGGGATAGAGCTCATCAGAGGGGTCTGGGTGTGGGGGCTTAGTGGGGGGTCCAGATGCTGGGGGAGTGGGCTCAGTGAGGTGAGGAAGGGGATCCAGGTGCCGCTTGTTGGGGTTCATTGGGATGGGGATCTGGGTGTAGGTGGCTCGTCAGGGTGGTCCAGGTGCAGGGGGAGAGGGACCCGGCGAGGGGGGAGGTTCTAAGTGTGGGCGGTGAGGTTCGGCAGTAGAGTCAGGGCATGGGGGGGGTCTGGATGCACAGGGGTTGGGCGGATGGGGGAGCAGCTCCCTGTACAGGGATCCCTCCCCCTGCAGCTGAGGAGCAATGGGTGCAGAAAGGGGGGGACTTTGCAGAGCTTTCTGCAGCAGGGGGATAAATCTGGGGGTGGGTTTGACCCGGCCCTGGATGCTGTGCAGGGGAAGAGGAAGTCCCATCCTCCCCAGCCCAGCTGGGACTAGCAACTGAGCCCGATACAGGCTAGGAGCCACCAGCCAGGTCTTCCCTAGTCCTGCCTCCTGCCCCACAGTGATTTACCTCTCTGCTGGCTGCCCTGGGCACCCAAAACATACTGCTGGGAAGGGTCGTATGACTGCTTTTGTGGCTTCCCTTTGCCTCCCTGTAGAAAGTCATTTTTCTGCAGGGAAGCAAAGAAATCTGCGGGGGACATAAATTCTGCGCCACGCAGTGGTGTAGAATTCCCCCAGCAGTAACACAGCATAAGGGCCTAATCCTGCATGGTGCTGAGGCACCTGCTGTGATATACTGGGCACCTGCCACACTCAGCAAAGTCAAGGGGAGTGGTGGGTGCTCAGCGTCTGTTAGGATCAGCTCCTACCTTCTGTTCCTTAAAGCACTGCACATTGTAACGCATTGTCGCTGGGATCTTTAGAGCAGTAAATATGTTATTCTACCATTGTCAGTCAGTGTTACTGGGAGGTTTATAACAGGCCCTTACAGGAACTGGGCTGGGCGGACATTGTTCTCGAATAGCGTTATGATTTCTGTGGTCTTATCTGTACTGCCACTGACAACATTCATCCCCTGAAAAGTGAGCCTGGGCACCCGATTCTCATCTGCACTAAGCCCCTTTCCACCACGGTAATGCCCAGGGGCCTGGAAGTGGATGTCAGTGTAATTTCTGCTCCTCTAAACTCCTCTTTACATTGGTGCAAAGGGGAAGCTGTGTCATTGTCAGTAATGCCCTTGGGCTAGAAATCAGGCAGAATCGTGGCCAGTCCAGTCATCCTTCGTCAGGCCAAACTCCTGCTTCCACTTAACATTGCCTCAGTCAGGGACTGCAGGATTTAGCCCCGGTCGCTCCCCTACCATGGGAGGGAGGCAGGCAGGGGAGGGTAGAAGGGAAGGAAGGAAGGGTGATGGTCTCCAGCATTAGAGAACTGCCTGGAAGGAGTTTGTGACAGATCGATCCAGGGGAGCTGCAGCCATTCATGGCAGCCTCAGAAGTGGGGTGTGGTCTAAGGAGACCTGGCCAAGTCACTTAGGGAATCTGTTCTTTTTTGAGCCAGTTGCTCTAATCACTAGCCCACGTTGCCCTCTATTGTCAGCTGTTTCAGAAAGGACATTGACAGATGCACTTTACTTCTCTCTCCCTGCTTTGTGCAGCCAGACGCAGCTTTCTAACCAGCCCCATTCAGCTCATTTTAGCCAGTTTATAGCTAGATCCAAGGGGAGACGCTTAACTTCCATTGACTTCGGTAGTAATGAGGCACCTAACAGTCTTAGCCATGTCTGAAAATCCCACTAGGCATCTCTCTGCATTTATAGGCACCTAAATACCTTTGAAAATCTGTCCTGAAGTCACTTTTGAAAATTGTATCTTTCATTGTCTTATGTCTCAAACATGTCAGAGCTTTCAGTTTGATGATTTAAAGAGCAATTTAAGTCCGTCAAGACAAGATGCCAAATGGTCATTACATGCCTGCATTGTAGCACCAAGAAGTATGGAGCAACAGTGGCCCAAACATGGAAAGCTGGGTGGAGACTTAGGTTGGGACCGTCAAAAGAACTAAGTGATTTAGAAGCATTTTCCTTGAAAATCAATGGGACTTATGCTCCGAAGTTATGTGGGTTTGTTTATATAGCTCATCCATGTTCTGAATATTTAAAATTATTCTAAATCATATAGAACACCCCTGTACCGCTGGAATCCACATAAATACTACAAGAAATGCTGTAGCCTCTGTAGATTCTTAAACCCACCCATCTTGTATCGATCACCACAGCACATCCTCCTCGGAGGCGTTCCTCACTGGACACTGAACCCAGACACTGCAGCAGTGCACTAGGCATCAGCCTTTGGGCCAGTGAGTCAGGATTTTTGTCCTACTATTTTATGAAAATGATCTTTGCGAAATACCTCATTTTATCTTCCTTAGGTAAAAACTCCTGCATTAAATTTTGGAATTGGGAAAACAGCCTTTTCAGTAGGACATCAGTGTTGAATATCTATGATATGTTTGGAAACTTTTGCTGGATTTTAATTGTATTTCCGTTCACTTGTACAAAATTAGAGCAGCTTTTTTAAGTATTTGGGATGCAGAGGATAAATATAATCAGATTAAGTAAATTCTATTGCTGAGCTATCCAGTCCATCTGTGGCAGGTGGAGACCTGACGGACACTGACTATAACGATATTTTATTTCTCCAGTGCTAGGAGTGCAGTTATATCTGTACCAGACACAGCGGATCCAGTTTGTTGACGTTAATGACACCGCCAAGATCCACTGTTCTTCCACAGAAAACTTGGAAGGAGGAAGTAGCATAGTTTGGTATTTGAGAAGAGAAGGTGAGACACCCACCTGCATTAAGAGCTGTTTGGATGATCAAAAAGTAGGTAAATTTGTTTGCAAACACGAGACACACAGCTCGACCCTGGAAATCAGCAACGTCCAAAAGACTGACTCTGGCATTTACTATTGTGCAGTTAGAATTACCAGCTACCTGATTTTCGGGAATGGATCCACACTCATTGTTGGAGGTAAGGAACCATACCTTGTTTAAGGAAACTAACAACTGATTGACAAAGCGTATTTCACGTTCCCATTCAAATGTGACAAAAGACCATAGTTATTGCTGAATGGCTAAAGAGAAAGCATACTTTAAGCCAAACAGATCAGCTAAACATTAAATGCTATGGGTGCAGAAGGAATAAGTTTTAACTAAAAATGTTAAAACTTGAAAGTTGATGAAAAGTGCTGAAAATAAACTACTGAAGTTTCTCTCTGACTGTTCAAGGCACCCAGGTTGGGAATATTTCTAACCTAAGAGCCATGATGGCATGAAACAATATTTTGAGTTAAAAAAAGTCAATGAAATTTATAAAAGTGCACAAAATGTTTCCTTCTAGGTAGTGCAGCTACGTATTGCGCTATATCCTAGTTAGTGTTGGCGTGGTGATTTCATATTTCCTTCTTCAAAATAGATTTCTTTCTTCGAATTAATGTCTTAGTGAATGATAGTATGCAGTGTTGTTGTAATTGTCTTGGTCCCAGGATATTAGAGAGACAAGGTGGGTGAGGTAGTATCTTTTCTGGGACCAACTTCTGTTGCTGAGAGAGACAAGCTTTCGAGCTTCCACCGAGCTCTTCTTCAGGTCTGGGAAATGACACTCTGAATATATTTCCCAGATCTGAAGAAAAGCTCGGTGGAAGCTCGAAAGCTTGTCTCTCTCACCAACAGAAGTTGGTCCCATAAAAGATTTTACCTCACCCACCTTGTCTCTTAGTGGAAGATTAACATCTTTAATCAGACTGCAGCTCATCTGATCATCACACTGAATTCGCACCTCCTTCTGCTCAGACAGTTATACCAACAGCAGCTGGGTGATGCTTCTGGTCCCATTTCCACATGGCAGTCAAGTCACTGGGACAGCGAATCTGGCCTGTGTGATCCATGGAGTGTCCAGCCCAGTCCATGTTGCCTGGAGTGTTTCTGGGGAGCTGCAGGAACAGGGGCTGACGCGCTCATTGAAAGCAAAGGATGGATCTTTAACGCTCATAAATCACATCAGCGTCCCCATGGACACCTGGACCAGTGGGAAGAATTTCACCTGTGAAGTCAAATTCAACTCTTCTGGCAACAGTGTGAAGAGAAGTACCAGGTATCCTGCAGGTGAGTGATATGATATTTGAGGGTAATGGAAACTCAGATGTAAAATATGGATGTGACCATGCTGAGAACTGCTTCTATGTGATTTTCCATTACAGAAATTTGGAATATTCTATGTCTTAATTAGAATTTCTCCAGAGAATTTGGGGAAAGGTGAATTGAGACGTTACAGGGACCACACGACAATGTAACTCTGATCTGTAGGGCAACTTTCTCCCAGACTGTCCATATAAAGCACTGTCAAGAGTTAAATAATAATAAATACCAGGAGTAAAGGGGAACTGAGAGGCGTTTGAGAAGAGAGATGTTTTCCAATGAGATATGCAAAGTGATGGAGAGACGATGCGGTGAGGAGAGACCTACAGGGAGGATTTTGTAGATGGCAGAAGGTGCAGAGAAGATTCTGATTACAGGAAAAATGATGAAAAGGGAACAACAGAGAGGGTGAAAGGTGCTGAAGGCTCCTGTAGCTTCACTCTTTAGAGAGTAAAATGGGGAACAGGAGCACAGAAAATGTCTAACTCTTATCTAGTGCATCTGTCGATCTCAATGCACTTTACAAAGGAGGTCAGTATCATTAGCCTCGTTTTATAGATGGGGAAACTGAGGCACAGAGAGTAGCTGTGATGTGCCCACGCTCACCCAGCAGGCCAATGGCAGAGCCGGGAGCAGACCCCAGGTTTCCCGAGTCCCTGTCCTCTATCCATTAGGCCACACTGCCTCTTGGAAGGGTGTAGGCAGGACTGCTGAAGGAAGCCTTTAGTGTGTTTCTTTTATCCACCTCCACAGCCCACACCAGTAGTTGCCTGCCTTCCATTGTGTCCCTGGCCGTGCTGAGCGCCCTGATGCTGTTGACGGTGTCTCTGAGTCTCATCTGGACCCTCTGCCCTTCCAGGCTAGGTAATAAACACTGCCCATCCCCAACGTTATCCTGCAGGGAGTGATCCCACGCCATCCCTCCTCCTGGGGTTTATGAGTGTTATCCCATGTGCTACACGGACACGCTGTCAATCTCATGGGCACCAAGTCTGAGCTCAGAATGTGACTTTCCTGTGTCGGGAGAATGGCTTTGTTCTCCGTGACAAAGGGAGCGATGGCCCAGGTAGCTTGTGTATAGTTCACAAAGAGCACAGCATTTCAAATGAGCCCCTCTCCATTTGCCATGCATGGTGGTGCCCTGTGCACCCACAGCTCGGATGCACCATTAGTCAATGAACTACAGCTGGGGGAGTGACTGTGGAAGAGGAACTTTTACCCTTGTCTCTCTCTGTCTGTTCCAGGATTGCCGCCCAGGAGCTCAGCGCCTCCAGCTTCACAGGAGAATCAGGTACGTCACGTTACAAACCATCTCTGTCTAAATCAATGTGTCTGTCTCAGGTATTTCTAATGGGTCCTTCACCTTAGTGCATTGGGGGCCTACAGGTGTTATTTCCAGCCTGGCTACTAACAGACTTGGCCATTCGGCAAATCACTTACCTGCTCCGTGCCTCGGTTTCCCCATATGTACAAAAAGAGATAACAAGACCTAATTCACATGGATACTAGGACGTTTAATTTATTATTGTTTCAGACTGTACATTCTTTCAGGGCAGTCTGTCTTCGCTTTGGCCCAGATTGTCAAAGGTATTTAGGTGCCTCCCTCCCATAGTTGGGCACCTACATACTTTGAAGATCTGAGCCTTTGTGTTTTATACAGTGCAGGGCATATTGGTGGCACTTAACGAATAAATAATAGAACATTTAAGATTCTCGACTGAAAAGTGCTTGAGACCTGATCCAAAGCTAACTGAAATGAACCGGAGAGTTTTTGTTATTTCCGTGGGCTGCGCATAAGCCCTGAGGAGAGCAAAATGTTATCACTGAGTTCTTAAAGTCAGAGGCACTGTCCATTTTCATAACACACACCGTTTATAGGAAAAGCGGGAGAATAAGAGACTGAAGGAATTTTTAGTAAGGTCCATGGGTGCCAAACTCACTTGCGTGTTCTGTTCTCTCTCAGCTTGTTTCATTTCATTTTACAAGGCGGTGGCTCATTTTATTAAATGTCGCCAAACAGGGTGGAATCTTATACGCTCATCTGGATTTTGATTTGCGGAATCGTGATGGGCGCAAGATGCAGCGACCGGCCAGAGGGAAGAGTGTAAAGCCATAAACTGTCTAGTGCAGGGGAATCCACACGTGGGAACTGACTGTTCTCTGCTGATCTCAGTGAGATTAGCCAACCTGTAACAAGGCTCTGTCTGGCTGTATCCTTTTTTCTCTCCTCCTCTCTGTTTAAAGTATAAATGTCAGAAAATCCCCCTAAGAATTAGCCCCCGACAGATGCTAAAGGCATCATTATACAGGTGACTTTTCAGTTGATTTGTATATTTTGAAGAACTGGTTGGAAAATGGCTTTTTTTCCCCTCATGGAAAATTTTGAGAAAAGCAAAAAAATTTCATTTTTCCTGAAATTTTCTGCAGCAAATGTTAACTTTTTGTTGAAGGATTTTTTTTTTTCACTGTTTGGCCACCAAACCCCATAACACATTTTCAGCTACAAACCAAACTGTGATTATATTTCTGGCTTTTCAATCTTCAGACCAAAAAAAAAAAAAAAACAAAGATTTGGGTTTTGTCAAAAGGGAAAAAATAATTTAGATGGAAAGTTTTCAACCAGGGCTCATATTTAGGAACAAATCCCTCACCCATCTGGGGGGGCAGAGTTGACTCCCTCAGATTCCTCGACTGATAAATGTGAAGGTTAGAAGGAACCATCATGACCTCCTGAGTCATAGACCAGAGAACCTCAAGGCCATAACTTGTGTTTGAGCTGTGATGTAGCTTTTAGAGAGACACCCGATCTGAACATAAAGCCTGCAGAATCCACCACATCCCTTAGCAAGAGGACCTGCTGCTGTTTTGCAATGACATGTGATGCATCATTCATGTCAGCTGAGATTATGAATGGTAAAGCGGGATCAAGAAAGAGCTGGTAGGACAGGCCTTCTGTCTGAGCACTGGGGCTGCTACTCCACCGATTTCTGCTTTTCTTGAAGGGCCAGATCTTTAGAAGCCCACGGGCTGTGCCATCTAATAATAACAGGTAATCAATAAAAGGAGCTCTCCCTAGCCACTGAGGCTGCCCATGTGCCCATTTGGATCACAGACGGCTCTTTTCAAACTCTCATCACGCTACTTATTAAAACTTCAATCTCATCACGAAAGCGTCCGTTGCCTTTTTCAGCTGGTGAGATGCTGCAGCTCAACGTAGTGTGGCTGAGAGGGGACTTTGCAAATCCCGCAGGCCAGGTTCTGCCCTCACTTGTGCCCGTGTAAATCTGTGGCACTCCGTGGAGTTGCGCCGGCTTCACAATGGTGTCCCGGGCGGCAGAATCGGGCCGTGTACATTTCATTTCATAGCGGAACTAAACTTGCTGCACGTCACAAGTGCCAATAAAAAAATGAATGAAGAAGGGCCTCGACCTGAGCTCATTTTACCCACAAGGCAGCAGGAGGGGGCCCTCTGTCTGAACAGACTTAAAACTGGGGTCTTGAACAGCGGCAGAGGGTGCCCAGTACACTGTCAGCAAGTGGAGAGGAGTTATCTCCAGTGCCTTGTGGATGACAAAATTCCTATAGACTGTTTAAAGGCCTGGTCCTGTTGGGTGCTGAGGCCCCTGCTGTGATGTGCTGAGGTCAAACGTAGGTGAGGATACTCACCAGCTTGCAGGACCCCAGTCCGAGTCCAGAGTGCTTCGGAATCCTGAAAGCACCGTACAGCGGGAAGTTAGTGTTGCGGGAGGGTGACGATTGGTCCTTTCTGTAGGCGGGTCCATGCTGGGGAGACACTGACCCACATCCTCAAAGGTGTTTAAGCTCCTAACTTCCATTGAAATCAATGGGCGTTAGGTACCTACAGACCTTTGCGGATCTGGGCCCCTGTGCTTATATAGCTTTATGATTTCTATGGGCTTATCTGCACTACAACAGGAGCCTCTTACAATGAGTCTGGGGGGCCTGATTCTCATTTGCACTAAACCCCTTTACCAGCGCTTAATTTCTGCCAGGGCTGAGTCCCGTCTCCTCTAGGCCTGGCAGTGCGTCGCCCCGGCATCTCTGAGCTCGCTGCATCCATTCTGAATGTAAAAAAATGACTTGAGTCCCGGCACCGAATGGCTTGATCCCCGGCACCTCTTTCATTACGAATGAAGCGCTGCCCTGGTAGTGTCAAGGGGCCCATAAGTGGGCCTAACTCATTCACTGCCAGAACTGTGTAAAGGGACCCAAATGTAACGGAGACTAATCGTACGAGATATAGACCCAGCCCGCCGTCCTGACTCAGGAAAAACTCCTGCTGACGCTGAATTTTGCCGGGATGTAGGATTTTGCCCAACGATCACGCTGCCCCTGGTCTGGTTTTGAAGGCGTGATCTAAAGCACAACCAGCCAAGGAATGACCCTAAAGGAACTGCGGGTTTAATATCAGAAGCAGAGTACAGTATCACAGAGATGTTATCATTATCACAGGCAGCAGCAGCTAAGTAACCCTGGCTGCTTTCAGCCAGCGGCAGGTTTGGTGTGTGTACAGAGGATGTACAGCCCGGGGGGGTCCAGGCTGGGCTGCGAGAGCCAGTGCTGAAATGTCACCTAGGCCGGGCGTCTGTGACACAGAGTGTGCAGCGCCCGCCTTTCGACGAGTTTTGTTTTGTTCAAAGAGCGAGGTCCATTTCATGGGAAACGCACTGTTGCTCTTACAGTGGGGTGAGGTAGGAAACCGCACAGACGCAGGCAGTGAGCTCAGGCAACTTGTTTACAGCTTTGAAAAACAAAATATATATAACGCGTATCTAAAAATATAAACGAGATACGCTCACGCCACCATACCGCCGCCAGTCCGTGCAAGAGGCCTCCGCATTGTCACTACGTCCCTCTGTGCCGCGCTGGTGGCGCAAAGGAGCCTGAAATGAGGGTATATCTAATTAACCCGCATTTTAAGGCCCCTTTACACGGTCCGAGTGATGCAAAAGGACCTTGTTGTAAATGGCGATCGACCCCTACAAGTGGCCCAGCATGGATTTCTCGCATGGGGAGGGGCAAACCTGCACCCACCCTTGTTTTAGACCAAGCAGGAATTAATTCAGGGACGTCTTCTGGCCAGATGATGTCAGTGGTCCCTCCTGGCCTAATGATCTATGAATCCACGTTCTAACTTGGTTCCTTAAGCCCACTGTGGAGAGCTCAGCACAATCTTATAACCGTGCCAGTGAGAATATTTTCTGCACTGATAGCCGACTGATCAGGTATGGTGACAGGGATAAGCTACAGTTTTCATGTGTGGATTGACCACGCACCGAGCCAGATCTCCAGCGGCTGTCAACCGGTGGAGTTAGGCCAGGCTCTGACCCTCCGTCGTCGACCAGAATGTCTGTTGTGAAAGGCGATATCTGGTAAAGAAGTGGATTGTCCTGTCCACGTCAGTGATTCAACGTGCGTGAGGAGAGAGAGGCCCCTCCAAGTGCCGTAGGGCTGTGCTAGCCGTTAAGCTTGTCACTATGTGAGTGCTGCATAGTCATTCTGCATGACCAGACATGCAGTAAGCGCTCTCAGACGGCCGCTCCCCTCCCCACGGGTAGCAGGCAGGGGCTGCATCCATGGATGAGCAGGAGACAGGCAGACCCCGGAGCAGAATTCAGTATGTAGAGGAGCTCCAGCTATGAATGTCACCTGCGTGTGTGATGCCCAAACAGACTGGTCCAGGGGATACTTACCCCCATGCATGATTTGCCAACTAACTGCAAGGAAAATGGAGCTAAGGGGCCAGGCCCCCAGCTGGTGTAAATTCTCATTGCTCCATTGACTTCCATAGAGCTATGCTGATTTACGCCAGCTGGGGATCTGGCCCCTTGACTCCAATGGAACAATGGCAATTTGCACCAGCTGGGAATTTGGTCCCTTGACTACAGTGGAGCGGCACCGATTTTCAACAACTGGGGATCTAGCCCCATTGATTTCAGTGGAGCAATGCTGATTTACACCCGCTGGGGATCTGGCCCGTTGACTCCAAAGGAGCACTGGCTGATTTTCACCAGCTAAGGATCCGTTCCAGTCTTTATTCTTGACCAAGTACATTAGTGAAAAACTGCAGCAAACCAAGCGTATTTTGCTAGTTGGAAAATCTACACTCGGAAGCTGTGAGTCTGTGGGTTAAACAAACCACAAATACGTTACAGCCAAAGTCTCAGTAAACAACAAACTTCCGGCTGCTTTGACCTTTCTGACCACTACTGCTTTCTCATGCTTTGCAGAGAGAGCTCTGCAGCGTGGTTTAGTCTTTTCGATCATTCATCTGAGAATTTAAATCTTGTGGGGGGGAGGGGGGATTCTGCCATCTATTTTCACAAATGCTGTAGCCCCCTGAAGAGTTAAAAATTAACTTGAATTTAGTGTTAGGCCTGATCTAAAACCTTAGATCTGAAGCTCTGTGAGCAGTTTATTGAAGAAGTTCTGATTTAGATCCTGGCTTGTGTGATGCTGCCCCCACCCGAGTGGGTTGTCAGCAGCAAGAATCAAACCTCGGGACCTCTGGCACTGAAATCATGAGCATCTACTGTAGGAGCTAAAAGATACAGTTTTATTACCGAAAGTTGGAGTAGGGCCATCAACCTCTATATGTGGCCCAACCACCACTAGAGGGCGGAAGAGCACACTTATAGTCGGACTCATTTCAACATATAGTTTTGGCTAAGATCAAGTGTTGTATTGTCCAATACATTCCCCTAAATTAGGATGTCCTTTAACTGGACCAGTGTAGCATCGTGATAGCGAATGCAACATCAGGTGCTGACATGGGACAGTTTTAGCAACACTTCCGCTTATTGGGCATGCAGTTAGAATCATAGAATATCAGGGTTGGACCTCAGGAGGTCATCTAGTCCAACCCCCTGCTCAAAGCAGGACCAATCCCCAACTAAATCATCCCAGCCAGGGCTTTGTCAAGCCTGACCTTAAAAACCTCTAAGGAAGGAGAGTCCACCACCTCCCTAGGGAACCCATTCCAGTGCCTCACCACCCTCCTAGTGATAAATTTTTCCTAATATCCAACCTAAACCTCCCCCACTGCAACTTGAGACCATTACTCAAGTTAGCTAGAGAGGCCAGTTCTAAATTCCAGTGATGTAACACAGACAAAGATATAAAGACTAAGAAGAACGACCAAGTGCCGGGAATAGCATTTTTGTTCAATCTGGTGTTTCATTTTGTGTCAAGTCTTTCCAGAATGTTTCTCTCCCCCAACAGCTTCTTCTCCTGGGGCCTGTGTCACCATCATCCTGCAGCTTGTGCCATCAGAGTGTGTGAAAACTCTTTGATCACGCTCACTTTGCACTGGGGTATCTGATTGCACAAGGGGCAGGGCAACCGTACATCGGATCCTTACTGGGGAAAGCTGGTCAGTTGGTGCAAGAGGCCTGTCCTCCAGCTGTCTGAGTTGAGAAGCCTGGGCTGTATTATTTTCCCCTCTACTCCAAGGGTGAATCCAGTCTGGGTTTAAATATTCGCACTTCCCTGGACAGCCCATAAAATGGATTAACATTTAATAGGAGTTCAGCATTCTCTCATTGTAAGTGGGGCCCGTACGAACTGATAGGTGATTTCCAGTCAGGGAACAGGTAGATGACAAGGACAAGCAGCCAAAGGGGAATTGTGGGAAGCCACTGGAGGACTAGGGGCACTCAGGAGTTGAGTTGCTGTCCTAGCCTGTGTCCACACTACAGAGTGGTCATGTTAGCAGATGACAAAGTTGTGCTCAGTCGGGCATTAGCCCGTACCCCCAGCTGGGCCAGCCAGCGCATGTCACTAGCATCGCCACACGGGAGAAAGGGTTCTTTGTGTGTGGACGGGGGTTGAGTTAACAATCGAGTTATAACACAAGTGAACTTTGCAGTGAAGACAGGCATGGCGGGGTGCACTACCCATTGAAGGAACTGTCTGGAGAGGACTGCTGAAGTCAGGCTGGGTACAAGGATCCCCCCTACCCTACCTTGCCCTGGGGGTGGGCTATTTACACAGGAAGAGAAAATTGAGCAGGAAGGAGGGGACTAGAAGTTATGCAGGCTGTAGCTTCTCTTAGGTCCTGGGGACTAGCCTGGATGGGCCCAGAGACGTTGTTTGCTGACTCTTAAGTTTAGAAGCTGTGAACCAGGGCCTTGTGAAATGTATTAAGGCTGCTTCTTCCCTGAGACCTTCTTAAAGGGGGCGTGTTTGTTTTGGCTTCCCCTGGCTTGGATCCTTTACAACAAGGCTGAGACTTTGCAGCACGACTTTAAAATTAATCTAATCCCAGTAATTATGCTTAAGGCTACTATTATGTCACGGAGGTCACGGAATCCATGACTTCCAGAGACCTCCATGAGTGACATTTTCTGCCCCGGGGCTGGAGCTGTCAGCAGCTCCTAGCCAGTGGACGGCAGGGGGACCCCGGAGCTCCCAGTCGCCATGGACAGCGGGGCTCTCTGCAGTGGCCCAGCCGTCACCGACGGGAAGGGGACCCCACAGCGGCTCAGATGCAGTGGGTGGCAGGGGTTCCAGAGGCTGCAAGTGCTGGACCCTCCTCCCTCCCCATTTTGTGAGGGATATTTTTAGTAAAAATCACGGACCGGTCACGGGCTTCCGTGAATTTACTAAAACTATCTGCGACCAAATCTGAGCCTTAATTATGAGATTATCTTAATTAAAGATGTGTGGCCAAATCCCAGCCAGGCTTTTGAAGCAAGCGTGGCTAAAACGCAAGGTCACAATGACACACGACACACAGAGACCCCACGCCAGTAGTTCTGTGGCTTTGCAGGCACGTGTTGTATATGACACACAACCACATAGCAAACCCATGGGAATTACTAGTGGTACAGCAGGAGGGTACAGGCCGGCTGGCTGAGTTCCCAGCAGTAGTTCAAGACTGAAAGAAAAAGAGGCTAATTTACAGGCAGGGGCGGATCCCCAGCTGGTGTGAACTGAGAGCAATGGAGCTATGACAACGTATACCAGCTGGGTATCTAACCATCCCATTTCTGAACCAGTTTAACTAAATCAGGGGAAACGACTGTGTTAAATCTATGCAAGCCCCAGTGTGTACACAGTTACAAATGGTGTTTATTGGCATTGCTTGTACAGGAACAATATAACTAACCCCAATACCTTTTAATTAGCCGTAAAGCCGCGTCCCTACAAGGGGTTTACGCTAACGTAACTAACTTGGTTTTGCTCGATCGGTGCAGAGATTGAGCCCAGACGAGACCTGGGAGCCAGGAAGGATTCAACTCATCCCATTCGGATCAGCAGTCAGTTTGCCAGTTCAGATCCCCCTGTACCAGGTAGGTCAGGATTTTTCACTCTTCCCTCTCGCCGGTCGCTCCATCGTGCTCCGGCCACGCTGCCTCGAATCAAAATCCAGCTGACAGTACACGAGCCCATCCTGCATGGTGACAGTCAGGAAAATTAACCCCCCTCCTGTATTGGTATCAACTGTGACAGGACTGACCATCAAAATGAGCTTACCCTCCCCAGGCCTTATTAAAAACTCCCTCTTCCGCCTCTGCCTTCCCTATCGATGGTGTTTTGTCAAATTGGAAACCGTCCCTGGAGTCTAACTTTAAGAAGTTGGTTAGTGACAAACTTTGCTCTGACAGGGCCTTTCCTGTGCAAATTTCAAAGAGCTTTAAAATATTATTTCTCTCTCTTTATGGTCCTTATCTGGCCCCCCATTATTCTAATATCTGAGCACCTCGATTATTAATGTCTTTATTCCCGCCCCCTTGTGGGGCAGGGTTATTTTCCCCATTTTACAGAGGGGAACTGAGCCACACCGAGGCTAAGTGACTTGCCCAATGTCACATGGGGAATCTGTAGCGGAATTGACACCAGGTCTCCCAAGTCCCAGGTTAGTACCCTAACCATTGGGCCATCTTTCCTCTCTCTGTTAAGGGCTAATGACCTGCTCATATCATGAGACAGACTCTGCCCTGAAGATCTTATAACTGGAACCAATGAATGAAACCTCCCAGAATTCCCCTGCTTCTCCCTATTTTGCAGATGGGGAAACTGAGGTACAGAGCCATTTGGGGACTTGCCCAACATCACACACAGAGTTGAGATAGAGCCCAGTTCCCTCCCCCACCCCCATTCTGCTACTTTTGCCATTAAAGTCACTTTATGGATCAATCCATCTAGGCCCCTAAGTGAATGGGAGCATTTGAAATGTCTGAGACGGACAGAGACAGTTGGTAACACGCCGTACCTGGTGCTCCTCTGGGGCTGGCGGTGCTGAGCGGCAGGCCTGGAATCCTGACACAGACAGAGACATTTGTAAGGTCCTGTTCCATTGGCATTTCCCCAAAAGGAGCATACAGACTCATGGGGCCCCCGCGCAGTGTGTGGGCATCGCTCCGCCGCGCCCAGCACAGGGCAAACAGACAGATGGTTATATTCAGAGATTTAACACCGATAAACTTGACAAAATATGGACCAGGAATAACTTGATCAAAAGCACCTAAGGGACCAAGGACCGGATCCTCAGAAAGATTTAGGTGCCTAACTCCCATTGGGACCTACGCCCTTTAGGTGCTTTTGAAAACGTTGCCCTGGGGAGAGCTGGTCTCATTGAAAGTCATTGGGACTTGGGCCAGGTCTACACTACAGACTTCTGCCAGCCTCGCTGTCGGGCAGGGGTACAAAGAGGTGTAAACCCTGCCTGACGCAGCTGTGCTGGCAGACGGCCCAGTGTAGACTCCGTTGTATCAACAAAACTGCACTTTTCCCGGTGTAGCGTTTCTTGCGTGGGGGAGCTGGAATAATCGGTCCTGGTAAAAGCACAGCTTTGCTGGTATCAGCTGTTTCTCCACTAGGGACGCTTTGCCATAGGGATGTGACTGCACCAGTAAAGCCTTCCAAGTGGAGACCTGGATTAAGTCTCAATGCTCACAAGGGCTAGATTTTCAAATATCAGAGGGGTAGCCGTGTTAGTCTGAATCTGTAAAAAGCAACAGAGGGTCCTGTGGCACCTTTAAGACTAACAGAAAGGTTAGTCTTAAAGGTGCCACAGGACCCTAGATTTTCAAAGGTGTTTATGCAGATAGGCGCCTATTGGGATTTCTGAAAGCACCGCAGCAGATGAGGTGCCAAACTCCCATAGGGGTCAATGGGATTTAGGTGCCTGGGTGCATTTGCAAATCCCACGAGGCGCCTCTCTGTGTCTCTAGGTGCCTAAAGACCGTTGAAAATCTGGCCCTCTGTCACTTTTGAGAACAGTCCCCTCCACCCACAGCAGGTCCATGGGTCCATCGCCTCCCTTCGTCGCCAAAATCAAACCTTTCTCCAGAGGCGGGAAACAAGTTCCAGAGGTCGGGCCTGATTCGGTCTGCCCTGCACCCTGTGCAGTCAACGGCACCTATCGGAGTCGATCAACACTGCTTTGATCCGGTAGCGTTTCAAACCCGCCTTGCACAGCGTTACATGACCATCCCAGGGGCCCAAATCCCCCCCCCTTTCCACCCGTTTGGCACGCATGTAATTTCAGTGACTTTAGCGGGGTTGACCGGATTCACAGCAGGGGAGTGAGCGGAGAATCAGACAAGCTGCAGGGCAGTGGAGAATCAGACCCTCGGAAAACAAAGCTACTGAGATCAGGCAGCGTGACAAATAGAATCATAGAACTATAGGCCTGGAAGGGACCTCGAGAGGTCATCTAATCCAGTCCCCTGCACTCGTGGCAGGAGTAAGTATTATCTAGACCATCCCTGACAGGGGTTTGTCTAATATACAGTGTGTTCAGTCATCCCAGGAGCTAATAATGCCCTGGGGTGAAGCATGGGAATGGGACTTCGCTCTGCAGGAGTTTCTGGGATGAGCTGTGGTCATTACCTCGAGTGGAAGGGCAGCAAATCCAAACAAGGCTCAGAGACACCATCAACAGCACCAGGGCTCCCCCTACTGCCAGGGGAACGGCGTACTGAAAGCATCCATTGTCAAAGCCTGGGGAGGAAGCAGACACAACTGACTCACTTGAGTAGAGACGGTCATGACTGCACAGCGTGTACGGAGCTGGGCAGGACACGGTTTGCCAGTCCCCTGAATATTCTCCAGACATTGAAAAATGTTCCCATCCCAAATCGGTAGAAAAAGTCGATATCTCAAAGTTCTGTGACCCAAAAATCCAAAACAAACAAAGGAACGAACACTGGGTTTGGGTCACTGAGAATATTTTGTTTCAATGTTGACCTTTTCTTCTTAGGTTTCACCTGAAAAACTGAAACTTTCTGGTTCAGCAACGTAGAAAGGGACATTTCCACGATTTTGAAGCTTTCCTCCAAAAGTTTGTCAAGACGAGAGGTTTGTCCAAACCGTCCCTCTCTCCTGAACTGTTTTGACAAACTGACACTTCTTGGCACAAGAAGATTAATTGAAAAATTCCCCACCAGCTCTACCGTGTAACGTTTCACCCTGAGTTCTTAGCTCTGCAGAACAAGCCAGCAGGAGCCTTCAATCTTTCACTCTCCCTTTTCATCAGGCCAATGAATAATATTCCCTTGGGTCAGTGATTTAGCCTGTTCCCAGAACCTACTCTGCAGCTTCTGCCACTCCTCTCCCTTCTGTGCCCCATGAGAGCACCTCTCCCAGGGATATTTGGTACTATTTCACCATGGAACATACTTCACACATGGGCTTTTTGTGCACATTGGTTCAGGCCACTACAGACTTTTGCCGACCTAACTACTCCCGTCGAGATGTGAAGAGGTGTGATCCCTCACTGACAGGTGCTCCTGCTGTAGGCTTTTACCAGTGCCGCCTATTTCCCTCGTGGGAGTGGCTTTGCTAGACCAGTAAAAAGCACAGCTTTCCTGGTGTAGCTGCACCCACATCGGAAGCACTTTGCCAGTATCCTATCCTATCTCCTAGAACTGGAAGGGACCTTGAAAGGTCATCGAGTCCAGCTCCCTGCCTTCACTAGCAGGACCAAGTACTGATTTTGCCCCAGATCCCTAAGTGGCCCCCTCAAGGATTGAACTCACAACCCTGGGTTTAGCAGGCCAATGCTCAAACCACTGAGCTATCCCATATAGCAAACTGCTATTTCGACACCAGTAAAGCACTCCTAGTGTAGACATGGCCTCAGAAAGAAGAGTGGCGTTTTCTTGCACTGCCTCTTCTTTCCCTTCTCAAAGTTCCTTGCAAGTCTCTCGGCACCTAATTAACTGAAAGGTTCATACATTCCAGCTTTCCGTGATGACAAAATATTTATTTTTTTAATTTATCATTTCAAAGCAGCTTTGACTGAGAGCGCGTCCCATGGCTATAGCTTAGATCTTACTCCCCTCTAACTCCAGAAGCAAATATTAAATCACTCACGTTCAATATACCTGGCACTTTTCTTCACACTGTTGCCAGAAGAGTTGAATTTGACTTCACAGGTGAGAATTTTCGCACTGGTCCAGGCATCCTTCGGGATGCTAATGTGACTTATGAGCATTAAGGATCCATCCTTTGCTTTCAGTGATCGCATTAGTGCTTGTTCCTGCCAATCCCCAGAAATATTCCAGGAAATCTGGACTGGGTTGGAAACTCCATGGACAAGGCAAGCCAGATCAACCGTCCCAGTGGAGATGAGATCAGGGAGAGATGGAGCCAGAAGCAAAACCCAGCTGCTGGTGGTGTAGCTGTCTGAGCAGAATAGAGCAGAGAATTTATTGTTCCATCCTGTGTCTGACTCACAACAGACCCGCCGGCTGTTTATTATCTAATTAAGGGCACCGATTTTACTTTGTTACAATTGTACACTTCCACTGAAGTCAATACAATTACACGGGTTTAACTGACTGGATTTTAGGAATGTTCATCTCATGAGATGGGGATTGATTCAAAGTAAAACATTCTGCAAAAAGAAAAGGAGAAATTTGGCTAAATGCATTCATGACTGTTAGGTCAAAAGCATCCCCAGTCTGGCAGCTATAAATAGTGATGAGAGTAAGACTAAAATGCTTTGAGATCTACTGGTGGAAAGCACAAGGTGTGTGCTAGGTGGGTTTATTATTCTTTAAAATAAACCCTGTCATCTTTGACCTTTGAACATTTTTAATTGAATCCCCCAAAACTGCAAAATCGGCTTCTTAGCAGCTCTGTTTAGTTGTCATTTTTCAGCTTAGTTTCCCCTTTTCAGCCATTTCAGCTTTGAAAATGGTATTATGGTGTTCCATTTTCCAGGGTTTTTTTTTAACATCTCAGCATTGCCGATCACTTTTCCCCTTGCGTTACACCATTATCTTTCCTTACCTCCAACAATCAGTGTGGATCCATTGCCGAAAATCAGATAGCTGCTGGTTTTAACAGCACAGTAATAGTCACCAGACTCGCTCTGCTGGACGTTGTAGATTTCCAGTGTCATGCCGCGTGTCTCGGGTTTGCAGGCAAACTTACTTACATTTTGATCATTTAAGCATTTCTTGATGCAGGTGGGCCCCTCGCCTTCTCTTCTCCTGTACCAATAAACTGAAATGCCACCTCCTTCCAGTTTTTCTTTGGAAGAACAGGGGATCTTTGCCGTAGCACTAATTCCGACAAACAGGAATTGCTGAGTCGGGTACAGAGATAACTGTGCTCCCAACACTGCAGAGATAAAAGAGGGTATAGTGATTAACCTCCATTCGTCCTCGGCTACAAAATAAACTAGACACTTAGAATTCAAATGAATTAATCTTCATAAGGTTCATGCTCTGTAACGGTGCCTTGTTAGAGATCATGCTAAGACTATATCAGAGCATGGGGATCTCTTAAGTTCTCTGAGTCTATAATAGGAGATGTTCCGTTTTCTCAATTCTAAAGGTAAATGCTCTAAGAAATGCTGAAGGATTTTACCCATGGAAGACAAGAGCAGGTATCTGACAAGCGGCATGTCTGTAGGAGTAAATAATTACCGTCCTGCAACCCCAGCTTAAGGGCTGCTGTCTACTAGACTTCAAAAGAGTCCAATAACATGGGCAGTGAACGCCTCCCTGGGGGATGGGCTGTGGTGGTGATAGGTACCACTGGCAAGTATTTGCACAGAAATCACGCTGGATGGGGCATGTCTGGTATTTCCAAGAGTAGATCGCCCCATTATTTGAAGGTGCTGGATAATTTCTGCTAGCTCCAAATTGCCCTCCTGGTTTTTAATAACGATCAGCAGCAACTGGGACCTAGCCAGGGTGACCAGACAGCAAGTGTGAAAAATCAGGACAGGGGGTGGGGGGAAATAGGAACCCATATTAAAAAAAAGCCCCAAATATTGGGACTGTCCCTATAAAATAGGGACATCTGGTCACCCTAGACCTAGCACACGATGTCTTTCTAACACTGCAGCATGTTGATTCTCCCAGACACACACATACGCACGCACACACCACCCATTACAAATATGTCTTTTGCTCACATCAGATCCATAACTTCGAAGTGCCTAGAACTGAAACCGGCTCTGGGAGGAGGCAGACGGTGGGGGCTGAGGACCCAAAGAGACGGACTATCCCATTGGAACCATCACCCACCTTGTCTGGTTCTCATTGGTGTTAAATGAGCAGAAGCCGTGATGGCCCCACGCTGCTGTCTGCTCGTTTTAGGCCCTGAACCTGTACTGAGAGTTGCCTGGGTAAATCTCTGTTTGCACAGAACCCCATTAAAATCATGGGAGTCCACCTGGGTGCAGGAGTCTGACCAGGCGGTTTTCAGGGCAGGATCAGGGCCTTAGTTTGTGTGTCCAGCATGAAGTTATTGCTTGTGTTATGCTGACGTAAGGTCAGAGGATCCTGGTTCCTTCAGACTCACAGAAACAGCACAGGGGTACTGAATGTCCATCACCACCCTGATTGACCTGCTCCTAGTGCCATCACTTATGCCAATGCAAAATGGTTGCCCCGCTTTATTTGATTGGAATGGTAGGGTTCTGCACCCATGTCGCTTGGGGGCAAAGGACTGCACGTGCTGGGGAGTGAGGCCCAAGAGGGGGGTGTCGTGAGTGAGGCTGGGTGAAATTTTTCATCCAAAACTTCTGGCTGGTGAACAATGCTGATTCAGTGACACCGAACTTTCGGCAAATTTGTGCCTGTTTTGCCAAATAGTTTTGATTGAAAACAAACAAAGACATTCAGAAAAACTCGAAACGTTTTGCTTTTTCGGTTCAAAAACGACTTTGTCCCTTTTTGCGTGAATTTTATTTTAAAAAAAAATCAAAAATGTATAAAAGTGGTCGGAAACAAAATATTTCATTCCACCCACAATGATTTTTTTTTTTAACTTTTGGATTTGCAGAAAATTTTGAAACATTTTGTGTTTAGTTTGGCTTGAAACAATTTTTTTCCCCATATTTGCCAGTGAACTGGGAAATCTGTTAGACTTCCTGCTCTAGTTCTGAGCCTATTCCACCAAGCAAACAGCTGAAAATGAACCGGCTTTGCAAAATTGCCTAGCTCAGGCCCAGAAATGCTTGGGTTGCTTTGACTATGATGTAGATGAAAAAAGGAATCACATTTTACTCATCCATCAAAAAATAATGACTGGCTTCTGGTGAAAAGCAGGTGGAATTTTGCCAGCCTGTAATAAACAAAGAAATACAGCAGTGACTATTGTAGTAACACACAGGGGTTCCAGCTGAGATTCCATCGTGCCAGGCGCAGCACAGACACACAATGAAACAGTCCCTGTCTTAGATACTCGTCTGGCCCCAATTACCGTAGTATCTGAGCATCTCACAGTTCTTCATGTAGGGATCTTTACAACCCACTTGTGGGGGAGGGCAGTGCTATTATCCCCATTGTACAGATGGGGAAACTGAGGTATCGCACGACTAAGCGATTTTTCCAAAGACACCCAGCAGGTCAGTAGCAGAGCTTGGAATAGATCCCAGGTCTCCTGAGTCCTTATACAGTGCCTGGCCTACTAGATAATGCTGCTGCTCCATGTGACGCTTTCTGAAGGAACAGCGGGACCAAGGAAGCATAGCCATCCTTATCTGGTTCGTTTGCATCATCTGGGATTTTATGCCCCCAGTTCCACAGGCTGCATTATTTCAGAAGTGAAAATGGAAAGAATGCGTATTGTCTTGAATTGGATTTCGGAAGGATTTGACGATGCAGGCTATAAAAAGCCCTGACGGTGCAGTGGTGCTTTTTACTGGCCTCATTTCAATAGAAATGCAACAAGCGAAGCCACATCACAGAGTCTGTGGTCTTGGACAAAAGGGTGAGTCAGAGACGGTCAAGGTGAGAATTCAAAGAGCCGATGTCTCCGCACGCTGAATGGAAAAAAAGATGCGGCCAGTTCTGTCTCATTTCCTTCCTGGTCTCGCCTTCAATGAGAACTCAAAATAGGATGCCCAACGTTGGGGGAGTTTTTGAAATACCGCAGGCTGGGTCTGCGCTGACGGGGGAGCTTAAAGGAAATGCAAGGGTAAGAGTGAGCGCTGCAGAGCTGGGCTGATGTCACCTATACGACAGGATGCGTTTGTATAGCATCCCTCAGCATGGTCTCAGAGGGCTTTGCAAAATGATCTCTCTACTGCAAATGAGAACCAACGGGGAGTGTTCAGTCTCAGAGGGCAGGGAACAGGCTTCAGAGCCTTTCCCTTCGAAGGCCTTGTCTAGAGCTGGCTGGGGACGTTCCAACGAAAAGATTTTTCTGTGGAAAATGCTGATTTGTCCAAACCGAAGCTGTTCACGGGAAAAGTTTGGTTTCAACGAATCTCCCAGTTAGAAACGTGGGAGGAAAGAACAGTTTTGAAACTGTCCGAACATTTTGACGTTTTCTAAATGAAGTGTTTCATTTTTCAGTTCAAAGTCACTTTTTGTTTCAAAATTTCAGTTGATTTATACGAGAAAAAAGGTCAAAGCGGGGGGGAGGGGAGGACAAAATTGAAATTTCTATTGACCCAATATGAAAAAAAATTCAGATATTAGTTTGCAATTTTTTTTTTGAGATTTCAAGTTTTCATCCCAATTCCGGGTGGGGAAAAAAATGTCAAAAATCTTGAAAACTCTCACAGAATGGGAAAAACATTTCCCACCGAGTTCTAACCTTGTCTACAAACCAAAGCTGTGTTGCTTTAACTATACCAGTATAGTTAGATCAGTACAACTCCCCTTGTCTCGATGTAGTTATACTGATATAAAACTGCTGATCACACTACAGCTCCTTTCCATATGGAAAGGGAAATTAGCTATCTTGATACAAGGCGTCTTTATACCGGTCTAACTGTACCCACACTGTGGGCTGTACTGGCATAACTATTCTGGTAAGAAATCACACTGCTAACCAACATATTTATACCAGTGTAACTTTTAAATGTAGACCAGGCCTACGTCAGAGGTTCAAATCCAGTTGTCATTTTGATGGCTTACGCGAAATATTGTAGGACTCAAACTAAAACTGCTCAGAGCCTGCACCTGTCCACTTGGCATTTACTTGTTTGTAGTCAGGGCAATGAAACCAAGACATGGAAACAGAACTCCCATCTCCCTCCAGCTATGGGCCCTGCAGCTCAGGGTTGAGACCAAGGGGGGGAAGTTTGCCATGCTGTTGTATGGACTGACAATCAGAAGACTCCAATCTCCAAGGCTGTCAAATTCTCTCTTCTTAGCGGCACTAAAGTCACTTTTTAAATTAAAAATGGAAAGCAGCAGAGAGTAAATGCATCTTGAATTTAATTCTAAAAGCTGCAATGCACTGACAGCTCAGAGGGAGTCGGCAACTCCAATGCAAAGGTCTCCTGCAGCCCCATTGATCCATCCCGGTATAGAGTCGGGGCACATTAATGGCCATAGACAGCCTCAGCTCTGTGCATGAAACTCCCTCGGACATGAATGGGGTCTGGGTTATAGAAGTACAGGTATTTGATCCTACAGACACTAGGGCAAAGGTATTCCTTTGAACTCAATAGTGTTAGACACCCAAAACCCTTTAGAGGAGCTGGGCCTACGAACATATAATGATGAATTAATAAACCAGGCCGTGAACATTAACGAAGGCTGATTTTTAGAAATGCTTTTCAGCTCACGTTCACTTCATTTGGAGACGTGGATACGCTGAAAAACAGGTCCTAAGGAGTTTAAAACCAGAAAGAACTAATACTTCCCTTTACTTCTCCTGGGGCTTTCATCTTTAAAGTGCATTCCCTTTCATCTTCTATTAGACTGTTTCACTTTTTGCCCCCTGCCTTTTACATATGTGTTGGTTTTAAATTCAGTAGGCAGGTTGCTGGCTCATCTGGTGTTTAAGCAAGGCTGGAGCTCAGCGCCCTGAAATGTTTGTTCGTTTCAACCACAAGCTGCGATCATTGGTGGGTTAGTTATTTTTTATTCAGAGGGTTAATTGGATTGCCAATGCTGGGCACTGCAATGAAATGTGATTCTACCACAGTGACACCTTGTGGCTGAATGGAAATTTAAGCCGGGCGACTGCTAACAAAAAATCCAGGGAGCCATACAGACCCCATTAAAAATAGTATTGCCAATCCCAAGCATTCAAAAATCATGTCAGGTCAGGCTCCTCAAAATCACACATTGGCTTAAAAATCATGAGATTTAAAAAAGAACCACTGTGGGGTTCTTTTCATGTGCTTTCTGGTGTCGTAGCCTTTAGGGTTCATATTTTCACATTTCAGACATGAGGGTGAGAAACTTAATTCTGTAAAAAAAAAATGAAAGCTGAAATTCTCACATAGTAACTTGATTCTAGGAGCTGGGGCTTTAAGAAAAGCACCCATTAGGCTCTGCAAGAAATATAATAAATAATCACACATTCTTAGTTATTATTATTTGTGTAGTGGCAGCATCTAGGGGCTCCCATCTGGGGTCAGGACTCCACTGTGCTAGGTGCTGTACAAACACAGAACCAAAAAAAAAGCGCCCCAGCAAGCTCATTAGAAGGATTTTGTCTCACGCCCATTTTGTCTCCATGCTGTGCCTCGAGCTGGTGGATACTGTTTAAGGGTGTGTGGATTTTTTTGGGGGGAGGAATGACTCTCCCCAAAACCCTGGACTTGGGGGGCGTTCAGCCCCAGATCTAGGGTTACCATATGTCCTCTTTTTCCCGGACATGTCCGGCTTTTCGGCAGTCAAACCCCCGTCCGGGGGGAATTGCCAAAAAGCCGAACATGTCCGGGAAAATGGCGGCTCTGCTCCTCCCCGACTCTTCGGCTCTGTTTAAGAGCCGGGCTGCCGAGCGCTACCAGCTTCGGGCAGCCCCATGTCTCCAGACCCTGTGCCACCGGAGCCCAGGAGGGGAAGTGCCCGGCTGGGGGCCCAGGTCTGGAGGCACAGGGGCTGCCCGAAGCCGGTAGCGCTTGGGCAGCCCGGCTCTTAAACAGAGCCGAAGAGTTGGGGAGGAGCAGAGCCGCCACGGCTGGAGGCTCTGCTCCTCTTCGGCTCTGTTTAAGAGCTGAGCGCTACCGGCTTCGGGCAGCCCCCGTTCCTCCGGACCCTGCGCCGCCGGAGCCCGGGAGGGGAAGTGCCCGGCTGGGGGCGCAGGGTCCGGAGGCATAGGGGCTGTCCAAAGCCCGAGCACTACCGGCTTCACGGTTTGCCGGGCAGCCTCCAGACCCTGCGCCCCCGGCTGGGCGCTTCCCCTCCCGGGCTCCAGCTGCTCTGGGGAAGCGCCGGCCGGGGGCGCAGGGTCTGGGGGCTGCCTGGCAAACCGTGAAGCCGGTAGCGCTGGGGCAGCCCTTTCCCCCTGGCTGGGAGTGGGAGGGAGGAGGGGGCGGAGTTAGGGTGGGGAAGGGGCGGAGTTGGGGCGAGGCTATGGGTGGGGAAATGGGCGGGGCCAGGGCCCGTGGAGGGTCCTCTTTTTTTATTTATGAGATATGGTAACCCTAGGCCCAGATCCAAACTTTGCAACTTGAGTTTTCTGTGCATTTTTCACTAAGACATTAGCAAAAGCCCAGCCCTGTCCAGCCCAGCCCTGCCCTGCTCGGAGGACGCAGCATTCTGGGCATGCTCCGCTCTGAGCATCCGCGCGCCCACGCGGCCTCTTGCGCCTGTGGCCACGCCCATAGAAAACTACAACTCCCGCCATGCCGTGGGGCGGGGCGGTTGAGCGGTGCCGGCGACAACCTAGCCCGGGGGGCACGCGCCCCGCCTCGCCCATTGGTCAGCCAGGCCACGTCAATCCGCTGGAGGCGGGGCCCACTGCCGGGCTTTGTCGTCCCCTGGTCGGCTGCCGTAGCGGGAGGGAACGCAGGTGCAGCCGCCGGCGGCTCCTAGCCAGGGGTAGCTGTGGGGCGGCCTGACCCCAACTCTCCCGGGCCCCAGAGCCTGCCCCCCCCCACCCCCTACAGCCCCTCCCCCCTCTCCCGGGCCCCAGAGCCCCCCCCCCCCACAGCCCCTCCCCCCTCTCCCGGGCCCCAGAGCCTGACCCCCCCCACAGCCCCTCCCCCCCCGGTCTGACTCTCCCCCCCCAGGCCTGGCCCCCCCTCAGCCCCTCCCCCCAGGCCTGGACCCCCAGAGCCTGCCCGTCCCGCCCCCCTCCAGCCCCAGATCTTGACCCCCCCCCCCGACCCAGTCCTGGGCCCCAGAACCTGACGCCCCCTCCCCACCCCCCGCAGCCATGGGGGCCACCGTGTTCTTCGGCTGTACGTTCGTGGCCTTCGGGCCGGCCTTCTCCCTCTTCCTGCTCACTGTGGCCGGGGACCCGCTCCGGGTCATCATCCTGGTGGCGGGGTGAGTCTGGGGCTGGGGACAGCCTCCCCCCGGGGGAGAGCTGCCTGGGGGGCGGGGGGTTGGTAAGAGGGACTTCTCGTGTGGGGGCCGAGTACTGGGGGTGGAGCTGGGGGCTGAGGGGGCTCCCCCATGGAAGATGCTAGGGCTGGGTGAATCAAGGGGGGACCCTTGGTGAGGAGGTGCAGGGACCCCCCCCCCGCCCACATGATCCACCTGGTGGTGGGGTGGGTCCATACTGGGCATCCCCTTTGGGGTAGGGGCTGGACTTGTCTGGGATCCCAGTCAGGGTGTGTGTTGAGGTGGAGGTGCTAGAGACCCCTGTGGGGGATCTGGGTCCCCAGGTGCTGGGGGGGATCCCTTGGGTGATCATACTGGCAGTTGGGGGTGGGGACTCATTGGGATAGGTTGCTAGGGACCCCATCAGGTTGATCATCCTGTGGGTTGGAGAACTTGTAGGGGTGATCACATGGGGCAGGTCGGGGGCGAGATGAAGGTTGCCTCTCTCTCTGGGTTAGCCTGGGGTTTGCCTGTGGGCACTTGGGAAGTCTTGTTTGTATTGTCTCTGGGTGACAGACCTGGGCTAGGCTGAGTCTCCCCCATTCCAGGCAGAGTGAAACTTTAACTTTCTAGCACCTTTTGGAAAGTGGAAAACTAACCCTGCGTTTCCTGGCTTCTCACCTTTTCTTTTCTGCCTTTCGGACGTAACTCTGAACATTCTTGGGAGGATTAAGTTGCCCCCCCACGTCTCCGGGTTTCCCAGCAATTTGAGTTCCCGGACTTCAACTCTCGTGTTCCAGACGGGACACAATGGCCACACGGCTGCAACCTTATCTGCACCTTAGCCATGTAATCTGTGTACCAACCGTACAGGCTGGGTGAGACATCTCCGATTGGTGCCAAACAGCAGCTCCTGAGCTACGGAGCAAGCGTGGTCCGGATTTAAACCACCTTTGCTCAAATCTTTGCGGCTCTAAAGTCCACGCAGTGCTCAGTGTTTGCACTGTACTATTGTGAAGGATCTCTTTGGGGTGGGAGTTCGCATTGCTTGGCTGCTTTAGCTGCTGTGCGGTGTTGTACGTTGTGGTCTTAAAGAGCCGGTTACGTGCGTCTCTTGGCTGCAGGCTGACCCTGTAATACAATGTCCCACGGTGAGTCTCTGGCAGCTGGGATTGAACATTTGACCTCTGGGTAGAAAACCATGAGGCTCTACTGCCTGAATTAAAAGGCCCACATTGGAGCACGCTCATAAATGGCCCTGCCACCACGAGGGGGTGATAGAGCGCCCCACCAAGTGGGTGGGGGTTACGGGCGCCTCGTGACAAATGGACATTTATTATTTGCAAAAAACTATATTGAAACCTTCCTTAAGACCCCCCCCCCCCAGTATTTGCTCCTCTGTGTTGACTGTTGCAGGGTTGCAGCTACCAGTCAATCAGTAACAACACCTGGTGATGCCCATGAGTCAGAAGCAGCCGTGAGGTGTTTGCTGCTTATGGAAGGGAGTTGGAGCAGCCCAGATCGATGGTTGTAGTGGTCCATTTCTCACCACAGGGATGGGCCTAGGAAGAAGACTCATGTTCTTGAACCTTCCCCATTTTACAGAGAGGAAGTGATTTGCCCAGAGTTGCTGAGTGAGTCAGTGTCAGCTCTAGGAGTAGAACCTAGACCAAACACTTCCTTCTTACCCCCTGCTTGGGAGAAGCATGTCTCACACAAGCATGATCAAGTGTGGTCTGAGATGATAAAAACTTCCCTTACTGAGCGCATGACCCACAGGGAGACTGCTGCAGTGACAACACACGTCTTCGCTTGTTTCCCATTTCTCTCTCTCTCTCTGACAGGGCGTTTTTCTGGCTAGTGTCCCTGCTGCTGGCCTCTTTGGTCTGGTTCATTTCCGTGCACCTCAGCAATCGGGAGGACTCCAGGCTGCAATATGGCCTCCTGGTCTTTGGGGCCGCGGTGTCGGTGCTGCTGCAGGAGGCGTTTCGATTTGCCTACTTCAAGCTGCTCAAGTAAGAGCACCCCTCTAGGAGCAGACTGTCTCCCCCTGTGTGAAATGGGGCCCGGGAGGCTGCCCTCCTGGGTGAGATCTGCTGATGAAAAGCACTAGATAAGAACTAGGCATTATTATTAGAAACCGTGGGTGGCACCTGATTGTCGAACCCACTCCCAAGTGTGTTGCCCCCGTCTCTTGTAGATACGATCAATTAGCTGCCCTTTGTCTCTGCCACTTGCTTGATCAATACCACCTCCCCCGGTATGCCACCAGCCCCCCTTCCAGTACATCCCCTGCTTCAAACCCATGGGCCGTTCTCTTCTTTCTCTGCCCCCCAGGAAAGCCGACGAAGGCTTGGCGACGCTCAGTGAGGATGGGCAGTCTCCCATCTCCCTCAAGCAGATGGCCTATGGTGAGTAAACTGCTGGGCAAGAGCGTGTGCTTCCCCTCCCCCCCCACGTAAATGACTGACCCCTCCACGCCCCGTTTCGGCCGTGCCCTGCATCAGGTCTAGGGTGCCCAGATACCACGGTGATGGGGGTGATATAAGAATTGGAACAGAGCAGCCAGGCGCTGCTGACTCTGCGTTGCAGTCGCTGGCTGGCAGTCACGCTTCCCTCTGTTAACTTCTGCCACTTGCCAGGAGCCTTGGCGCGCACTTAAGATGCATCTTCCTCCCCTCCCTGCCCCAGAACGCATTGGGCACAGCCCTGCGATGCGCTGAATTCTCCAGGCATCTCCGGATGCTAAGTCTGTCTCCTCACCTCCTGGGAGAGCAGGGGTAACGTGCAAGATGCTGGGGAACTCCCCCGCGCTTGTCAAAGGAGTCCAAAGCTCATTGTGGTGCTTCGCGCAGCCACTGGTAACTTCAGTGCTGTTGGTCAATATCCTCTTCCTCCTCCTCCTAGTATCGGGGCTGTCCTTCGGGATCATCAGCGGGGTCTTCTCGGTCATTAACATCCTGGCGGACTCCATAGGCCCGGGCATCGTGGGGATCCACGGGGATTCGCCTTATTACTTCATCACGTCAGGTAAGGCAGGAGCCCCTGTGCGCTTGGGAATGATGGGGCCCACTTCTGTCCTGATGCCGTTTATTGGGTTGGGCTCAGAGCCCAGGTCAAACGCAGCAGGGGGAACCAGCTTTCTCTCCGGCTGTAGAAGATCAGATGCACCCAGAACCAGAGGAGACTGTTGGGGCGTGATGGAAGGCTGCCCCGTCCCTTCCTGTCCGCCAAGAGCTAAATAGATCACCACAGCAGCATCCATCTTGGGCGGCAGTGCTAGCTACTGGGTAGAGCAGGAAACTAGAGTGCCATTGTTAATCCTGGCCCCGTTGAAGTAAACGGTACACCTCCTTTTGACTTCAGTGGGGTTCTAGTCACGGCTCTGCCACTGATCATTGTGTGACCTTAGGCCCTCACTAAAAATGTGGCTCCCTGCTGGTAGGGCTCTGAATCTAGCAAGTGTCTTGAGAGCCCTGGATGAAAGGGACTAGAAGAGGGTTATCATTACGTAGCCTGGAGGAACCGCTTGTGGCTACAGCTGTGAATCCTTCTTCCAAATGAGATGTGACACCTAGGCCCTCATTGTTTAGGGTCACTAATGATCCCCATAAAGACCGGGATGTTAGCCTCAAATTTATCCCCTTTCCCAACTTCAGATTCCACTGGAGAAACGATTCCCACCTCCTCCTATAAAAGTTTATTGTGTGGGATGGCTGCGGGGCTCCACTCCAGAGGTGGCTGCATTTTAGTAGCCATGCACAAACCGGTCGGCAAAATGCTTCGGGATCCTCCACGTGGAAAGGTGTTATAGAAGTGGGGAGATTGTGGTAACATATTGCTGTTGTGAAGGTTTAGGGTGCTGACCCCGCTCTCTCCCGCCTCCTAGCATTCCTGACCATGGCCGTCGTCTTCCTACACACGTTCTGGGGGGTGATCTTCTTTGACGCCTGCGAGAGGCGGCGGTATTGGTCCCTGGCGCTGGTGGTGGCCAGTCACCTCGTCACGTCCGGGTTGGTGAGTGGTGCTGAAGTCGTGCTGGATAGAGAGAGGTGATCGGATCCGACAGGGATGGCCGGCAGTGTGGGGATGGCTGGCTGGCACTGCCCTGGGCTTTGGGGGGGAGGATGGGAGCCGGGGGGAGTGGGAAATGGGATAGTCCGGGTTGCAGCAAGTGCTACAGAGTACACTTGTCTTCTGAAATGTCACAAAAGCTCATTCAGGGCTAGTCGCTCCCTGTTCTGACCCTCCCCCTGCGGCAGCTGATCCTGACGTGCTTGTGAGGAGATAGGGCTGGAGGGGGCTTAAGCAGTGTTAATAAAGGACTTAGGGATCCCGAAAGCCCCTTGCAAGGGGCTCTGTATTATCCACTAAGCTCCGCATGATGAAACTGCTGGGCAGAAGTTGCAGCAGGGATCAGCATCGCGCCGCTCGGGGGAGCGGGTGCTGCCCATCTCCCCCACCCCCAAAGACTTAGATGTGACGGCGTGGAGCAGAGTGCCTGGACCGGGGGCAGTCGCTGGGACCAGGTGCCAGGGCTCTGCAGGCAGACGGAAGGCGGTGGCACTTCTGACCTCGCTCTCCCTCCATCTCTCCTAGACGTTCCTGAATCCCTGGTACCAAGCCAGCCTCATCCCCATTTACATCATCACCATCTCCATGGGCGTCTGGGCCTTCTTCACGGCCGGCGGCTCCTTGCACAACGTCCTCGCCTGCCTTTCCTGTAAGGATCTAGCCGGGGGGGGGGGGGGCGGGGGCAGCAAGACCACATTCGCTGAAAGTGCTGGATGGTGGCACTAATCCACTCAGGAGACTCCCTTGGCCTAAGGGTGCTGTGGGGGGCAGTGGCACATGGACAGCAGCCACTCCCAGCTGGCTGGGTGCACACAACGCCCACCTAATGATGCAAGCTAGGAAGGCCTCTGTGACCCTGATCCTGCTTGGCCTGCAGGGGGAGGGGGAAGCGAGTGGGATGGGATTAGCCAGGGATTTCCACTAGATCCGGGACTGCTCCACCCCTGATGTCTGGTGGGGGAGGGCTATTCCCCCCGGAGCGCAGGCTCTCTTGTGGTGGAGACTCCCAGCCAGGCGCTGCTCCATCACTAACCGTCTAAACCCAGTGACGGGGAAACAGCCCTGGTAGGTCCAAGTCATCCCCACGAGCCAATAGAGAACACGCAGCCACAGCCCTGGCCCTGCGAGACATTCGCTCTCGGTTGGCTGCTCAGTCCTTGCTCTCGCAGCTGAGACCCCCAGCAAAGAGACTGGTGTGGGCCACGGACGTCCACCATGGAGCAACCTCCCCTGCTAGGGCACAGACTGCAGCTGATCGCAAGCCTCCTGCGGAAGCTGGATTCGAACCTGTGAGCCAGAGGTAGAAGGGTATGAAACCTTTAAGCCACCCACGCTGCTTCATGTGTTCTCCATTGCTGTCTGGCTCAGACAGGCCTCCCCGCTGCCGGGGACTGCCTGAGTTACTGACCTTTGCCCTTCCCTTGCAGGTAAACAGGAGGAAGACAACCGAGTGATGGTGTACTCTGCGCTGCAGGTCCCCGTCGAGGACTGAGCCCCTCCTCAGGCCGGCACCTGCCTGCCAGAGACATCCAGGGAAAACCAATACCCCAAGTGCCCTGTTCTCTGCAGCTGGGAGCAGCCTGGGCCACCCCCTCCCCCATGGCAGGAGCTGGGGCATGGGACTCGGAGCCTGTCAGAGCACTCACCCTGCTCATGGGGCTGGACCGCTGCGCTGGTGGAGGCGTGGCTGGGATTGCGAGGCTGAGTCCTGTGGGGCCCTGGCGGTCTCTGTGCTGTGGATTCAAGGGCCTGGGACACCGCCAGACTTTTTCCCTCCTGTCAGCTGCAAAGGACTGAAGCTCTGACCGGGCCTCTCGGACTCGAACCTGCCCAGAATCGGGCTCATGGCGGGTCTTGCAAACTCTGCCACCCCCTCCCTGTATGAACACGCTGCCCACTTCGGAGGCGAATTGTCCCACGGCTCCTCTGTCTGACTGGGGCTGCAGCAGAGGGGCTGGAAAGTCCTGTTCGGTAGCACTGACGCCCGTCCCTTTTGAAATGGTCCTTTATTGGCATCTATTTCTCTGGATCTCTATTGATACCGTAGGTCTGGGTTAGCGCTTCGGTTGGTGGAGCAGCGAGCCCATCTGGCTGCCCACCCCCTGCCCTGGGGCCACGAAGGGCCCTCTGAGCCGTGCCCCAGGGTTTGTGGTAGTGAGGACACCTGTGGCTTTTCTGTGTTTGCCGCGGCACCAGTGTGACCGGCTCAGCTGGGAACTCGCCTGCCGGCAAAGGTTGGCCTGTTTTGGGGAAGGCTCAGCTGGAACGGAACGCTAAAAGGATGGGGTGCGCTCCCCGCTTGAGGTGCAACCAACCCTGCTAACTTCCGTCAAGTGACAGCTGGGTGAGGGCGCCCCCTGCAGGGTTAGTGAGCCCAAGATCCCTGGGTGATGGTCTAGAAACTCTGCAGCATTCTGTCCTTGGGCTCCTCCCCAGCAAGGCACGCATGTGTCTCCGCCTTAGAGACCTGCCCCATTGCAGCGTAGCCTGGCAGGGGGGCTGAGCGTTAACGGGGCTGCCCCCCCACGAGAGAGCTGTGCTCCTAGCTACGCGTGGGAAGCATCTGGGAAAAAGGTAGGCGTGCATCCTGTGTCGCTCCCAGGCACCCCCTACTGGGAGGTCATGCAGCAGCCACGCGGGGGGGTGCAGCGTGCAAGTCATGCCCCAGAATGGAGGGGAAGGTTCTGATTTCGGGGGCGCTGCTGCAGAACGGCTTGCGGTATTGCTGGCTCTGCAAGGGTTATTCTGCTGTAGCAGGCACTACCCGGCTATTGGCAATACCATGCGGCAGCTCGTCTCCAGTGAACCAGCTGCTTCTGGTGCTGTGGAAGAGGGCCGGACGGTGCTGCTTTGTTCAGGGGCTAAAAGGGTTGCCTCGCAAACCTCACCCCGGAGACTCCCTGAGGGTGGAGAGCAGCGACCGGCCGGCCGCTGTCTGCTACAAGAAGTTGAAAATCTCAGTGTGTGTGTTTGTTTTTTTCCCCTAAGTTTGGGAGAAGATTCACTACATGTCTGTAAAATGGGGATTTTTAAAAATTATTTTTTTGATTCAGAGTAAAATCCTTTTAATAGAGACGCTGTGATGACTAATAAAGCCTTCTTTTGTAATGGGACGGGAGTGAGACCTGGTGGTTCCTTCTGGTCACGTCTGGGGTAAATCCACTTATTTTAGGGGGGCGGGGGGGAGATTGTATCCCTCCCTAGGGAATCTCCACTAAGGGCCACCCACTGTCATAGCAGTTGGGATCAGGGCCCTGCACAGCCACTCTGTGAGATATAGGGTGTCTCGATATTTAGGCGTTTGTCCTGATACTTTGCGGCACTCTGCCTTTTTTTTTTTTTTGGCTCCGCCGGCGACCCCCCCCTTCCCCCCCCATGTGTCCCGATATTTTCTTCCTCTCATCTGGTCACCCTAGTGAGATAGGCCCTGCTCTGAAGAGCTCCCAGTCTAAATAAATTGGGGGAGGAGAGGAAACTGAGGCACAGAGTTGAAGTGATTTGCCCAAGATCATGTGGCAGGTCGGTGGCAGAGTTGGGAATAGAACCCAACTCTCCTGCATCCCTGTCTAGTGCCCTACCCCTAAGCCATGCTGCACGTGCTGAGAGACCCCTTGCGACACGCTCGGCCGAGCCTCGGAGCATTGCGAAAACGCACTTTCATCTCAGATTGTGAAATCTCTCCCATCAGCCTGGCTACGTCCTCAGTGCAGTGTCTTGGAACCAGGCTACTTGTGATTCTTACCAAGTTCCTTCTCTCGCCTCTTCCAGCTAAGCCTTACGTGCTAAACTCCTTAACCCTTGCACCATCCCTGGGCAGAAAATATTACTCCAAGTGTAGGTGCTGCTAAGTGGGCAGCCCTGTTGGCGATAGGGGCGGGAGTAGAACTCTCTTTAACTGGCTTTCTGTGGCACAGACTTGCTCTTTATTCTCTCTTTCTGCTTTCCCAGCTTCCTGTGGTGCAGAACTTACTCATCAAATAGCCGAGAAGCAGGGTTTGGTAGTGCCCAGCCACCAGCAGGGGGCGCACAGGGATTTGGCAAGTTCATGCCAGTCCTACAATGCAGGAGAGGAGGAGCTGCCTCTCCTAAGTAACAGGCTTTGGTTTGTCTATGCAGCAATGTTTCTGCCATGGTGACTGGGTTTTGGGCATCTGCCTCTAAGTGCGTTCTGGGTTGTCGGCAGCTGTTAGCAAGAACTAATGGGTGACGTTTCTGTGCCTCAGTTTCCCCGTCACCGAAATAGAGACTCATCACACTGGCAGAGTCGGTGAGGGTTCAGATCTGGGGACTGAGGGTGCTAGAAAAACAGCAAGGCAATGAATGAGAGGGCTCGTCTGCAGTGTGTTCATGAAACCAGGTGCGGCGTAAATTCTAGTGCGCACCAGCTTGTCCCGTGTGGACCCTGCTGGCATGCACTAAACATTCCCTAGAACGCGCTAATGTAGCCCCCTTTCAAACAGTCCTACCTTCACGTGCACTAGGGAACTTTTAGTGCACAGCGGCCCGGTTTAGGGTGTGAAATGCTGGTGTACGTTGGAATTTACACCCCAGCTGGGGTGGGTTAATGTACCATACAGACAAGTCCAGAGAGATGCGAAGCAGTCCTAGCTGGAGCTGCGGGGGGGCTGCAAGTTCTGTTTCACAAAGGATTTTTGAGATTTCTAAATCTGGCTTTGTGCCACGTTGGCACAAAAACTGAAAACTTCCAAATTCTCCACGCAGGGAAACTCTGGGAACTTCGGTGCTCAAAACCTCTTGATTTTGACTTCTTGATTTTGTGTTGGGTTAGAGAATATAAGGCAACATTTTAAAAAACTATGGCAAGTTGTTTCCCAAAACAAAATTAAACGTTTTGTTCCAAAAATGTCACCCTGGGCCACTTCACCACCGTTGGTCCTACTTGCGTTGTCTGAAACACAATTCTGGCAGAATGGCCGGATTTTTGCAAAGGGTTCAGGTTTTGATAGAATTGCATCCCCCACCGCAGGATGGTTTGTCAAAGCTTCTCCAACTAGCTCTGTTTAACCCTGTTTCACTGGCTTAGCAGGGTCCTAGCAGCTTAGCGAGTGAGAAATCCGGACTGGGGGTTCTAGGGTGAGCTCTGTAGGTCTGCACCCCTGACAGCTCAGCTGTACCCAAAAACCTCCCTCCCCAGGGCTGTGGGGTAAGTCCAGGCTGCACCTGAAGGTCCCAGAGTGAACAAAAGCCCCAACTCTATTTTGTTTTCGCTTTAGAGCGGCTGTCTCCCCAGCCTCCTTCCTAATACTCTGGATTTCATGTGAATTTCTATCTCTCCAGCCTGTGTGGGAAGAGCGATCCTTCTCTTTAACAGATGGGGAAACTGAGGGACAGAGAAGCAAAGAGACTTGCCTTAAAACCCCACAGTAAGTCAGTGACAGAGGAGGGTAGAGAACCCAGGAGTCCTGGCTTCCGGTCACTCCTACCTTAAGAGTCCGGGGTCCTGTTTCTCCCACCATCACTCTCAATCCTGGCAACCTATTTGGTTCAAAACCAGCTGGGGTGCTGGTGCCAGCTCCGCCATCCTCAATTATCCACAGAGCAGCAGCAGCAGAGATGGTGCAGTGGGACTATGTCTATGCTGGTAATTTTAAATGCTAGGACAAGACGCAGCCCAAAACACAGGCCTGTGTTAAGCTCCGTGCTGGTGCAGGGATGGGCTTTTGATTTCGATCTTGCTGGCCACCAGGGGGTGCTCTGGCCTCTGAAATGGATTTGCCAGGAAAAGGAGGAGGGTGGCAAATTGGGCCTGTGGGGGCCTGGTGAGAGCCCCTGGTTGCTACCTGGCTGGTGTTTCTGTTGCTTTGTTGATTGCAATGTGCCTTTTTTTGTCACTCACTTGCAGGCTGTGCGACCACCCAGCGATCTTCCCTCTCCCCCTGCTGGGCCAAGCCCCACTCCATCGCTCCGGTCAGTGGCAGGCTCCGAGCTGCTGCAGTTTTATCTAGTGATGCCAGGCTGGGACGAAAGGCTGCTGAGTGATGTTTCCCAGGATGAGTGTGTGGGGTGCGGGTGGGGGGGTTCTGCCACTGGGGGACTGGCCCTTTAAGGGGAGATGGATCCAGCCCCACCTCCTCCCCATGTGCACAAAATGAGCACCCTGCCAGGTGGGTGGTGAGGCGAGCTCAGGCTGTGGGGAGGTAAAACAGGAGCCTGGGAGGAAAGAAGGGAAATTGCAGGTAGGAAGCCCTGGGAATTGCTAGAGAGCAGGTGGAGAAGACGCTGGACATGGAGCCCCTCTCCCTAGCTGCCAGGCAAGGGGTGGGTGGGGTGGAAGACAGCTAAGAAGGCTGGCCTGTGGAGAGCAGCAGGAGACAGGACCGTCAAATTGTGGAAGTCAACGAATGGCTACGCAGGTGGTGTCGGAGAGAAGGCTTTGGATTCTTCGACCATGGGATGGTGGTCCGAGGAGTGCTAGGCAGAGACGGACTCCACCTAACGAAGAGAGGGAAGAGCATCTTCGCCAGCAGGCTGGCTGACCTAGTGAGGAGGGCTTTAAACTAGGTTCACCGGGGGCAGGAGACCAAAGCCCTGAGGGAAGTGGGGAAGTGGGATACCGGGAGGAAGCACGAGCAGGAGAGCGCAAGAGAGGAGGACTCCTGCCTCACACTGAGAAAGCGGGACGATCAGCGAGTTATCTGAAGTGCCTGTACACAAATGCAAGAAGCCTGGGAAACGAGCAGGGAGAACTGGAAATCCTGGCACAGTCAAGGAATTATGATGGGATTGGAATAACACAGACTTGGTGGGATAACTCACATGACTGATGTTCTATGATTCCTCTGCGTGAGTGTCTTGATTTTTTGGGGCGGCTAAAAAAATCCTCCCTTGATTGCCAGCAGGAAGAGTGGGGCCAGCTGGAGACCCCAAACCGCTGGAGCAGCCTGGCTCTCCCCCTAGGGGGACTCATCCCTTTCCTATTTGGCATCACGTGCCTTACAGCTTAAGGGGCCATTAGATCCTCTGGGCCGCCCCCCTGCCTAGCACAGGCTGGTAAGTTTCTCCCAGGGACCCTGTTCGCTCTGCCCCACGTGCGCCTTGCCATGGGCATTGGCGCCAGCACTGGCTGTGGTGCTAGCAGCCGGTAACCCAGGCTACTGTTGGCACAGTGCTTTGGAGAGGCCAGGGGCTGGGGGCCTTGGTTACAAAGCAGCCCAGGAGTTCTGCAGTGCCCACCCTGGCGGGTGCGGGGGGCATTTGAGGAGCTGCCAGCAGGGCTTGTGCAGGGTTCACTGATCTATCCCTCCACCCCCTCCCCTCAGCCTCATGTTTGGATACCAAATCCTGGTTACCCAGGAGCTTCTCTCTTCAGGGGATCAGACCAGCCCCTGGTTCAGGCTGGTGTGATCCTCCTAGGCTCCAACCACCCCAGCTGCACAGCAGAGGATGGCTCAGAGAGGGGTGATGGAGAGTGGGTTGTGCCCCAGGCAGGGAAAGGGGGCTGCAGGGACCCCCTGGCCAACCACCCTGTGCTGCTGGACAGGGCAGCACTTAGGGACAATGGGTAAATAGGCAGGCCTGGCTGTGGAGCGGCCCAGCCGGGCCAGGGTGAGGAGAGACTGCCCCGTATGCTGAAAAGGGAGTAATTCCTCCTCCCTCCCTGAGGATCTCTAAGCACCTTGCAGCTTTAAGGGATGAACAGTGGGATGTAGGTTAGTTTTAACCCTTTCTTGGAGAGGGGGAAGCTCTGACAGCAACAGCTGGAGCGACTTGGCCAGGTTCACCAAGCAAGTCCATGGAGGAGCCATGACTAGAACCCAGGAGTCCTGACACCCTCTTCTAACCAGCAATCCGTACGCCACAGGTTGAACCCTGGAGTCCTGGCTCGATTCCCTGAATTCTGTTCTAACCAGTCGCTGCTACTCCGCTCCTAAGGTAGGTTTTCTATTCCTGGGATCATCCTAGTCACCCTTCTCAACCCCTGTTCCAGTTTGAAGTCATCTGTCTTAAACAGGGGAGACCAGAACTGCGCGCACTGTTCCAGATCCTTTCCTCGGAGAAGACTGGGCTGGGATTTCAAGGAACACGGTCGCTTGCTTTTATTTTTTAACAAGAGTTTTCATCCAGGAGCGTTTTTTTCAGGATCCATTTGCCTTTGATGAATCTCTTCCCTGCCGGAGGGGAAACAGACTCATTCTGGGCCTGCGTGAAGAACAACCGGGGCTGCAAACATTGCTGCCAAATTTCTTGGTAAAAGTTCAGGTCTCTGCGAGGGCTTGTCTGTGGGGTGAGTAATTCCAGAACAGAATCCATTTTGGATTAAGCCAATTCAGAATAAGGCACTCTTATTCTGGTTTAAGGGCGTCCTCACATGGAGTTAACCAGGAATAGTTAATCCGCTTTCAATTCAGACCCGCCCTCATTCCGGATTAGCTTTTGTGTGTAGACAAGCCCTGATGCTCAGAGAGGCTTGCATCCAACTCCTAGAAATGCTGGCACCTTCCAAATGGCTGGTTAGGGACAGCCTCCAGGAAGGATGGTCCAGTGGTTAGGGAGATAAACCCAGATCTCCTAGGCTAATTCCTGGTTCTCCCACTGGCCCTGTGTGACCTTTCCTGGCCTAGGTCCTCAAAGTAAATTAGGCTCCTAACGGCCTTTGAAATCAGTAGAATTTAGAAGCCTCAATTTGAGGATCGGGGCCTGAGTTCACACTGCCGTGTGCAGCGGTGGAGAACGGGGCGCCCCGGAGCTATGCTGGTCCCGCTGAGGAGCTGGCCCTGAATCCCAGCAGAGCAAAGCGAATCGGAGCTCTTCCGTGGTAGGCCTGAGAAGGCGTTTTATTTCCAGTTAGAACCACTGTGTCCAGACCAGCATCGGGGGAACAACCCTGCCTGCCCCGAACCGCTGCGCTTGCTAGCAGGCTGCAAAGCACCAGAGATGCTACCTCTCCCCGGTGCATTGACAGCCCGGGGGCAGGGACATAGATGGGACTGGCACAGGGCGAGGGCTGCTGGATTCGCTCAGCCTGGGGAGGTTAGATCCGCGAGCTGCGGTGTCAGGGAAGACAGCGTCCTTGTGCCATGCACTACACCCGCTCTGCATTGCAACACGCCAGCATCAGGGAGAATGGCAGTGTGTCACGCACGGTGCCCTCATGCTGCATTGCTGCTTTGCCAGGCTGCACTGGGGGGTTCATTGCGGGCAAGAGATGTATGGTTGACACCCAATTAAACCACAGAGCAGGTACAGCCCAGGTAAGCAGCACAGCAAACTTCCCCTCCCCGGCCCCCACTGCCCTGCTCATGGGCCTTGGCCTTGAGGCAGAGGTACACTAGGGTGTGGGGGTTAGTATGCAAGACCTCTGGGCTGCTGGCAAGGGGTCCGGTTAGTACCAGCCCTGCTGGTGGGTTGGTGTGACGGGGGCTTGTGTTGTGCTGTGTGACGGGGACTGGGCTGAGATCCACTGACTCGTCTCACAGATGCCACCCAGCAGGCAGCTGATGGGAACAGCTGTGAGTCACTCCCAGCCCCAGGCAGGATGGGCCCCGGTGCCTGGGGGGGCGGCTGTGTGTGCCCTCTCCAGGCTGGGTGGGAGGTAACCCCCTAAGGGAAACCTCCTGAGGCTGCATGGGCGTTACTCCTACAGCTAGACTGCCTAGCGCGTCTCCAGGCCTGCCGGCCCCTGGGGTGTCTGTGTCGCTGCCCCACGGGGGCCGAGGCAGAGGAGTCGGGGCAAGTTGTGGGGTTCAGGGGCGGTGGCTGTCGCCTGACACTGCGCGGCTGGAAGAGGATTTGAACACAACGTCCTTTTGCTCCCGGATCCTCTTCGTTCTGGCTCAGGAAGAAGAGACAAGCAGAAATGGTAAGGTAACCCCCAAATCCTATAGGGGCTGTGTGCCCGTTCCACCCCCATAGCAACCCCAAATCTTATAGGGGCTATGCACCTACTCCCCCCATAATGACCCCAATTCCCCAGGGACTATGTGCCCGCTCCCCCTGCGGCTACCCTGTTCTTGCAGCTGGTCACCTAGGCTGTGCCCTTGCTGCGATCAGCTCTGGTTAATAACTGGGGAGCTGGGCGGGGAGGCGGGACACCCTAATTCAGGGGATCTGAGTTGTGGGATGTCTGCACAGCCTGGGGACATGGGGTGCCAGACACCCCACTAGTGTAAATCGGCATCACTTCATTGGCTCCAGTGGAGCTACACCTGATTCTCCCCTATTGGCTCCCATGAAGTGACACCCATTTACACTAGCTGGGGATCTGCCCCCATCGGCGCCAATGGAGTGACACCCATTTACACCAGCTGGGGATCTGTCCCCATTGGCGCCAATGGAGTGACACCCATTTACACCAGCTGGGGATCTGTCCCCATTGGCGCCAATGGAGTGACACCCATTTACACCAGCTGGGGATCTGTCCCCATTGGCGCCAATGGAGTGACACCCATTTACACCAGCTGGGGCTCTGGCCGGGGGTCTTTGCCAGGCACTGCCCTGCTCTGCTGACAGAGGCTGCTGGAGCCTGGCTGGGATCTGGAAGCTACAGGTGTTTAAGGGTCTCTGCCCTTCAGCAGCTCCAGTCCCCTCCTCTCCCCTCAGCATGACACACCCACCCACCCACCCACATGGGGCAGGGGAGCTGAGACAGCACAATCAGGGACAGGGCTATAACTGGGCTCAGGCCCGTGGTCCGCGCCCCCCCCCCCACACACACACACACACTCACTGTATTCTCTTCACCACAAAGTGGATGGTGAGAAAGATGCTGAGACAGCCGAAGAGGGTCCCAAAAACGATGGCAACGATTTCACCTGCCCGAGGAAGGAAAGGGGAGGGTAAGGGCTGCGCTTGGGGAGGGGGCTCTCTGAGGCAAGAGTGCGAGCGGGGGATGGAGTGACCCGGGGGAAGGGAGGGTCCCAGTCATTCCCGGTGACAGCACATTCCAGTGGCTCCCAGTTGCACTTTCTTGGGTCCCGAGGCTTTTGCCCGGCTGAGAGTCACTGTTCCCCATTGCCGATGAGTGGCAGATGTGCTCTGCTGAGGACTGTTGGAATTGCATGCTATCCCTTTAAGAAAGAGGGGTGTAGGGGTGTGAAGGGGAGGGGGGCATTCCTGCTGGCAGTAGCAGCAATTGGAGTCAGGCTGGACGGAGCCAGCTTAGAGGGGGTGGGTCGTTGTGCCTCAAGGAGCAGCCTGTTTTCTCTCTCTCTGTTTTGGGGATCTTGCGTGTTATCCAAAGTCTCTGTGCGTCTGCCGTGACCATACACCATGGGCCCCTCCTAGCCCCACTATGCATAACAGAGAGGGCCATACCTGCAGAGTAGGCTGAGGGACCTGCAAGAGAAGAGAGAGGCAGATGTTGACGATCTCTAACGCCCCATGTGGGCCCAGGCCAGGCTCGGGCCCTGTGGTAGATTCTGACAAACACGTGGCCTCCTGTCACCTCCCAGTTGTCATCCTGCTGCCACAGCATGGTGACAATGGGGCTAGAACTCAGACCCTCCTGATCCAAAATCCTAGCCCACTGTCTCTATCGGAGGGTCCCCAGTTGCTGTGTGCAGTACAGGGCTCACGACATGCAGGTGAGCAGTTCTAATTCCCTCCAGCAGAGGGCAGCGGTGCCACACGGCCAGTTCATTAGCGTATTCTCCCGTGTGGCATAGTCTAGTCGAACGACTCCAGCCAGGAAGGTAGAAGCCCTAATGCTACCACCAGCCCTTTGGCTCTGGGGTTAGAGCCCTGTGTGTTTGGAGCTGGATTCTACCTGGATATAGCTTGGGGCATCGTTCCATAAACTGGTTGCTGCAATTGGGCTGGGGTCTGGGGGGGTAGGTAGCAGCCGAAGTCTTAATGAGAGGGTGACGTCCTGTGGAGAGAAACAGGAGTCAGATCCCCCAAACCAGCTGAAATCTAAGGGGGGCCCTATTCTCCCCTCACCAGGCCCTGCAGCTACCCCCCAGCTGGGCCCGATGCACTCACCCACGGGGAAGGAGGAGAACACCACCCTCTGGTTCAGCGGCTGAGGGGCTCGGTAATTGTCCACCAGAGGCACAGGCAAGGAGTTGGCAGCTTTGGTAGAGTACAGCCCCCCCTGCAGCCTCTCCAGCTGGAAGAGAATGGAGCTGTGAGGAGATTGCCCCCCTCAAAGTCCTGGGGTGCCCCCACACATGCACAGTATGGGGAAGAGATGCCCCCCAAGTCCTGGATTGCCCCCTACACACAGCATGGTGAGGAGATGCCCTCCCCTGCCCTGGGACCACCTTTCACACTCTCCACAGCTCAGTGAAGAGACGATCCCGAGCCCCCTTAGCTCTAGTCTAGACTCTGGGGTGTCTCCCCCCGCAGCTGTACATGACTCATGGCATTGGGGCAATTTGAATGCTAATGGGGCAGCTGTTTTAGAACCCCTGAGCCCCATGGGCATCCTGCCCAAACAACAGCGAGTACCTGGGAGGCGGAAATCCGCACCCGCTGGCGGAAGACGGTCCAGAGCACGTTCTGGGAACAGGGCGGCGTGGTCAGGGAGCCGTTATAGCGGAAATAGTGGCCTAGCTGCCCGGGCAGCAGCTCATGAACGTTGAAGGACGGGATGGAGACTTTCTGACCTGCAGGGGTGCCGGAAGGGACCGTGTTAGGGATGCAAATTTGGGGGCCAACATTTGGAGCTTTGTTCTCCACCCTTCTTCCCCCTTCCTTCCGCACGCACTTGGCACAGGTGCCAACGGCTCCACGAGGCTCAGGGAGAGTGGGGTCTCTTCTCCTGGCCACCAAAGTCCCAAGGGGGTTGCGTCTGCTGCCTGAGTGAGTGCCTAGAACGTTGGGTGGTTTTTGATGCAGATCCCGGTGCTCACCCTCCATCCCCTGATCAGCACCCCACCCAGCGTGAAGAGCGAATAAGGAGGGGTGTTAAATCCCACCCAATTGCACATGCTGCTTTCAGCCCCAGCTCCTTCTCTGCAGCAGTAGCCCGGTGCTGGGTCTAGACCCACTCCTAAACTCAGGATATTACCCTTCGAGCCAGGCGGCTGGTTAAAGCAGGAGACATGTTTCAGTGCGGAGAACGTCCTGTGTAGGCTTGCTGGATTGTTCCTGATGGGGACGGGAATACACAGACCCCCATGCTGGCTGGGAAAGGGTTAATGAGAAACTGTGAGCTTAGTCAGCCCCACCTGTTACACCTGGGCGAGGTGTCAAGCCTGGAGGGAGGGGTTGGAAGAGGAAAAGCCCAGCCCAGGAATGGCTGACTGGAGCAGTGTCTCTTGTGCTAGTCCCTTGAAAGAAGACCTGGAGCTACCCGGAGGTTGCTAGACACCAGCAGAGCCTTCCTTGGGCAGGTAGGCCTGGCACGGGACTGCCAGGGTGCTTTGTTCCCTGGGACTGCTGCGTTTTCCTTTTGGGGTCTGCGGAGGGGTGTGCCCGGAGAGGGGCTGGTGGAAAGGCCGAGAGGCAGGCTGGGCTAGGACGTAGGCCAGGGAGGAAGCCAAGGATCTGAGCAGACAAACCATAGCTGTTTATTACAGGGTCTCTGGGTGGGAAGGGAACCAGGTGGAGAAGGAGGGCCTGGGTTTCCAAGGGAGGTGGTAGGGAGGCACTGGTGGGAAGGGGTGCAAAGGACTGTTAAGTCTGAAGACCCAACACAGCAGCTGGGAATCAGCTCACCCTGGAAAGGCTGGGACCATGGCCAGAGGGCCAAGTCAGGGGATGGTGGCCACTGCAGGGTTGGGGTGGTATCAGCTGGGGAAACACTCTGCTATGTCATGCCCACCTGTGAGGGGGCGCGCTGGCAGTGAGTTACCCTTCTTCACAATCTAGGCTCTGTCCAGTCTAGCCGAAAGACCAGGGCTGGCATTATCAAAGACGCTTAGAGGAGGAGACACCCAGCTCTCGTCCCAACCTAGCCACGGATCTCACACCCTGTCCCAGGGGAGGCTATCAGCTTGTCAAAAACAAGCTGGAGAGGTGAATTATTACAACTTACAGGTGCCTTTGCGGGGAGAAAATACCAGGCACCGGAGGGCTCTTTAATCTAGCAGAGCAAGGCTTCCTTGGCTGGAAACTGACACTGGACAAATTCAAAGCCGAAACAAGGCACAAATCTTTATTAGTGCGGGTGGTTAACCGTTGGAACAAACTGCCCAGGGAAGCGGGGAATTCTCCGTCTCTTGATGGCTGCAGCTGAAGACTAAATGCCCCTCTGGAGCAGACCAGAAGTGTGTTTAGCCCAGTATCCGGGATAACGGAGGAGATTCGCTGGCCTGTGTGATACAGGAACTCAGCCTGGATGGTCTAATGGGCCCTTCTGGTCATAAAATCTAGGAGTCTGTACCAGGATCTAATGATTCTCGCTGCTAGGAAATGTGCCCTGACATCTACCCTGTACTGTCCTCTGCTCAGTCTCATCCCATCCGCTTAGCTTCACCCCCGCCGCCCCAAACAATTCCTTTCCCAGTACCACAGCCAGGCCCCACACCCCGCCTGGGGACTGATGGCCTCACCTGCATACTGGATGTTCTTCAGCCGATCGAAGATGTTGTCATAGGCAGGGTTGGCCACGTCGCCGACCTGATGGAAGGAATGGAGAACAAGAGGCTGTAGGTTAGCACTGAGCCCCTGGAGGGAAGCTCACAATCGACGCCAAGGCTGGATGGCCCAGTTATATGGCTGGTTGAGTGGGGGCCTGCCCCGTTCTGTTCTATTTGGGGTCTTAGAACCACCTCGGCACGGCAGTCTCTGAGCATCTTCCAGTCCTCAGGGCCGGTGCTACCATTAAGGCAAACTAGGCGGTTGCCTAGGGCGCCAAGATTCGGGGGCACCAAAAAGCAGTGCCCCCAATTTTTTTTACAGCTTTCCTGGGCTGAGCTGCCGGCGACGCGCTGACACGTGCGGCTCAAACTTCCTCTCCCAGTGCAGCGGCCGCTCCGCTTCTCCCGCCTCCCAGGCTTGCGGCGCCAGTCAGCTGTTTGGCACCGGAAGCCTGGGAGGGGAGGAGAATTAGAGCAGGGGCGGCGTGCTCGGGGAGGAGGTGAAGCAGAGGTGAGCTGGGGTGGGGAGCTGCCGCACGGCTCCCCGGAGGGAGGGAGCTGCGGTGGGGGGGGGGCGCCTGAGGGCAGGGGGGGCGGGGAGCTGCCACAGGGCTGGTGGGGGGGGGGGGGGCACAAGGTGGAAGTTTTGCCTAGGGCGCAAAACTTTCTTGCACCAGCCCTGCCAGTCCTGGACTGAGCCGCGTGACTCGCATTTGTCCCATGGGGTTCTTTCTCTTGCACGCTCTGTCCAGGGGAAGAGGTGTATGTGCGGTGGAATGGTTTGAGTTGGTAGGGTTGCTTTTTTAAATGACCAGCGCTGGCTGCTGGGTGCCTACATTACATCAGGTAGGAGGGGCGCACCTTGCACTTGGAGCCGGGACGGGGGAAGTTGGTGATGGTCTGTAGTCTCCAGGGGTCCGGCCCCTGAGAAAGCTTGGCTGTGGCCTGCACAAACTTTACCCCGTTCCCCGCAGGCTGGCTGCATTGTAGGACCCACCAGGGCTGCCCCGCCTCAGTGGGTCACGGGCAGGGAGCTCACCTCGATGAGGATGCCCAGCACGGCCAGGCTGTCCGCCCGCTGCTTGGCCTCGCTGATGTTGGCGTAGCTATCCGAGTTGTAATGCACAATGTGCAGCTGCGGGGAGAGGGGGGGCAGATTCTTAAAGGCGCAGTCTCTGGGGGCCCCCTTCCCTCTCTCAGCCATTAGCAAAGGTATCCACGCACCATCCACTCCCGGGGTGAACAGAGGCACCGGGAAGGGACTTGCCTACGGTCGTCCCGGGGGGCTCAGTGGGAGAGGGGGTAAATGCACTGTGCTAGCCTCACCAGGGCTGATCGTATTGGCGGCTGGAGGCTGGGTTCAGACTCTCCCCAAGCGTTAAGCAGTTTAGTGCTGAGCACTGGTGGCTTCCGGAAGGTAGAACAGGACCTTCCTTCTCCTCCTAATCCCCCCCGCCTCCACCGGCCCCTCTAATCGCCCAGCCCCAGTGCGGCAGTGCCAGGTACAATCTCCCCCGCCACGGCTCCAACGGGAGACCTGGCTGGGTGGGGATTATCCACCAGATGGTACCAGCACAGAGGGAGTAACTGGTTCCTCCTCCATCCCCAATTAAAACCCTTTGGCTTTAGGGGAGGTCTCGCAGCCTGCGGGGAGGGTGGGACCTGGTAACCCCATAGATTTCAGTGGAGCTGCACCCGGGGTAGCTTTGTCCCCAATTGCCCGGCTGGTCTGGCTAAGAAGGGAGAGGATAATGGGGCACTGAGAAAACTGCCCTCTGGCCCCCCAACCCTGGGGCAGGAGCACACTCACCTCGGCAGGGAAAGCCTCCCCGTTCACCTGATGCTCTGACCCGCCAGTCTGCCCCCTGCTGCCCCAGTGGAAGTGCAGCTGGACGGCCGCATAGGTCTGCGGAAGCCCCCGGAGGAACATGGACGGGGGCAGGGACATCTCCACTGCGGGGACAGACGCCCAGGGGATGTTAGTGCACGGCAGGGAGTCTCCCAACCCTGTACATCCTAGGGCCCTTGCTGCCGATGCCTGCTGGGAGGCTCTGGCCGGCGGGGAGCAGAGATGAGGCCGTGCTGGGCTGTCTCCCTCCCACTAGGAACGCTAGGGCGTGCGGTGCAGGGAAAGGTGTCCTTATCACCGGTGCAGACCTTTGGGATCTGCAGGAGAGGCCCCCCTCATGCATCCCGCATCGCCAACCCCCTGTGTTCAAACAGGACGAGTCCTGGCCTTAGAATGCCAAAGCCGGCCCCACGACAGCAGGAGATGTGACCCAAAGAATCAGGGGCAGGGTCTTTTCCTGCCTTCTGATCCCTGGGAGCACTGGGGTCAGCTTCTCAAGCTGGTCTCCAGAACCAGGTGGGCTAGAAACTATTCACCAAAGCTGAGAGTCTCGCATCTCGCCCTGTCTCCAACGCTGAATATCCCAATACTTGCCAGACAGGTACAAGTGCTGGCAACGCTGTGACACCCCTTCCACCCTCCCTGACCCCTGCACCGCTACGCCCCAGAGATACACACGAACACCTCCCTACGCACACACAAACACACTCCACTTTCCTCAACACTCCACACAAACACATGCACCTCCCCACACTCGCACGCCAAGCACACACCACCCTGTCACCAACACACACCCCTCCACACAAATGCCCTGTCACACAAGCACACGCCCTCCCATGGGCCCACTCCACACAAACACATGCCCTATGCACACACTGCCATCTCTACATCAACACCCTGTCAAACACACAATCTCCACACACACCCTTCTCTGTGCACATACTCTGTCATACACACTCCCCTCCCTACACACACATCACACAAACATCCTGTCATACCCCCCCCCCACACACACACACACATGCTCCCCTTTCCACATACACCCCCAATCACAACTACATGCCAACACCCTCCTCCAACACACCACCTCTCTCACTCGCCCCTGCTCCAGGCTGGGGGTAATGCACTGGGCTGGGAGGGGCTGAGCAGTGGGGCTGGGAGACCCTGCCATGCCCCATGTGCACTGATTTGGGTTCCTCTTTCTCCAGAGGGCTGTCCCTCCCCACTGCCCATCCTGGAGGGGCAGGGGAAGCTCTGCCAAGGGGACTCGCTGCACTGGGCTCTGTGACGTCTAGTGCCTGGCGGGCAAGTTTGCCCCACTTTGGGGCTGGGGCCGGCTGGTCTGCAGTGCATGACCCTCACCCGCCACTCCCAGGCCTCAGCCCCTCCTAGGGGGCCCCAGTGAGAGACCTTCCCAGGGGGTGGGACCGGCTGGATCTGATTATAATTCCCAAGGGAAACTCCTGGGGAAGGAGCTATCCATGACTTCTCCCCACATGGCGTGTCCCTGGGACCCCAACAAGGCTGAGAGCCAGGAGTCAGCAACGGGGCAATGGCTGACCAGTCTGTGGTGCCATAGCAACGGGGCAATGGTTGACCAGTCTGCAGTGCCATAGTAACGGGGCAATGGCTGACAACTCCCTGGTGCCATAGCAACGGGGCAATGTCTGACAGCTTCCCGGTGCCATGGCAATGGGGCAATGGCTGACCAGTCTGCGGTGCCATAGCAATGGGACAATCATTGGCAGCTCCCCACCCGGTGCCATAGCAACGGGGCAATGGCTGACCAGTCTGCGGTGCCCTAGCAGCAGGGCAATCGTTGGCAGCTCCCCACCCAGTACCATAGCGACGGGGCAATGGTTGACCAGTCTGCAGTGCCATAGCAACGGGGCAACGGCTGACAGCTCCCTGGTGCCATAGCAACGGGGCAATGGCTGACCAGTCTGCGGTGCCATAGCAATGGGGCAATGTCTGACAGCTCCCCGGTGCCATAGCAATGGGGCAATGGCTGACCAGTCTGCGGTGCCATAGCAATGGGACAATCGTTGGCAGCTCCCCACCCGATGCCATAGCAACGGGGCAATGGCTGACCAGTCTGCGGTGCCACAGCAACGGGGCAATGGCTGACCAGTCTGCGGTGCCATAGCAATGGGGCAATGGCTGACACCTCCTCAGTGCCATAGTAACGGGGCAGCTTCCCGGTGCCATGCAGGAGGCTGGGGGCGGCCAGAGTCAGCAGTGGGGCATTGCCTGCATTTCCTAGTGAGGTTTAACTGGATGAGTAGCTGCCGAGAGAGGGGGATACGGAGAGGCTGCCGCAGCAGGGGAGCAGCAGAGGAGGGGGCTCTTTTGCCAGCAGCGCGGAGGGGGATGGAAAAGGCTGGCGAGGGGAGGGCGCAGGCAGGCCTGGGGGTGTGGAGGAGGAGACTGTTGCTCTGAGCAGTGAGATTGTGCGGAGGGGCACGGAGAAGGCACAGATAGTGCTCTCGAGGCTCCTAGGGAGAAACAGGAGGGTCCCAGCCCACCTGGTGATGCCCCTCCGTTCCTGGGGTAACACCCGCCCCGCCCCGACTGCAGCCTCACCTGTGTGCCCGTTGTTGAGGAGGGTGAAGGCCCCATCCCCAGGGCTCCGGTATCCCTGGGGCTCGATAGGCGGCAGGGCCGGGTCGTGCTGCACAGACTTGGTCTGGATATCAATGGGGGACTGGGCCTGCCCCCCGCAGTCCGGGTAGTCATCTGACCAGTGCGCCTGGCCATGGGGGCCTGAAAACAGAGAGTGCAGGGGGGTCAAGCCCCTTGGGGAGGGGGAGGGGAGGTGTCTCTACCAGCTAGATTTGTGCATGGGCCAGTTCTGGCCCCGGCAGCGCGATTTCACACCCCCGCCCTCGGTACGACGCGCCATACACAGCTGTGGCCGTGACAACGCTCAGCATTTCAGCAGCGCCTCCCGTCTGGGGAATCTCAAAGCCCCCCAGAAGCTGCAGCTGGAAGGGACAATCCCCGTTCCATGGGGGAAGAATGAGGGCGCGGAGAGGGGACGTGACTTGCTCCTTGGGTCACGCAGCAGCAGTAAGTTGGACACCCCAGCAGGCCTGACGCCCAGTCCCCTACTCTAATCACCAGATTGCTTTCCCGCCCCCGCCCCTGAGCTGGGCCTTGAAGCCAGGAGTCCTGGCCCCCATTTTCCTGCCGTAACCACTGGATCGCGCAATCTCCCCTGCGTAGCACCAAGCTCTTTACAGTTATGCCTCACTTCACTCATGCAAGGACCAGTCCTATGTCAGGAGAAAGGCTGGCTTTGCGGCTAGGCACTGGGACGTGGGCAACGGGGTTCAGTCCTGACTACCACAGAGCGTAACATGGGGAGAATGATGCTTTCCAAAGGGCGGGGCCATGAGGTGCTTGGCAGATGCTCGGACAGGAGACCGATAAAACGCTCAGTAGAGAGAAGCTCTAGCCAGGGTTTCTATAGGCAGTTTGGATTTAGACATGAAGCTCTTTGGTGCCTCTCTTTGGTTTGGCACCAAGACCATTTCCAGTGCCTGCATCAGTCACAATAATCTGCTTCGTATGGCTGTGTTTTTCCCGACGGGCCAGATTTCCCTAGGCGCTCTGGAGCAGAAGTTCAGAACCGCTCAGCACCCTCCGTTGGATTCGGATTTCCAGGAGCTTTCAGCTCCCACCGTGACATGCCCAGCTGGGTTTTCAAAGACCTCAACAGCTGATAAGCACTCTGATCGCTTAGGAAAATCTGGTCTCATTATGGGTGCAGAGCACTTACAAATTCTGGCCTGTGTGGCAAAGTCACCTGGACTCAGCTATCTACCAGGGGAATTAGGTGCCTAAAGACCTTTGAGGAGCTGGACGCGAGAGCCCTGGTTAGAAGTTCTCTTTCTGTTCAGGAAAATGCCAAAAATCAAAATAACCGTGAATAAGTGATTATAATAACGCACGTCCCTGTCTAGGCTATGCCTGTTTCACTTTTCCCGTGAGTGTCCCGATCTGGCAGGGCTGGACCCAGCCTAATTATGCCGCTTTTAAAAGGCGACTCTGCCTCACCCAGGCCACTACAAGGCAAATCGGGTTTTCTCCAGCGCTGGCTGAATGAGGAGGCTTTTGTATGAAGGACCCAGCTTGGGAAGGGAGGCCAGAGCCCCACAGTTATTTGCATCTGAATGTAATCTCTGCTATGGTAATTAGTTTGCTGGAAACATTTTCCAACCGGGGAAGCACAGATAAAGCTGTTTGCTTTTCCTGCCACTGCGCCATTGTTCTTCCACTGGCCCTGGACCTGAAGTTACCCAGAAAACAAAGAACCTCCAAATCAGCTATACCCACAAAATACAGGCATTCTCGGTGCCCCGTCTGGCTGTTGCTAGGAGCTCCCAGAAGCCTCTGGGCCTAGGGCGCTCGACATCCATGCCTGCCACGTAAAAAACGCACAGGCGTCTCATACGTGGCTTGGGTCTGCTGGGGCAAATGGGCTTGCTGGCTCAGCCGAAGTCCCCTCCCTGCCCCCCTCCCCTCCACCGCCGGGTAACAGGCAGGCCTCCGAGCGCGGGTTCAAACGAGTTCCTGCTGCTGCCCTTTCCAGGTTCCTGCACAAAGCTGTGCTTTCAGGGCCCGAGCTTAGGTGGGGATTACGTCCGATGGGATCAGCCGTGCCCAGCTGGCTCTGGGCTGCACTTTCAGATAGGTGCTGGCTCTGTGCTAATTGGATTTGTTAGGCTTGTAGGCAGTTAGCTGGCGATCTGGATGGTGGATCTAGCACTGTTACGTAAGGGCCCCGGGAACACAATGGGGCCATTCTAGCATAGGAACTAGTTGGGGGAGAATCTAGGAAGCCTAACACTCCCGCAAAGCCAGGGGCCAAGGGCTAAAGCACTGGGTAAGGACTGGGGTTTGGGGTACAGTGGTTAGAGCAGGGGACTGGGAGTCAGGACCCCTGGAGACCTGTCCTGCTGTGGAAGAGATGAATCACTCCCCTGCTGTAACTACAAGGCCATGCTCCCTTCTAAAGCCTGGGATAGAGCCCAGGAGTTCTGAGTCATTGTGCACCTGCTCTAACCCCTAGACCACATTGTCATCCCAGAGCTGGGGACAGAACCCCGGAGTCCTGAAGCCCCAGGCCTCCCTGCTCCAACCCTCCCCTTCCCAATGCTGAGAAAAAAACCAAGGAATCTTGACTCCCAGCCACCCTACTCTAACCACTAGACCACATTGTGCTCTCAGAACGGGGGACAGAACCCAGGCGTCCAGTTCTCCCTCTGCAGGATACGCACAACACCCACAGAGGCCAGTAGGAATCAGACTGCTGAGTTCTGTTCCTGGCTCTGGGAAATGGTGAGGCCTATTGGTTAGAGCAGGGTCTAGGAGCCAGGACTCCTGAGTTCTTTTCTCAGCTGTGGAAGGGGGGTGGGGTCTAGTGGTTAGAGCACACAGTGAGCCAGGACTCCTGAGTTTTCGTCTCCGCTCTGGAAGAGGGTGCTGTACAGTGGTTAGAGGAGGAGGCTGGGAGCAAGGATCTCTGGGTTCTATTCCTGGGTCTACCGCTAAGTCATTCCCTTTCCCCCTGTGTAAATGGAAGTAATGTGTGTCCCCCCCACCACCACCCCCCGCATGGGGTGCTGGGTTTAATCACTGAGGCTTTGCAAAGCACTCGAAGCTCCTTGGCTGGAAAGGACCAGGGACAGGCCAAGAGACGCTCTGCAGCGCCCCCTGATTGGCCAGGCCTCCTTGGTCTGAGCATCTCATGAGCAGGCGGCGTCTGTGGGGAGACCCCAGCTCTCTGCCAGGCTGGCAGCACAAATAGTGCACTCAACCCCCAGTAGGAGGAGGGGCAACATCAGTCACCATCCATTGCCACCTGCTAGCCAGCGTGGGCATGGTGTTGGCAGGAAGGCATTGCATCCTGCCTCGCTGAGCTAGCAGAAGGGAACTGGGGCCTGGAAGAGGAGGAACTGAATGGGAGAAAGCCCAGAATAAAATCCTCTTCCAACCTTACCTTTATATGTCCAGTGGGAACCTGCAAAGCAAGCAAACAAAAGCGCTTCGTCAGCATAACTAACACTGAGTCTGCCTCAATATCCCCTCCCACCTGTAAGCCTTAAAGACCCCTGAGCATTTCCCCGAGGGTCCAGGACAAATCCAACCCCTTGCCTTTACATCCTGCCACCCGTGCGGTCTCAGTCAGTATCCTCCTTCGCTCCCTCTTCTGAATGAGATTCCATGCGGCTGTTAAAGGGCTGCCAGGTTCCACCCCAGAAGTGGCTGCCTTTCCGTGTGGGGAAATAATTCCCCCAAAGAGCTTTGGGATCAAACGTGTTGCGCCAACATCCATTGAAGTCAAAAGAGGGTGGCTTTCAATGGGGCGATGGACCAGACCCTATTGTTGCCCAGGTTTTGTTCTCCTTTTCTCTTTGAAGTGCCCTGCCTTGCTTAACTGCTCCTCTAACAGCAGGCTGGGAAGAGGTCACCCTGCTCCCGGTGCAGGATGAGCAAACAGTCAAACCCTGGCTAGCGCGTTCGGCCCTGCTCCTGTGACGGTTGCTCTTTTTGGCCAACACGCTAGGGATCGAACGGGGCATAGGCGCCGACTCCGTGGGTACTCCAGGGCTGAAGCACCCATGGGGAAAAATCAGCAGGTGCTCCGCACCCACCGGCAGCCAAGCTCTCCCCATCCTCGCCTCCTTCCCCCCTGCAGCGCGCCGCATCCCTGCTCCTCCCAGCGCTTCCCGCCCCCAGCTGCCTAACAGCTGCTTGGTGGCGCTTAGGACTTCCCAGGAGGGAGGGGGAGGATCGGGGACGCGGCGCACTCAGAAGAGGAGGCGGAGAAGAGGCAGGGCAGGGGCGGGGACTTGGGGGAAGGGGGTGGAATGGGGGCGGGGACTTTGAGGAAGGGGTGGAATGGGGCAGGGCGAGGGTGATGCCGGGGCGGGGCCAGGGGCGGGAGGGGGTCGAGCACCCACCGGGCAGAGGGGAAGTCGGCGCCCCTGGAACGGGGCACCTCTGGAGCTACAAGCATGAGCACAAAACCCCAACCTTTCCTAGCTGGGGCTATAATTACGGACTTTCGTAAGACACATTCACCTGGGGGTGGCACTTGCCTTCAGTCCCATCCCTGAGCCGCTTTCTCCCACTACCCCTAAAACTCTTGCGCCCAAACAAAAAGGACATGGGCAGAAAAGGAGAAACTGAAGCTGAAACGGAGCCAGGGGCTGGGCGAGATTAGCGGCTGTCTTGTTAAAAGGGCAGCAGGTCCCGGTGGCAGAGACTTGAGCTAAAATTAACCCCCCAGCTTGGCAAACACATTTAAAGAGACATTTGGGGGCAGAGAGAACCATGGGCTCCTTTGTGCTTTTTCACTCCAGGGCCAAAAATTCAAAGGGACCATTCTCTGCCTGCCCTGCACCTTGGGACAGTCTCTGCCAGCAGCCCCCAGCTGCTCATTCTAATTCACTAGCGCTTTGCACTGGTGCAAAGGCCACCACGAGGGGCAGGGCAGTGGAGAACCGGGCTCAGCGTCTGCTCTCTGCTTGTACTGGCCGCTGTTGGAAACAAACTTTATGGGGCTGATTCAATTCCTAATCCTCTCTTAATGCTAACCAGGGACAGCTGGACCCCTTTGCCGCCCAGTCAAACCACACGCATGTCTTCTCGTTGGGGTGAATCTTCACCTCCCAGACAGAGGCCTCCCCCAGAAATACCCACGTAAATTATAAGGATCAGAGTCAGAAACTGTGAAGGCAGAAGGGCCCATTAGATCACCTGGTCTGACGTCCTGTGTAAGCCAAGCCGGAGAATTCCTCCCAGTTCCCCTGTGTGGAGCCCAGTAACTTGTGTTTGACTCAAGGTCTTCCAGAGAGGCCTCAGTTGTGCTATAAAGACCTCAAGACCTGGAGAATCCACCACTTCCCCGGGCGGTTTGTTCCACTGGTTAATCCCCCACTCTGGTAAAAAATAAGTCTGCCCTGCTTCGAATGGGAATTGGTCTGACTTCGGCTTCCAGCCATTGGTTCTTGAGCTGCGTTTCTCAGCTACATTAAGAGTATCCAGTGTTTTCTCCCCGTGAAAGTACTTATACACCATCATCAAGTCGCCTCTCGATTTCCTTTCTGATACACTCAACCGATTGAGCTGCTGGAGTCTCTCGCTGTCAGACATTTTTTTCCAGCCCTCAATTTTTGTGTGTGTTGCTCTTCTCTGCCCCTGCTCCAAGGTTTCAACATCCTTTCTAAAGTGCAGACCCCAGAACTGGATGCAGCGTTCCAGCGGCGGTCTCACCAGGGCTGCGTAAAGCAGTACAATCCCCTCTCCTTCTCCCATCGTGACTAACATTGCCTACTGCCTTACACCCCAAGCAGCCTGGCTGATTTCAGTGGGCTCGCTTGCGGGGTAAGAGGGGCACCGGCTGGCCTGGTACTAGCATGCAGGGCCGGCTCCAGGCACCAGGCACCCAAGCACATGCTTGGGGCGGCACCTGGTAAGGGGCGGCGGGGGGAGCGCGGCGCGGCATTCCGCGGGGGGGGGGCGCTCCGGCGGCGCGGCGCTCGGCGGGGGGGTGCACGGGGCTCGGCGCTCGGGGGGGGGGTCCGGCGGCACTCGGCGGGGGTCGGCGGGCTCCGGCGGCACTTGGCTGGGGGGGCCTCCAGCGGCGCGGCGCTCGGCGGGGGGGCAGCATGGGGCGCGGCGCTGGGGGGGGGGTGTTCCGGCGGGGGGGGGGCGGGCTCCGGCAGTGCAGCACTCGGCGGGGGGGGCGACGCTGGGGGGGGGTGGCGCGGTGTTCGCCGGGGGGCGGCGCTCTTTTTTGCTGCTTGAGGCAGCAAAAAAGTTAGAGCCGGCCCTGCTAGCATGCGAGCTGATGAGATGACATTTCTTCGCAGAAATTAGCGCGTCGCAGCCCTTTCAGGCCCAGCCGTGACGGTACAGTGTTGACGTTCATGTGCGTCTCCAGCAGTGCTCAGATAGTAGAACGGCTTGTTTGCAGAGCCCAGCTCTGGGACGAGAGGTGGCAATGCTTCGCAAGCCTCTTACTTTTGTTTGTTGCGTCTCCTTTTGTGCATGATGGGTTAAATTCTGCTCCTGTTTACACGGGTGTAAATCCAGAGTAATGCTACTGAAGATGGTGGAGCAACTCCAGATTTAACCGGGGGGTAATTTAGAGCAGAATCTGGCCTAAGTTTTAAAGCAGTCAAATGAAACAAACAATACATCTCTGCTCTGCTAGGTGTTTTGCCTGTAATGTCAGTGAGAGCAGGCTCGGGCCCTATGTGGGTCTATATGTGGCATTTATTTGCCTTATTACTGTTTTGCTACAGACCTGTCAGGAGCGTTCCCCTGCACAAACCCAACGCTCCAAGGCTTGTGAAAAGTCAGGCCATTAGGAAAAGGGATTCCCAGGCTTGGGCTAATGAAACCGATCTGGGGCCTGATCCGAAGCCCATGGAAATCTTTCCATTGGCTTGCAGCAAGTTTTGGATCAGGCTCTCGATGAAAAGATTCCAGGGGGAACTCATAGACTCATAGACTTTAAGGTCAGAAGGGACCATTATGATCATCTGGTCTGACCCCCTGCATGCTGCAGGCCACAGAACCCTTCCCTGGACTCTGCCATTGAAGTCCCCAATCCTGTGTTTTAGTGACCTCAGTCAAATCAGCAGATCTTCAAATATGTGATCAAGGTCTCCTGACTTCAGAAGGTCTTCAAACCCTGCTGGATAGCTCCCCCAGTTTGCTACCAAACCCTCATATGCTAAAGTCCAACTTCAGCACACAAACTCAATTTAAACCTCCAGGAAGGTAACATATTGTGCAAATGAAAACCAGAGAGTCCCAGGCCACAGTCGCTGGGAACAGTCCCGTCCTCTGGGACTTGGCGAGTTCCTTTTCATGCTAAAATCAGGTTTATTTAAAGGTCTGGCTGAAAATTTGGGGTTTGAATCAATGAAAATGATTGTCGAGCGTGTCTGCTTTCCCTTGACATTTTTTTTATTTTTCTTCGGAAAACTGAAAATATTTGGCCAAAACCCATTGGGGTTTTTTTTCCTCAACACTCCCCGCACACAACACACACACACTTACTTTTGGGGCAATTTTCAGCTGAAATTTTTCAACGAAAAGTCAAAACTTTCCATGGAAAAATCCCAAGCATTTTCTGTCCAGCTGTCCTTATTACCTGTTTTCATAAAGTCTACTATTCTGCCCACTTGCTGCATCTGCCCTCGCACTGTTTTAGCTACTGATCACTGCTGAGCAAAGAACAGAATTCATCTACCCGACATATCACGTCTACTCTCTATGACATAAACCCAGGGTTAGCTCCACCCAGCAGCGAAAAATCCTCAGGATCTTAATCCATTGATACAAAGAGATTTCAGCATTGACACCCCCAACGGCCTTATGTTTTTAAATAATATCTTAAAATCTTTACGCAGCCCGTGGAGCTTTGCCTGAGTCAGGACATCTGCACAGTGTCCGGTTACCGTTCTTTACGCTTTGCTCAAGAAATGAATCATCCGGCTTGCGGATTGAAAGGTGAATTGCGGAGCCCAGGAAATGACCCTATCACAGCAATTTTGGATTCGCACAACTTCCCTTTAGGGTCAGTTTTCTAAAGACTCCAACGTTTCAAGCATCATAGAGCAGCCCCCGAAAGCCCATAAATCCGGGTGAATTACACATACAGGACACACTCAACCTCACTGACACCAAAAAGGGTCACAGCCCTGGATGCATATTCATTACAGCGAACATCCCCTTGATCATGCAGAACTTCAGTCACCCAAGCCCACGCAGCAACCTCCATGACATTTAGGTCTTGGTATCGGCCACCGGCCCCAGTCCTGGAAAGTGCTGTGTCCAGAAGGCTCAGCTCTTATCATGATGGGGATATGGCTGCTGGAATAAGGGTCTGCGATTTCCTAAAGGGCCTTGGGGTGTAGAGATAAACCTGTGGCCGATATTTACATTTTTGGTGGCATTTTACAGCTCACCGAGTCTGGGTTATATTTTTAAAGCACAATCACCGGGGATAAATCAACCGGCTCCTGCAGTGTCCGTGTAAGTCAACAGGAGTCAGGCACAAATACTGAAGGAGATTCAGAGCTGTCGACAGCCAGCGAAGAAATCCGCAATAAATAACCTCGGAAGAAATACCCCTGCGAAATGCATTAGGATTAAGGGGAGGCCTCAAATTCTGCCTTTAAAGAGAGCTTTGGCATGCCAACGGTTAGCCTGCTTGTTGAACACTTTCTCTCAACACCTTCTCGGCTTTAACCCCTGCTCTGAAGGATACTCGCTTCAATTTAGCACACAGCTCAGTCGGGGATCCCAGCATAGGTGCTGGAACTAGGGGTGCTGTCGCACCCCCTGGCTTGCAGGGATTTCCAATATATCCAGGGTTTACAGTTTGGTTCAAGGGCTCTCAGCACCCCCACTATAAAAATTGCTCCAGCGCCCCTGATCCCAGCGTAATGTCTTTGGAGCAGGGACCTGAGGGCTCGATCCTGCGCCCACTGATGTTGATGATGCAGGATCAGGCCTGGAGGGAATAACTAGTAACCCAGGCTCTTTGCAGAAATTCTACGGGGTACTTGTAAGCGGAGTTTGTTCACATCTGTGACTGGCTGGAAAGCATCACAAAGCATTTGGTGTGCCATTTGTTTAGGAAATTGGTTTCTAAAGCAGACAAAAGAAAAGGCTGAGTGGCCCATGGGAGTTGGAACAGTAGCTCCATTGTGGACACAAGAAAGGAACAGAGTGCTGCACTCTTTGGGGGTTCCACAAAAAAAATCCAGCCACCCCCCCACACACACCCCCTCCGCTGTAGCACCCAGAGCCAGCCAGTAGCACCCAGAGCTGTGGCAAGGCTGAGTTGAGCCCGACATCCATGTCTTTATAAGCAATGCAACTTACCATGATTTGCAGCCAGGGCATGGGAAAAACCCTGCAGGAGGATTAAAGCGAGAAGCATCTTCCAAAGCACAGAGTTGTGGCAGGTGATTTTGGGGGGGGAGGAAAAAAGTTGATTTTGGGGGGGATAATAAATATGCCCCAGAGAGGATCCCACCCTTCTCTTCCTCAGCTGGAGGGGAAAGGCGCAGACTTTCCACTTGACTTCAGAACACAGACCTCATGCCACTCACGATTGCCATTCAGGCAGTGCGACAGGGGCGAGCAGTTTTTAAGGTGGCTCCAGGAGGCGGCTCCAGTCCAGCCCTAGATGATGTTCTCAGCTCCTTAAATACTTTGTCCCAACAATGTTTGTGTTGTGGGACTTCACACGAGGAATCTGGCCAGGCTCCGAGCCCAGGCCAGTAAAATCGCTTTGCAAATTTGTTTTCTTTCAGCTGGATTAAAAACAAAACAAAACAACCCACCCCAAGAATTCAGAGGCAGATTTATCAAGGCAGGAAGGGCACATGCAGCGTTTGGATACAAGTGGCTCCTACGTAAGAGATCCCAGCTAGCAAGGATCTTTACAGAGCCTCCCGCAGCCAACGGGCCCAGTTGTCCATTCTACAGCACCCAGCGTCCTAGTGTCAGTGGTCACATAGGGACAAGAATGTGCTCCTCTCTAGAAAGGAAAGCTGGAGCGGTAATTAGGATGCTAGTTTAGGGACTTGGAAAACCCAGGTCCAATTCCCTAGTCCGCTGCATTCTCCCTGGGTGACCTAGAGCAAGTCACAGAGTCGTGCTGTGCCTCAGTTTCCCCACCTGTACAAGGGGGATAGCAGCCCTGCCCTGCCTCCCAGGTGGCTAACAGCCTTATAAAGACTGTGATGGGCTCAGATCTTACAGTGATGGGGTGTAAGCCCCACCCGTGTAAACAAAGGGTTAACAAGAGTCTTCAAGCTGCGTTAGCCCACCTGGCTATCCCGGGAGGGTGTGTGGTAAGGCTGAATTTGTTATTGTAGCCAGCTGGGCCTTCTTCAGGATGGAAGGGAGTGAAAGCTACAGAGGAAGGAGTCAGGACTCCGAGGGGATTAGGGTTCCCTCGCTCTGGGAAAGGGACAATAGGGTAGCTGGATGAGAGAAGACAGGCCCTGGGAAAGGGCCCAGGCTCCCAGGGCCGTTATCCTGTAACCAGAGCAGGGAGCTGAGGAGAGCCCAGCAGGACCCAGTGCTCAAGCCCGGATGGTCGGAGGTTGGTTTGTTTTGTTTGGGGTTTTGACGTGGGGAACCCGCTGCTCTGAGAGAAGGGTGGAACTGCAGAGGAGCCGAGGCTGGGAAGGTGCAGTGTTGATAACTGGAGCTGTGTGGGACACTGTTTGTACGAGACATCAACGCTCTGCAAGGGGTGAGACTTTAGAGAGACCGGGCTGGAGGGCAGAGTCACAAGAAGAGGCAGAACACCACAGGGCTGGACTGGCTGGGGGGTGCTAGGTGCGGAGAGCCTGCCATGTGATGCCCAACCACAAGGGGGTGCACTAGCAGTGAGTCCACTCAATGCAGGGCCATATAAAGTACCAAACAGACAGATCATTTACTTTACCCATCACTGAAATGCAGCCTCCTCTGGGGCGGAGTGTTATAGTTTAACAGGACACAGCAACAGGACACAGCAGCTCAGGAGGTAAAGATTATCTGTAAGAAGTTGCCTGAGGGGAGTTTCAAGTGGGCAGGGTGGAATGACCGGAGTTAGACTAGGACAAAATTCTAGGTCATTTAAATCAATGCAGACTGAGCAGGTTGGACTGTCTGTGTGGGAAGCTGCACACTCCTGTGGGGCTCAGTATCATCTGGAAGGGGAGGGTGCTGTGATGGCTGTGGGGGGGGGGTGGGTTGTGACATTGCTCAAAGAGGGGCAGAGTTAAGGGCGTGGGGTGGCGTGAACCTTACTTCTGAATTTCCTGATTTCAGAGGTTTGAGTGGTAGGTGAACTCGGCCTGCTAGAAGGACACAGTGCAGCAAGGGGCAGCCTTAACTCTGCATTAATGACTCCTTTTGGCAGTGAATTTTGAGTTCTCCTTCCACACTCAGACCTGCAGTGAGGAAGAGGGGACAGGAGAGGACGATAGAAGGGAGCCCAGCCACTGATGCCCTGGAACATGCCTGTTACTGAGCAATAGGTCAGGGGGCTAAGGCAAGGGCCCAGCCTTTCACTTCTGACTCTGGTCCCCAGTGGATTCACGCTAAAAAAATAAAAGGTGCGCACACAGAAGTGTTGGTTCTATCCCCGGCCTCTGCCCAGGCAGACCAGCAGGGGGCGCTGCAAGTCAGGATAAAGGAAGGAGCTGGATGGCTAGCGGGATTGAAGCTTGTTCACTGAAACCAATTCTGCCCGTGAGTGACAGAAAGTCGATATTGTCTGATCTCTGTTCCGTGGCTCACCGGAAATGGTTCATTGGGCTCACTCCAGTTTCCTGCTGGATCGGGACCCGCCTCTCACCAACTGCTGTCAGGGGTCAGAGAAGGAAACTGGGAGCCAGGACTGCTGGGTTCTCTTCCCAGGGTAACCCCGTGGCAGCCTCACTTTTCTGTGCCTCGGTGGACTGATCTGCTGAATGGGTCCACTCACAATACTAGGACTGCAGGGCATCCCACTGAATTCACCTTTGCCAACCGCCATTACAGCCGTGGGTAACTGCAGCTTCCGGATAAGGTGAGGCTATTTTAGTAACTAAAACCCTCGCTCCAGGGAATCAAGATGACGTCCCTAGACCCAAAGCAAAGGATACAGCGCGTGCTATTACTACCCGGCTTTATGCTCCTGTTCCCTTCCTGCTGAGCGCTCGGCATGGCTGCAGCTCATAGAAACTCCGGCCTGCAGAAGCTGCTGGGTAGCTGATATTTTCTCAGGCCGTTGCAAGACGACAGAAGTGAGGGCGTCATGCTCCTGCATAATGCTGGCGCAGTCCTTGCTCCTGGAGCACCGTGCCAACTTGGCTTCAGATCGACTGTGTGGTCCCTTGGGGAGCCATTGGGCCCCACTCGCTGGGCAGCAGGGGGAGTGCTGCCTCGCTAAGCAGACCAGTAAAGAGTTCACCAGGTAAAACTGGCTTGGGTACGTGCAGTCCTCCGAACGATTTAGCGCTGGAATGTGCGGACACAGCCATCCAGCCCCTAGGAGCCACGGTAGGGTGACCAGACAGCAAGTGTGAAAAATCAGGACAGGGGGTGGTGGGGTAATAGGAGCCTATATAAGAAAAAGACCCCAAAATCGGGACTGTCCCTATAAAATCGGGACATCTGGTCACTCTAAGCCACGGTGACTGGCGCTCAGGAGAGCGGATGGGTGGATACAACAGACGTAGGGCTCTCAAACCTTTTCATAACATGGACCATATTAGAATAGCAAGATTATCTGTTGGGCACTCTCGTTGGCCATCTGCTACCGGGAGACGGGCCCCTTCGAGAAGGAAGGGGACCAGTTCACCTGGGACTAGTTAGTTGCCTCTTGATGGAGTCTGAGAGAAGGCGCCCGGTAAGACCGGGGCAGTAGATGAGAACGGGAGCAGGAAGGAGCAACCGGGAGCTGATGAGGGCTGCCGGAGTCCCAAGAGAGAGCTAGGAGCTGCTGGAGAAGAGACCTAGCCCAGACAGCTGATGAGAGAGTGCTGTGGCACCAGAAGAGAGCTCCTGGAGAGCTGTCCAGAGCAAGGCAGCCCTGGCAAGGAGATGGCTGGTGCAAAGGGGGAACCAGCGCAGGCCGAGCTCACGAACAAAAGGGTTGACTCTAGAGAGAGGTTCCCGTGACCTGCAGGCAGAGGGACCCGGGGAGTGGAAGCCCTGAGTTGAGGGCTGCAGGAGAAGAGCACAAGAATCCCAGAGAATTGCCAGAGGCATGGAGACCTTGGAGTAGGGGCACCAGAGTGGGAGAAGAGGGATTATGGACTCTCGGGTGGGCAGCCTGGAGATAGGCCCTGGAGGACTGCTCCATCCTAACCTGCCTTATTCCTGAGGGGTTGGAGAATTGGCTTCCTGAAGGTCAAAACTGCAGTAATTATGCCTGGAAGGGCTTGAATTAGACTCTGTGAGGGCGGGGGATGGGGATGACCGTTGGTCTGATCTGCGGTGGAGAAGGTGGGCAACTCGGCCTAGAGGGGATGTAGGGGAAACTGAGGCAGAACTTGAACGGACTGCTATGATCAGTCACAGGAAGGCACCCTGATGGGGTGAGCCTTCCCACTGGCCATCACATGACCTCCACTTCCCCTCCCACTGGCCATCACATGACTCCACTTTCCACCCCATTGGTCTTTTTTTAGACACTGATTTGGGCCCCACCTGAGCCCCTCATAATGCATTCATCGTCACAACCCCTCTGGGAGGCAGGGCAGGGTTGTTATCCCCACTGTACAGACAGGCAACAAAGCCCCGGAGACACCCTGCATGGGAGTGTAATTCCCAGCACGGGTAGATGGCTACGTGCCTAAAAATAGCGGCGTTGCCACGGCAGCACGGGCCACGTTCAACCCCTGCCCAACCCCCTGGGCACGTAGTCCGGCAGCTAGTGCCCCAAGGTCACACGGGATCTTTTGGCGAGGTGGGGGTGGGGGGAGAGAAGCAGGAGCTGAACCAGCGTCTCCAACTCCCATTGCCATGCCTAGTGCTCTAACCACTGGACCATCCTTCCTTTCCGAGAACCTGTCTCCCCTTCTATTCACTGCCCCGTGGACCCTCCTCAGCCTGTTTCATTCCAACACATAGGAGGCACTTTCCATCTAGAAAAGAAGATCAGATGTTTCAATCAGTGCTAAGGAGCAGTTGCCCTTAAGGATTTAAAATAATAATAATAATAATAATAGAGTAGAAAAGAACACGTGGGTAGCCGTGGTGGATAATCGGCACGATGGCTACTGATATGTCATGAAATCACGGGGAACCATTTTTAAATTATATGTAAAATAGCCAAGGAGTCACCCTGGCTCTCCTCACCAACTGTGTCTTAGGGAAGGAACTTTCCCAATCCCACGTTGATTGCAACAGCCGTGTTTTGATTTCAATTGGGTTGTACTGCCCCCTGTTGGTCAGCGGACTGGACGTCAAAATAATAAAAGATGTAGGGGGAGAAATGGGATTTGGAGTCTAAACACAACACGGACCAAATTCCTTTCCATGGCTTATTAAGGGGGGAGAATACGATCTTGTGGTCAAACTACAGGTGGAGGAGGCAGGAGAGCGGGCCTGGAAGTTCGACCATGGACACAATGTGGATGAGGCAGTGCTGGCCTGCACTTCCAAGGAGCTGTGAGATCAACAGAACCGTGACTGCTTAGCTTCCCTGCAGGGCAGGCGTTGCTCCCCAGTTGCCCCTGCTGCAGAACGGGGGGGGGGGGGGGGTAATACCCACTGCCCTGCTCAGTTGCTTGCAAAGTGCACTGAGATCTCCATTTGGAAGGGGCTAGAGGTGCCATAAAGCATGACTAGTCATACACCAGGCCACCTGGGTACTGCTTGTAAACGTGACATTGCCATTGAATGGGTGTGTGTCTAGTGGGGTCCCCCAGGGACCGGTCCCTGGGGTTCTTGGCCCGCCGCTACTTCACATTTTCTACTCTATTATGACATAGACAGAAACATAAAATCCTCCCTTATAAAGTTTGCAAATGACACCAAAATTGAGGAGCGGGGTATAATGAGGAGGATAGGACAGGTCATTGATTCAGAGCGATCGGGATTGCTTGGTAAACTGGGCCCAAGTAAACAATACGCATTTGAATTCAGCTAAGTGTCAATGTGTGCATGTGGGAACAAAGAATGCACCCCATACTTAGAGGCTGGGGGACTCTGTCCTGGGTAGCAGGGACTCTGAAAAGGATTTAGGGGTTGTGGGGGATAATCAGCTGACCATGATCTCCCAGTGAGACACTGAGGCCAAAGGACTCATGCAATCCTGGGATGTATAAACGGGGGAACCTTGAGTAGGAGCAGAGAGGTTATTTTACCGCTGTATTGGGCACTGGTGCGACCGCAGCTGGGATCCCGTGTCCAGTTCTGGCGCCCGCAGTTCAAGGAGAATGCTGATAAATTGGAGAGGGGTCAGAGAAGACCCATGAGACTGATTACAGCATTAGAAATCCTGCCTTAAAGAGCTCAATCTATCGACCTTAACAAAGAGACCGTTAAGGGGCGAGTTGATCACAGTCAGAAGAATCCACATGAGGACCAGATATTTAGTAATGGCTCTTCAATCTAGCAGAGAAAGGTCTGACACGAGCCACTGGCCAGACGCTGACGCTTGACAAACTCAGGCTGGAAATGAGGTGCACGTTTTCCACGCACAGGGTAATTGACACTGGAACAATTTCCGACGAGTCCCAGCCGTTTCTCCATCCCGGGCCAATTTTAAATCAAGACTGGATGTTTTTCTACAAGATCTGCTCTAGGAATTCCTTTGGAGCAATCCTCTGGCCTTGGAATCTATGAGTCGACTCCAGCTCTGCCACTGACCTGCTGAGCGACTTGGGCACGTCACTTCCTCTCCATGTTCCAGTTTCCCCTCCCACTCTTTGCTTGTCCTGTCTATTCAGGCTGGCAGCACTCTGGGGCAGGGCCTGTCTCGCACTCCGTGACTGTGCGGCGCCTGGCAGAACCAGTCTCAGTCAGGGCTTTGAAGGGCCAGCACAAACATTATAAGAGCATTAGTAGGCCATCTCCTGCTAGCGCTGGCCAGGCTCAACCCTGCTTTGCTTTTTGAGTCGTGACAATCCCTTCTCTGGAAAGAATGGGAAGCTGTAGGTTCCCTGTTGGGGGAGGGGACTTCCTTCCCACTCTCTACCAACCCCCACTGGGTGGGTCTAACCCCAGTTAGCACTACCTCAAGGAGCAATGGGGCCTAGTGTTTAGAGCACTGGTGTGGGCCTCAGAACACTTAGGTTCTATCCTCAGCTCTGACACTAGCCTGCTAGGTGATGTCGGGCAAGTCACTTCCTCTGCCTCAGTTTCCCCATCTGCAAAATGGGGGTGATGATACTGACCTCCTTTGTCAAGCACTTTGAGATCTGCTGATGCAAAGAGGTGGCGTTACAACACATGTGCACAAAGTGGGCCATCACCTCCCTCAGCTTCCGGGATTTACTCACCTGTCCACCCTGCATTGACGTCATTACACGCCCAAATGTAAACCTAGATTCCCCACCGCCTGGCTCATGCTCCGAGCATTCCCTCCTCCCTCCTGCAGAGGTGGCACTTTCACTAGCACAAGCCGCAGTCTCCTGCCTGCTCAGAGATGCTGATTTTTAATTTGGTTTCCACCCCTGTGAATTTAGTGCTGGAGAAAGCCGCTGGTTAAGATCCCCGGTGCCTGACAGCTTAGCCAGCCAACAGGTACTGGTGCAGCTGTGGCCAGGCAAGAATCCCCTATCCACTGCCCCTTCCCAATGGGACTCAACCCGCCTCTGGAGAGATGCCCTCTAGGGGTGAGGAGGAGAGCTCTATCTCATCGGCCTCTTTTCTGAGGCTGCCAATTAGAGCTAATTGTGGTGGCGTCATTAAGAACTGGGTCGAGACCTACTAAACTCATTCCAGACAGATCACCAACCCGCTGCTACCGACAGGACCTTGGGTGTGAGCTGCGCACCCGGCATCCGTCTTGTTTATATTCACCAAAGCTACCAGAGGCTTCACCCAGGGCTGGGGCCACAATGCGCTGGGCCCAGAGCCCCCACACAGCAAGCGACTGCCCTGCCCCCAGAGAGCTCACAATTGAAATAGACAAAGAAGGGGAGGCAGAGGGGAAGTGCCCAAGGTCCCCCAGTGGGTCAATAGCAGAACCCACGTTTCCCAGCTCCTAGTCCAGTGTCCTAGCCACGTGACTAGACCATGCTGTCTCCTGCCCACCTGTCCACTCTCTCCCCAATCATCTAGTCCCCATGTTCCACCCTAATGGGCGTACCGCAGCTTCCTGCCAAGGGATGGGGACACTACTACTCTGTGTCTGGGATGGGGGCCTCCTGGAAGACACTGCGGGTAAGCCAATGCCATGCTTCAGGGCATACAGGGGTCAGGAAGGAATCTCCTCTCCTTGTGGCACGCCATGGCTGGAGGGAGTGCGATTCTATGTTCTTTGGGGGCAGACACCATCTTTTTGCTCTATGTTTGTGCAGCGCCTAGCACATGGGGTTCTGGTCCGTAACTGGGACTCCTAGGTGCTCTGGTAATACACATAATAAGGAAGTATCAGGTACTGACCACTGTCAAAGCCAAGGTGTTGGGCTTAATGGACCAAAGGTCTGCTCCAGTAGGGCAGATCCTGCTGCCTTTTCACCTTCAATCAGATGCAGGATTCTTCTTCACTTCCTGTCCTAAACTGTTGTGGGACATTGCTCTGAGCGGTTGAACAACTGCCTGGGTTCCACCCAGGGCCGGCTCTGGCTTTTTTGCCGCCCTAGGCAAAAAAAACCACCCGCCGCGCACACACACACACCCCGCGCGGCAGGGGAGGGTGCTGAGCCCGGCCGCGGGCCCGCAATCCCCGACTGGGCCGAAGCGCTGGGAGCAGGGCGGAGAGCCCGGCTGGGGCTCTCCGCTCTCCCTGGTGGCCAGAGCGCCGGGGGGAGGGCGGAGAGCCCCCGGAGGCCAGAGCGCTGGGGGGAGGGCGGAGAGCCCCCGGTGGCCAGAGCGCTGGGGGGAGGGCGGCGAGCCCGCTGCGGCTCCGCTCTCCCCGGCTGCCGGAACGCCGCGGGGAGGGCAGCGAGCCCAGTCGTGGCCCCGCTCTCGGGCCGGAGCACCCCACCGCGCCGCCCCCCTCCAGGCGCCGCCCCAAGCACATGCTTGGTGGGCTGGTGCCTGGAGCCAGCCCTGGTTCCACCCCAGAGACAGCTGCATTTCGACCACCCTTGGGATGCAGCAGCACGACTGTAGATACAGACTGTCCAGGGCTCTGGGAGTCTTTAGAAAGGTACTTCATAATAGGTGAGACTCTTCTTATTATGTTGTCCTTGGCTTTGTTTCTACACATTTTCTCCACAGCTCTGAATATCCATTTAAGCTTGAACTCAAACCTGGGCAGCTCCGCCTCTGCCCCTTGCCCGGCATTGGCCCCGGTTCCCAGTGACTCTGATCCTGGGCTTGGGACGCCGTCATGCCTCTTTTCACAAGCTCCCTTAGCAGTTCAGCAAGTTAGAGCAGCTTCAGGGCTGCTCCAATTTCCACTCTGCTCCCTATGCCCCCTGGGAGGCAGAGAACAGTGCAGAGTGCTCCAGCCACACCCCGCCTCCAGGGTTGGGAGCAGGGCGGGTGCAGAGTGTAGAGGTCTTAGGGCACGTCTTCACTGGCCACGTTAACATGGCTTGTGTAGTCGCGGCGTAGCGACTCCACGAGGGGCGTAGCTCCCAGCGCCGGTGCACCGTCTACACTGGGGCTTTACAGCGCTGAAACTTGCAGTGCACGGGGGGGGGGGGGTTCACCCCCCTGAGTGAGAAAGTTGCAGCGCTGTAAAGTGCCAGTGTGCGCAAGCCCTTAGAATCGGGCCCTTTTCCTTAGCTGGGTTTGTTGTGCCCCAAGCACCGTCAGTGCTAAGCAGACACATAAGGAAATAATAATACTACAATGAATAACAATGAATAACATCACTGATCCTTCGTGAATAATGGACAACGGTCCCCAGAACATCCCAGTATCACGCTGATGCCGCGTTAATCCAATGCCCTGATGCCTAGGACCTGTCAGATCTGTGGTGCTTTGCTCCCACCTTCTCCCTTCCAAACCCAGGGCCTCTCGGCAAGAGCGGGGCACCCTAGGGCTCGCCCAGCCTTTGACCTGGCCCCGTGCTCCTGCAGCAGCCAGGAACTGCTCCACCCCCACCAGGGCCCATGGGTGACGTCAGAGCAGTGGGGAGCCATGGCTCCAGCAGGCGGGAGGCGGCAGGCCCAGGGCTGAGCTAAACACGCTGGATTCTCTGTCACTTGAAGTCTTTAAGCCATGATTTGAGGACGGCAGTAAGTCAGCCAGAGGCCAGGGGTCTATTACAGGAGCTGGGTGGGGGCGGTTCTGCAGCCTGTGACGCGCAGGAGGTCAGACTAGATGATCACGACGGTCCCTTCTGGCCGTAAAGTCTATGTGTGTGGCACAGACCAGCCGGGGAGCGAGCCCAAGCGCGCCCACGCTCCCGCTCGCGCGCCCGCTCTCTGTTATGTAACCAGCAGGCCGGGCTGGCCGGGGAACAGAGCACGCCGCTCCATCTGCCAATCACACGCCGCTGGAGGAGGCCGCAGCCCAGTGGGCGGGGGAGAGAGCCCATTCAAGGCTTGCGCTCTGGTTACTCACGCTGTCTGCTGACAGCCCTGCCGCATGCCAGGCCATGTGAGCGCCTTGCCATTGCCTCCCCCTCCCCCCAAGGCCTTCTTTGAAAAAATCTGCTCAGTGTTTGCTTTAAAAAAAAACAAAACAAACACCCAGGCCTGAGACACGTTCCCCCCCCCCACACACACTTTTTGCAGGGATTCCTGCCCTTGTCCCTGGGACAATCACCACCTCGGCCCATCAGGACTGAGTTTGCCGGGCGTTTTCTCACCGAATGCGCTGTAGGAAGCGGGAGGGGAGCGCTGGCTCTGGGGAGAGGCGGCACAGCTCAGGGGTGCGGAGAGGTAACCGGGAAGGAATCCTTAGGGACAGGCTGGCAGCTGGGAGAAGCATCGGACCCTTTCCTCCCTTCTGGGGCAGTTTGCTTTCAATTCCTTCCCTGGCTGGGGTCTTTGGCTAACTTCTCGGGGGTCTGTGCGGAGGGTGCAAAGCGAGTGTAAAATCCTCCCGGTCTGAGCTGCTCGGTAAAGGAAGGCATCCGGTGAGAGGGAATTGGGATCCCGGGCGCTTGTGGTGTCTGGAAAAGAAGGGGATTTTTCCCGGCGATTTCCTTTGCTCTAGCAAGTCTCATCTGACCATCAGTTGGACCTCTGATGAGCGGTGCCACTAACTGTTGGGGGTTTGGGGGCACAGACACCCCCAAACTTATCTGCAGCAAACGCCATTAAACTCTGGTCAGGTTAGCGGAGCCATAATTCAGGCCTGATGACGGATGCCCAGCTCCCCAAACGTCAGCTGAAGTGTTCATGGGCTGGTGCAGTGGTTAGAGCACCAGTGCAGGAGTTGAGAGACCTGGTTTCAAGTCCCTGCTCTGCCACAGGCTGCCTGGGTGACCCAGGGCAAATCACTTAGCCTTCCCGTGCCTCAGTTTCCCCCCACAGGGACAATGGGGATAATAGCCCTGCCCTGCCCCACAGGCTGTGATGAGGATATACCTTAACGATTATGAAGTGCTCCGATACTACAGTGATGGGGTAAGAAAAGAACCTCAGACAGAGCGAGCCTGCAAAATCAGGCCCTTAGTAAATAACACACATGGCTGAGTCAGGACTCCTGGGTTCCCTGGGACCTGGGTAAGCTGCTAAGTCCTGCAGCCCTTGCTCCCCTAATTTAGTGCCATGGGAGTTAGATGTGTGAAAAGCGCAGGATCAGCCTAGCAAGGCTCAGTGCCTCGGTTTCCCCATTTTGTAAAAGCGGAGAACGGTGCCCACTGTTGGGAGGCTTCGCTGCTGTTCATAAAGGGCTCTGAGATCCTAAAAGAAAGCAAAGGACTAGGCACTTCTGGGAGGATGGGGACTACAAACCCTCTTACCGTGACCCCCACACGTTAGAAGTTGGGATGGGGCAGCCCTCCAGCTCTTTTCTGCCTCTCCTTCCCACGCACTCCTCCCCAACCCCCCGCCGCCAGAAGTAGGGGGCTGTGACACGGCAGCAAGGACCCAACTCAAAGCCTTGGGCTGGATCAGAACCAGCAGCCCCCCCCAAGAGACACCCAGGCTCTGCGTCCCGGTCCCAGCCCCTGCAAGCCACTCGCTCAAAAGGGAGCCAGCTCCCCTGACGCAACAGCCCAGCCAGGCGTGCTCTTCCCCCAGTTGGCTGGCAGCCACCAACCTGGCTCTGGGTTTATTTATTTACGCCTCTGCTAACTAAACCACCTTGTTCCCAGCAGCTGGGGAGGGGCCGAGGCAACAGAGCTGGGAGAACGCAATGTCCTCTTCTCAGATTTTTGATTAAATTTGCAACTGCCCCTTATGTAATAGACTCGAGGAGGGATCAGCGCACGTTCCCAGCACTGCTCACTTGGTGCAGATTTTCCTGGCATCGGTCTGCTGCTGGGGCTCGGATCCCTCTTCCCACTCTGGAGCCTGCCTGTCTGTCCTGTGTCAGAGACTGAGTATTATTGGTAGTGCCTAGGGCAGGGTCAGCTCCCTTCATTACAAACAACTGATAGCATGGGGGTGCGCTAGCTTTGTTCCTCTCCCCAGGAATGCAGGGGTGGGCTAAAGCCAAGAAGCAACTACTGGATTGACCCAAGAGGAATCATCCGTGTTATGAACTGTTCCAGTTCTTATGCTGCCAGCTTTCGTTTCGTAATACTCAGCACTTATATAGCACATTGGCCGGGCATGTTGCCGTGCAGGCATCAACCCAACTTCCCAGCCTGCCTCGCTCCTTTGGGGTCATTCATTATTATACTCAATTGATAGGTTGGGGAAACTGAGGCACAAAGACTTGAAGAGACTTTATCAAGGTCACATAGCTGTTCGTGGACAGAGCCGGGCCTAATGCCCAGGAGTCCTGACTCTAGGGTGACCAGATGTCCCGATTTTATAGGGACAGTCCCAATTTGGGGGGCTTTTTCTTATATAGGCTCCTATTACCCCCCACCCCATCCCAATTTTTCACACTTGCTGTCTGGTCACCCTACCTGACTCACAGTTCCCCCTGTTCTAACCAGTAGTCTGCACTCTCTTCCATTGCCAGGAATAGAACCCAGGACAGCCATTCCCTTGCTCTAACCACATACCCTCTCTGGAATTCTTCCTGTTTATAGTGTGCCCTTATATAACTACTCATACGTCTCCTTGGGTGTGGACTAGGTAATCCTTTGCTGACCAAAAATTGCAATGGCAACATTATTTATTTGGTGACAGGTTTCAGAGGGGTAGCCGTGTTAGTCTGTATCAGCAAAAACAACAGGGAGTCCTTGTGGCACCTTAGAGACTAACAAATTTATTTGGGCATAAGCTTTCATGGGCTAAAACCCACTTCATCAGATGCATGGAGTGGAAAATACAGCAGCAGGTATATATACACAGTACCTGAAAAGATGGGAGTTGCCTTACCAAGTGGGGGGGTCAGTGCTAACGAGACAATTCAATTAACAGTAGAATACCAAGGGAGGAAACATCACTATTGTAGTGGTCATGAGGATGGCCCATTTCAAACAGTTGACAAGAAGGTGTGAGTAACAGTATGGGGAAATTAGTTTTTGTAATGACCCATCCACTCCCAGTCTTTATTCAGGCCTAATTTGATGGTCCCCAGTTTGCAAATTAATTCCAGTTCTTCGGTTTCTCGTTGGAGTCCGTTTTTGAAGTTGTTTTGTTGACGAATTGCCACTTTTAAGTCTGTTATTGAGTGACCAGGGAGATTGAAGTGTTCTCCTACTGATTTTTGAATGTTATAATTCCTGATGTCAGATTTGTGTCCATTTATTCTTTTGCGTAGAGACTGTCCGGTTTGGCCAATGTACATGGCAGAGGGGCATTGCTGGCACATGATGGCATATATCACATTGGTAGATGTGCAGGTGAACGAGTCCCTGATGGTGTGGCTGATGTGGTTAGGTCCTATGATGGTGTCATAGGCGCCGACACTGTGGGTGCTCCGGGACTGGAGCACCCAGGGGGAAAAATTGGTGGGTGCTCTGCACCCACCGGCAGCTCCCCAACCCGCCCTCCCTCCCCAGCTCACCTCTACCTCTGCTCCGCCTCCACCTCCTCCTCTGAGTGCACCGCCGCAGCCTGCTTCTCCCCCTCCCTCCCAGCGCTTGCACTGCGAAACAGCTGATTCGCACGGCAAGCGCTGGGAGGGATGGGGAGGAGGAGGAATGCGGCGCACTCGGGGAAGAGGCAGGGCCAGGGCAGGGATTTGGGGAGGGGTCCAATGGGGCAGGGAGGGGGTGGAGTCGGGGCGGGGCTGGGGGGGCGTGAGCACCCACCAGAGCCAACGAAAGTTGGCGCCTGTGGATGGTGCCCCTTGAACAGATATGTAGACAGAGTTGGCACCGGGGTTTGTTGCAGGGTTTGGTTCCTGGGTTAGTGTTTTTGTTGTGTGGTGTGTAGTTGCTGGTGAGTATTTGCTTCAGGTTGGGGGCCTGTCTGTAAGCGAGGACTGGCCTGAAGGACGATCCCTCACTCTCACAGAGCTTGGAAAGAGACAGCCACTGATCAGTGCACAGCACACTACACAACAGTTTGGGCTGGGAAGTAAAGAAAACCCCCTTATCTGCAGAGGGAATCCACAGGGAGACTTAACCAGGGGGAACTCCAGGGGAACAGCCCTTCCTTTGCTAAAAGTGTGTCAGAATCTTTAATGGCCAAATGCAACAGAGGGTCCTGTGGCACCTTTGAGACGAAAGCTTATGCTCCCTATACTTCTGTTAGTCTCAAAGGTGCCACAGGACCCTCTGTTGCTTTTTACAGATTCAGACTAACACGGCTACCCCTCTGATACTTTAATGGCCAAACGATCATGAACTGCAAATGGTCGAGAACTGGTCTTTGTCTTCATCTCATCTGAGATGGTTTGCAAGGAGATGCCTTGTCTCTTGCTCTTGATAGCAGCTAGCCGCACTGCAGGCCTGTGTTAGACATTTCGAGTCCAAGGCTTGGAAATGGCTCCACAGAGACACTGTTTAAGATTTTGCCTATGATCTGTTTTGTGCTCAAGAGTCCATGTTATAAGAAAAACCACAGGGTTAGTTCCCCTCTAATTAACAAGCTGTACTCTACCCCCCAAAAGCAACACAAGCTGCAGAAGTCATTGGCCGGGGTTTCACTCTCTTCGGCTTTCTGGACATGGATGGAGTACCGGTGACATCAGACCACAAGCAGTCACAGCACTGCCAGCGGATTTTGAACATGGAGGCTGCCGGAGAATGACGGTTCCACTGCGAAGAAACGCGTTGGAAACCCAGAGAGGAGGCTGTTTGCACAGTAAAAAGAAATTGAGACATCCAACTCCGCTGATTCTGCACAGCCGTACAAGATGTGCAAGAGAAAGACATAAGCAGCACCAGATCCCACAGTGATAGGCACAGTAGAAAAGATATCCAGATAGATAGATGGGTGTGTATGGCGATGGAGGAATAGATACACAGAAGGGTGTAAATGTGGATGGATGGATTCATCTGGTGAGGGAGTGAGAGAGAAATCAAATCAGATAGATGGAAAAGCTTTTCTAATCTCTGTTATTTTTCCTTTGATTTTAATCAGTTTTGTTTTCAGGGATGCTGTCGAGGTAACAGAAAAATTCTATATGTTCCAGATTTTAACCTCATTCATACTGGCTTTCCTCTGATGTAATATACATTGGAGTGGCTGAAGTTCTTCTTGATGAAGTTCTCCCTGGGGAGCAGAATCAGACCCTTTCCTGTGTTATTACTAACTCCATCTTAGATTCTTAAAAGAGAGTGGTTAAAGAAAATCCAGCTTGCTTTCGGCACTGATGAGGTTGGTTTCCTGTTTGCATTTCACTCAGCTTGGACAGGAAAGGTAAGCTGGTCAATATCACTTTTTGTTTGCAATCAGATTCAGTGCCGGGTTCTAATGCACAAGGTTGCCATCACTGCCCGAGAAGCATGGAATGAACCAAGCTCTCATTGAATAAATCACAGCAACATCTCTATTCATGTTCAGTTTTGTAGCATCTCTCGCTCGCTCGCTTTTTGTTTGTGTTGGTTTCCATAAGTAAATCTCTGTTGGGGACCCTAAACAAGGCTGACGCTGTCCCTTTAATGTTGTGTGCGTTGGATAAACACAGTGGACTATTTGAATCACTTACAGGGAACAATAATCAGAGAACAAATCCTGTTCCAAAGAGGCTGCATGCATACTAATCAAAGCATCAAATTCATCCATGGTGTAAATCCACAGAAGTGAGTAGATTCCCCCTAGAGTGAATCTGGGCCCAAAATCTACTTATGCCCAGAATATTCAAATTTCTCAGCATTGTACTTAGGCATGTATTTCAGTTTATAAATATCAAACAAGGACTTCCATCCGCAGTGCAGGGAGAAAGAACAGCCATTTTCCTATTAGAATTGTTCTTTAATTAAAGATCGTTACAAAACACAAATGAATCCCCCCTTCCAATTATTGTTGAGTGCTGGAGAGCTGTTACATTGGTCACTAAGGGACTGTAAACTGACAGATTCAGGACTTCAAGATTCTGCTTATTATTAATCATTCATATTACAGCAACAGCCAAGGAATCCATTCAGGATCGGGGCATCTTCTACTTTCCAGCTCTGGAGGAAAGTGAGGTCTGGTTTTTAGAGCAATGAAAACACCTGGGTTCTATTCCCAGGTCTGCCACTGACTCACTGTGAGGTGAGATGCAAGCCACTTCCTGTCTCTTTGGCTCAGTTTCTCCCTCTGGAAAGTGAGGACGGAGTAATTGATTACAAATTACTGGATGGGAACATTAATAGGAATTCAACCCAGAGATGGAACAGACCTGTCGGAACTGGATGTACTATCTCCCTTCCAATGCAGGATCATTCCCTACCGCATGTTTTAGCACATTTAAGCCAGCTTTCTAAGTGCTGAACATCACAGCCTGTAGAGGGGGAACAGATCGTCAGTGACAGATCACAGGTTACCTTTACAGGATGTGGACAACTGATACTGATGTCAGCAGCCGGGAACATAGAATAATAGACCTCTGCCAACCCACAGCATATAACAGCACTTTAAAACAAAAGCCACTTTGCTGACGCTTTTGCCACATCCCAGGGCCATAAAAGAGTTGGCTATATGCCCCCGCATGCAGTCACAGTGGCATGACAGTGGAGGTCATGAGCATGCACGCAGCAGTAAAGTTTGTTATGCCCCTTAATGCTAATTCAGCAAAGCATTTAAGCTTGTACGTTAACTTTAACTCCCCTCTGAAGTCAAGGGGACTTACGCGTGCGCTTAAGGGCTTTGATGTATAGAGACAAGCTGCTGCCTTGGGGCACTCAGGGCTCCAGGCTTTGCAGCGCTATATGCCCTTTATTCCTACTGACCCATTACCAGGACAATAGTGTCTGCAGCACCCAGCCCCTTACAGAGCTGAAGTTGCGTGCGGGACAGGGCTGGGCTCCTGGCCAGCACCCACCTTTACCACATAACCTCAGCAGGAAGCACAAGAGGAGTCATTGTTCATTTAAAAAAGCCATCAGACCAAAGAGACTTTGGGGAGCATCATCTTTTGAGGTAAATAGGTCCATGTGCCTGGCCCGGGCACAGGGGACGGGCTTCTCGTACCATCAGGCCAAGGCAGCTGCAAGGCAGGTTAAGCCTTCACCAGCTCCTCTCCACAACTCCCACCCCTCTCCTCCCCCATCTCTTTTGCTCTTTCCTTTCTTCCCTTCTCTTTCCCCATCCACCTGTCTCCTTCCCCTCATGCTCCCTGTCCCTGCTGCTGTCCCCTTAGCAGCCCCGACTCTGTGTACATACCCTGCCATACCCCTCTCCCCCCCCATCTCCCATCCCATTTCTCTTGCTTCTCTCCACTGACTGTGTTTCCCCGGCAGAACCCCCTCCTATCCCTGCTGGGGATCGCAGCCCCCCCCATCCCCTCTCCTGTCTCCCCAGTCCTCCAGCCCCTCTCCTCTCTGTGTCCTCCAGCTGCTTCCTCTTCTGAGCCCCACCTCCACCGCCTCCTAACCCACTGTGGTCCTCTAGTCCCGCCATTTCTCTCCCCACCCCCAGTCCCTGTGGTCTCCTCCTGTGCCTTCACCAGCTTCCCCTCCTCTGCCCCATTACCCCTATGGGTCCCCTATCATCCCCCCGCCTCTGCCCCATTACCCCCTATGGGTCCCCTATCATCTCTCCTCCTCGGCCCCATTACCTCCTATAGGTCCCCTATCACGCCCCCTCCCCTGCCCCATTGCCCTCTCTGGGTCCCCCATCGCATCTCCCGCCCAGCCCCCTTCGATGCGGCAGGCTGACACAAAGGGGCGTGTCCTTCTCCATTGCCCCGCCCCCAGACCCCTGCATCCAGCTCCCGCAGCCACATGTAGGGGCGTGGCCTCGAGCCCCACCCTCCCGGCCAATCGGTTCAGCGCTGCTCCGCCATTGGGCTGCGGGGGAGCCGCCGAGCTCCAATTAGGGGCAGGGGGCGTGGCTCTAGGGCGGTGGCCGGCGACACGGGGTGGGCTTGGGGAGCCAATGGGAGCGGGACGGGCGGGGCCCAGCGGGAGGCACGTGCCGGGCCGCACGTGGCCGCGTGGCGCCCGCACTGAGCCGGGGGCGGGGACCGGGCACCGGGCTGGGGACTGGGACGGGCTGGGTGTGGAGCGGGGACGGAGCCGCCCAGGGGACAGAGCAGAGGGAGCGGAGCTGGGAAGGAGATCAGGTGAGGAGCTGGAGGCTCGCTGGGATCCAGTGGGGCGGACGGACACGGGGCTCGGGCAGGGAGCTGGGAGCCGCTGCGGTGTGAGAACCGCTGGCCGGGGGGCGGACAGCAGGGATCGGGACCCCCCAGTCCGTCCCCGGCCAGGATCGGGCTCCTCCCCCCCCCCCCCCCAGCCTGGGACCCGCCGGCATCAGGGATCGGGCTCCTCTCCCCTCCCGCCCCAGCCTGGGACCCGCCGGCATCAGGAATGGGGCTCCACCCCCCCCCAGCCTGGGACCCGCCGGCATCAGGGATCGGGCTTCTCCCCCCCCCCCCCCAGCCTGGGACCCGCCGGCATCAGGGATCGGGCTTCTCCCCCCCCCCCCCCCCCCAGCCTGGGACCCGCCGGCATCAGGGATCGGGCTCCTCCACCCCCCCCCCCAGCCTGAGACCCGCCGGCATCAGGAATGGGGCTCCCCCCCCCCCCAGCCTGGGACCCGCCGGCATCAGGGATCGGGCTCCCCCCCCTCCCCTCCCCAGCCTGAGACCCGCCGGCATCGGGGATCGGGCTCCCCCCCCGCCCCCCCAGCCTGAGACCCGCCGGCATCAGGGATCGGGCTCCTCCCCCCCTCGCCCCCCCAGCCTGAGACCCGCCGGCATCAGGGATCGGGCTCCTCCCCCCCTCGCCCCCCCAGCCTGAGACCCGCCGGCATCAGGGATCGGGCTCCTCCCCCCCCCCCAGCCTGGGACCCGCCGGCATCAGGGATCGGGCTCTCCCCCCCCCCCCCCAGCCCGGGACCCGCCGGCATCGGGGATCGGGCTCCTCCCCCCCCCAGCCTGGGACCCGCCGGCATCGGGGATCGGGCTCCTCCCCCCACCCCCCCCAGCCTGGGACCCGCCGGCATCAGGGATCGGGCTCCTCCCCACCCCCCCCAGCCTGGGACCCGCCGGCATCGGGGATCGGGCTCCTCCCCCCACCCCCACCCCCAGCCTGAGACCCGCCGGCATCAGGGATCGGGCTCCTCCCCAGCCTGGGACCCGCCCCCACCCCCGGTCTGTGACCTGCTGGCATCAGGGATCGGGCTCCTCCCCTCTGCCCCCGCCTGGGATCAGGTGAAAGGACCCTGTGCCATTGGGGGGATCAGGGGATTTCCCTCCCCCACATGTGCGCCCCCTGGGAGGATTCTCTTTTCTGACCAGAATGTGGGGATCCAGACCCCCCCCCCCCACGCTTTTCTGTGGAGTGTCCGGATCCCGGCATTGTCCCCGGGCACAGAGGAGTCCGATCCGGATCGCGGGGGCAAGCATTGCAGCTCCCCACCAATCCCAGGAGCAACCCTGACCCGTGGGAGCACGCATGGGGCTTAGAGATTAACCTGCCCTGTGTCTGAAGGGTGGTGACCTGAGTGTGGAAGGGAAGGGGGATATGGAGGGTGTGTGTGCAGTAGTTTGACCAGATGTTCTGATTTTATAGGGACAGTCCCGATATTTAGGGCTTTGTCTTATATCCCCCCCCCACACACACACACACGACCCGATTTTTCACATTTGCTATCTGGTCACCCTAGTGTTCAGGGGGTTCTGCATGAGGGATGCAAGGACTGTGTGTGCATGAATGGCAGGGAGGGGCAGGGTGTGAATGGCAGTGACTTGAGTGTGTAACACGTGAGTAGTGCGTGTGCTGGGATGAGTGCGTGAATGGCGGGGGGGGGCATGGAGGGCGTGCATATGTGTGTGTGTGTGTGTGTGTGTGTGTTGGAGAGGGAAGGACCAGGGAGAGTGTGTTCCTGCTTGCAGAAGGGGAGGCCAGGGCTGCGTGTGTGAGAATTCGACCAGCGTGCAGGGCTCATTGTGTCCCGTGGCATGGGGACAGCCGTGTCCATGATTGCAGCAGACATCCAGACAGCACGACTCTTGGTGTCGAGGAGCGGATGCGTGTTTAATCTAGGTCAGCAACGTGCGGTGGTGGCTGGGTGCGTTGCAGGCGAGGTGCTTGCTAGGCTCTGGGTGAAGGGAAGGAGGAACGAGACTGATTCTCAGGGTGGTGACCCTGGACGGGTTTAGTGGAAGGAGGTTTGCTGGGGACGAAGGAGCTGCCGTGGGGGCTCCTACTCGAGATCTCCTACTGAGTTCCAAGAATAGCGGGTTGGTTTCTTTAGCAAAGGGACTGGAGGGTGCTGCTGGTTCTGAAGTTAGGAGGGGGGTGATGGGTCTTGTAAGAAGCAGGGATGCGGCTGAGGCTGGCTGTGGCACTAGGGGGTTGATTACTTCGGGAAGAGACATGGGGTATAGGGAGAAGGGAATGTTTTGTAGCCAAGAGAGCGGGACCCCCACCCCTCCATCGAGTCACCGCCAAGTCACTCTGAACTGTAAAAACAGCTGAGGGCAACTTGTAGGTTAACTTGCCCCTGTCGTTCCCCAGCCTTCTTGGATAAAACACCTGCTGCACTTGGAAACCACCTCCTTTGCCTGTGCCGCTGCAGAGAGAGCCCAACACCAGACCAGGAAACACCGAGGCAGATTGAATTCCCAGCAAGGTGGACACAACCCTTCATCCGTTTATTGAGTCCCGGAGGGATACCTGTGTAGGTGCGTTGGGCTAGATCTAAAAAACAACAAGACGTGTGTATACCAAAAATCCCACATGTGTGTGTGCGTGCGCGCGCACACACAGAGCATGCCATGTAGGGAAAGGCGGGTGGGGGTGGTGAGTGTGTTGATCCCTTCTGCTCCTAGGAAGTGGGTGCAGGATGGCAGGGATCTTAGCGATGCTGCGTATCTTGTGTGTGGTTTGGGATCTTTGGGGGTGGAAGCCACTTGTGACTGTTTTATGACATTGGCTGCGTGAAGCATGCCCTTAGAACAGCCTCTCCAGGATTTCTCCCTGCCTGCCATTCTCTGTTGGCCAATTTACCGGTGAAATGCCACATTTCTCACTTAGGGGTTGTTGATTTCTCTCCAGCTGTTTGGCTGGCGGCAGGGTCGCTGCTGTGAGGTGGCAGTAGGCATCTGTCTAAAACAGGGCAGGAGAATAAAGCGTAGAAGCATCTCATCTTTGTCTGCCTCTCCATAGAGGAAAGGGTTACAGATTTTTGTCTGCCTGCAGTGATGGGGAGCGTGGGAAGGCTGGAGCCCTCCCGTCCCTAAATTTATGATCCTATGTTGCCCAGTAGCTGGGGCCAGCGCTCTGTTACAGAGACCACAGGTGCTGACTGCATTGAGTCAGCCAGACAGTCCCTTTCAAATCAGACTGACACACCCTGCTCTTATCTCTAGTGTATTGGAGAAACCTTTTCTCATTTAGACGGGTAGTTTGTCCTCTGCTTATTTTACCCTCAAGGGCCGGGTTTAACTCTTGCATTGAACAGCTCCGAGATTCTCTGATTTTTTTTTGATTTTTTTTAATTCACTTGTTTCCTGTCTGGTGGGCACTTGTGTTTAGTATATTGACTTATGAGCTGTTCATTTTATACCAGTCCAAATCAAAAGGACACAGGCTAATATCACTCTAGTATTACATTGTTAGTGGTCACTTTTATACCCTAGGGTTGCTAACATTTTCGGTGAGTAAACATTTTCTCGATGCACCACAGAAGTGGTTTAACGGGTCAATTTGGTTCTGCAGAAAAGAGATCTTAAGAAACTAAGACTGATCAGAGAGAGAGAGAGAGAGCGTTTGTTTAATGCCAGTTTTTGTTTTGTTTGAAACCTTTTCCCTACTGTGTTTGCAACCCAAACCTTGCAGCACCTGTCCATGTGAGCCAGAAAATGAAACACCACCTTATATGTTTCAGTGTGTCCAAGTGGAAGCAACCCCACTCCCTTCCCCAAGGGGGAAGGTCCTGGTCTCTGAGTCGGGTTCCTACTGCTGCCTTAATACACATAAGAATTGTGTTTCCCCTTCTTAATATTTAGCAGACTGTGCTGTAAAACCGGGCAGGACATGTAGCTTTTTCCCAACTGATTTTGAAACTGCCTGTGTCCGTGGCAATGAGGTTGCTAGGATATTTTTGTTGTCCATATCCTATAATGCCACCGAGGGCGGCAAGGGAAGCCTGTCGTGAACTTTGCACCCTCCCTCCCTCACTAGTTCAGGCTCTGTGTATGTCACTCCGCCTCACGCTCCCGTCGAGTGTCTGGGAGCTGACTTGGGCACCCACCCGCTGCAGGGCTGCTCTGTGGACCCTTCTGGCTGCCCCCGACAATGAAATCTAGTGGGTGCCTTGTCCCGGTGCAGCCCCGATGGGAACAGATTGGTCACATCTGGAACAGTTTCTGCTGGCAAGCTCTATCCAGGAACTGCAACTGCCCAGGGTCCATTTGGCTCCCTTTGTCTTTACCCCTTTGTTTTCAGCCGCCCCCCCCCAGTAAACCAGCGGAGAGCTTGATTTTTAGCTGATCCCGAGGAAATTATTCTAAAGCCTCCTTCTATAAACTCTGCTCAGCAGCCGTGCTAAGAGCCGCTGGGCTGTAGGGTCTGGGGATGCCAGGGAGGCAGACGGTAGGATCTCTAAGGCATCTTTTGTTGCTGTTACTGGCATCTTCTTCATTTGTTTGCCCGTTTTTTGGTCCCTGACAGGTTCCCGCAGTCATGGAGTCCCCCAACAGCATGTCGTCCTGCGAGTCTCTGTATTCGGTCGACAGCGCCGCCAGCGACGAAGAGGACAAGTGTTACGACTTCGGCGTCTTCCTGTCGGACTGCGAGAGCGAGGTAGGCGGTTTGAGCCGCCGGAGAGACGCCCGCTCTGGAGGGGAGAGGATTCTCTTTTCTCCCAAGTCGGCATGGACTAGCCCCAGCCTGCCGGGCCGGGACTGCAAACGCAGGACAGTGAAACCCACTTTGCAGAGCTCTGCTAGACAACGGCCGTCGAGTCAGTGCGGCCGGTTTCCCGGGGCGTTGGAAGGCAGATACCCCTCCGCCTGCGCTTGTTTGATGGACGGGGATGGCAGCCTGGCTGGGAGGACTCTGAACCAGAAGAGGATGGAGAGCGGACGGAAGCGTCTGATCCGTCCCGCGGGGGAGAGGGAATACCCCGAGTATGCTGCAAAGCCCGCTGCCCACGGGATAAAAAGGCAAAGGAATGGGGAAACGGAGATGAGGGAAGCTCCGACGTTGCCCTTGACCGACGGCGACCGGTTGTTTGCCCAGAAGGTGAGTTCCATGAGAATATCCGGGGAAGCGGGTGTCAGCAAGGAGGGAGTTACCTGGGAAGGGGTGAAATGTGCGATCAAATGAGACACGAGGCCTGATCCAGGCTGGGATTTCTCCCCTGCCGGCTTGATGCACCAATACCATTGGCAAAGCCTCGCTCTCTTTGCACCTTTGATCGCACCAAGGCCCTGTAGATGCTGAAGCTGGTGGGTGGAATACGTGGTGTGAGCCGCTGGCCATCTGGCCGTCTGTGTTATTAGTGTCAGGGGGGTTGTGCCTCAGTTTCCCATGTGCCGTGGCCAGTGCAGACTCAGATGTGAGCTGGGCACCCTATGGACTGGAAAAAGTTGAGGGCAGTGGGGAAGGACTAGCATGGGGAAGGAAAACGGTTGGTCAGCGTCATCGTAAAAGTGAAAGGATGGGAATTAGAATTCTTGCAGTCACTTGCATTAGCACCATGAGCCCTTCAGGATTAGTGGTGTGAAGTATTCATACTGCAGCAACGTGTAAGAGCCCCAGTCATGGACCATATCCTGGTGCTAGGCGCTGTACAGACTCAGAACAAAGACTGTCCCTGCTCCCAAAAGCTTACAGTCTGAGGAGGGTCATGAAATCAGATGTAATAAGTGCATTACTGGGGATTAAAGCGAGTGCTTTAGAGCCCACCTCGTTGTATTCACACCTCGCCGCCCCACACAGCTGCACAGGTGCAAAACTAGCCCCAGGGATGCGCCAGGGAGAGGTGTGCGCGGAGGGGTTGGGGGGAGCCCAGAAAGGGGATCGTCCCGGACAGGCTGGCTCACTTCCTGTGCTCCTTCTCTGCAGTGCCGGGAACTCCAGGGCTTCATCAGGCCTCTCGCAGAGCTTCTGAACGGGCTGAAGAAAGGTCGCTACGAACGAGGTAAGTGCTGTTCCTCGCATTTGTCCCTCCCCAGAGCGTCTGACGCCGCCACGCGGCTATTTAACCGCAGGGAATTATTTCCCCTCTCTCCCCATTTTGATCCCTAAATCCGAGGCCAGTGGCCGTCTCCGGGCTTCTTGCTGGAGTGGCATTCAGAGGGTGGGAGAATTGGGGACCAGTGAGAAACAGCTGCTGCCTGGCATGGGGAGTCGCCCACTGCACGGTTTCCCCAGTCTGAGCAATTTGTGTGGCTGGTCCAGGGTTTTCCTGCCCCCCCCCCCCCCCACCTTTTCTTCTTAATATCGCCCTCTTTCAATCAGCCCTTTGTTCCTTCTGGGGCCCCAAACGGAGCAGGGCAGACAGCTTTACCTGGCGCTTGTCTGCTCCGAGACATAAACGGCCTCAGGACGGGGCTGGGTTGGGAGCAAACGAAGGAGTGGCGGGGACATGTATGATCCATAAGGGGGATGGGATGGGCAATTAGAGCTGCCCACGCTGCAGTTGCCACTTTAGAGACAGAACAGAAAACCCCAAAGGGCTCGATCTGCTCCCAGCCCAGCGCCACGGTGAGAGGCCGGGGGTTTTGTAAGAGCTGGGCAAGTTGGGTGCTGGAAACCCAGCCGTAAGTGCCACATTGGGAGCTGAGCGCGTTGGCTGACCCTGGCCCCAGTTGTGGCGCTGCACGCTTGCCAATCTGGTTCTGAGATCACATCCCCGAGGAAAGCGGTGGCATCTCTCATTCGTTTTCCATGCTTCCTGCGCATATAAATGCGTGCGCTAGATTAAGGACCTGTAATCACCACCATGGGGGGGAAGAGGATTTCTGGCTCCTGTAACGTGCATGTGTTGGACGGCAGAATTTCTCACTCTCTATAAGGGTGCATCCAGGGCTTTACCCCAGTGCTAAAGCTGCCTTCTCCCAGGACCAGATTCTGAGCTCTGTTACGCTACGGTGACTCCTTTGACTTCTGTGAATTTACTCCTCACTGATGCGACTGAGATCAGAATCTGGCCCTTCCTTATGGATTCATTAACGCTCGTAAAGTGCTCTGTAAGTGGTAAGGATCCTTCAGCCTGAAATGCCGTTGAGAGAATGGGCCAGATTCCCCGCTGGTATAAATTAATGTCGTGCCGCTGAAGTCAGCAGATCTGTGCCGAGGATCTGGCCCAATCCCTCTGACTTCTTTTTCCCAGCGTGGGGCTATTTCATCATCTTGGCCCTATGGCTCAATCACCCGTTGTGTTTACATATTAATCTGATTACATCTGCTAGCAGGCAGCTGCCCTGCCCTGGAATGGGAAGGGATTTGAGGATCTAATGGGTGTCGCAGCTCTGAGATCCTGTATATTCTAGGATACTAGAGTAGATACGGGTGCTTTACCATTGCTCAGTACTTAAGAGACTAGTGTGTTACGTACCCAACACTCATTGTTTTCCCCTTATTCCTCTGCCCCCGAAAAGAATTGAAGGGCCAGATGTGGGCTAATGTGTAGTCTGTTGGCATTAGCTTATTCCCCTTACAAGATCTTCTTCTCTGAATTCCTTCTTTCTGTTTTTAGCACTCTCTTGAGCCCTCATCTTAATTTCTGCCCCTGGGTTGACTGTGCTAAATTGCCTAGTAAAGAAGGCCATTGTAAGCTGCATTGATCGCAGCGTGAGCTGAGAAATTCCCAGGGAGCTGCTTGCGCTTTGTATCGCTGCTTTCCTGCCCTGAGAACACGCTGTTGGAAATCTGAAAGAGCAGGCTTTCATTGAAGCTCCCGCTCGGCGCTGGGAGCCTGCTCTCCTTTCTCTCTCAGCGGGCTGGTTACACGTGTCTCCGTGCGTGCGAGTTCCATCAGCCAGACACGTGTCGCGCTGCCTGCTTGTGTCACGCCCACTCTTGGCTGTGAAGAAATGATTATGGCTCGGAATAACGTGCAAGAAGGCAGCTGGTGTGGCGTGATACCTGCCCTTCAGAAAGTCATCACATGGTGCTAATAGAGCCCCAGGGGCACCTGCTTCTCCAGCATACAAACCCTTTTCCATGCTGGCTGCATTACGGGGGTGACTTCTCCTAGTACAACAGCCTCCGCTACAAGGAGCAGAGGCTGCAATTCACTGTATCTGCAGTGGGAGGGCAAAGACATGACAATGTCTCAACCCCCCCGCATTGTGCTGGCCTTTTCCTCCAGCTAATCTGAGGGCTAGGTTCTCGCGTCTGTCCACGCTGCATGTAATTGGCGTGATCTCGCCATAATCTCCCCTGGGTAATCAGAGTCTTAGCAGTGTGGAGGCTGAATCAGCCTGGCCGTGGCTTCCCAAGCGACTGCCTTCTCTCGCAGCAGTAAAGTTGGTTCGGTTTGTCTGTAAACTAATAGCCTTGCTCTGTTTTTTATTTCCCCCCCCCCAGGATTAAGCAGCTTCCAGCGGAGCGTGGCCATGGACAGGATTCAGAGGATAGTTGGAGTCCTGCAAAAGCCAGAAATGGGGTAAGCGTCTCCTCCGCAAAATCATTATAAGAGCTCCGCAGAGGTTGGTGTGTGACTGGCTGTGGGAGGGAGAGACAGACCGTGCACAGACTCTGTCCAGCGTTTCCAGCATCAGCAAACTTCCCACTGAACTTCTGTGCTGTTTCCTTGAGAACGTCGGTGCCCCGAGTCGCTTGCCGTTTGACTCGCAGGCGCCCCAGGTTAAACACCCCCGGGGCTGAGGTCTGCCTTGGGTGTCAGTAGAGAAATAGCTGGATTCTTCCTGGCACTATCACTCTGCTACTCCTGGTGGTTGATTCCCCCACTGGCAGCAATCACCCATGACTGGTAGTGCTGGACTGCACCGTTGCACACAGCCTAGGAAATGCCTCTGGGCTTTTCGAACCGAGCCAAGTCCTGGCACTCGTTGAAACCACAAATCACTTGCTACCCTCGTCCCTTTTCTTCACTGAAATCTAATCCTATGGCAGAGGGAAGCTCTGGGGAGGGAGGTAGACGTTTCTTTTGGACAAAGGGGAGGGGAGGCGTCAAAGTACTGAATTTCTGCTATTCTGTAACTTGAAATTCAAAGCCCAGATCTTAAAAGTTGAGGCCCATCTTTTTGTTGGGGGAACTTGGCCTGTTTTGGAAGCCTCTCTGAAAGAGAGGCAGCCGTACGGAATAACAGGGCAGTCTCCTTGCTGCGGGAGCCTGACTGTCTCTTCTTTCTCACGTTAATTGTGTGATACCTGTGCAAGGCGCTAGGCTGTGACTGATCTGTCTGGGCTCAGCAGGGTAAAACTGCACAACGATCTCCCCTGGCTTGAGAGGAACCCCCTGTTTCTTTTCTCATCTTGCAGGGAGCGATACTTGGGCACCCTGCTGCAGGTAGAAATGATGCTGAAAGTTTGGTTCCCTCATGTCGCCTTGAACAGTTCCTGTCCTGATTCCAATCCAGCAGAGCATGCACGCAAGCTGGCGAAGGTAAGGGGGCTTTCTTGCTGGGTAACCGGTCTATTCAACCCCTTCCATCTGTATACGGATTAAAGGCCCACGGATGAGGCTCCTCTAGGTCTGTTCTTGTCCGAGCGATGTGCTGTTTGGCAGACTTGGAGGTAGCTGTCCCTTGGGAGAGAGGTGGGAATTACTAGTAGAACTGCAGCATGTAAAAGCTTCGGTCCAGCAGAATGGGGATGGAGCTGGGTCTGTGGCAGGTGGGATGCTAGCTGGGGGGAGGAACTTCTGTGGCACATGCTGCACTGGGGACATGGGTGAAGTGGGTCCTATAGGGGCTTGCCTGGTGTCCGTGAGGGCCATGTGTTGCCGAGAGGTCTGTCTGGTCTCCCCATGGGAGCTGTGGGTTCCTCCTTGCCCGCTCTTGCCACATCTGTCGGCCTTGCGGGGAGCTCCAGCAGGTCGGCCATATTGGCTGTAGCAGCCAAGGCTCTTGAAAGTCAACGCCGTCTCAGCCTAAGGTGCCCCCTTTCTCCCCTCTCCTCCAGCAGTCCCACCCCAAGCCTTCAGCAGTGGACAGCTACGCAGGAAAGCCCGCAGTGCCCAGCAAAGACTCTGCCCAAAGCCCCGCTGTGGAGAAGCTGCACCTCACGGACCCGGCCGCAGCCGACAGCAAAGCTGACGCGGTGTGGAGGGAGCAGGCCTGCTTTCTGGCCGACTGGTCTGCCATGAACTTGACCTGGATGCACACCTCACCCATCTGCAACCCGCCACTGGGGCTGGCGAACCTAGGGCACTTGAATGCTGCTTTCAGCCAGGCCCTGCTCGGACCAAACGCTTGCGGGGTCATTCTCTTCCTCCACAACAACCTGACAGCCCCCGCGCCCTTCTTCCGCTCCACCTCCGTCACTCCTGACAAGAGCTCGCCCGCCTACTGCCACCCCACGCAACCTCCGGGTACGGGAGACCCCCCGAGATGCCAGAGTGTGCCCGGGGCCATGGAAGCAGGGAGCTACGTGCTTAGCCAGCATCCGGGCAGCCACTCCAAATCTTTGCCTCACTTGCCCTCCTCCAGCAAGGAATCCAAGCCAGCAGCCGCTTGGACTGGGAATCGGGAGTCAGAACTGCTGGCTAGGAAAGGGCCCGTGTATTCTTCTTGATGCTCGACTTGAGGCACTTCCCAAAATGTGTGAATTTTATTTCTGCCTTTTTTTCTTTTTTTTTTTAAAGTAAAACATTTCACGCCTGTGTAAAAGTCTGATAAACTTCCAGGAGGAAAAAAAATTAATGTTATTAAAAGGTTTAAACCAGAGCAGTTTCCAGACGAATGTGATCTTTGTTGATAAATGCTCGACGGTGGAAATGCACTTCCCCTGCCCGCCCCTCCGTTAATACCTGGTCGGTCCAGCGGCACCAATGCTTTGTGCTTCTCTAGAGCCTTTCAGGTCAATGTGAACTCCGTTAACTAAGACTCGCACCCTCCCCTGGGAGGTAGATAAATTGTCATGCATATTTTGGGCGTGGGACTGAGAGCCCAGAACTCCTGGGTTCTAATTTCAGTTCTCTCACCCATGGCTGTGGGACAAGTCCACTCTCTTTGTGACTCAGTTTCTCCATCTGTAAAACAAGGAGAATACTTGTGTACAACACGGTGAACCTAGCTAGTAGGTACTGCCGACTGCAAAGTAAGCTGAGACCAGTCCCACAGCTCGTAGCCTCTCTTTCACCAATACATATTGAACTAGATGATACAGCACCTGGCACATCTCTGAAAGGCTGAGGGGAGAGTCAGAAAGTGCAAACTGCTAACGGTGTAGTATGCCTAAGTATATTATTAAGACCATCTCCCAGGAGAATGGGCTGCTCTTGTATAAGACAGGAGTGGCTGTGCATCGTTGGATCACGTTCCCTGGCATAACACACCCTCCTTGCATGTTTCTAAACCAGGCTCACACAATTCACATGTATAGTGGAACAAAGCCTTTGCCTTAACACCTTATATTTTGGTGCCTTTTGGTCTGATGGATCCCGTGACATCAGGCAAACTCCTGAAGGCCCTCCTCACCTGCTACTAGAGTGCACCTAGTTCTGGAGTGGAACGTGTAGTCACTGTGGGCAGGCAGCAACACCACTACATGTGTTCCAGGGCAGGAAGTGGAAAAACAATCCTAGAAATGACAAGGGGATTGAGGCAGGCGAGGATGGGTATTTGGGTTGGATGCCAGAACTCTTGCAATAATTGGCATGGGATCTTTAGTGATGACAAGGGGTCAGATTGTGGTTGTCTTGTCACCCAAGAAACCAACTGCAGTGGCAGCATCTCCCATCCCCAAGCTACAACACGGCCTCAGGACGGACCTGGAGGTGAGAGCTGCATTTTTTATTATTTGTGTTACCATAGCCCAGGAGCGCCTGGTGCTAGGCGCTGTACAAACACAGGACAAAAAGACAGTCCCTGCCCCAAGGGACTTAAAATGTAAGTGTGTAACTGAATTGCAGATGTGCTCTCTGGCATCTTGAATTTTCCATGTCTCCCACTTCAGTACTAACCCAGCCGAGGCCACGTGGTAGAATGGGATCCCAGCAACGGATGCTGTAGTTGCAGTGAAGTGGGTAAGGACAGCATTTGCTGTTACACTGAAATCCTAAATCAGTTCAGCCTGAGTAAATGAAAGATGCTCAATTACTTGCTAACCAATGGTCCTGATTACTTGGGTTTTGGGCTCCAGGAGGCGCCTTCTTTTGTCAAAGCAAAAAGCCGCCTTGTGTTTTGAAAGGCATCTGTGCTTGCTCACCCAAAACACCTGTCCACACGAGGCAGAACACACTGCAGGCTGTATGTTGCCCTTAAAGCTGTTTGATTTTAAGGGGGGCGGTGGGAAGGCTCAAAGCTACCTTCACTGTGCTTGAAGAACATGGTGCGATGTGGCTTTCTCAAGTGTTACACTGCATGACAATGTGCTGCTTGGTTTTTGTTGTTGTTTTTTAAGAGAATTAAAGATGAAACCTTTAAAGCTGGCTTTAATCCTACCATTCTTATTTAAGCAATGGCATGTGCTGATCAGTTAGCTGCCTTCTGATGGATGTTGACCATACAGGACTAGGGTTTGAAACTCTAAACTAAGCCTTGATAAAATGTCCCCTTTATATCTTTTTGGAATAAACGGTCCTGTAAAAAATGGATTGGAACTCAGTAAACACAAGTCAGAGATTTTTATGAAAAAGAAAGATTCAATTTGCATGGTGGGGCACGTTTTAAGAGGGTGAGTGGGAAATGCATGTTATTGGGCACTGGAAGGAAAAGCTGATGGCAGAAGAACATGAGGCAGAAAACGATGCTGGACGGCCGATGTGGTATCCTGGGTGGATCTAAAGGCCTATTCATCCACCAAGAGGTTAGCAGGGGATCCTGCAGACTGGGCTGCCATGGTTGCAAACTTCCAGGAATGGAGAAGCCACCTAAGAAGACAGTAATCTGTCCATGTAAAGCAGGCCGTTATTCTAGCTAATAACAAGTTGGAAAGTTTTCATTAAACCCCAACCCGTTGTTTTTTTCTACTGTCAGTTTTCCAAAAACACACAAGCCCTCGTGGATGATGGATGCATCCGTTCCCGCAACAAAACTGCGGGGCGAAAAAGCATTTTGAATGAAATTTCAGCCCGCTCTGCGCACGAGCCTTCTGGATAAACAGGCACCATTCAGCCTTTGCACTGCAGTTGTGGCTGGTCACCCCAGTCATCGAGCAGGCAGCCATTGTGCAAGGTGCTGTATGTTTCAGTGCTATTAGAGGTATTATGGTAGCACCTAGGCGCCCCAGTCATGGACCAGCACCCTATTGAGCTCGGCGCTCTAGAAACAACAGAGAGAGAGGCCTCGCCCCAAAAAGGAGCTGATCATTTAAAGGTGATAATGAGAGAAGGGAAAACAAGCCACTCCCACAAAACAGGGACAAGCCCACAAATCCCACAGGCTCCCCTGTAACACTTGGGTGTTGTCTCTGCACCCCATCTGCAGGGGTAGCAGCAGGCCTGGGATGGGAAGGGAGCCTCAGTGCAGCCTCAGTGCTCAGCTGTCTCTCCTGGGAAGGAGGGTATTAGCTACGCTGCTTTGGGGGAGAGGACGCGAGCTGCCCAGAGGAGACATTGCCCCTACTTTGTTTGGCCAGCTGCCTCCGAAACATAAAGAGGTGAAGGTGAGGGCTCCATTAGGATCAGCTGTTGGTCTCCTCTGCAATCTCCTTCCATTATTGGCGCTTGGGGATTAAACCTCGGCAGGCGCGTGGTATCACGTGGCAGAGGGCATGCAGCTGGGAAAGGATCCACGCCAGCACCATGGGCTGCGCTCTGCGCTGACGCACCCGGGCCGCCACCGCACAACTGGTTCCTTGCACGGCGGCGTGCTTTGCGCAATGTGGGAGAACTGGATTCAGCCGAGCGGTTGTGCTTTAGACACCCTGTCAATGGCCGGGCCTCGGCGTGTGCCCCGACTTGCAGAGCGAAGCACATGTCTAGCCAGAGCACGGATCAAAGCTCCTGCTTCTTTATTACCTCCAGAGAAGCCAAGCTCAGAAGTTTAGCCGGGGCTTGGCATTCGTTACTAGGCAGCGGCTGTTTTATGTCACTGGGGAGTGTAAAGAACAAGGGGAAACTGACATTTGGGGTTTGCAGCATCCTCAAAACAGCAGCAATGCCAGAAACAGAGAAGGAAGGCTGAGTGCTCCAAACAGGGCTGCCCAGAGGGGGGGGGCAAGTGGGGCAATTTGCCCTGGGCCCCGCAGGGGCCCCCATGAGAGTTTTTCAGGGCCCCTGGAGCGGGATCCTTCACTCGCTCCGGGGGCCCCGGAAAACTCTTGAGGGGCCTGGGCCCCCGGAGCTTCTTCCGCTCCGGGTCTTCGGCGGCAATTCGGCGGCGGGGGGTCCTTCTGCTCCAGGACCCGCCACCTAAGTGCCCTGAAGACCCGCGGCGGGGGGTCCTTCCGCCCCAAGACCCGCCGCCGAAGCGCCGGGTCTTCGGCGGCAATTCAGCGGCGGGGGCCCCCCACCGCCGAAGACCCCAGGCCCCCTGAATCCTCTGGGCGGCCCTGGTTACAAACCTCTGAGCTGAAATACTAGACTCCAGAACCATGCAAGTCCCAGCAGGGGCCATTCTGCCCTTCCAAAATAGATCAGAAGAGTGCCATGCAGTTCACTCTATATGGGTCCTTTGCGCGAGACCTTAAGACACCGCCATCCTGTCTGCTCTGCGTTAGCTTCCAAGCCTCCCTCTTTTCGTTAGTGTAGGGGTTTGTCTTGGAGCCCTTGGCCCAAATTTCCCACCTGCCCATGCTATATGTCTGTTAGTTGCTGCCCTCTGCTCAGAAGTGAGCTCCGTTTCTTTGGCACTGTATGTATTATAAATTAAGTGCCTGTGAAAGGTGCCCGTCTATGTGACCTCAGTGCTAAAGGCTTCAAAGGGTGAACACTGAAGACTGAAATCCACTTTTCAGCTACAGAATGACTAAAGTTTGCATGGCAAGCTTCCTGTGCCAACATGCTGCAGTCCTGCCCGGGAAGGACAGCAATGGGAGGTAGGAAAGAGGCACCATCATGACGCTATGGGGTTGGGCACATTCAAAACATGTATCTAGTTCAGTCTCGGCGCCAGCTCAGCCTGTGGGCCTTTTGCTGAGCCAGCCACCTAGGGGCCAATCAGTGCCAAGTGTCGTGATGGTTTCTCTGACACTGACCCCTGTCCATCAACTAGTTTCAGCCAAGCCTCCGGCCAGCAATCAGACAGTAACGCCTTTCAACTAAAGCTAGATTCAAACTGGGCAACTAGAGGGAAAAGCCAGTCAGTTCCCCCGCTCCCTTCAGCTACAGAATATTACAATCCCTTTCCTCTTCTCGTCAGCCTCTCATCAGTGCAGGGGGTGAAAGGAAGAAAACCAATTCATGTGAAGTGTGCCCTTGGAATCAGATCTGGTCATGTCCAATGCCAATCACTGGCATGGCCATGTCCGCATCACCCCACCCCGCCAGCATGTATCATGAACCAGCTGCTCTCTGCTATTAGGCAAGATTTTATTCTCCATACAAGCTGTAGTTTTAGGCAAGACGACCCCACATGGGCCTCGGCCTTCTCACCTGAGGCCAGTTCACTCCCCAAGAGGTGCTTGAAACAGCCGTGAAGGGTCCCAAGCAATAGACAACTGTCAAAGGCCCAGAATTTCTTCTGTTCAAAGGACTCCAAGACTTTGGTGGTCCTGCCATGGTTCTGTCATGCGGCTTGTCCGCTCTATATCAGGTGATTGCTGACTCGTTGAGCGAGTTGCAGAGCCTGGCCAAAGTCCCTGCATGGATTTCACCTTGATTTCGGTCATGGGGGAATTCGGCCCTTTTGTCTTGGGCAATGATGGGTGAACCAAGGTTTAGATTAACGCCCAGACATTTGGCTGATGATATGAACGATCCAAACCGCTTGGTTCAGAGCCAGTAATTGTCCAAGGAAGCTCTTGCCTATGTGATTTGTGCCACTCGTGATTCCCTGTTGGAACTGGGCAGCGCCAAAGGGTGGGGGGAAATCGTTTTTAAATCATGAGTGAAATGGATGTTTCCAAGGTTTGGGGCCTGAGTTCGAGGGTTGGACAAAGAGTTCTTAAATAATACCCATCCGCTCCTGCAAGCGTCCTGCGAGCTGCTCTATGCTGGCAAATCCCGGTGTTCATACAGAGCCATGGGGCTGTGCGTGGCCTCAGAGACTTGTTGGCATGGAGCAGCTGGGCATAGCATGGCCTACATGGGATTGTATAGAAGGCCACTTGCTCCCTACTCTTGGCCTTTTTCACCTTCCCTTGGCTTGTGATTAAGCTTGTCTTCAGATGCCCTGGTGCTGTCCTAAACGTGAAGATCAAGGGGACGGAGGTGGGCCGTCTGCTTTGCCCACAGCATTGGGGAGCTCACTGGAGGCTGACAGGACAGAGCACCCTGCCTGGAGCCTTGACAGGGCATGACACTTTCCTAGTGCCGGATGCCAAGTCTGTACACACCTTCATGTCGATGTAGCCTCGCCAGTCTCCGAGGCCACCAACCTCCACGAAGCGCCTGGGTGCTGTAGAAGGGACGGGGGCGTGTGATGGAACCAGGGCTGCCTTTTCTTAGCTACCACTCCTCCAAAAATGAAGAAGACAACGTTGATCTGATCCTGCGCCGAGCCTCCCCACGTCTCAGGGAAATCAATGGCAGTTTCCAGTGCTCAGCAACCCCTGAGCAAGCGGCACAAGAAAACATTCCCCCTGAAAAGGCTAGCAATTCCTTGATGACGGACTGCTTAAGAGGGACATGTCTGCATGGCCCCAGTCTCCAAAGGGTTAAATTAAGCCCATCGGCAGGTAAGCTTGTGGGAAGAGGAATGGAAACTGACAGCCCTCTTGGACTGGAGCTTTTAAAAAAAGGCTTTTAAAGTCCAAAGCGGAAAATAGAGTTGTTTTCCTTGTCGAGACGCAACTTATGCGCCGGCTAGGCCGTGTCGGGCTCTTTTCCCAACCCCCGTGCTGGGCTTGGGGACTGCTGATGTGAATTATTGAAGGTGAACGCTCAGTGGAGCAAGGGAAAAGAGGAGGCAGGAATTAGACTGAATGGCCGTTTCCATGGAGACCCAGCAGGGGGGATGCTATCCTTCAAGGAACATCAAACTCCTCTGCTTTTAAGGAATACTACTGCCTGGCTTAGCTGCCCTGTCAGGGCCTGGGCTAAGTGGGATGCAGAGATGGCAGGGTCAGAGTCCCACTAGTACCCTGGAGCGGAGACCACCAAATGTTTACAGCTGTCTGGTCCAATTAGCCTCACGGTGGACTTAAAATCCTACATATGACCTCCACCAGAGTCTAGGATCACAATGAGAGAGGGAAGGGGCTTGGGAACAAGCGAGTGCGGCTGGTATGTGTATGTAGCCATGGGACGAGGGTGAGAGAGTGAGTGCAGGTGCTTGGGGTGGGCGGCACATGCGGGCAAGGCCAAATGGTGCCCCCCCCTTTGTTAAACTTTTGAATATCTTATTTTTTATTGCATTTGTAGTCCATTTCATGACTTTGCATGCATGATTTAGCCCTGTCATATAAGAGGATAAATTTGCACACCAGGATCTGTAAATGGGTATTTATTCGTGCCATATATAAGCAAATTAAAAAAAAATCATTTCCTCTAAGCTTATAGAAACTTTTTCATGTTAAGAAGAACTGAAATGTACTATCATCAATACCGGAAACATGCTACTTCCAACATTTTATTTTCCCTTTTGTTGCTAACAACGAAAACAGCACCCAGAGCCCCCCAGAGCCTGGCACCCCAGGCGGTCACCAGCCACTAAATCCAGTCCTGCATGTGGACAAGGCTCCACACTGGCCATCTTAGAGTGGCCAAGGCACCAATGAGCTATGGACACAGCTCTCCTTGGCCTCCTGGTCAGGACTGAGACACACTGATCAGCTCACGGTGGGAGTCTCACCTTGTTCTGCCGATATACAGAGGATCTGGGTCTCCGGGGCTGTGGGCATCACCTTAAATGCACACCCATACTCATAAAAATGTGGGTCTTCTCTGACAAGTAACGTTGTAAAACTAGCCCCTCCGTACTCCCCAACTGTTCCCTGTGAGTTTCTGAATCACTTCTGCCACCAGGACCTGCCTAAAAGCGCGCTTCACCCTACTGGCTCTGAGACAGCCACCGCAGCTCCTGCCAAGCGAGCTGGAGTCCATTCTGCCTGGCACCTCCTCAGCTAAGTTCTGACTGAAGGATCTTTATTACTGCTGATGAGGTGAGAGGCAGAAAGACGCCCGGCTACCAATTCAGACCCCACAGGTTCAATTCAAAGAGCTGCCTGGCCAACTAGAAAAATATCTTTTGGCTTGTGAACTGAGCTGCTATGAGAAAAGATGGAGAAGGAATAAATGGGGGAGCCCCATGAGGTCGCTTTCCTGGCTAGAATGTAAAGGTAAGTGATGACTGAGGTGAGACTGTGTCCTTTTAACGGGAGTTTTAGAAAAAGCCCCAAACCCAAAAGACCATTTATGGAAGGTTGTAAAGCACCAATTTTTCACTTAAAGGCCCCCTACTGAGCTCTTCTGGTCTGCTGAGCAAATCTGGATGGAGGCGTTTTTTAAAATGTGGATTTTAACCCAATAGAGTGGAATGCCTCATAGGGAGCCATTCTAATTTGTGTAAACCCATCTTAGTCCATAGATTGTTGACCTGGTAATAATAATAATACTTAGTATGTTGCCTTTCTGCAGTACTTTGCAAGCATGACCAAATTTAATCCTAACTACCTCTACTGCCAGACTGGGAAATGTTACCTTCACCGTCTTATGCACTGTCGGGGGGAGACAGGGGGAAGTGAAGTGACTTGGCCTAGATCACAGAGCAAGTCAATGGTAGAGCCAAGATTAGATCTCCAGAATCCTGGCTTCCACGCCTGGTCTCAGACCACGCGCTGACTCCCACCATCATCCCTCTTCAGATATTGTTTCTAAACCATCACCCCTGGTAATATTCACCCCTGAGAGAACTTCTGTGTCAAATGTTATTGAATTTAGACACCCCACTTGTAAACTCCCCTAGCAATGGGTTTGTAATTGAAAAGCTGCCCTTGCATTAATGTGATATTGATCAAACTCAGCATGAATCTGAGAGCCAGCAGGAGACATGACAAAAATCTTTGCCCTCCCCAGCCAGCTCTTTTCCCTTTCTCACCCACTCAGCAACGAACAGGCCCTGATCCTGGAAGCCGCGTTGTGCTGGCAAACCCCTGCGTTCATGTACAACCATGGGGTCTCCACATGGCCTCGGAGATTTCTCTGCATGGAGCAGCTGGGAATATTGGGGCCTGCAGATAGAGTCTGATCTACAGCCCGTTGAAGTCATTGCTTTTCGAATGAATACGATTGGAAGGTCCTGAAATGTGTGATTAATCCATATCTTATTATTGCTCACTGCTGAGCCCCGGTGTGGGCTGGGCCATGATGGGACACTGAAGCACCAGCGTATGGGCAAGAAAGTCTGTTTTCATGGTATCCGTGGTCCCTTCTGATTCCCGAAATCTCATGAGTGAGCCTGACATCATGAAATTTCCAGCCCGAGTTTGCTGACACGAGGTTTTGGATCAGCCAGAGAACAGGATGTTGATCTGAACCAAACCCAAACTAGGAACCTTTCTGGGGTTCACCCAACACTTTTAATGAAGTGGGATTGGAGAACGGAGCCCCGAATGATTTAGGGCTTCGCTACATGACAGGCTGCCTCTCTCCTTGTGTGATCCAATGGCTGTTGTGATCGGTGGAGGCGCCTGAGGTGAAGTCTCCTTGGTTTAAACTGGAAAGGGGCTAGTGGCAGAGTTATTTCTGCGAAGGCAACTCTCTCCTTGCCTCAGTCCATCAGACTGTGGCCCTGTTAACCTCCTTTGCATGCTACAAGGCTCATATTTTCTCCCAGGCATTTGATGAGGCAGGTTGAAGTCTGTGCAAACCATGCTGACTGGGGGCGGGTGTGGGAGAGAAACAGTGACATCCTTTATTGTGGTTACACTGAAAACATGTACGGGCTTGCCTACCCAGGGAAATTGACTGGAATAGCTATTGCAGAATATACTCAATAAGACCAAGGAGTGAACTCCTTTCTCGCCACTAGCGATGGGACTTCTAGGGTATAGGTGACACCCACTGGTGAGACAATGTATGGGTAACGTGCCCAGCATGCTGTACTGTTCCATGGATAAACAGAGGACTTCAGTTCCTGGGGGGAGCGGGGGAATCTGTCTGGAACATACCGCCAACACTCATTTTTCTACAGGTCCCTGTCAGTTTTGACACTTGTCCCTTAGGAAGGACATTTTGCTCCAGTGCTGTTCCACAGAACAATGACTTTCCCCATATGTTAATGTGATATTGACCAAACTCCACACGAGCTGACAGAGGAGCCCAGAGAGTATGTGTGACAAACATTAGCCTCAGTGATGGCCTAGTGCTTCTGCTAGCCCTCCCCCAGTTTACAAAACACTGGTTGTCGAGCAGGGAGCAAGCTATCTCACAAGTAGTGGTTTGGTGGAGTGAGTTTGATGAACAGAGAGGGGCAGATAATGTGCCCTTTCAGAGCTCGCTCACCAGAAATGCATCTCTCATTGGAGAATCTCAAAGCATTTTACAAATTGTAATGGATTCAGTTCCTAGGCCCGAAGGTAGGGTTAGTACTATTTACCCTATTTTACTTATAGCTCCAAAGAGACTAAGGCCAGAAGGGACCACTATGTTCATCTAGGCTGACCTACAGGACAAATGCAGAGTCCTGCACTTAGGATGGAAGAATCCCATTCACTGTTACAGACTAGGGACCGAATGGCTAGGAAGCAGTTCTGCAGAAAAGGACCTAGGGGTTAAGGTGGACGAGAAGCTGGATATGAGTCAACAGTGTGCCCTTGTTGCCAAAAAGGCTAATGGCATTTTGGACTGTATAAGAAGGGGCATTGCCAGCAGATCGAGGGACGTGATCGTTCCCCTCTATTCAACATTAGTGAGGCCTCATCTGGAGTACTGTGTCCAGTTTTGGGCCCCACACTACAAGAAGAATGTGGAAAAATTGAAGAGAGTCCAGCGGAGGGCAACAAAAATGATTAGGGGGCTGGAGCACGTGACTTATGAGGAGAGGCTGAGGGAACTGGGATTGTTTAGTCTGCAGAAGAGAAGAATGAGGGGGGATTTGATAGCTGCTTTCAACTATCTGAAAGGGGGTTCCAAAGAGGATGGATCTAGATTGTTCTCAGCGGTACCAGATGACAGAACAAGGAATAATGGTCTCAAGTTGCAGTAGGGGAGGTTTAGGTTGGATATTAGGAAAATCTTTTTCACTAGGAGGGTGGTGAAGCACTGGAATGGGTTCCCTAGGGAGGTGGTGGAATCTCCTTCCTTAGAGGTTTTTAAGGTCAGGCTTGACAAAGCCCTGGCTGGGATGATTTAGTTGGGAATTGGTCCTGCTTTGAGCAGGGGGTTAGACTAGATGACCTCCTGAGGTCCCTTCCAACCCTGATATTCTATGACCTCCCGTATAAAAGAGGTCACAGAACTTCCTCAAAATAATTCCTGTTTGAACTACAACAGATCTTTTAGAAAAACATACGATCTTGATTTAAACATCACTAGTGATGGAGAATCCACCATCAGCCTCGATCCTTTGTTCCAATGATGAATTGCCCTCAATGTTAAAAATGTGCGCCTTATTTCCAGTCTGAATTATCAATGGGAATACTGAGGCACAGAGATACAAAGTGTCTTGCCCCAGGGTCACACAGCGGCTCAGTGCCAGAGTTGGGAATGGAACTTGTCACAGGAGATGGCAATTTTCTGCAATATCTTTAGGAGATCTCATTGAATGAAGTTGAAATGGTGTTGGAGTTCATTGTATTATAAATGTGAAGTTTATGTCATATTGTGGATTGTAACTTCTCTAGGGGGGAGATGTGACCACTCTAAACCCTGAGCAATGTTATGACTTTTAAAGGAAGCTTTGAAACAATATTCCAGACAAGGATAAACTTTTGGGGCAACCAAAGGTAAGAGGGTTTCCCAGGAAATATTTAGGGGGTAGTTTATGCACATGTACCTTCTCTGGCTATGCAAGAACTCAGCCTTTAGAAGCTTTGCCCGGAGATGGGGACCTTTGTCCAATGATCAGCTATTACATAAGGACAAGCTCAAAGGCCCTAACTGGAAAAAAAAGGAAAGAACGAACCATTTGTGGGCATGCTTGTTCTGTGCTAACAGCTGTTATGAACTTGTAATCACAGACAAACTCCTTGCTGGGGTTTGAAGAACTGATCACTGGCAACAGCCTTACTGGAGTAGGGGTGATCTCTGGTAAGCTTCTTAGCATGTGTAGGTTACTTTATTGTTTTAATATGTTTTCCCTGTAATGCCTTCACCTTAAAGAATAAATGTGCTTGCTTAAAACGGGCGGTGCAGTAACAGGTTAGACCTGTGGGCAATTGCGCTGTTTATCGCCCCTGAGGAGAAAGCACAGTCAGGCCTGCTTAGGCAGCCTGACTTGCTGGGGAACTCACAGCATAGGAAAGGAACTGTGCAGCCTGGAAAACCCTGGTCAGAAGGGAGAGAGATGTGGGTCTTTACCCAAGAGAGATGACAGCTGAGGAGCCTGGAGCGGGTGCCTTTGCTGGATCACGGAGGGGGAATACAGGTTGCCATGAACTGTTACAGAACTCAGAAATCCTGGTTCCAGTCCCCTGTCCTAACCACAAACACTTCCTAATAGGGTGATCACCTCTCCTGTGTTCCAAAGCATGCATTCAGTGCCTAATGTCCTGCATCCCTTATCAATAAACACACTTCTATATCAGCAAAGGATCATACATTAGAGTACTGTACTGTTTGATTTTGTACCATAAATTAAACATCTGGTAGGAAAGGGCTTGTCCCTTATAAATAAGCTTTGTTCCATATTTTGCATACTTTCATTTTCTTGAACTCTAATTTATCCTTCCCTAGGGACCGCTCCTTGATATAGTGGAAAGGGTTGTGTGTTCCAGTGACCCTGAGAGCTATGCCAGTGGGAGTTTTAACTCCTTGTAGGGCCACCCAAGTCAGACAAGTCATAGGGTATTGACCAGATGAAAAGTAGTACATTGGTCTTCCAGGTTGGGGAACTGAACAACAGGGCTGGCTTTATGAACTGCGGGGCCCGATTCGAATACCCGGCGGCGGTCCGGGACTTCGGCGGCGGGGGGTCCGCTCCGGGTCTTCGGCGGCATTTTGGCGGCGGGGGGGTCCGCTCCGGGTCTTTCGTGGCACTGAAGGACCCCCCGCCAAAGACCCGGAGCGGACCGCCGCCGGGTGAGTAAAAAAATTAAAAAGGCGCCTTAGGTGCGGGGCCCGATTCTGGGGAATTGGGGGAATCGGCCTAAAGCCGGCCCTGCTGAACAATAGACCAGTCTAGCCTCATAAAAAAAATTAAGTTTTAGAAACACAATAAAGTAACCATTCTGTAAAACAGCAGGATAGACAGGGATGGCGGAACATTGTGCCTTAAGCTAGTGGTTCTCAACTTTTCCAGACTACTGTACCCCTTTCGGGAGTCTGATTTGTCTTGCGTACCCCAAGTTTCATCACCCTTAAAAACGACTTGCTTACAAATTCAGACATAAAAATACAAAAGTGTTACAGCCGCACTGTTACTGAAAAATTGCTGAACTTCTCATTTTATCTGTATGAACTTTTAGTTTGTACTGACTTCGGTAGTGCTTTTTATGTGGCCTGTTGTAAAACGAGGTAAATATCTAGATGAGTTGATGTACTCCCTGGGAGACCTCTGCATAGCCCCAGGGGTACATGCCCCGAAAATATGGGAACTGCCTAACCCTGCCCTGTGCCCCAACACCACCACCCCCGCCCTCTGCCCCAACATCCCCCTCCCCTGCGCCCCAATATCCCCCTGCCCTGCACCCCAACACCTCCCCCTGCCCTGCACCCCAACATCCTGCCTTGAACTCCAACACCTCCCCCCCGCCCTGCACCCCAACACCACCACCCCCGCCCTCTGCCCCAACATCCCCCTCCCCTGTGCCCCAACATCCCCCTCCCCTGCGCCCCAACACCTCCCAATGCCCAGCACCCCAGCATCCCCCGCCCTGCGCCCCAACATCCCCCTGCCCTGCACCCCAACACCTCCTACCTCCCCAGTAGGCGGGCCTGGTTGCCATGGTTTCCCAGGCGGGATGTGGGGGAGGGGGCGGTGCTACGTTCCGGTTCCGGTTCCGGTGTCTGGCCTGCCCGCGGGGGCCTCGGGCGGGGTGAGTGTCTCGCAGGGCCTGGGTCCCCCGTGGGGGCGGCGACCGGGGCGCGGTTCGGGTGCTGCGGCCGGAGGCCGCTCGGGATCCCCGGGCTCGCGTGGAAGCTGGGCCCGGCGCCGAGGCGGTCGGGGTCGTGGCCGGGCCCCTCCTGGGCAGGCTGGGATCGGCCGGCCCCAGCGAACGGGTGGGGCGAAGGGGGACCCAAGCCCTGGAGGGAATAGGGGGACGCCCCCCCAGCCCGAGGAGGGGTGAGGGATTCCCCCCCCCGGTGGGTTCCCCCTCCCAGCTAGGAGGGCGTAGGAGGGCATGGCACCCCCAGCCTGGGGAGGGGCTGCAGAGGAGGGGTGGGGGGCATGGCACCCCCCCAGCCGAGGAAGAGCGGGTAGAAGGATCCCTCAATGAGATGAGTTGCTGTGTTGCACCTTGTGCAATTAATTAACAGTACTTATTACATGTGGGATTTTGGCCAACGTTTTCTTGCCATTGGAGAGCAAAAAGCGCCAACTAGCCCAAATCCCCTATGTACTTTACAATTCTTATTTTTTTAAAGCATGTCTTCAAAGGGATAGTCATGAAAAATGTGATCAGTGCAGCACGGGATAAGCAAGGCCTGACCAGAGGAAATCTGGGCACATCTAGTAGCATTTTCAAGAATTCTGCTGGTGTGCGACAGTTTGCTGTTCATAGGGTCAAAAGAGATCTGGTTAAAATTTTCTAAAGAAAAGGACCTTAGGATAGAAACAAATCAATTGCTTTGCACCATACACATCAATTGGAAAAGGCACAAGAAATGTCTGTTTAGAAATCTGTTACTTATGCTTAAGTTTTGGGGCTTCTTTCCCCCCCAGATCTCAGACTTCACTTCCGTGGCCTCCCCGAAGAGCAGGTTATCTGTGTGGCAGCCAAAAACACGGCACAGAGCTCTCTAGCTCTGTGATTTAAGCTTCTTCAGGAACAGCTACCCCCAAAATGTCACATCACCTGAAATTTATTGCCAGAACGGTGATGGTCCAGAATGGGAATGTGGATGCTGCCTACAGGACACTAAACAGGTAAATGTTAACAGCTGTCAGAGTCCACTCCAGAAGTGGCTTCATTTTACTGATGAGCAAAGTGAGTCCTCTGTATTTGTTTGTGGCAAATACTGTTAGGTTTGTCTCTGGTTGGTTACTTCTATTCAGATAAATTGTGATTTGTATTTCTTTGCATACTGTTAGAACAAAGAAACACTTGAGCAAATCACATTCTCAACCCCTGCTAGGGGAAGGGAGATTTCTAACAGGTAGTAATAGTTTTAATCGTATGTGGTCTAGTGGTTAGAGCAGTGGCCGAGGGGGTCAGGAATCTGGATTCTATTCTTACTTCTGTCAATTGAATGATTGTGACCAAAGTGGGTGGTGACACTTGAGAACACAGAAAAATCAGAGGGGGGGGCCTTTAACAAGTTCTGGTAAGTGTGCATTTTCTGTTCCCTGACTTTAAACTGCAGTGAAGAGAATCCCAAGTGGCTTTACAGGGCTATGATCCGGTTAGGCTGTTCTATCTAGTCTGAAACAAGCTGACTGGTCCTGGGCATGGCAAAAGGCCCTGATCCCAAGCAAAGGGAAGAACTCATTAATCCTAATTAATAATAACTGAGCATCAGTGAAATGGAGTTCAGCAAACCTGGGTTCGTCATGTATGTGGAATGCACAAGGCAACAACAGTCTCTCAGCTTCACTTAACATTTTCATTTTGTCACATGAAAATGAGTGTCCCAACACTGTGTTAATTAAAATCACTACATTTAAATCTGTATTACTTTACATTTCAAGAGGAAAAGGTAACATTTAGCATTGATTAAAGCCAGTAAGCCTGCCAAAGAATGAATATTTCACATTGATCATTTGAGGGGGGATGGACACAAAAAACATGTGCATGTATTTAAAAGGTGTAGATGCCAATGAGTGGAAGGACTAGTTTAGAGCAGCACAAAAGGATTATAACTAGAAAATTGGGGTGACAATTTAAGGAAAAGGAAAACATGGGCTGAATACTAGGAAGTATTTGCTAATATCAAGATTTTGGACTGTGACATTCTATAGATTTGAGTGAAGCTCATTCGTTTCAATGAGAAGGGACAATCCACTAAAAACTGGACTGGAGGGAGTAATCCTGCATTGGCATTGGGGTGTACTAGATCAGTGTTTTTCAACGACCAGTCCTTGAGATCTCCCTGACACAGTTTAGGAAGGCAGTAAGCCAGTCCCAGGTATCAAAAAGGTTGAGAAACATTGTACTAGATGGCCCACTAAGCCTTTTCCATATTGTATGCAAGAAGGATGATTTTGTGGACTAGAAACATGGCTTCATTTTTCCAATCTGCTGCTGATATATCATCTGGATAAACCTGTCCTGTCTGGCCTTGGTAAAATCACTTCTCTCTGCACCTCAGCTTCCCGCCTGGAAAATGAGGATAATGCCCACCTTGCAGATGTGTTGGGAAGCTTTGAGATCCTAAGATGGAAAGCATCAGAGAAGGATAAAATATGATTGTTGTTCATGCCTATGAAGGATGGCACAGAGGTGGGAGGCTTAGTTTAGAACAAAGAGAAATGAAGGGTGGAAATTCAGCTGAACTTTTAATTCTTGAGGAAATTGCTGTCATGCAAATTAAAATGATGTAACTTGCATGATGGCTTACAGCTTGGTCCTGCATTCTTTGTGCACCCCAAACTGCCACTGACTGAATTCAAGACAAGACCTTCAGCTTGCAGTATCTGGTAGAAACAAAGGTCTCCACTGTGTACGGATAGTAAACTTCTTGCCTTGTTATTAACCCCCTTTACTTGTTCCTCAGAAACAACAGACTAAAATGCTTAAGTGTTTTATCATATAGTATTTGATCACTGGGCAGTGTCTGTATATTGAACTGTGACACGTGCTTTCTTATTCCGAATGATACTGTGAAGGGACATTTGTCTGACCATGAGGTCTAGCATACATGTGGTAGGATGCCTTTGTTTGGAACACTGGAAGGCGTTAAGGATAATGCTCATCAGATCTGGATGAGGTCTTAGTTGAGTGGGGAACTCTGTCTTGGGGAAGGAAATATTAATTTATGCCAGGCCTGTTCATTTCAAGATAAATTGTCAAGCCTCATGGCTGGACCATGTTTAGAATTTAATGTCTTTTTCATTGCCTTTCCCTTATTGTTCTCTGGCCATCATTTGATTCTTCCAGGTTAATGTGAGTTCCTTGGGCAGTGCTCTACAGTGAGGGTATGTAGATCTCCATCCATCAAAGATGCGTATGTGATTTAGGGAATTTTCCTGTGTTTGTGCATTGCCAAGTATATTGTCAGAGCTCGGTAAATAATGGGTCTGAACATAGGAGCCAGGGTTCTGTGATCGATTTCTGGCTTTGACAAGAACTCTCTCACTGCTTGTGAGTCAAGATCTGTGTTTCTCCATCTGCAAAATGTAAATACTATACTTCCCTTCTGTAGAGTAACCAATGTCTGCAAATGTAACATGTTGTATAATAATAATACTTTGTCTTTCTCTAGCCCCTTGCATCTGAGGAACAAACATTAACTAAGCCCTACAGTTATTTTCCTTGCCCCATGAGATAGGTGGTTTATCCCCATTTTACAGATGGGGAAACCAGAATGTGGGGGTGTGTGAAGTGACTTGCTCGAGATGTGTCAGAGAGTCAGTGGTGGAGCTGAGAATAGTATGAAGATTTGACGCCCAGTGACCTGCACTAACCACTACACCACTCTACCTCTGTGGATTCCCCTGAGTCCATGTTTGTGTATTTGAGGGTCCCTCATTGCAGGCATATGAATATAGAGACTGCACTAGAATAATGGGACCAGGGCTCTTGCTAGCATGGGCATTGTATCTTCTACTATGGCTGAGTGAGTGAGCCACAAATATAACGAAGCTTGTCTAAGGCTTTGTCTACACTGCCAATTGAACGACACAACTTTTGTGATTCACAGGTGCTTAAAAAAGCCCTCCGTCCTGAAAGACAAAACTTTTGTCGCGGCAAGTGGCAGTGTAACGGCTCATTGTCGGCAGGAGTGCGCTCCTGTCCACAACGCATCCCCTGCTCGTAGGGAGTGGAAGTATTTTGTCCGCAAAAGTGCTGACAAACAGCGTTTACACTGCCCGACTTTTAGCGACATGGCCAAGCTGTATAGTGTAGACACATCACTAATGTCCCATAAGCCCAGCACATATGCTTTAATATTGCCTTGCTTTGGGATTTTACTTGCTTTACTAGCATGCATGTTTGTATCTTCATTCAGATATCTACTAATCTGTGGTAACTGGTAGACAATGTTTTGTGCTGTGTGCCAATGTTAGACTTACTCTTCTTCAGTCTTGTGATCATACTGACCTCTGCTGGCCTCAGTGCTAAAAATCCAGAAGGGCAATATGTTTTCTTTGTTAGCTCTCAATTTCATTGTGACATTGATTCAGACACTGGCAACAGGCTTCAGCGTCTGTTAAGTACTTTGATCTCCTGGGCTAGTGTTTTGAGGCCAGGAGTTATGACTAAAATTGTGATTTCTTGCACATTATGTGTGTGTTTGCATGGTTTTAGGGTCCTCTGTTTGTGTTTTTCCCCTCCCGTCCGATAATGAGACTGTCTTTGGAAAAGATTGGACTTCAGGCCTGGGGTTTTGTTTAGCATAAAACCTCTTTTCTGCTGTGTAAGGTAAATACTTCACTTACGTGGGGGTGGTTTTGAGATCAGCTCTGCATCATCCTAAGGAAGTTTAGAAAAGACAGCTGCTTTCATTTCAAAGGCAGAGTATAACCTTTATTCTCCCTTGCAATGCCCTGTTCTGCAGTATGCTATGTATCCGTTGGTCAGCCCCCTTCACCCCAGAGCTGGCTGCCTTTCAGCGATGCTACACACATGTAGTTTGCGATGTGCTTTTATATCCCGTGGATTTGAAAGGTGCTGTAAAAATGATAAAGGCTATTAATTAGAGGATTATGTTCCTAAATATTAAAGCCTTTTATTTAAGTCTCCCCCATAGTTCTGATTTTCTATCTAGCTACCACTCCCAGGTGATGTGAAACTGAGAACTTCACTGACTTGCGGAGCTGGATGACACTAGAGTCCAGGAAGTGGTGTTTAAGAATATGGTATGGCTCTGCAAAGTCCGGTACTTCTGTATCCAAAGGACCCCTTTATGTAACAAGTTTTGCAAAGCAATGCCCTGTACTCTGGATCCATGCTGCACTGGGCTTCTTTGATCGCTGTGCTATTGCAGCATGGTGCATGCCAGGTCGTAACTGGGTTGGAGCTGGCTGACCATGGCTAGAGGGAACCATTCAGCACTGATTAGCTCATTTAAAAAAAACGTATTTGCAGGACAGCTTCTGGCCCTCAGATCCTTGACTGTATCCCTTTTTAACAGCAGTATACACAATGTGTGTCTTGGTATTCCTTCTCTCGTTTCTGTGCCCAGCAGATTAGCGGCTCATAGTTGTCGGTTTATATATAGATTGGACTGCAATTACACCGTAAGTGTTTGTTCAGAACCGTACAAAGGGCAACACGTTTTTAAAATGCCTGTGCAGCTGGTGAGCTGAACATGTGTATCTCTCAGCCCTTGCCCGTGGGACTAACTAAGCGCACGATGTTACATAACAAGTGCTTGATGCAGAAAAACTTGCTGCCTTCCGATTGGCCGCCCTTTTGTGACAAGGAGGGGGAACTAGAGAGAACTGAGCTGTATCTTATTGGATGCTGGACACTTGTGGGTGGGTTTTTCAGTCCATTGAAGACTATTTATCTTACACACGTTATCTGCTGACATACAGGCTGCGTGCATTGCCATGTGAATGCTGATTCTCTAAAAAGGCTTCTATTCAAATCTGAACTTTGTTAAAGGGAAACTGTCCAATTAAAAAAAATATTTTTTTAAAAAGCAGATTCCTTTATTTGTGATGCCAGCAGTACTTTACACTGTTACCTCAAGAGTCAGGGGGTAGCTGTGTTAGTCTGTGTCCACAAAAACAACAAGGAGTCCGGTGGCACCTTAAAGACGAACAGATTTATTTGGGCATAAGATTTCGTGAGTAAAAAAACCTCACTTCTTCAGATGCATGGAGTGAAAGTTACCCATGAAAGCTTATGCCCAAATAAATCTGTTCGTCTTTAAGGTGCCACCGGACTCCTTGTTGTTTTTGTTACCTCAAGAGTAATGTTGTTTTAAAATCTAACTTATCTGCCATTATTTTTTTTATTGATGTTTTTTTTTTATTTGGCCCTTCGTTTTGTTTGGGCGATGAAAACTAACCAATCAATTTCATGTTTTTCTGGTCAGTTTCATTTTCTGATTCACATGTCCTGTCAGAGCTGTTGCAGTGTTTGAGTTCCCAATGCCGAAAGGAAATTTTTAAATCTCAACAAAAAACAATTTTCATTGATTTTTTTTTAATAATGTAATTAAAACTCTCTTGTTAATAATCAGGGTTGTAAAACCTTTTCTTTACATGCCTAAATTGCTGGCCTAAATGACTGTAATTGACAGTGTCCCTTTAAAATCTGTAACAGGTTTGATCAAGGCTGTATTACTGGACAGGTTAAGCATCACTACAGCAGGTTGCTAAATCTGTATAAGCTCTGTCTGAATTAGCCCTTGACGTGCTCTTTGCTGATAAGAGATTCACAAGTAGACACATCAAGTACTTTATATGAAAGGACAGCTAAACAGCAGTTTTCTCCACGGAGTGGTGAAATCCCCCTATTGTGCATTCTGATTTTCTTCAATCCTGAAGAATAAAGAGCAACAAAAAATGATCAGGCAGGTGGAGGGATCAATTTCACAGGAAAGATTAAGGCCCTGTCTGTGCTTTAAAAATAGCCATGTCTAAGCATGGCTGTCGGCGAACAGTGTTAGAACAGGATTTATTCTTGCCTGCATAGGTGAGAACAAGTTGTCATATAGATGTTGGGAAACCATGTTTAAACCCTTTAAGATACTTAGGCTAAAACATGGTTCCTATACATGTCTTTTTCTGTCCACACAAGCAAGAGAAAAAGTTTTGTGTTCGTAGTGTAAGTGATCTTAAGTGTAATTTGGCTAAAAGGCAGGAATAAGGTGCAAGTTGAAATATGTAACTACCCAGGAAGGAGAGGAGTTAAGTAGGGTGGAATAACCAGAGGTAATGGTTTGAAATTAAGAAAGGGAAAATCCTGGCTGAATGTCAAGGAAAACTTCCCAGTAGTGTGATATATTAGGCTATGGATTCCTCTCCTTCGAGAAGTGGTAGAAGCCTCTTTACTCAGTACATTGTAAAACTGAACATCACAAACCACAAGTGCAACAAGGAATCTGGTGGCACCTTAAAGACTAACAGATTTATTGGGGCATAAGCTTTCGTGGGTAAAAACCTCACTTCTTCAGATGCATAGAGTGAAAGTTACAGATGCAGGCATTATATACTCCCTGCTCTCCATGTGTCAGTATATAATGCCTGCATCTGTAACTTTCACTCTATGCATCTGAAGAAGTGAGGTTTTTACCCATGAAAGCTTATGCCCAAATAAATCTGTTAGTCTTTAAGGTGCCACCAGACTCCTTGTTGTTTTTGTAGATACAGGCCTGGTCCCCACTAAGCCCCCACTTCGGACTAAGGTACGCAAATTCAGCTACGTTAATAACGTAGCTGAATTCGAAGTACCTTAGTCCGAACTTACCGCGGGTCCAGACGCGGCAGGGAGGCTCCCCCGTCGATGCCGCGTACTCCTCTCGCCGAGCTGGAGTACCGGTGTCGACGGTGAGCGCTTCCGGGATTGATTTATCGCGTCTTAACCAGACGCGATAAATCGATTCCAGAACATCGATTGCCTGCCGCTGGACCCTCCGGTAAGTGAAGACTTACCCACAGACTAACACGGCTACCTCCTGATACTTGAAACCACAAGTGGTTGGGCCTAAGCGTAGAGATGGACTGGATGGCTTAATAGGTCCTTCTCTTACTTCTGTTATTCTGTGACTGCTCTGACAGAGGAGGAAGGATGGTTTTGCCCATGTGTGGGAGCTAGAAGGTCTGGGTTATGATCTTGGCTTTGCCAGATTCACTCTGTGACCTGGGGCAAGTCCCTTCCCCTGATCTCTCTGCTTCTGTTTCCCTTCTCTGTAAAATTCCTCTCGATGTCCAATGTGTGCAGGAGAAAGCAAAGGAAGCAACTATTCCTGATCTTACTTTGGAAAAGCTGCAGACTCCGATGTGACAAGATCTAAGCCTGTCGTTGACTGACAGCTGTGACAGATAAATTCCTCTAGTGCCTGAAGGGGGAGATACACTCCCAGGGCCGACTCCAGACACCAGCGAAGGAAGCAGGTGCTTGGGGTAGCCAATGGAAAGGGGCGGCACGTCCAGGTTGTCAGCGGCAATTCAGGGACAGGTCCCTCAGTCCCTCTCTTCCTCTTTGAGCTGCCGCCGAAGTGCTGCTGAAGAGGAAGAGAGGGAGCAAAGGACTCACCGCCGAATTGCCGCAGAAGAATGAAGTGGCGCGATGGAGTTGCCGCCGATTGGCTTTATCTTTTTTTTTTTTTTTTTTTGCTTCGCTGCTTGGGGCGCCAAAAAAGCTGGAGCCGGCCCTGTACGCTCCTATGCTACAGTTATTGTTAGCGTCCTAAGCCACAGGCAAAATGGATCTCAGGCAATTTTATGTGAATTGAATTCTTATGCAGCATCCGTATTTACACAGTTTAGCAGCTGGACTGGCTGAGATCCAAGGGTCTTGTTAAAGGTTATCCAATGAAGTCACTAACTCAGCCTTTGCATCAAGGCCTTTCGGCAACCACTAAATCACCCTGCTCCTCATGTGAAGCTGTGAAATATGCCTGTAGTCTGACATGGCATATCAGAAAGCCCGCTGTAGTTCTGCAAGTGCACTCTGTGGGCATGGAGAACAACTGATTACTGCCCTCTTTATAACAGGTCTTAACATATTGGAAGATTATCAACAGGTCCTGCTCAGTCATCTTTTTGTCAAGTCTAAACGTGTCCCGTTTTTTTAACCTTTCCTCACAGATCAGGCTTTCTAAACCTTTTATCATTTTTGTTGCTCTCCTTTGGATTCTCTCCAATTTGCTGCATCTTTCCTAAAGTGTGGCACCCAGAACTGGACACTGGACTCCAACTGAGGCCTCACCGGTGCTGAGTAGAACAGGACAAGTACCTCCCATGTCTTACATATGACACTCCTGTTAATGATATTAACCTTTTTTGCAACTTCATCACATTGTTGACTCTCATTCAGTATGTGATCCTCTAGATCTTTTTCAGCACTACCACCCAGCCAATTATTCCCCATTTTGTAGCTGTGCATTTGATTGTTCCTTCCTAAGTGAAGTACTTTGCACTTGTCCTTATTTAATTTCATCTTGTTGAATTCAGACCAATTCTCCAAATTGTCCAGGTCGTTTTGAATTCTAATCCTGTCCTGCAAAGTGCCTGCAACCCCTCCCAGCTTGGTGTCATCTGCAGATTTTACGAGCATACGCTGCACTTCATTATCAAGTTATTAATGAAAATATTGACTAATACCTGCCCCAGGATTGACCCTCGTGGTACCGCACTGGATATGCCTTCCCAGTTTGACAGCGAACCATTAACTATTCTTTGAGTACGGTCTTTCAACCTATTGTGCACCCACCTTATAGTAATTTCATCTACCGCATGTCCTTAGTTTGCTTATGAGAATGTGATGTGGGACTATCAAAAGCCTTACTAAAATCAAGATATAGCACATCTACTGCTTCTCCCCTAGCTACTAGGCCAGTAACCCAGACACAGAAGGAAATTAAGTAGGTTTGGCATGATTTGTTCTTGGCAAATTCATGCTGGCTATTCCTTATAACTCTGCTATCCTTCAGGTGCTCACAGATTGGTTGTTTAATAATTTGTTCCAATATCTTTCCAGGTATTGAAGTCTGGCTGACTGGTCTATAATTCCCCAGGTCCTCTTTGTTCCCCTTTTTAAAGACACTATGTTTCCCCTTCACTAGTCTTCTGGGACTTCACCCTTCCTCCACATGTTCTCAAAGACCATTGCAAACAGTTCCAAGATTGCATATGCTGAACAAAACTAAGAACGAAAGCTTAGGGAAACCAAGCTTAGCCTAGTCCCCTTGGAACTTCGAAAGTTTGATTAAAAACAAGTGCAGCCTCCTGATAGTAGTAGTCATGGTAGATAGAGCCCTCTAGCAAGGTGGATCACCTCTTTTATAGGGCACAAGTGCCTGAAATCCTTCCTCCTATGTAGGGCCAGCTCCAGGCACCAGCTGAGCAAGCTGGTGCTTGGGGCGGCAGATTGTTCGAGGCGGCGTTCTGCCCAATCCTAGGGCGGCACGGCCGCTTTTTGTTGTTGTTGTTCCGCTCCGGCCGCCCTGTAGGGGGCGGTGGCACGGAGAACCAGAGCGCCCTGCAGGGCAGTCCTCTTCCTTCCCTCCCTGCTGACCGGAGCGGAGCCCGGCCGCAGGTTTTTTTTTTTGCTTTGCTGTTCTGGCCGCCCGTTGTGGGTTTTTTTTTTTTTGCTTGGGGCGGCCAAAAAGTCAGAGCCGGCCCTGCTCCTATGCCCAAACTTCATTCCTCACCCGCAAAAAACATTAGGGTACACTTACTCCATAGGCTAGTATGTTTGTATGTATTGAGGACATGTACATACATATTAATGACATTAGATCATACACACACACGTTATTTTTGTTCTTCGGTTATTTTGGTTCTTTCCATGTGGTGCACCTGTTAAGTCTGTGAGTACAGACTTGGAAACCCCCTATGCCATTCTTCCATTATTTATCTATCTAGGTGAAAGATCTCAGACATGTGTGGGTGTTGACTTGCTATCTGGGTGAAAGGTCCCAGACATAGATATGCTAACTTTGCCTTAGCTCAACGTATAGGATATGGTCTGTAGGTCCCTTGCAGTACAGCCAAACTTACTTTAATATAAATCTATAAACCTATTACAATAAACGAAATACTTATATATATATATATATATATATATACAAGCAAGCAGGTTAATCCTATAGGCTACACAGTCGGGAACCTTTTAGCTACACATTCTTAACCCTTATTCTGTTAAAATACATGGGGAATGATTGAGAGCCACTACCTGAACTCTGGTAGCAGTCCTACTGTGAGAGAAGGAGAACGAGAGTTGACGTGGCAAGGAAGACTTCGGTAGGGCAAGGCTCACCTGCTCAGTTACAGAATGGGGAAGGACACAATCCTGCTTGCTTAGAACGGATGGCTTGGCGGCAGTAATGCTGTTGAGACCATTTCCGTGAATCACTTAGCACAGGAATGCAGCTGAAATAGACTTGTTGCAGTCAGTGAATTGGATGTAAGCCAGCCTGATTGAGGAGGCCTTTATGTAGCTGAGTCTGTTCTCTTACAAAATATGTCACATTGTGGATAAAAGATTCCTCATCTCTGTGGTGATGCACTGGGGAGGCCTGATCCAAAGCCCCTTGAAGTCAGTGGGAGTCTTTCTATTGCCTGCAGCAGTGTCTGGGTCAGACTACATGTGGCCTTCTCTAATCTCTCTGCACCACTGCCCTCTGCTGACTAGCACATGTATGAGCCTGCAGCCTAAAGAGGAGAGAGACTGTAAAATCTAACAATGGAGGTAGCTGCCACAGTCCCACTAATCCATGATTTTTTTCACAGCTACCAGATAGTTTAATAACAAAGTTTTAAAGGGATTTTATTTTCCTCTGTACAGTTCTCAATGTACGACAGACCCAGGAAATACTGATTAATACAGGAGATTTGAAAATTGCATGGGGCCCATTTCTCTAGCTGAAATCACCCTTTTTTTTTTCTGATTTGGCATTTTTGATGTTAATATTTATAGAAATAAACAGTTTAGAAAACATCCGGTTTGCGGACAAATTTGAATCTGCAAAATGGGATATCTTTTGTAATGAGAGGCAGCTGGGAGGGTACATTATTTTTGCTGCTTAATCAATTATGCCAATTGTGCTGAAGTCACCTGTTGGTGCCATTGACTGGGAGGGAGTGTGTATTGACGGTGAGAGCAGGGGCTGAGAGATAGGACTTCCCCCGATTTACTGTGTGGACAATTGACTTCACTGTGATTTAGACTTAATGAATGTATGCTTGTAAAGCTCATTATTATGCTCAACTGTAAGGCCCTCAAGAAATGCAAAATCTGACACTTGATTAATTTCCTCAGAATTCTCACAATGGATGGGATCATTGAGGATGCCAAACAGCGCCGGTACTATGAGAAACCATGCCGCAAGCGGCAGCGGGAAACCTACGAGACGTGCCGGCGGATTTATAACACAGAGATGGCCAGGAAGATTGCATTTCTAATGAGGAAGAATCGACAGGACCCCTGGCTAGGCTGTTAGATCCAAAGAATTACAATAGCTGGGGAAACAGCCCAGTGACTTCTGTTTTAAAACAAACAAACACAAACAAAAACCCCCCAGAACACACCACTGTCAGATCTGATCACCTCATTGCTAGTCTGAGCCGAGAGGCTAATGATTGACTGGGCCAGGGAGACTGATCTCCCTTCTCCACCAGGGCAGGAATGAAGGACATCATACCATAGAATCTGTTTCTGAGCAATTGCCGTGTTCTGTCTTTCTATCTGTTAATAAAGTGACCATTTTAGCATGTTGTCCTGCTGTTCTTGGGTGACACAAACATAAGCAAACTATATTCATTCAGAGTTTAGAATTAGCTTTCCCTTTTATGAACAATTCCTTTAAATAGTGCTTACTGCTCATTTTAATTGGAGCCCTGCAAATCCGTGGATATCGGCAGAAATCCGCAGCTGTGAATGCAGATATCCGTGGACCATTTTTGCAGAGCGCGGGTGGATATAGAACCAAATTTTGTCTCCGTGCCGGGCTCTAATTATAATCTCCTAGTTGGCAGTGCTTGTGAAAAACCTGAGTTAGGTCTGATTTATTCCAGACTAAAGATGCTGCTGCAAGTATTTTCATTTTCCTTCCCTTCATTTTACTCTCTGTTGATTGGCAGCAAAGGATGTAGATTATAGAATTCCTATACATCATTTGCAGATTATTTTTAAAACGGTGAAGGTTCAGAACCTTATCCTCATTTATACAGTTGTTCCAGTATTCAGTTCCGGTAGTGTAAAGGGGCCTTAAAATGAGTGTAAACATATCTCCACCCACTTCCAGGCCTTTTTACACTGACAAAATAAGAGTAAAAAATAAAAACAAGTCCTCAGAGTCCTGGGAGAGTACAGCTGTGTTTGCTGTGTCAACAATGTAGTGTTTTTTTTTTTTTTCTGGAGTTTCCATTTAATTTTCTCCAGTTTTTTTAATGTTCCTCTTAAGCAATTATGTTGGGAAATGTAGAAGTTAAGCTTGCAGATATCATTTTCACCCCCTCCTTTCCCTGCTTCTGTAAATGCTTCCCTGGACGTGGTCAATCCTGTTTTTTTCACACAATTATACTTTTTCTGACAATCTCACACATATGTAGTATCTTGTAATGCCCTTTATTGTGTGTTGTGTGCTAGAGTCCACAGAAGTGATTTGTATAAAAAATACAGAATAGTTGGACAACATAATATTGGCTGCCCCCAATGGAAAAATAAAATAAAATTTAGCACTCAGAACAAAAAACACAACAAAAGGTTTGTTTCCAAGATCCCATCTCAGAGGTCCTCAAAATCTTTCAGTGGGGAAAGTATTTAGTGTATTTTTAGATATCTTTTCATGTAGTTTGGCAGCTAGAAATGAGGAGCCAATCCCATGTGAATAGGAAGTCCTTTGTGAAGAGCAGTGTGAGAACCTTTATAAAAGGGGATGAGTTTGGATGGGTGTACACTATAACCTTAACATGCCTCGGTGACCTCATGAGCCCCCATACTGACACTCTGGCAGTGTGTTGCAATGCTGTCCCATGGTAACTGCAGGTGTCAGCTTTACAGTGCATTGTATCGGCTTTCTTGCATGGTGCAATGACATTCTCACCTGCTGCTGCTTGCAGAGCGGCATGGCCAAGATCATCAGAGGAACAAGAAGGTGATTTGATAGCATGACACAGCAAGGCATTGACATGATTTTACCATGGCCCATTTATGACGGGTGCCATGAGGGCAGGCTTCTGCCAAGCCGACAGCCCTCTCTCCTATGCTCCTCTTGGGCCTCCGGAAGCTGGGGACCAAGAACCCAGCCCTGCTTCACATCCCCCCTCTCCCTTAGCAAAAGCTGGGTGCCAGCACCTGAGCCCCTCTGGGTCCCTTGCGCTCCAGCTCCTGCAACTGGCCCCTGTGCATGATAGGGCCATGACCCCAGCTCCTCTAGATCCCCTGCCCTTCAGCTCCTGCCCCCTGTAGGTGGTGGGGCCAGGACCCCAGCCGCCCTCGAGCTCCTGGCCCCAAATCTCCCTTTCCACTTGCCCTGCAGCAGCTCCTGGCATGGAACAGGAGGTGCTGCCCCCCCCCCTCGCCAGTCACGTGACTGACCCAAACGCGTTGTCGTCTTCCGTGTCACGTGATCAGACTGCAGCTCCTCCGTCACGCGACCACATCGAGGCTCTGCGTTCCTGCGTCACGTGCTGGGCTCTGGGTTCCTGCGTCACGTGCTGGTGCCTAATTCCCCCCCCCCCTCGCGAGTGCGCCGGGCGGCCTCACGCGGGCCGTTTCCGCTTCCGCTTTAACGTTCCGTCTCCGTCAGTCGCAGCGAGTCCTCGCTAGGCCGCCGCGGCGGGGAGCGGAAGTTTCGGGCTCGGGCAGGGGCTGGGGCTGGGGCAGGGCCGGGCGGCGCTGAGGTGAGGAGCGCGGGAGCCGGGGATGGGCAGGCCGCCGAGCCCGGGCTGGGGCGGGACGGGGGGCGCGGCCGCGTGATCCGCCCCCCGGGGCTCGAGGGCTGAGCTAGGCCGGCGCAGGCCTCGTGTGCGCGCGCGGGGCGCTGACCAAGGGAGGGGAGCGCCCCAGCCGCCCCCCCCCCCACGCCCTGGGGAAGGGGGGAGTCCTCCAGCCGCCCCCCCACGCCCTGGGGAAGGGGGAGCCCCCAGCCTGCCCCTCATATTACTGAGGCGGTGGCAGGGACCCCCATTTACTGGCCTGCCGGCCCCCCCAGGCCCTAAGGAAGGGGGGAGACCCCCAGCCTGCCCCTCATACTCCTGAGGATTTGACAGCGACCCCCGTGTCCTGGCTGGCCGTCACCCTCCAGGTCCTGGTGCAGTGGGGAGTCTCCACTCTGCGTGCCAGAGTTGATAAATGACGCTCTTGGTGATGGCATGGTACCTTCCTCGTCTGTCTTCACACTCCCCCTTTTTCCCCATTATCTGTTAAACCTCAGACGTCTTCCCTGTCCTAAAGGACTCCCTTGTTCAGGAGGGTGAGCAACACACACTCAGGTGCCCCGGGTGTGTGGTACTGAGGGCAGGCTTGGACCCATCACTGGTACCCCTGGCTCATCACCATGTTCCCTTTTCCCTCTGTGCTCCTGAATATAACTGATCAAGCACAAGTGAATTATTAGCCCAATGTTTGCAGTTAAAACATCTCAGTGAATGATTCTGGGAATCTCGGAAAGTCTCTGAGCAGCCACAATCTCGAGCTCCTCTAGAAATGCTGCTTATATCATTTTGGCCCGGATCAGGGAGCACTCAGATTTGCACTCTTTATTTTTGTTGCATACTCCTATTTTTTAGTGTTTGCACGTTCTTCACACAAGAAGTGTGTGATTTGGGTACTAGGGCAGGCAACTGGGAGTTAGGGCCCCTGAGTTCAGATCTCAGCTTTGCTACTGACTTGCTGTTTGACTTGAGACAAGTCACTTAACTCTTCTGTGTCACTTAGAAAATTAGTAATATTAACTTGTCTCACAGGAGTATAGTGACAAAAAATCAGTGTGGTGCTTTGGAGAGAACATGCTATATAAACAGTTTTCCCCCCTAACATCTAGCCTAGAAGTGACTTGGAGGGGCAATCCCATCAATCTGTCACAGTGATGGTTTTGTCAAGAGGAATTTTTGCCCTTTGTATCTCCTATTCTCTATGCATCATAGGCAAAAAGCATCCTCTGTAATGGTGTGTATTAGGTTTGATTCTAAACTTGGGTCTTCTGGATACTTCCTGTAGCACCAGGGCTGCTTTAGGGAGGATAATAGTACTTTGAGTACACAAGAACAAGGGGTCATCCAATAAAATTGAGAGGCAGCAGATGTGAAACAATAAGGAAGTTCTTTTCAGAGTAGCAGCCGTGTTAGTCTGTATCCGCAAAAGGAACAGGAGTACTTGTGGCACCTTAGAGACTAACACAGTTAACCATGCCTAATACTCAGAACTCCTGCCTCCCATTTTGCCTCTAACCACTAGACTACACTGCCTCCTTTGCTGACTATTCAAAGGTACACACATAGTGATGGGGAGGGAATTGGCACATTTATTTCCATTCTGGATAAACAAGCATTTTTGTTAAATAAAATAAAATGGAACAACGGCAACAAAAAGGTGTCCATCTGGGTTTTAACCTTTGCCAGTGCAAATGAGTTTTATAAGTAAGATTAGAATTGTCTGCCCATAAACATGTTACATTTGTGCTAGGTTGCTTCTCAGAAAGAAGTAATTGGGAATGGGAGGGGGACAGCCCGATCTTCCTATGTACACAATTTTCACTTGCAGAATTTGGTAAAATTTTCCGCAGTTATAAGAACACTCTTTTCCTATTACAGTTACATTTGTCTGATTCAAGGCATCTAGATTTTTAGCCTTAACATAGCCAGCACTCAGACCTTTAAAATAGTAGTCTTATTTGGGCAGTGCTGTGAGCAAAAGGGTTTCTATTGAAAAGGGGCATTGTACATCTCACTGTGGCTTTGGAAACTCTAATTATAATCAGAATTTTTACTTAATTTTAGGCATGCATGTTTTACAGAATGAAGCTAAATATGTTGCTTATCTGAAGGAGCCACAGTTGCTTTGACAACAGCTTTGTGAGAACATCAATTTCAGATTATCCGTTTACTGAGGAATAACATAGTGAAGAAGGTTAGTGGGTGTAAACCTTAATATGAGATGCATGTGTTGTGCAGTTTCACTATTGGACCGCCTGGTAGAAATCTTCTATTATATTTGGTCTATCTACTTTCTTAGACATTTTAATACACACATTTGGCCTTATATGCAAGGTTTAGCTGTATATAGAATACTTACATGGCTGAAAGATAGTGTTCTCATTCTGTAGGTAGTACATAATGGAGAATGCTCATATATACTCTTGGCTCTTCAGATACTGAAATATCATGTTAACCCGCCTGAGGCTGAGTATTCAATTGGGTCTTATTGAATTACATAAATGAAGGTAAAATCTATCAAGGCATAACTCATTCTTATAGCAATATTAGCCTGTTTTTACAATATATAAATGAGGATACTAATATGGCAACATGTTTTTATGAAATGTAATCATGGCTCTTAACCTAGCTGAACTAATGATCATGAGAATCAAATGTTAACATTTAACAATCATCGTCTGAAATGATGAAACAAGCAGCCATAACTGAAATGTAGCTAAAGGATGCCTGTGGGCTACACCTACTGTTGCTTTGTTTCCTTGCTCTTTGAAGTTGAAATATGTAGAACATTTCTTGACTATACAAACAGAAAATCTTGATTCTTTTAGTCTCCATAAAATGTCTATATATGAAAATCTTTATTTTAAAACATTGACACTCCCTTTCTGATTTTATGGACCAATAGTAACACTTTGTAATTATACAGTACAGAACTACCTACAGTTTTTTCCTTGTAGGGAAGAAATGTCTTAGGCCGAGCATATTTCCTTAAGAAGACTGCCTCTTTCTAGGTAAAGGAGGCTTGATTTCCAAATCAGATCAGGGTCTGGGTGCATAATTAAACATTATTTCATTTGTAGAGTGTAACCCTCTTGACATAGTAGCTTCTATTTCAAACAGTTAGTGGAGAGAGATCTTGTCTCCAAAATCGGTAGCTCACAACTAGATTCAGAATAGTAGGAGTGGGGAATATGGGCTTGTAGTTTGCAGAAGGGGTTCTCAGGCTTAAGCATGCCTATAAATATTTCCAGGATGTGGGCCATAGATTGCACAGTGATTCATGTGTGTGTGCTTATGCCTGGCGAGGCAGGATGATCTTTTAGTCTAAGATCATCCTATCTGGGTTAGAAGGAATTTTCCCCCAAGTCAGATTGGCAGAGACCCAGGGTTTTTTTGGCCTTCCTCTGCAGCATGGGGCACAGGTCACTTGCTGATTTCAGCTAGAGTAAATGGAAGATTTTCTCTAACTTGAAGTCTTTAAATCAACAGTTGAGGACTTAAGTAACTAAGCCAGAGGTTGTGGGGCTTTTTGCAGGAGTGGGTGGGTGAGGTTCTGCAGCCTGCAATGCGCATGAGGTCACACTAGTTGATCATGATGGTCCCTTTTGGCCTTAAAGTCTGAATCTATAGTGAGGTTGAGAGTCAGGAGACCTGGGAGATGTCCCCTTGCTGTGTGACCTTAGACAAGTCTGCCTTAATTTCCTCTAGTGTAGAAGGCTGCACGTGCTTACCTTGTGAAGATGTTGAGGCTTAATGTCTGTAACATGATTTGAGATCTTCAAATGGAAGGTACTAAGCACTAACTAGTGTGTACTAGAATTTTCAGTGTTTATCAAAAATGTATTTCATCCACATTGCCTAAGATGGACTTGTTTTTACAATATTTTGAGAGGGGAACTATTCTGATATATAAAGTGCAAGTGGTGTATGTGAAATATGTTTGGATAGGTCTCAGTCTAGTGAGTAATGGTCAAGGGTTCACATCACAAATCCATCACCCTGATTGTCGCTAATTGGCTCCCTTTGGCACAAGCCAAAGATTGAACGGGCCACGAAGACGGAACTCCCCCCTCTGTCCTGGGGGCATTTATGAGGCCGTAAGTCTGTAGGAGTTGGAAACTGTGTTGCTGGTACCTGTTACTTGCTCTGTGGATAAATAGGACAGTATCTCACTCACCTTGTCTCTCTAATATCCTGGGAGCAACATGGCTATAACAACACTGCATAGTCTCCAAGAGTGTCATTTTGACACCTTCCACAAGAGGAAGGTTGGTCTTGTAGTCGTGGCACTGGACTAAGATTCAGGAGATCTCGAGTCAGTTCCTGGCTCTGCCATAGATTTCCTGTGTAACTTTGAGAAAGCTGCTTAAAGAACGAACGCACAGAGAGATTATCTCTAATAAGAGTCTAATACTTCCTTTGTCTTGTCTAGTTAGATTGTAAGGTCTTGAGGGGAGGAAGTATTCCTTGTCTTATACAGCACTTAGAACAATAGCACCCCAACATTGGTTGGGGTCTCTAGGTAGAAATACATTAAAAAAAATGCTTTGCACCTTCCACTAGCTCTAAATTCACACTAAAAAAATAAAAATATAATGGCCACCAATATAATGCTGATTTGGCTACTCCAGTCTCTCTTCTAAGTGATGCTTTTTACACTCTTCATTTTTCTTATAGGCAAAATTCAAATAATTGAAGTCAGTCTGCCGGTGAAGATGTCGCTCTCTAAACGGGAATTGGATGAGCTGAAGCCATGGATCGAGAAGACAGTGAAGCGGGTCCTGGGTTTCTCAGAACCCACTGTGGTCACTGCAGCATTGAACTGTGTTGGGAAGGGAATGGACAAAAAGAAAGCAGCTGGTATGTCCTCGGCTTTTCATTCCGACACTCACAACACCCATATCCATTGCTGTGTATTTAAGAGTATTAAAGATCCTTGACAAAAAAAGAGGGAGGTGTGTATGAAATAAGTGCTAAAAGCGACCACCTGTTGAATCTCTCAGGATTTCTATTTAGCAATACAATCCATTTTTCTGCAAAGTATTTCATATAAATTGTATCCTACCATGCCTTCAAGCTAAACAGTAGCAGAGCTGGAAAAGGAATAGAAGCATCACTCAGGAAAATGAAACTAACAATATAGACACTTTGTGTTGGTCTAGAAAGCAACCAAGTGAAGCTTTCAAATTTGTATCTGTAATAAATGAGTATTTGTTCCTGTGAGTAGCTGTGAGCTTTACAAATGGAATTAGAAGAGCTGCACTGCATTTGAAATGGTCTTTAAGTTAGCTTTAAATTTATCTTCCTTATTCTTGGGCACTTTTCACCTGACTTTAGTGGTGCTAAACTGTATGCGGCAAATTGTTTCTTCATCACTAATTAAGGTTGTGACAGTGTTTCCATTAGATGGACCCCCTTTTCATGGATATGACACCTCTTTTTAGCTGAGAATGTCCTTGCTAATTCTTAACTCAGAGCCAATTTTTATGTACTTAATATTTCTAGACTTACTTCACAGGCTGTAAGTATGTAGTAATAGAAGCTTAGTTTGGACAGATTTTCTTGTACTCCCCTTTTCCTCATGGCAGAAAGTGGCATTGTCTAAGACACTTCCAAAACACTTAAAGGGTGTTACAGAAACTGACAAGACAGGAAATGCAGTTGAAAGACTCCATTGATAAAGAAACTGAAGAAATTTGCTGTAGTCAGTGAAAGAGGCTTGCATGGAATCTCCAAACCCATAGGTCCTGTATTCTAGGTGTCCGGGGGAATGGCAATCTGTAAACTGAGAGGCTGAAGTATAATTTTTATCCACGTATTCTTGTCTCCAAAAATGTTCATGATCTAGTCCCACAAATTTATCTTCCTTGCCAGACCATCTGAAGCCTTTTCTTGATGATTCCACTCTGCGGTTTGTTGACAAGCTCTTTGAAGCTGTAGAGGAAGGACGAAGCTCCAGGCACTCAAAATCCAACAGTGACCGGAACCGAAAGAGAGAATTGAAGGTAAGCTAAGGACTGATTGTTATATTGTTCGTTAAAGGCCATGAATGCAGTGCTGTTACTTTACCACATTCTCCTCTTCCAGAAAGGCACATCTTATAATGCTTAAAGTTCAAGAGAAAAGACCCTTCTCTACAATGAAGTGTGTGAGCCTTTACATTTCAGTTCTTTTTACTCTCTTCTGAGGTGCCATGAGGTACCAAATACTTTCCCTGGCCATGTCCTGACTTGGAAGCCTGAGCATCTGGTTTCTTTAACAATCCCCTAGTAGGTGTAATGGAATAGAACAGCTTAAATAGCAGGATTTGTGGCTCTCTGCTGTTTTTCTTACTCCTTTATCCCTCACTGCATTTTTGACATACTGTTGAGTCTTCATTAACTAGAGGTTAGGAGTCTGGGTTAGTCGGTCACAGCTTATAGTAACTTTCCATTGCTTTTCCTTGCTCAGACGTGTCATCATAAAATCTAAACGGATGATTTCACAACTGTCAGTGAATGAATGTTGGTGGGTTACCTTGTAGATTTTCACTTTCTGTCCATGCGCTGAAGCTCATCTGGGACCCATAATATGCAACTTCTGGCAACCTTTTTTCCCCACCAAATTCAAGGTCCTTAAGTACAGCAAGGATTTTCTAGTGTTCTGGTGGTTTTCCCATCTGACATTTGACTGGGATGGTGGAAAGTCTCATGCATCCACAGTTGTCTTTTACTTCTCCCCGCTATCTTGAAGATTTTGCTTTTGACCATGGAATTACAATTTTTTTTCATCATTTGCATACAGAATTTAAAAATGGCTACTCGACAAGCTGTTCCCTGGTCTTAAAGTAAGTTCCCTTTCACTTTTTTCCTGAAGTTCCTATTTTATGGCATTTTATATTTCTCTTTTTGAAGTTTTGCATTGTATCCGTTCCTGATTCATCAGTTACCTAGTATATTCCCTTGCAGGGCTCTCAGCTGTGCCTTTCCAGGTGTCTCTGGGAAAGTGCTTTGTACTAGGAGAGGGACTGCCTACACTTCTCAATATTTTCTGTCTGAAACTGTTACTTTTCTCCTCTGCCTGGCTGAGGCTTTAAAATGTGCTAGAGAAGGGTCTACTTGCCTTTCCTCTTCCAGGTTCCAGTTACATTCACTGGTTAAATAGTCATGCATAAAAAAGAGGCATTTATCCCCAGAACAGGTACAGGCTGGTGCAAGCTTCCCTGCCAATGTGCCTTCGTCTGATCTGGAGTGAGCCCCACCCCTCCCAGGGGAGAGAGTGGGGAAGTTCAATCTTCCATAGCTCGGGTCTGGTCTACACTACAGACTTATATTGGTATAATTATATTGTTCTGGGGTGTGAAAAATCCACACCCCAAGCGATGTAGTTATACCAACTTAACTCCCCGGGTGGACAGCGCTATGTCGGAAGGAGAGCTTCTCCCACCGACATAGTTACCTCCTCTCAGGGAGGTGGATTAACTATGCCGACAAGAGAGCTCTCTCCTGTCAGCGTAGAGTGTTTTCATTAAAGCGATGCAGTGCCTTAAGTGTCCATGTGCTCTCAGTCATTGGCACCTCTACTGAAACTATCAAGAAGGGAGCCAACTAGTGTTACGTGCTGGCATGTTTGTGCTGTGGGCACATTTAATTAGGAACTAGATTGAAATTCACTAACTCATTTCACATAAGCCACCAAGCTGTCCTCAGATTGAAAGCCAGTAAGCTATCATATTTTATCCCGGCCAGATCTCCAGTCTCTTACCTCTGGTATATTGGGGAGACAGAGAAGAAACTGGAATATCTGAACTATGCCATGCAGCCACTTGACATCTCATTGTAAAGCAGATGGTTCTGCAGATGAATCCTTTAGCAGATGGATTACAGTCTACACTTTACGAGTGATGATTATCTTCTACTTCTGTAGCACTTCTGATACAAATGGATTCCCAAAGCTCTTCACAGTTACAAATCATTGATAAGACAGTGCTTTACTCACCCGGAACATGCTTCCACATCATACAAGAATGCTACTTAGCATCAAATAGCAACACTGTACAACGTCATAGGACAGGAAGGAAAGACGGTTACACTCTGTTGAAACTCTATGGGGAATCTTATGGAGGTAGGTTAGATACCCAAGTTGGGCTTTGGACTGGGCACTGGGGCTAATGCCCCATCTCTAGTGAAAAGTGCTGTGGGATCTTGAATGACCAAAAGTGTTCCAGGCCCTCAGTTTTGTATCTGATCTGAAATTCAGCCCTCCTAATAGCACAGCATGCCCAAACACACTGTGGTGGGGCACTGACTCAAGGAAAAGAGTGTCATCTACTGAACCTCCAGCTCCTCTTCCTGGAGTTAACTTCCTTAGAAGTGTCACATCCAGACACTGATCTGTCCTGACCCTGCTTAGCAGGAGATCTACTGGAATTGCAGCCCAAGGTGGTATAACTAGGATAACTTTTCCTTTCTGGCTTTTCCCTTGATATTAGCCCTGCTTTTACATATGCTCACAGAATTAGAATTGTAGTGGTGGACAGAGGAATGATAAAAACATTAGATAATACTCATATTAGCTGTCTTTCAGTATTCTGTCTGGCCCTCTTTCTCCTCTCTCCCTTGTACCATTTCATGGGGTAGATCACTGCTTGGGAAGTTTCAGGAACTAAAACGTAATGGTCTACACACTTTATACTATGGGCAAGTCCTTTCTCTTGAACTTGTAGGTATTCCAAGAAGTACCTGTGTCTGGCTGAGGAAGTGTCCTTGTAGAATATGAACCATAATAGTGAAGAGGGGATTTCAACTAACGCTTACAACCGGTGTGTATATCTTCTTTTCAAATAACATTCACTTATAATACAGTATGTCTATTGTATGGTAGATTAAGGGCTTGTTTCCTCACACAAATGGCACCCATTTAACTAAATTAGTGCAATCTCCTTGTAGACACACTCTTAAATCAGGTTTCAGAGGGGTAGCCATGTTAGTCTGTATCAGCAAAAACAACGAGGAGTCCTTGTGGCACCTTAGAGACTAACCGATTTATTTGGGCATAAGCTTTCGTGGGCTAAAACCCACTTCATCAGATGCACGGAGTGAAAAATACAAGTAAGCAGAATATATATCATAGCACATGAAAAGGTGGGAGTTGCCTTACCAAGTGAGGGGTCAGGGCTAACGAGACAATTCAATTAAGGTGGAAGTGGCCTGTTCTCAACACTGAATACCAAGGGAGGGAAAATTACTCTTGTGCTATCAAGGCCAATGCAATCAGGGTGGCCCATTTCAAACAGTTGACAAGAAGGTGTGAGTTTCAGCAGAGGGAAGTAGTGACTCTTACATCAGTTTGAGATTTAGAGACCAATTTAGTTAAATCAGTTCAGTTTGTAGATCAGATCTGTCTGTGGATAGGTGTGTGAGAGAACACACAGGCTTACTGGGAAGAACGATGGACCTAGGAACTCTTTAACCCATGCAGAAGGATGGTAGTGCCTTTCACACAAGGATCTGGGTGCTTTGCAAACAACAGTTAACCTCGACATCACCACCATTCATTTAGATGGATCTCACTTACCATTGTACAGGTGAGAAAACGAGAGACAGATTGAATTTGTGCCTGATCCCACAGTGGGTAAACGGCAGGGCTGAGAATCCAACATCGGAGTTTTGGATTCAAGCCCTTTGCTGTGACCGCTTGACCAAAATGTTTTTCAAATTCTAAATTGCTGGACTCAAGTGGTGGTTGCTTGTCTTCATCAGTAGCCGTGAGTAGCTTTGTTATATCATTGATCGTAAGCTATCTCGTCTTGTTCCCGTTCTGTTAGGATGTGTTTGGGGATGACTCTGAGATCTCCAAGGAGTCTTCCGGCGTTAAGAAGCGGCGTATTCCACGTTTTGAGGAGGTAGAGGAGGAGCCGGAGGTTATCCCAGGCCCGCCTTCAGAGAGTCCTGGAATGCTGACCAAGCTACAGGTTTGTCTTATCAGGCTGCTCTCCTCCGCCACCTCCCAAGAAACACAGATCTTGGATCTTAACATCTTAACATTGAGTTTCAATGTGAGGGAATAACAAAAGTTTCAGGTATCTTATACTTCATATCATGATTAGAAATTTGAATGTCAGGGCCTAACATCCTTCTTTTGAAAACTAATGGCAAGTGCTTTCCACTGTGTCCTTTTCGGAGCTTGCTGCTACTATTGGCCAATTTCAATAGAAGTTCCCAAATTCACAAGCCTAATAGTCCTCTTTGCCATTTCTCGAAAACGGAGTGACAGAGAGAGTGCCATGTTGATGCCTTGTGTTGCTAAAACTTGCTACTCATACAGAATCTACGTCTGATAAAATACTATGAAATGTTAATGAATACAACTAAACTATACTGAGAATAAATGGAGAAAATACGTTTGTTATGCAGTATCCTTCATTTGTTTGGAGAAGTGTTGACTTGCACTGAAATGTGTTCATGTGCAGTTATGTAGTATAAACTGTTCATTAGCTGAATGCCATCTGTATGATCTGGCACATTTCATTATTTTTTTTAATTATACGGTACCATAAATGTACATGAAGTTTTGCAGATTCAGAAAACATGCTTGGACTAAAGCTCTTAGTCTAAATTAGGCTGACCAAACAGTTCAGACACATGAAGTAGTTTACCAGTAATGGCTTAATCTCAAAGCACTGCAGATTTTTAATTAGTGGATTAATGTCACTGAGTTTAATGGAGGAGGTGTTCTAGAATTAGTGAGATTCTCCTGTATATCATCTTGAAACAGTGATTTCCACCAGGAAAAGGCAATTCAGTTCTTACCGTTTGCGGTGTCAGTGAGCAGACTGAATTGATTAAGAACAGTCCAGGAAAATCCATTTTGCAGGTCCTTTCACTTTTTTTTTTTTTGGAACATGTAAAGCACGTGGTCACACTTGAATTCAGCCAAGGAAACAGAAAGAGAGGGTAAGACCCTCTTCACAAATGAAACAGGCAAACCAGGCTCCTTTTCTGTAGGGTGAGCTGAATCGGAAGGCACAGGTCATGGCCGTGGGCACTGACTACCCGGGGTTGCTGCTGCTGGATTGGAGGTTGTTGGTTAGAATTGTCCCGGTTGGTAGCTGGGTTTGCACTCATTTGCCACTATGTGAGGAGCCTCTGAAGAGTGCTTTAGCTCTTCTGACTTCCTGTGAGGAGGGGGAAGAAACCTAACTTTCCAACTTTTATTTCTGCAGATCAAACAGATGATGGAGGCAGCAACCCGTCAGATTGAGGAGCGGAAAAAGCAACTGAGTTTCATCAGTCCTCCTGCACCCCAGGTACAGCCTGGAAAGCAAAAGGGCAGATCCTTTGTCACAGGATTCAAATGGATGCATTGCCTTTCTCCTCAAACAGTGACTTGCGTGATTGTTCTGATATGTATCTAACAGTGTACGTCTCTCCCCAGCCAAAAACTCCCTCTTCATCCCAGCCAGAGCGTCTCCCCATCGGCAATACCATCCAGCCCTCACAGGCAGCCACATTCATGAATGATGCTATTGAGAAAGCCAGGAAAGCTGCTGAACTGCAGGCCCGAATCCAGGCTCAGCTGGCCTTGAAACCTGGGCTCATTGGCAATGCCAACATGGTGGGGTTGGCCAACCTGCATGCAATGGGAATTGCACCTCCGTGAGTACAGTCAACTTGCCAAGTACACTGTACCCCTGGTAACTTCCTATAGGAACAAGAGAAATGTTAGGTGTGCATAGTGTCAGCCTTCATCATTGCCTTTCCACCAGAATTCATGTGTATTGGCTCGGATTCATAAACTGGATAATTGGTGGCTCTGTGTCAGTGATAGAAGCACCAGAGAGTGATGTTGGACAGGCGTTGCCCTTCCGGATGTTGTCTGTCTGCTGTTGTTCACCTCTACTGTAACACTTGTTGTTGTCCTTTGAATGTTCAGTCCATTTCAGGGTCAACTACGAGTAGTCTAAACAACATCAGATCCTTGTGGCCTTGTCTACACTAAGGGTTTTCTAGATTGCACAATGGTTAGAGTGCAAGACCACTCTCCATCACCTTAACTATACTGGTCCTTGCTATCATTTGTTTAGCTACATTGATGGCTGCAATGATGCAACAGTGGGAAATCTTACGGGGGGCAATGCCTCAGGGCTGACATTGTTACACTATGCCATTCTGGCAGCATAACATTTTCATTGTATAACATTTACACCCACTTTAGGACCCCTTTATGCTGCCAATGAGATGTAAGGAGATCTTGATGCAAATGAGAATTGGACCCCTAGTGTAAGCATACCCATATCATTCATGGTGTATGAAACTCACCTCTGTTCCCCGAAGTATCAAGAAGAGAGAAGTGTTTAGATTATTGATGCTCTATGAGGGATCAAAATGTGGAAACCTCTGTGCTGATGCTTCGGTCAGACTTATAATAGTTGAAGTTGCTCTAGGCTCTGGATCATAATACTGGCACGTACTTTTTGATTACTGTTGCACTAAAACGGCTTCACATCTGTTTCCTTTATATGATATTGACTAACAAGGCTTAGCAAAAACCACCAAAGAGCAGACCATACGCTTTTCAAGACCTATTTTGGTGGTGGTCACAATACACTCTATATTTCCTCTGAGTTTAATGCTACTTGACTGCATTTTAACAAAATGTTTCTTGCATCAGGAAAGTAGAGCTAAAGGACCAGACAAAGCCTACCCCATTGATCCTGGACGAACAAGGCCGAACTGTTGATGCGACTGGTAAAGAGATTGAGTTGACGCACCGTATGCCGACCCTAAAAGCAAACATCAGGGCTGTGAAGAGGGAGCAGTTTAAACAGCAGCTCAAAGAGAAACCTTCTGAAGACATGGAATCCAACACTTACTTTGACCCCCGGGTCTCCATAGCCTCATCCCAACGTCAGAAACGCACCTTTAAGTTCCACGACAAAGGCAAATTTGAAAAAATTGCACAGAGGTTACGAACAAAGGTATTGTCTAGTTTTTGAGTGCTGGTGTTAATGGACAGCACTAGAAGCAGGGGGTGGCATGGGAACTGAACTCTTGTGTCCCATTCAAGAACGATGGAGGCTTCAGGACAAGAAAGATTTCCACTACAGATGGTTGAACATTTTCCATCAAAACTTTTTCAATGGAAAATTGATTTTCAGTTTTTGTGGAAAGTGTCTTTCTGTATACATTTTTGACTTTTTGTTGAAAACACAAAGAACTTAGTTCTCTTATGAAAAGCTGAAATTTTCCATGGAAAAATATACTTTTTGACCTACTTTTAATAGAAACAAATGATTTGGGGGCTGAAAGAACTTAAAGGGAGAGAACTTGCCTACATTTTAACCCTGCGCAAAAACATAAGTGAACGTACCAGTAACTAGTGCAGTTGTAAGATATAATGAGGACTCTTGGAATGAAGAGCTGATTTAGGCTGGATATTGGGAAAACCCTTTCTGATACGGAGGTCTGTTACACCATGGAAGAGATTTCCCCCAAAGAAGTAGTGAAGCACTTTGAGATCTTCTGATGAAAAGTGCTATGCAAGAGCTAGGTAGTATTATTGCTAAGACATTTCCCAGTACGTTGCCCAGCCCAGTTTTAAAGTATCATCTAGGAGAACAATTGTGTATTAGGGTTGTGCAGTAATGCTTGCATGGGGCAGGTGTAACACCCACAAACCTCCACAAAACAACCCGTTAGTCCCAGGCTCCATTCGGTGCTTCCTCTGTGACATGCCCTGATCAGCTTGTAAAAGAATATATCCAGTGTGCTTTGCTTTTTAAAGGCTTCGCTATTTCTGCATGTGCCCATGGAAGTGACCTGCTTGTACCATCTCTCTCCTCTTGTTCTCAGGCTCAACTAGAAAAATTACAGGCAGAGATCTCTCAAGCTGCCAGAAAGACTGGGATCCACACCTCTACCAAACTAGCTCTTATCACCCCGAAAAAGGAGCTGAAAGAAGGGGAGATCCCTGAGATAGAGTGGTGGGATTCGTATATCATCCCTAATGGCTTTGACCTGTAAGCTATTACCTGCCGGACTTTGATAATTTTATTGTAGAGAAGAAACTAATGGCCTGGCTTTTGAGAATTGCTGACCAACCCCTGGTTCCATTGACATTTTTTGGGAGCTGCTGGTAGCTGAAGTGCTCAGCGCTTCTGAAAATCAGGCCCTAAGCCTTTACTGCATCTTTTACAGAAGCAAGTGCCTCCGCTTGAGTAACTGCATTCTGCTCCCCTGAATTCCCCGTGGGAGGTTGTTGTATTTTGTGTTCGCTCCCTGCTCCAGTGTGTGATGTGGTGCCAAAGAGCTGCCATATTCCATTCCAGAGCTTTCTTATTCCAATGACTGAGAACAATTCCTGTGTGCAATCGAAACAGCAGTTTGTTAGAGCGATTTTGGCTAAAAGCCATTGTGGGATTTTCAAAAGCAGCTAAATGACTTTGGAGCACAAGCCCCATTGACTGTCAGTCAAGCATTTTTGAAAGTTCTGCCTCTAATGTCTAAATGTAAGATCAATATTTAGAATATTTGGGGCAATGGGAGGGACTTTAATACTTATGTAGGACCCATGCATCTCCCTGCTTCCCCTGAACTCTTGGCTTTAGAGTACCTCTCAGCAACTTGTGTAAGTTTAATGGTTAGCATTGTGGTGGTTGTGTGTGTGTGGGAGCCAAATTGCTTTGTTCGCCACATGCTGTGGCTTGTGAAACATTGAAGGAAGTGTGGGAAGCCCAGCCCTAAGATGACAAATAGTGATATACGAATTCTCTCCTCTTTAGAACAGCTGGAGTCTACTCTAAAAGAGACGACTACTTTGGGATCACAAACCTTGTGGAACACCCAGCACAGTTAAGCCCACCAGGTACTATTATGTAGCAGTCTAGTTCAAGGCCTCTTTGTAGTCTTGATCAATTTATGGTACACAGGGAGTTTTGTAGCAAGACCCTTCAAGTGCTCCAAATCACTGGCAGCATGAGACCTGAACCAGGCTAAGACCGTCCCCATTTGTAATTCCAATGACTTCATTTCTCACCATGAAAGAAATCATGCTAAGATAGAAAGTAGAGCTCTGCTAGGGTGGTGAGACAGCTAAGACTAGGAAGGCGAGTCTGCAAAAAGACTGGAGGCGATCACATTTAAAAGCATAGTGACCAACTGGATATTGGAAACTGGTAGACTCCCATGTGATAGAGGGGATGGCTACTGCTACTTGGACATTATGGGTGTCTACACAGCAACTAAACACCTGTGTCAGCTGAGTCGGGCTCGGGCTGCAGGGCTGTCTAATTGCTGTATAGACGTTTGGGTTTGGGGTGGAGCCCGGGCCCAAGCCTAAACGTCTATGCCACAATTAAACACCCTGAGCCCCGTGAGCCTGACTCAGCTGATGCAGGCCAGCCACAGGTGTTTAGGTGCAGTGTAGACATACCTCAAATTCCTTCTGTGATCCACATGGTAACACAGACCCAGACAAGGGACATAGGATAGTAAAGAAAGGTTTAGATGATTAGTGGTTAATCTGTTTAACATAAACTATATTGTAACCTCTGTTTTCTGGTTCAGCATTGATATAAACAATCTGGAGTAACTCAAGGATCACAGATTGTAGCAGAGAGAAACTATGATCTAATATGGGATAGCAGAGGCGCATACATACATGCTCAGAAAGAGGGGGTTTGTAGGTTACAAGCAGACTGGAGGACAAAAATGGTGGTGTTGGGCTGCCTTAGCCTTAAGCATGAGGAATTGGTTATAACTCTTAGACTGCAGCTATTTCCCTTTTCTTTCCCCAGTAATGATTGTAAACAGTATTTGGTCCTGCCCTTGTGGAACTGGGAAATGTAAAGTGACTGTTCATTGGTTTGCCTTCCTAGTGGACAGTGACACACCAGTGACTCTGGGCGTTTATCTAACTAAAAAAGAGCAGAAGAAGTTACGACGTCAGACGCGGAGAGAAGCACAGAAGGAACTGCAGGAGAAAGTCAGGCTGGGCCTAATGCCGCCTCCTGAACCAAAAGGTAGGCGACGACCTTGTGGAGAACAGGCTGTATGCAAAACGCCGCATTAAAACATACACTATCTCCAAATGGTGTCACATTGGCTAGTTAAAAACTCCGTTTTGGTAAATTGCAGCAGACAAAGGAGTTGTGCGAGAGAAATCCTATAGATCTACTCTGTTCATGAATTTACATTCATGCATGTATATTAATAGAACTAAGTCCAGAAAGGGCTGTTATGACCATCTGGTGTGACCTGCATAACACAGGCCATAGAATTTCACTCAGTAATTCCTGCTTCAAGGCCCGTGTGCATAGGGCAGTATTCTGGGGTGACTTACACCCCATCCAACCCCACTGACTTCATTAGGGTTGCACAGAGGCAGAACGTGGTACAACAAATGTACATACTACACGGAATGCTCAGACGGAGGAACCGCTCTTTACTAAATTTCATGCATTGTTGCTGTGTCTTGTCAGTCAGTTGCCACGCTGCACCTGGAAATACCTGCATTTCAGAGGCAAGTGATGTGTGTTTGTAGCTAGTAATTCGGTAAAGCATTTTGAGCCTGACAAAAGATGCTACAGAAGGCTGTTTTTAAATAATGCTGGGGAGGCTTTTGAAGCAAGCCTTAGAGAGGAGATCTGGTCTCACCTAGAAATTAACTTGTACCTTTCTTTCAGATGGTTTCCCCCAATGTTGTTTCACTCTTATAATCTTTGCACTCAGTTTTATTTAAAGTAAAACTTCTATTCTGAAGATCTTCTCATTTTTAAGCTTATACTTATAGGAAGTAACAGATGTCATAATTTGCGTCAAAAACGCAAAAGGCAAGTTGGTACTTGATAGATCCCTTTAAAATGTTCCTCTCTCTATTTCCCTTGCAGTAAGAATTTCTAACCTGATGCGAGTACTGGGGACAGAAGCTGTTCAGGACCCGACAAAAGTGGAAGCTCACGTTAGAGCACAGATGGCAAAGAGACAGAAGTAGGTTGCATGTTCTAGAATAAGAAAACTTTATTTTAAAGTAGATTCGATGGTGGTGGTGTCTTGACAGCCCTAGCAACTAAAGTCCTCTACTGAAGCATATATCAGATGCAGCAAAGGGAGAAGGAATGGCAAATTTTACTCAGATGATGACCCTACAATGTATTTCAACTTTGTCTTGAAATGCTCTTCTCTGAGAGCTAGAAGAGGGTTGAGTGTTCATGACCCATCCGTTCTTGGCCCCTTGTCCTGAAACTGTCAGCAAGAGGCCCAATTGCAGTGGTGGCTTTTGAGTAGGGACAGCTATCTGCTGGGAACTGGACTGAGACCCTGACTTGCTTCACAGACCCTCCAACAACTGCTTGTGGAGTAATGACTTTGAAGCATGGTCCTCCTCCGCTCACTACGTTCAGTAACTTACCCTGAATAGCTTCCGGTTTAATACTAAGCAATTGACTGCTCCAAACAGCAACATCTCCACAGTAATGTTAGGTGGTGCATGCACACATTCATCCTCGAGGGACGTCATCTGGGAAATGCAAAGGTTTCGCTGTAATAAAGGTGAACTGAGTAGGCTCTTTAAGAAACTAATCTAAAGCAAAGTACCGGAATTAAAAGTTCGTATGTGCCGTCTGAAACTGCAAATAACCAGATGGCTGGATTTTTCAGGCTATGGTAACGATACAGGGCCTTATGCCTCATCACCACTAGATCAAATGCAGCCTCTAGCAGTACTGACTGAAAGTTTGTACCATCTGATGGTGGGTTTTGATCCAGTTCACACCACAAATTTCCACCATTACAGCTGGCACTAATTGCTCTTTCAGCAGAGGCCAAGGACTAAATGGATTGATTCCTCATCACTAGAGGCATTGAAAGCAAATCGGAGGGTCACATTACAGGAAGCTTGCAGTGCCACTGTTCATACTTGTTACAACCTGGTCCGGTTTCCCTCAGGATGGAAACCAGTCTCTTGTGATGTAACCCACTCACATGCTTCTAAGCCAGTCGGGTCTGGGCAGAGCCTGGTTCTCTGTTCCTAACTCTGGGTCTACCAGGCACACTCCAAGGCTCACTCCCCTTCCAGTGTTCTGAACAGACAACCAACAAGCTGCATTTCTGCTGACCTGTTGTCTCTTTTCCTCCTACCCAGAGCTCACGAAGAGGCCAATGCTGCACGAAAACTAACAGCAGAACAGAGAAAAGCAAAGAAGGTTAAAAAACTTAAAGAAGATATTTCCCAGGGAGTGCATATATCTGTGTACAGGTGAGTGCCTTTTCCCACAGACCCTAGAGGGGCTTTGTCTCAACAGATGTTTTTCTCATGTGACTTTTTATAAATACAGATGACAAACGCCTGTCTATAAATGTGTGCTAATATGGAGTGTTCCTTTAATGCAAGGCTATTGTCATCTGGCTCCCTGAACTCCATTAGAAACACTGAATGCTGTTCAAATTATTTTATGGTAGAGAGAAACAGCCCCACTTTCTCAAAAGTAAATAAATGAAAAGGTAACTCCATTCTTCACTCATTCTGTGTGAGCCTTCAAGGTGAATGTAGAAAGTTTCTTAATACTTTAGCGCTTCTATAGCGCTTTCCATCCAAGGATCACAAAGCACTTTGACTTTTAATCCTAATGACAGGGAACCTGAGACACTGGGAGATGGAATGGCCAGTGTCACAAGCAAAGCTGGCAATAGAACCCAGGAGTCCTGACATCTGATAAAACGCCATTCAAAAGCCAGATGAAAGCTGCTCTTATAATGTAATAGATGTAATAATGTATTCTAAACTAAGGATGGGACCCTGTTGTCCTAGGTGCTGTAAAAAGATAGATATTGTCCCTGCTCCACACTGAATAAAACCCTGTTGAGCATAAGGTTTTTTGAAAACCCCCACAGTGCCGGAGAGTTTAAAGTGAGAGGAAGTACTGGACTGAATTGGAGGAGAGTAAGGGAACCTTCTTTCTCTGTTGTCCACTATTCATAGTTCTGTAGTTCCTTTTTCGAATAGATAAACCTTTGCTTTTCTATCCTCAGAGTCAGAAATCTGGGCAACCCAGCAAAAAAATTCAAAATTGAAGCAAATGCTGGGCAACTGTACTTAACAGGAGTGGTAGTTTTACACAAAGACGTCAACGTGGTGGTAGTAGAAGGAGGTAAGGCTCGGGGGGGGGGGGGTGAACTTTCTGGTTAGAACATTAGACATTCAAAAGCTTGTTACTAACCAAGATACCCAATTGCCAATTACTGGGCTTTATGGAAGTAAAGGAAGATATTAAGCTACTCTACTCAGAATGCTGCTTAGATTTATTCCGCACCAGCCCTTGGGTAATCAAGTATGTTAGCTACTTAAGTATTTTAAATAATCCTCTAAATATTTAAACTGTGGCATTATTAAATCTGCTAGATTGGAAGTCACAATGCTTTGACAGTGACAGCTTCTCAGGAAAGACTCTGCCAGCCCTGGTTGAGTCTGCTACAATGCCTCCATTTGCATGGTGCTTTATAAACATTCTCACAGCACGTTTCGTGAGATACTATCCCCATTTTACAGCAAGGGAAACTGAGATGGCACAGAGGTGAAGTGACTTGCCAAAGGCCACGGGAGAGTTCCTGTCTCCAAGCCCTGTTCTTAGGTTAGAGACTATACTCCTTTGTCATTGATCTACAGTATTCTCTTTGCCCAGGGCTTTTAGCTGGAACTGTGCGGGGTGTTTGAGTGTTTAGTTTTTCCTCCATGGTTTCAGCTGTCATTAGCTTTCACTGTTTTTTGGAGGCAGAATGTAACCCTATTAGGACTCTTAAATTGAAGTTGTCAACGAGCAAGAACTGAGTGAAAATGACCATCATCTCTCTCTCCAGGCCCAAAAGCACAGAAGAAATTCAAACGTCTTATGCTCCATCGAATAAAGTGGGACGAGCAGACATCAAACACGAAGGGAGATGGTAAGCATAGACCCATGTGGATATATATGAAACGTGGCTAGTGTGACTGTATGAAAGTGGCAATAGGGTCACTTTGTTGCAACCTGGAAGAGAAGCCATTACTATGCAAATCCTGATGCAGAACATAATAGATCTGATCGTCTGAGTTGTAAATTTGAAGATCTCTGTAATGCTACTAAAGCAAACCAACACTGGGACTGTGATTTAGATGATAAAAAGCCAAGAACTTCAGTGCTGGCTTATGCTCCTTACTATTATTTACATCAGTTTTCCAGATTGCCTTCTGCTGTGTCAGCCTGTCCTATTCAGCTGTAAGTTTTCTGACACCCAGTAGAGCTTGAGCTGGTATGGGAAAGTGTGTGTACTGCTGAATGAAGCCCAGTCCTTGCAGACTGGGGAGGCAAATACTCCCAGGGAGGCGTATGTCTTAATTCTGTGAGGCACTCAGGGTGGTCCTCTAGATCCCAGTACAGGTATGTATCCCTGAGACAGGAAGTCAGAGCCCCAAATCACACAACCCTGGCTAATACTGGTACACAGACAATGCTGGGAACCACTGCTCTATAAATGTAGTGCCTGTGTAAATGTCATTGGCCAACAGTTTCTTAAATGGGTCAGCTCTCCAGGGCAAGACCTGTGCCTTTGTATGTACTTTATGCATGCTCAGCCCAATAGGGGAGCTGATCCTGATTGGATGACCCCAGGGTACTACTGTAATAGATATTTCGTAATTGTGTAGTGTGTAATGTGAGAGACCAGTCCGTGGCTCTGGGCCAGTGATACTCAGACTGAAGTTCAGGAGCCACAAGTGGCTCTTTAATGTGTATCCTGCTGCTCTTTGCAGCACATGATGATATTAAAACACTGATTTAATTATTAACCAATCAGGATGCTTTTACTGTGTTGTTAACCAATTAAGTTATCAACTTGCACTAAGTTATTTTATTTGCTGTGGGAATAATTATATATATCAAAACTTATTATTTCCCCTGTCATACTGTTTAAATATGAATACATAGTACTATAGCCAGCTACTACTGTGGCTCTTTTAGGTAATGTTGGTTGCTAATTTGGCTCCTGAACCAGAGATCAGAGTATCACTGCTCTAGGCACACGATGGACCCTGAAATGGGAATAAAAATGTGATAGAGGGATGTACTCACTGCTGAATCTTCTGTGCAAGTAAGTTAGATCTTCCATAGTATTTGAATTCGATTTTGTGCTTGAAATGTCAGATTATGAAGTCAGGTATCACATAACTACTAATAGCTATGGAGGACTCCCCCCTAAACACCAGTAGAGAAAGGTGAAGGGAAATCAGCAAACATTTGTGTGCATGCCCAAAATGAGGGAAATGTAAAAGTCTTAGTTTAAATAGCAGAAATGTAGTTTGGATTTAGAAGGGAGAAGTTCTCTGAGTGGAATGAGAATAGAAGCATGGTCAGGACTTAGGTCAGGTCCCTGCTTAGAGCTCTGGGGTAGGAAAGACTTGTATTTTTAATGCTGGTGCTTTCTTAGTGACTGCCTGGAATTCCTTATTGGCCGTAGGTCTAAAATCTGCTTTATTTTTTTTCAGATGATGATGAATCTGACGAGGAGTCTGTTAAAAAGACAAACAAGTGCTCTCTGGTTTGGGAGGTAAGTTATGATCTTGATTTAATGGAGCATTTGGGGCCTTAAGCTCAAGTGCTTAATTTCTGGGTCACTTGGCTTTTCATTACTGCCAATATTAAAACATGTGTGCAAGCTATAAAGCCTTGTTACTTGCTGCTCACTTCTGTTTGCAAATGGTTATGCATAAAGCATTTCACTACCAACTTGATGGCACTTGATTTTTGTTTTGATTGAATTAGGTTGGCCCTGGGGTTTCAATATGAAACGTTCGGGGTTTATCTTTTTAAACCTCATTCAGATGGAGAAAACAATGTGGTGACTTTCTCTATCTAGTCCACACAGGAATATTTTTGCATTTGGAAGGGTATAATGCTGGGAAATGCAGAGGATGCATGATCCTATTCAAAGATCTAATCACTATTCAAAGGAAGCGTCCAGGGCTAACTTATTGGCTGCTTTTTGCAATGCAGGAGAGCTGGGTTTCAGACTCTCTTGCTCTGGTGGAGGGAGGTAGTATACTCCGCCCTTGTGGTGGAGAAAGCAGTCAGTGCTTTCTATGGCTAACTAGTGACAGGAACCAAGTTGGCAGCTTTCAAGAGGTGTCCTGGCCAGAAGTACTGTGACTCCGTTGTGTTCTAAGTGACTTGAGGTTGGGGCCCGCACCCTTCAGTTTTCATGATCACATCCTTTGAGATGCTATATAAAAATATTGGCATCTCCACAGTCTTTGGAGATAATCTTGCATGGCATAATAAAGGACACTGGCCGTGCCAAACAAAGATGGACACAGACTGGAATAAAACATGTAACTTCAATTAAAGCCACTGAAGTGCTCTTAAACACTTCCGTTTGTTGCAGACTGTATCAAAGGAAAGTCTTTTCCTGGCCATTCGTTTAAAAGAAAACATTACTAAGTGACAGTGGAAATTGCCCTTATTTAAGCATGTTTCTACACAACTTTTCACCTCTGCACAAATAAAAATAGCACTAATTTAATTATGCAAATCATAGTTCCTCTCTGAACACTTGTTTAGAAACCTGAGAAATTACTTTTTCGATTGTAAAGAGGTTTATTCTTGATTCCTCTTGTAATTGTGGTTGCATTTGCTTGTTGATGCATTTGCTTGGTGGTTTTTTCCTGCCAGCAAGATGCACCAGAAAACTCCTCCTCTTTCTGTCTATTTCAGGGTACAGCGAAGGATCGCAGCTTTGGTGAAATGAAATTTAAGCAGTGCCCCACTGAAAACATGGCACGGGAGCACTTTAAAAAACACGGAGCTGAGCATTACTGGGACCTGGCTCTGAGCGAGTCCGTGTTGGAATCCACAGACTGAGGGTGCTGCTGCCCCCAGCGTTCCCATTGTTAATTTGAGAACAGTACCTGGCTGAAAACTTGGACAGAATTCCCTTCCTCCCCTCAAATCCCCACAGTACGTTGCATATGATTAAAGAAATATTTTTAAAACAACAATCACAGCTACCCTGTTTTCTAGATAAACCCAACTCTTGGAAATTGTGGTGCAAAACAACTGGAAAGTGGTATCCACCAGAGAATTCAGTTTTGAGGAGGTGGGAGGGGCAGAGAAAATTTTCAGTAGTCTCTTTAGTCCTTCACATACAGCTGTCTCAAATGGAGGTACAGACACCTCCTTGCTTTGTCAGCTGTTCCATAGATGAGGTCTGACATTGGACAAACAATATGGTGCATACAATCAGAGATTATTCCTTTGGTGGGCAGGGAGGCAGTTTGGGAGCAGCCCCGAATGGTCTGTGGATGCAGTATGGAGCATTTGAATTTGTAAAGCAGAGTAGGAGATGGGGACTTAGCCCACATCCTATATTTACATAATAAACTTTTTTAAAAGAAAGTCAAAGATGTGTTTCTTTACATGGGAGTTTCAATTAGTCTGCTGTTACTCAATGCAAACCACGTTCTTCTGTACTTGGCTCTTGCATCAATCTTGAACCATAGCTTGGGTATATTTGGAAGGATTGTTTGACAGTAGCCTCAGAATCAGGGGCCTGCTCTGCTACAAACATGGAGAGAAGATGGTCCTTGCTCTCAGGGTACGTCTTCACTTACCGGATTGTCCGGTGGCAGGCAATCAATGTTCTGGGATCGATCCCGGAAGTGCTCGCCGTCGACGCCGGTACTCCAGCTCGCCGAGAGGAGTACGCGGCATCGACGGGGGAGCCTCCCTGCCGCGTCTGGACCCGCGGTAAGTTCGGACTAAGGTACTTCGAATTCAGCTACATTATTAACGTAGCTGAATTTGCGTACCTTAGTCCGAAGTGGGGGCTTAGTGGGGACCAGGCCTCAGTTTTAAAATCTAAGAGAAGTAACAAAGTTTATGGGGAGAAGGATACAACCAAATACATGTTTTTGTAGACCCTTGTAGTTCTCTAATGGTAAAAGATGCCAGCTCAGCTAGCCATCATTAATTGGCTGATCTCTTAAAGGCATAGCATAGGGTGGATCTTGAAGAGGTACTTAATGAGGAAAATGGACTGGCCTTACAGATGAGTTGAGGGAGGATATTCCATACATAAGAAACAAAGTGGAGGAAGGGTCAAATTGTTTTGTTTTTGAAGCTGATGTGGGTAGCAGCAGTTGAGGCTGATGTTTGGAGAGACGAGCAGACAAGAATGAAGAGGTAGAGTTGTGAAGCTTGAACTTTAATATTTAGGAAAACATGGAACTCTTGTAATATCCTGTGCAGCATTATAAATTGCAGCAGTGAGTATGATCAGCACGTGCAGCTGTAGTGCACATTGTGCTATGGTTACTGAGGAAGTTATTATCTGTTAAATTGGTTGAGTGGGTTTCTTCAATTAACATTAGCATGAGCTTCTACAGCCAGAACTGGTTTGTCTTGTATTTCATACAAGTAACATCCCTCAAGGTATGACCAGCTTTGAACCTGCTTTTAAATTCATGGAAATGCTTTGGTGTCATCTCACTTATTTCAGTTGGATGCTTATTCCAGCTCCTGCAGAGATGAAAAGTAAATAGCAGCCGTCCAGTGTCCTTTTTTTTTCTTTAAATGAAGTGGGAAAGGGTTCCTATAAGCAGATTTTGTTGTTTTCACTCATCCCTAATTAGGTTAACAGCTTTTAAACAGGTGGTTGCATCACAGGAAATATAGAATATTTTTCAAGGTTGGAACACTAGGTCTGATCCTGTCCTTTCACCTTCTGCAGACAACTAGATCAGTGCAAAGTGGATGTCAAATGCTATCAGATCAGCGTGGTAGCCTTTTGCACTCATTTCATAGTGGTGGGAATGACTGTGCAAGGTGCAGGACAATGGAGAATTAAACAGTGTTTGTTATCTCTACGAATGCAAGATCTGTTTTAATCTGGTCCTATTGCTTCATTCCGTAGCTGGAGTCAAACTACTTCTGAGAATGTCTTCAAGAGTCAGGACTTCAAGGGAGGAATAAGCAGCTCACCTAGTGTCTGGGGGCTGGGGTAGATGGTTGGAGATAGGTAGAAAATGCCATAATAAATGTTTGTTGCTAATCAGTATGGCCTGCATAGTTGCGCTCCAGGTTTCTAGTAGGATTAGTCATTTTTTGGCTGTCTTTGGCACAACAGTGCTTCTGTTTATACTCTCAACTATTTATACTCTGATGTCAACACTACTTCCTGCTGTAGCTCATTCTAAACAATGAAAGGGACTTTGTATATTGGGTCCTGAATGTAGGAAAGACTCAATTGTATTACCATCTAATTCTAGATTTTCTTTAATTGTGCACTGACAATTCTCAGAATAAGCCTGTTTTGCTCATAGAATCATAGAATGTCAAGGTTGGAAGGTACCTGAGGAGGTCATCTAGTCTAACCCCCTGCTCAAAGGCAGGCAGATTTTTGCCCCAGATCCCTAAATGGCCCCCTCAAGGATTGAACTCTCAACCCTGGGTTTAGCAGGCCAATGCTCAAACCACTGAGCAGGAACAGGATCCAAGACATGAGTTTATGATGTCTACCACAGGAGCAAAATATTGTATGATGGGAACTAGGGGATGGCTGGTGGTAAAGAGACAGCTTTCTGTAGCTTCCCAAAAACCTGTGAGCTAAAGCCCGGGAACCCACCTCTCTTCCATCAGCCTGCCTTCTGCAGAAGCTGGTGCGAAGTACTACTTCCATGTTTATCTTGTTAGAGAGCTTTAAAATATGCCTCTTCATTGTAAAGAGACAATCTTATTCACATTTTTAAAAAAACAAATATTATTTCTTGAGCCATCTTAATTTAACAACATGTAATTTTTTAACTGTTTGTGCTGCTTTTTTTTATTTTGGCTGAGGACAATACAGTATTAGAATCCTTTTCTCCTTCGGCTAAGGCTCAGCTACTTTGGCTGTAAATCACTTAATATTGTCTGTTAATTGTTTTTTTTTAAATGTACTGTAATGAAGCAAGTGAGAGAGCTTATCTCTTGTAAGAAAAAAAAATCAAGCTCTTACAGGTTTACTCACTCCTACTCCTTTAAAAGTGGTAATTGTTTCTCTATCCATCCTCTTCTTTTCAATCTCTTCTAGGGCAGGCTCTGCTTAATAAAACCACCTGTTGCTCTCTTCTACAAACCACCTGGTGCAGGTTCTACCAGTGGTGTGGAGTGCCTTTGCAAAATGGCACCAGTGCTGAATGAGCTGGGCCAGTTCTGTCTGTGATGCTGCTCTCTTGGGCAGAAGAAGGGAGGGTGGTGGGGAGAACCAAAGAGCATAGCATTCTGCCATGACTTGGGCCAGCAGGGCCTGTGGCCATGTGCCAAGTGCAACTCTAGTCAATGCAGTGGGGGGAGTGCAAAGGCTGCTGGGAGAAAAAACATGAAGCTGGGAAGAAAGTGCAAAGGATGTTGGGACACTGGCCAATAGTGGAGGGGAAGCACAAAGGATACCAGGAGTGTGACTAAAGCGGGGGGGGGGGGGGAGGAGGAAGAACTACCGTGAATGCTGGCAGCGTCAGCAAGGTGTCTGTGGGGGAGAGAGAAGCACAAAGGATGCTGGGAGCGTGGACAAGGTGGGGGGGGGAGAGAAGCACAAAGGATGCTGGGAGCGTGGACAAGGTGGGGGGGGAGAGAAGCACAAAGGATGCTGGGAGCGTGGTCAAGGTGGGGGGGAGAGAAGCACAAAGGATGCTGGGAGCGTGGTCAAGGTGGGGGGGAGAGAAGCACAAAGGATGGTGGGAGCGTGGTCAAGGTGTGGGGGGGGGAGAAGCACAAAGGATGCTGGGAGCGTGGACAAGGTGGGGGGGAGAGAAGCACAAAGGATGCTGGGAGCATGGTCAAGGTGGGGGGGGAGAGACGCACAAAGGATGCTGGGAGCATGGTCAAGGTGAGATGGGGGAGAAGCACAAAGGATGCTGGGAGGGAGCATGATCATGCCCTTCATTGTACAGCCCTAAGGCAGCTACCTCCCTCCCCCTTTCGCGCTGGGAAGCCCTGATTGGACTGACACTCTTGACCCTTCCCCCAGGGGAGGGGGAAAGGCCTCGGTCATTTGTTCGCGCTCCCTTCCCGCCTCACGTCTGGCCCCTCCACTTCGCACATGCGCAGTGAGTGGAAAGAGCGCCTCAGTTCACGGCGCACGCCCGGGGCTTGTTTAGAGAGAGCGGCCCGCATGCGCAGGAACGTCATTTCCTCAGGCTTGCGCACAATCGATTGGGAAAGAGGCGGCGTTTGCGCGGCCACGTTCGCGCATGCCCAGTATGCTCCGCGACGCTGACGAGGGGTTTGGCGCATGCGCAACCACTGTGTGGCGCGTGCGTCGTGAACACCTCGCGCCTGGAGGGGCTCGGCGCGTGCGTAGTTGGCAGCGTCCCGAGAGGGGTTGGCGCATGCGTCCTAGATGGCTGTGGTTCTGAGGGTAACTTGAGAAACCTAGTACAAAATGGCGGCAGATGGGCGGGCTCCGAGCTGTGTTGGGGATGGAGAGTAACCAGCCCCTGGCAGCCGCCTAACCGGTTAGCGGCTCAGCGAGCACAGGAGGGGCCCTTCAGGGGAAGGGGTCCGTTAAAAGCCCCCTAGAAAGCGAGGGGGCGGGGCTGCGGCGCGTGCCCGGGGCGGTAGCGTGAGGCGCGCGCTCCCGCGACCATTGGCGGCCGCGCGACGCTCCCACCGTTTCGCGCGAGTGCGCGCACTTCCCAGCCGGAGTGTCTCGGGCCCGGGAGAGAGGCCGGGCGGTGGCAGAGCCACCCCTGTGTGCCAGGGAGAGGAGGGGTGCAGCGGCCTCTCGCGCTCCGGCCCCGGCCGGCGGGACGGGGTGTCACCTCCGTGCGTTGTGCCCGCTCGAGGGGGCGGGGATAGAGCCGCTCCATTGCAGGGGGGCGGGGGGCGTTGCTTGCTGTTGCGGGGTGGAGGGGGGATGAGACCCTCGCGCGCGCCGTAGGCAGGGCTGCGCGCGCGCGGGCGGATCGCGGGCAGGCCGGGGTTGAACGAGTGTTTCCTTGGACTGGACGTCAGCGGGCGGGAGGCAGCGGCGGGCACAGGTGCATTGCTGCGCGTTGCGGGGTGCGCCCGAGGGAGACCGGGAAACCCCCCGCACGCACGGGGTGGCGCCGCTCGCATTCCCGCCTGGCACGCCCCGAGCCGGACGGCGAAGCCCCGGCGCCAGGAGCGAAGGGTTGCCGCGGGTGCATTGTTACATGCCTCCTTCTTGGGCAGCGGCCCTGGTTAAATATAGCACCCCCGTGCGGCCGCAAGCCCAGCCCATCTCTGCCCGGGCGCGCGCACAGGAGGCACGCTCCCCCCCCGGGCGAGGGGGGAGGGGAGGACGGCTGAGCGGTGCACGCGCTCCCGGCCGCGGCGGAGGGTAGCGGCGCTGCTGCTGGTGCGACCAGGGGAGGAAGATGGCGGCCGGCGGCGGAGGCAGCAGCAAGGCCTCCTCGTCGTCGTCCTCCTCGGCGGGGGCCCTGGAGGCCTCGCTGGACAGGAAGTTCCAGTCGGTCACCAACACCATGGAGTCCATCCAGGGCCTGTCGTCCTGGTGCCTGGAGAACAAGAGGCACCACAACACTATCGTGTATCACTGGATGAAGTGGCTGAGGAGATGTGAGTTGGGGGGGGCACCATGGCGGGAGGTGGAGATGGGGAGGGGGGCTCTTGAGAAAAAAGAACCACGGCCTCATTATCTGTCCCTGGATGAGCGAAGAGGGCACCAGGAGGGAGATGTGGGGGGCGGGGCATCGAGGAAAGTAGGCACCACAACCCCATAATTTTTCATTGGAGGAAAAGAGAGAGAGGGAGGCAAATGTAATGGCTCTCCAGTCAACCATTGAACCAGGTTAGCCAGGGTCATGGTGAATTCTCCGTTGCTAGCCGTTTTAAAATCAAGATGGGGTGTTTTCCTAAAAAGCATGTTCTAGGAATTGTTTTGGGGAAGTTCTCTGGTCTGTGTTGTGCAGGAGGTCAAGCCAGATGATCACAGTGGTCCCGTCTTGACTTGGATTCTATGAATTGGGAGAGTGAGATTAGGAGGGAGGCATTAGGGGCTGTGAGGGACTCTAGGGAAATAACCCCTTTCTTCCTTTCACTTGCCTTCCATGTCTAGTCCCTTCTCCCCATTTTCCAAACCCTGTTAATCCAGACATTTCCCCTTATATGAATCCCCCCCCCGTTATCCAAACCCTATTGAGAAATCTGTGGTTCCATGTCACTTATCCTATGATTCCCACCCTACAGACTCTTTAATCTGCATCTTGTTTATAGTCCCTCACTGTGCATTAGGTTCTCAGTGGCTTCCCCTAGTTATTTAAGCCACCTCCACTCCTACCCAAATGGTTCCTTTATTGTGTTTTAAATACTTTGGAGTCTATAAACAAGACTATCAGTCTGTGTACAGCTGGTACAATCAGAGATGTTTGCAAAATGCATTGGTTTTCTTAGCTTAAAAAATGCCATTTCTTTTATTGATGATTTGTGTTAATAAGAAATAATAGAAATGCATGGTACCTCTTGCATTGTACCTCTTTAAAATAGATCTGTTTCAGAATTTAAAAAATCTTGCTTACGAATTTGGGAATTTAGTGATGTGAATTTCTAAATTGGTTGAGATCTTTGTTTATAGTTCAGGACAAGTCTGGGAAATCTGTTGCATTGCTTAACATGTTTGTATGTGTGGTATTTGATTCACAAGCAGAAATGTTCAGTTTGAAGTGGATGTGAGTGTATATCATTTACAGCAATAGACATTCTAACACAACTTCACAAAAGTCCAAAAACTGTGGTGGGAATCAACAGAATGTATGGGGTAGGGAGAGAGGGAGTGTCTTGAGAGGATGAAGGGGAGATAACTACCTTCTTGTACCACAGGTATCAAACATATATTTAATAATTGATAGCTAGTCGTCTTCCAGCTTTAGTTAACTTATTGAAGTTAAGGCTCTCTGGGGCATAATTATACAGAGAAGAAATTTTTGGAGCACATAACTTCTAGGCAAGCCCTTATGATCTCTCTCAGTTCTATCATATGGCATTATCATTGCTGTGTATGTTGCTTACAGTGTTAACCAGTAGCTGGGGAGTCCTCTCCAGAGTCTCAGGTAAAGATTTTCGTATACAATTCCAAGAAAAAAATAAGCATGTAAATTAACCGCCTGAACATCAGCTCTCATTTTTGGATGCTAGCCACAGTCTTCTTCCCCCACTCCCAAAATAGTAGTCTCTTTAGATGTGGGTAGGAGGAAGAGTATTGGATATTAAAATCAAATCTAGAGAGCACTGGCCGTAGGTGTATTGTGGACTTGACAGTGGAGAGATTAATCTTTTTCACTAGTCTAAACATGGTTTGATCATCTTTGCTGGAATTGCTCTTTCATATGTTCTTAAAACATTCAAATCTTGTACTGTCTCAGTATGCGCTAAAGTAAGTTTTGCAGGAGCAAGAAGGTAACATTAAAGTGGCATTATAACTCTGTTATGCTTAAAAATGTTAGAAATAGTTCATTTTCCATATTAAGAGATGATTCTCTAAGTTGCTGAGTGCCCTTTTTTCCTTGTTTACTTTGATTGTATTTGAGGGCTCTCCACAGGAGGGAAAGCAGGATTGAGTCCTCATTCAGGAGCTGTGTCCTGCACTTACATCACTTATTCTAATCTGTGCAGGCTGATAAATGCTGTGAATTAATTGGCAGAATAGATTGTAAATTGTTATGAATCTTGATACTTATGAGGTACAGTTATTAGGGCTTGAATTGCAGGTATTTGTCTAGATGCAGAGATGATGGCGAGTAACTATATTATACACTGCTTCAGTTAGCATAACTGTGTTTGCATTTTAAAATCACACAATTCTTCCTAGCAGTCTGAAAGTCTCAAAAGCAAGACTTGCTTGTCATTTGGAATAAACTGAGATGTATCTTGCAACAAATGTCAATGAAAATTAAGGTTTTGGAGCAGTCTGCAAGTAAAGGGGACATTTTGTGAGAGTGAGACATTTGCAACTCAGCTAGCATGTGGGTTCAAATAGAAAATTAAACTATTTTCCTTTCCTTCTAATTAGCATAAAAAACACTTAATTGTTGAAATTTTCAACAGTACAGTTGTCTGACTTACTGAAATTGTAAACAGTTTGTTATCAAAGGTTGTAATTAAACTTTATTTTCAGATATGTGAACTCAAATGAATATCTTAATGAGAAGTGAATCTTACTTCTAGGGCTGGGATTGCTGGGCAGAGCAAAATAGAGTAGTTCATAATTTTCTTTTGTTTTGCTAGCGTGACAAGTAGTTAAGTTGTTTTTTTTTAATGGTATGTGTAAGAATCAAAATATTAACTCTTAAGAAGCTGCTTTTGTCAAAACCTCTAGTGACCTCTTTTCTAAAGCTCAGAACTAGTACTCCATCCTCATCCTCAGTCTGTCATCTGCCTTTGACACCATTGATCATGCTCTTCTTTATATCCTGTCCTGTCATGGCTTCCATGACTGTGTCTTCTCCTGTCACCTCTCGAATTGTTCCTTCAGTGTGTCCTTTGGCTCATCCTCTTCATCCCCCACATTTCTATGCAGTTTCCACAGATCTCTGTCCTTGGGCCCCTTTTTTCTCTATACTTTACCTCTGTGTAATCTCACCTGCAAAGAAAATTCAGCTACCATTTCTCTCTGCTAAGGACTCACAGATCAACCTCTTTACTCCAGACCTGTCTTCTGTCCAAACTAAAATCTCGGTCTTTCTGACATCTACTTGTGAATGCCTAGCCATCAGCTCCTTCTCAACATTGATAAAACAGAGCTCTTAATCCTCGTCCCCCACGAACCTCCCTGTTACCTCCATTCCCGTTCACTGTGGACAACACCATCGTCCTGCTTGTCATTCAGGCCTCTAACCGGGGCACCATCTTTGATTCAGATCTCTCTCTAAATCCTCAAATTTAGGCTATGTTTAATTTTCCACACAGGGCCTTTCTTGTTCATCCACTTCTGAAACTCTTGTTCGGGCAGTCCTCTCGCATCTCGATTACTGCAACATCCTTCTCTCTGTCCTCGAGAAATGCAGTTTTGCTCCACTCATATCCATTCAGAATGTTGTCACAAAGATCATTTTCTTAGACCATGTAATCCCTCTTTTTGCATCCCTCCTCCGGTTCCCCCTTCTCTATCACATCAAACAAGCTGTTTACTTTCAATTTGAAGGAGCTTCATGGCCTATCTGCTCCCTACCTATCATCTCTTAAGCTTAAGGTTAAGATTTTGTCACAGTTATTTTTAGTAAGTCATGGACAGGTCGCAGGCAATAAACAAAAATTAATGGGAGCCTGTGACCTGTCTGTGACTTGTACTAAAAATAACTGGGAGTGTGGGGGGAGGGAAGGAATGACAGCCCAAGCCCCACTGTGTGGGGACTGGCAGCCTGAGCCCCACTGCAGGGGCTGGGGGGCACACATCTCCTGCCACTGATAGCTGAAGCCGAAGAAGTCACAAAAATGCAGTAAAGTCACAGAATCCATGACCTCTGCAACTAAATCATATTCTTGCTTGTGCACCATTGAGACATTGACTTCCTGCCTTCCCATCAGCCCAGGATGCATAGGGCCCTGCCAAATTCACGGACATGAAAAATACGACATGGACCCTGAAATCTGACTGTTGTAGGGGAGACCAGATTTCACCGAGTTGGGCAGCCGGAGAGTGGTAGCTGCTGGCTGGGAGTCCAGCTCTGAAGTCAGCGCCACCGCCAGCAGCCGCATAGAAGTGAGGGTGGTATGCTATGGTATTGATGATTACCTGTTCTGTTCATTCCCTTTGAAGCACTGGCACTGATCACTGTCAGAAGACAGGATATAGGGCTAAATGGATCTTTGGTCTGACCCAGTATGGCCATTCTTATGTTACTGCCACCCTTACTTCTGTGCTGCTGTTGGCGGTGGTGCTGCCTTCAGAGCTGGGCACCCAGCCAGCAGCTGCCCTCCGGCTGCCCAGCTCTGAAAGCAGCAGCACAGATGTAAGGGTGGCAGTATCACTACCACACCCACAATAGCCTTGTGACCCCCCCCCCTTACCTGTTTTGGGTTGGGACCCCCACGATTACAATACCATTACATTTCAGATTTAAATATCTGAAACTCAAATTTATTATTTTTAAAATCTTATGTCCATGAAATTGACCAAAATGGTCCATGAATTTGTAAGGCCGTAATGATGCAGCTTCCATCACCCATTTGATACATTTTCCGACACCTTCATGCTTTCTTCTATGCTGCCCCTCATGCCTGAGAGGAACTCCCCATAAACAGCACAAAACTAATTATTCTTCTTCAGATTCCACCTTAAAACTCTCCTTTTCTATCATCCCTACAAAAACTTGACAATAGTTAGCTGGCGTTGTACTGACTCCACCGCATATCATGCTGAGCCAATTTGTCTCATTGTTTCCTCATACTCTCTTACCTGTCTCTGTATCCACCAGTTGTTCATTGCCTTATACTTAGGGTATGTCTACACTTACCACGGATCGATGTGGCGATCTATCCACTGGGGGTCGATTTAGCGGGTCTAGTGAAGACCTGCTAAATCGACTGCAGATTGTGTTCCCGTCGACTCCGGTACTCCACCAGAACGAGAAGCATAAGGTAAGTCGACAGGAGAGTTTCTCCTGTCGACCCGGCACGGTGTAGACACTGCAGTAAGTCCAACTAAGCTATGTCGACTTCAGCTACGTTATTCATGTAGCTGGAGTTGTGTAACTTAAGTCGACTTAACTCCGTAGTGTAGACCCGCCCTTAGGTTGTGAGCAGTTTGGGGCATGGACTGTCTTTTTGTTCCGTTTGTACAGCACCTAACACAAAGGAGTCCTGGTCCATGAATAGTAATGGTCCATGATAATACAAATAATAGCTGGTAATAATTAAGAAAATTTGACTTGCTTTTAATAGCTGTTATTTCCTGAGAGCCTCTTGCAAAGGGTAGAATTAATAAGATAAGAGAGTGGCTTTTTGTCCCAGAATTCTCAATAAAGTTTTTATAAGATTCAGATGAAGGTACAGTAGAACCCAGTTGTCTGACCCTCCATTAACCGGTTCTCCTTATTAACCAAACAACCAGCGCACACAGGTCCAAAAGAGGGCAATCTCTCCTGTACCCTCTAGATGGCACTGCAGCCTCGCACTTTCCCATTCTCTGGGTTATCCGAATTTTTGGTTATCCGATCTGGCCTGAGTCACAGATGTCGGTTTCTAATTTTCCCTGGGGGTGCTCAACCTCTGCACAGTCCCAGGCCCCACTCCACCCCTTCCCCTAAGCCCTCATCCCGCTTCTTCCCACCCCCACTTCACCCCTTCTCCCCAAGGCCCCACTCCTGCCCCGCCTCTTCCCCTCCCCGGTCCACCCCCACCCCACCTCTTTCCACCTCCTACCCTGAGCGCGTCCTGTCCCCTTCTGTCCCCCCAGTGCCTCCTGCGCACTGCGAAACAGCTGTTCCGCAGCGTTCAGGAGGTGCTGGGAGGGAAGGGGAGGAGTTAATCGGTGCGGGCCACCAGCGGGAGGGGAGCTGGCTGCCGGCCAAGTCCCAGTTAGATTGGATAAATGAGGTTCTCCTTGTTAGAGCCCTGTATGGGACAATTTTTTAATCCCACCTCACAATTCCCAATCGCTCCTGCATTTTTTGTTGAATTGTTATCCTGCTATTAAGACAGCAAATCCTATGGGACCTGCAGGATCCCAGTCCCACTGCAGGTCTCTATTGCTTGTACTTATATTGAACTGAAAAAAATAGCTTGGTGTTTACGTCTCTTAGTAGGGTGACACTCTTGAAGAAAGCATTGTACAAAAATTAAATTGAGCAGTGTTATAGGTGGTATTTCTGAAATGATACTTGTCTTATACAGTATTTTTTTTCTGGTTTATAAATTCATTAAACATATGAATAAGGGAATTAGAATTTTTTCTATAATGTCATCTGTAGTGACATTAGCAGCACTGTTAAAAAGATCATTGATTTTCATGCAAACTGTGGTCAGGAAGAAATCTCCCCACTTACACCCACCATCCTATAGTCAGTCTTGCACACTTAGCTAGGTTCTCATCTACTGGTTTCTGCCATCCTCTAGATACCGCTTGAGACAGAACATTTATTGATTTTTGTTTTGGTATTTGAGTTATTTTCTTTAATTCCAAAGTTTTCTTCCTCTGTTTATATCATATAGTATGTATGTGTTGTCAAATCCTGTCAAATTTTTTTCCCTCTGCATTTCTCTACTTTAAGTCTTTTAACAGATAAGGTACTATGTAATTCTTATACAAAAGATGTGATGCTATTAGAATGGAACCATTCCTTTTTTTAATGCAGAATTAGCGCTGACATTTCGATATCTCTGTCAGCACATGATTGAATTATCTCTTCATCAGTTTTTTGTTCTAGTAGTATAATCATATGGACAATGACAGCTTGCTTATGTGAAAACTGAAAGTTTCACTAAAATAGACAATATTTTCTTTATAGAAGTATAGGGTATTTAATGCAGTGAATCACTTTTTCTCCAAAACTCACTACTGTGAATCTATATTATAAAAGACTTTCTGACAGGACTATCTAATTTATTCAGTGTGCTTGCATAAATACTATTTAGCCACAAATTAAATATAACTGCTTTTCAGGTCAGTAAGCTATGCATTTATTAATTTCAGACATGTTAATCCATCAAGCAATATAACATCACTTTTAAAAAAAAGTACAGGAGGCGCACTTGAAGAAGAATTTGAAAAACATTTGGCCATTGGCAGTGTGAGATCAATAATGCAGTTTACTGTTTCATGAGAAGAACTGATGTCTCCTTTACAATTTGTTGAGACATCATGATCGAATAAAAGGTCTCTTCATTCATTGATCTATAATAAAGATTTATTCAGGTACCTCCCAGTATGTTAACTGCATGCATTCCCAGTTTACCAGTTGCATAATGCAATGATGCGATTGAAATTTGCTTCTTTTTTGCGTATGATTCTGTTTCATAAAAGCAGTGTGCAGTTAGTGTGTTCTTATTTTGATATAGTTTTTAATCGCTAAAACCCACTGCATATTAAGACTTGTGTATAACTATAAATATAGCTTTATCAACTCTGATTTATTTGAACATACTTTTTTTGTAATTTGTAATTTGGAAGGGTTAGAAGAACCAATTGACCCTAACTGAAAAAAAAAAAAATCTTATTTCTGCCTTGGTGCATGTGTTAAAGTTCAACATCATGAAAACTACTGTGAGGTTTCAAGTGCTGGATTGTGGCATAATTAATTGAATTTAGCTGTTAGAACTAACTGACTTTATTTGCCACTTGAAGAAATCTATAGGATGGTTGATTTAAAGAAACCAAAAACTTGATTTAAAGGAGCCCTGGCAAAACCAAAACAAATTATTTAAAATAAATCCTTAAATTATTATAATTTTCTTGTGGTCTAATTTTTTGGCATTGTATAGAAGATTTCTGGAAGTCTGTGTAGACAATACAACTGTGACACAAATGCATCCAGTGACCAACGGATGGATTTAACAAAGTTGTACAGAATTTTTAATAACATTATGGTAAACCTTCTTAATTTGGCTGAATAGTTGTCTAGTAGATTAATACAACTGAATTTTAAAGTTTCACCTGCTCTTCACCAATTTGGCTGCTTGTTTTAAATTTTTTTTGTAATTGACTCATCTTACATCTGAGTCATGTATTAGCACAATTCTGCTGTTTGTGTTTCACGGTACTGTAGAGGAAGGTTTAAATTCAAAATATCTTTTGGGGGAGGCAGTGGCCTGGTGGATGGAGCACTATTTCCAGCTCTGCCACCGGCCTGTTGGATGACCTTGGGCAAGTCATTTGCTTTCTGCCTCAGTTTCCTCATCTGTAAAATGAAGAGAAAGATACTGATCGTTGTAAAAACATGCTAAGATCTATGGATGAAAAGCACTACAGAACTAAGAATTGTTTTTATTATTAAATAACAAATCTTAACTTTTTTCATATCGGGTTTTCTATTAAACATAAATTTGGGGCCTAAACTACTTGTGTCCTGTTTCATAATTGTTACCGCAGTTAACACAGCATAATGAAAATAGCAAGAAATCTGTGTTAAATAATAGCAACAATAATTGTCCATAAATACTTGAAAAAATTATTTTTCTGCTAATCAGTAATGAGTGAAAAAGACTTCCCTCTGGGAACTGAAAAGTGAGCCTGACATGAGCCTTGTAAATTTCACTTTTCTACTCCTGCTGGGACCCTCCTGTGGGCAGGAGTAGTAGAGACAGTGGACTGTATTCTGTTGCTACTGGGTTGCTCTTGGAGAAGGAGGAAGATAAATGTATCTAGTCCCACTATCCCATTAGCAGCCTTTGCTGCTTCTGGCCTTATACTTGGGGGTGTGCAACGTGTAGCAGTAGAAGAGAGTCTCATATGAACCTCTGCTGTTATTTGGGATGGGCTGGGAATAAAGAGCTTCTTCCTTCTCCTAAGAGATTGCAGAAGCAGCAGGCCAGTGTCTGTGGCTTCTGCATGTTGCAGGTCTGCAAGAGGAGCCGCATAGGGAAATTTACAAGATTATAATCAGTTTCACTTCACTGACACAGCAGCTGGAGGGCCTCATCCTGCAGGGAGACCTCGCCTGCCTTTCCCAAAAGGAGGCGTGTAGGTGGGCATGCTCTCACAAATGGAGAGGAAAAGCATCAGAAAAACTACATAGAACAGGATAGAGAAAGGGAGGGCAAAGAAGCAGCATTTGTGCGCACGCATCTTCTCCCTCAACACACCTATCTACCCTTGTCTTTTCTCTCCCTCATTCTCAGCACCAGAAATGACAGGGATGGGGAGAAGAGACTTCCTCCTGATTGTGTACTGAACATAGCACTCCCCCTGTCATCTGCTAGCCAAAGCTAATACAAAAGACTCGAGGTGGGTGGGCAATAGCAGCTTAGATCACTACCTTGGGACGACTTGGACACAACTTGAGTTGGGAGGTGTAATCTTTTTTTTTTTTAACTGGGCACTGGCCTGTTAGAGTCTAGTAAAATGTTCAGGTCTTGAAGTTAGCTCTCCAGTGGATATCTTCCTAAATGACTATGTATAGTCAGTGTCTTGAAGCAGATGTGACTTAACGCTTCAGAAAACACATTAATAAGTAATCATTGCATACATTCCCACACTTGATGCAAATTCTTTGCAACTCATGATCTCACACACACACCTTTAAAATAAGTTCACCATGGGCACTTTGCCACAGGTAGTGCCAACTGCACTAAACTAGCTTTGACCAACTCGTCCCATAGCTTTTTTCATTTGATAATTTTATGGCTAAGTGCTGAAAAGATGTTCTCATAACAGCTTTATTTTTAATTTTTGCTTTCTGAAGACAAAAGGTGTAGAGATGAAATTGTAGACTTTACCACTGTGAGAAGTAACGGTTATTTTGGGCTTTATAAGTGTGCCCATTGTATGGCATGGGCACATTTACAGTGTGGATTAAAAGCATAGGTGCAACTACTGCCTACAACAGCTAATATAATAGGAATACGTCACTACCAGAACTACTGATACAGGAAACACTACCCATTTACCTCTCCTCAAGGAGAAGCCCTGGCTTTGAGTTTTGGTAGACTGGTAAGGGTCAAAAATTCCAGAGTCCAAGACCATCCTCTCTCAGGAAAGCACCTGCCTTTAGTCCTCCAAAATTCAAATCTAGGCACATCAAGCTCCTCAGCTGTTGGTTTGTGGCAGCCTGGCTCAGTTCCCCCTCTGTGGATGGACATCAGCCTGTTCTGATTGGACTCAGTTGCTGGATCCCATGTGCTTTTAAGCCTCCTGGCTCTGGGTGGTAACTGGTCACTGTTCCTAGCTCTGGATCTCTCAGGCATACTTCCAGGTTCAGTCCCCATGTCTGACACCCTTCTTGGGCAGTGGGACTCTGCAATCTGGCCTCCTTAGATCTCCATTCCTCTTGGGCCCCCCGTTACTTGTACATGATCCCTTAGAGTTTCCCCTCACTGTGGGTGCTCTGATCTTCTATGTTAATCCCTTCAGCAACCCTGTGGCAGGCAAGGAATACAGGCTTAGCAAAGGAATTTTTTAGTCACAGGTACTTTACTGTTAAAGAGCACTGGAGAGATGCAGATCTTTGGAAAATATCACAGTCCTGAATGTGCCCCTTTGTGTCTCATCTCACCCTCCTGCGAGTTCTGGGTTTGGTCAGTGTCCATAGGCTCAGGGGTTCTCAAACTTCATTGCACTGTGACCTCCTCCTGATGACAAAAATTACTACACGACCCCAGGAGAGGGGGCGGAGCCTGAGCCCGCCTGAATCAAACTGAAGCCCATGGGCTTCAGGCCCACTGCCTGGGGCTGAAGCCGAAGCCTGAGCTCCGCTGCCCGGGGCAGAAGCCCTTGGGTTTCAGTCCCGGGCAGTGGGGCTCAGGCCCAGGCCCCAGCAAGTTTAACGCCAGTCCTGGCAACCCCATTAAAATGGGGGTCACGATCCACTCTGGGGTCATGATCCACAGTTTGAAAACTGCTGATCTAGCGAGGCCTTCCTGGCTTCCCTCTCCTTACCCTGGCCTTCTGGCATGAGGTCTTGGATGGCCACTCCTCACAGACCATTACCCCTTAAATATAGTTTCTGACTCCTCTAGGGAATGTGCCCAGGCTGAGGAGCTCCAGCCCCCTCCCCAGACTAGACTTCTATGTAGAGACTTCATTGTTTTTGTGGACAGGCTAGTAGTGGAGGGGTGAGAGCTGTTGACCCTATGGTTACAAAACATGATTGAGTTCATAAATTGACACAGACATACCCCAATCTATCACACCATGGCTCATAGAAAGAGACCTAGTCTTCTAGTTAGTCAGGGCCCATGCTATAATAGGATGTTAGAGATTATAGCTAACACTTTGCACACCTGTAACTTACTCTTCTAAACCAAGTTTGGAAAGGAATTTTCCTTCAACTCAGAGTGGCAGTGACCTTGTTTTTTTTCATCTTCCTGTGCATCATGGGGTTCACATCATTCCCCAAGATCTGTCTATATCTCTATTAATCAACTCCTGCCATTGCAGGGGCCACAGGCATTGGTTCACTTCAGTCCCTTTTGCTCTCAGCCCATGGCACACAATAGCTTAGTCTCATGAGGGCAGTTCTATTTTGGTCTAATTCTAGCTCTTGGCTTGGTGTGTGTGGGTGGTCGGGTGGTATTCAGTGGCAAGTGATATTCAGGAAAGTCTGGATGATCTGGTGGTCCCTTCTCGCCTTATGCTCTGATTCTAGTAGAGCAACTGTGATGTTACCATGTGCTACAGCTTGCCAGTCATCAAACACAGACTTGTGAAATTAATTGAATTTTTTTCCACCTTTGGAGGGGGGCAGAAGAGCTCATTTTGACAAATCATAAGACTTCTCACTGTATTTTCCCTTCACTGAGGCCATCATCTTGTCACCAGCATATCCCTTGATACCCATAAGTAGATTCCCCTCTCTAGATGTTTCCATGCAGGCAAGCAGAGAGATGATTGGTTCATTAGGCTACATCTCTTTTCTAGAGGTTCAGTAACATCCCACAAGTGTTTGCATTAAGCATCCTTAACTTCATTCCTTGGAAGAAATATAGGGTGTGGCCAATGGTGTTTCAATAAATGAGGTGCAGCAAATATATAAGAAACTTGGCCACTGACTGTTTAAATTTGCAACATGTGAGTGATCACATTTCTCAACTGGCTGCAACGTATTCTCTCTAGTGTATATTTCCTGCCCGAACTGCAGGCCTAGTATACATGGGAAAGATTTTTCGGTATAACCCAAGGCATGGATTTATACCAATATGGTTATACTGGTATAACCCCCTGTGTAGTCATTTTTTCTAGTACAAGAGTGCCATTTTTCATTTAGCTTGTTATTGGGAAGGAGTGTAATCTAAAAGGAAAAAGGCCAGTCTTTTGCCTTAATAAAAGTGTCCGTGTGTGGGGGGCGGTTATACCAGTATAGAGTTAACTGATAAAACTTGCCCATGTAGACAAGGCACTAGGCTATATAGGATCTATCTACACTGCACTATAACACCCACAGCTTGCTTAGCTGACTCAGGCTGCAGGGTTGTAAAATAGAGGTGGAGATGTTTAGTCTCGGGGACCCTCCAGCCCAAGCAGCTACACAGCAATTTTAAAGTCCCAGAGCCCAAGCCAGCTGACATGGGCCAGTGGCAAGTGTTTTATTACAGTGTAGACATATCCATAGAGGCCTATTGCCTGGTCTAGATCATGTTATCAAACATGTCAAAGAGAAACACTAAGTGAATACCTCTGAATTCACAATAGGTAGATTAGAGGTGCAGTAGAACTTCCGAGTTATGAACATCACAGTTACGAACTGATCAACCACATGCCTCATTTGGAACCGGAAATACGCAATCAGGCAGCAGCAGACACACAAAAAAGCAAATATAGTACGGTACTTTGTTAAACACTCTACTAAAAAAATAAAGGGAAAGCAGTATTTTTCTTCTGCATAGTAAAGTTCCAAAGCTGTTCAGTTGTAAACTTTTGAAAGAACAATAATGAACATAATATTTTGTTCAGAATTACGAACATTTCATAGTTATGAACAGTCTCCGTTGCTGAGGTATTTGTAATTCTGAGGTTCTACTGTAACAGCTAGCAAAATCAGAACATAGATGACGTGGCTCCAAGGGAATCTCTTTGGTCATCTGTTCAAGCAGGAGGTGCCCTGAGCTGCTTCCCATAAACTTTTTTTGTTACTATTATTTGACTGTTTACATGGTATGGAATGAGACCAATGCAGTAAACAATGAGTTACAGTATATCTCTTCTCATCTCAATGAGCAATGCCATCAAATGAAAATCTATATTTCTCCTAACACTCTTACTTTTGAAAGTTAAAATATTTAGCTACTGGGTCATGACTTGTTCAGGCCAGTTGCAGGACAGCAAAATAAAATAAGCTGCATCTAGCACTTCCCTGCTGTGTCACTATTTTTTGGCTATGCAGGAACAACACAACATCTAGGGGAATGAGGGGCAGAAGAGACATTTCATGTATCAGGAGATTTATCTTAGTATTTTCTGTGTTGCTAATACCATAATATCTAAGTGTTGATGAGAGATACTTAGGGTTCTTCTCTGATTAGAGCCCAATACAGGATAGCCCTCTTTGCATATGCTTTATAATTGAAGCTACAAAATTATGGGCAACATTTTTCCTTCTCATAGCTTTCCCCATTATGATAATAGAAATGTTTTACCTGAACACTATATGAACCATTCGACCTCTGCTAAAGAAATGCATTGTCGAAATGTCATTATGCAGCTCTTTTACTATGCTTCCTGAATTTAGTTCACATTTGGAGTAGCAGTAATTTTGCTAAAATGGGTTTAGTGGAGTTATGGTTATATGAAAAGTCATGCTCAGAACAATAGTCTGAAAGAAGTTTACAAGTGGGGAATTTAAAAAACCCCAACGTTCCGTTTGCATGTTAACAGAGGACCATTATATATGACCATGTACGACACCTTGTTGGAAGAGCATCAACAACTGAAGGAAAGGTTTCTTGAGGCTACTGTAGTGGTGTTCCAGTGGTTTTTAATGGGGTATATCCCGCTTCCCTCTGGAAGATGTTTGCTTTTTCTGCAGGAGAGGGTAGCACCTGTGCTACTGCTCTGATGCGCAGTCCTTCCCTCAGTGGTACTGGTAGGAGCATAGTGAAATTAGGGCAGACCTAGTTGGAATTGTTGTATTGCTTTGGTCGGACTGTAGGGAAAGAGCTTTATATAGGTGCACCAAAGGCATAATCATTTTCCTTTCATCAACTTTTTAAAAGTAGCGGAGGATTTATACCTCTTGTGTTTCAACACCATGCTTTTCCCATGGCCCAACAGGAGCAGCAGGATCTAGGCCTGTGTATCACTGCAGTTCTGTTGCTGGGAAAGTGCTTTGTGCACAAGCAGCAATGCATGTCTATTCCTTGGGGAAGAGGGAGGAAAGTGAGGCGGTAGTAAATGGACTAGGCACACAGAAGCAAAGCCGCAGAGGACTGGCCTGCTTGGTTTTATTAGCTTGCTCTTTGAGAGGAGGAGCTGGGAAGCCGTACACTCTACTTCTTTGGTAAGGCCGAGCTTTTCTTTGCTGTAACCACCTTGAGTTGAATGAAGGTGCAGCATAAATAGTTTCCAGTGGGTGCCATATCCATCCCTCCACAACCAGAGAAGAGCTTTGTTGTGTGACCTTTTGCGGAGGGAGTGAATGGGAAAGGAAGGTGGGGAGATTCTGGAAGCCCCCGGGAAAGAAAGAGGTTGAAACAGTGAGTGGGGCTAGGGCGGTAGACGATGGTAACTTTGGATCTCATGCAATAACTCTGGCATTGAATATGTGGAAGGTGCTCACATTCTCTAGTGATGGGCTGAAGTATAAAACTCGAAATTAGATTAGTTTATACTGCTCTGTACTAATAATTTGTACTGTAGTGTGTCAGCTTGAATCAATTCAAAAATTCCATTTTTAAATCCCATATCTGTTAAAGTCCTCTTCAAATATATACTGAAAACTGAAAAAAATCCTTTAATAACATTTTTATGACTTTTCACTGCTTTCTGTTGTTGTTTATAAGGATCTTTTCTTCAAGGGAGAACCTGTTATACAAGGGAAAGCATGTAAACTGATTATACACGAAGCACTCTCACTCACAAAGTGAGCAAATTGAAAAATGAGGAAAAACTAAATTTTCTTAACTATTTAAATAATGGTAGGTGTTGTTTGTAGCTATTTTGGGGGCAAAACTTTCAGATAAACAAGCTTTCCAAATTGACAATGCTCCTTTATAGTAAAGGTATGGTAATACGATTACTCTTCAGGTTAAAATCTGTCAATTATTTGTCACTTTCCTTGGTAATATTGTTATTCCAGTCACTGCACTCAGTGTGGCTATAGGCTAGCTGCCCAGCCAAAGGGACCCTATATGAGTGATTATTTTTTTAGGTATAGCAGGCTTCTTAATTACTTAATGACATTTCTGTAACAATATTTTTCATAACAGGGCAGCCAAAAACTGCAAGCTACAGTGCTTCTTCAAAGGCTGTAATGGCTGCATATAATGCAGATTTTCTGGGCCAAACTGGCCTTTTCTGCATCTAAGATCACATATAGTATTTATTTTTACCACCCCTTGATGTCAGTAGTCTTTCTGGTCATATGGTCCCATGAGTTGAGTAAAGATTATAAAAGTTACAAGAAGTCAGTGACCCGTTGCTATTTATTTAGGTTCCTTATATGGCCAACTTTAGACTAGACGAGACTTGGTACTTGTAGGGAGAATGCTTTCACTTAGTTGCACCTTTCATGCAAGGATTTTGAACCAATTCCCAAAATGAAGTTTCACAACATACCTGAGCTAAATTAGTATTGTACCTAATTTTCAGATGAGGAAATGGAGACACTGAAGTTATTGCCCAAAGTCACACAGCAAATCGTTGTCAGAGCGATGCATAGAATTTGGGTGTCCTGACTCCCAGTCCCCTGTTCTAACTCCTAGTCCTGTCTTGTTACCGTTGCACCATTAATAGAAATATTGCTGAAAAAATCATCACACATTTATAAAACTTCATCAGAAATGCTAATGGTACTCTTTGCTTTGGAGTACAACTGAATTTCTTTTCATTTTGTCTTTAGCTGCTTTTCCTCATCGATTGAATCTGTTTTACCTGGCCAATGATGTCATACAGAACTGTAAAAGGAAAAATGCAATTGTATTTCGGGATACATTTGCCGAAGTGCTTCCTGAAGCAGCTGCTTTAGTTAAGTAAGTGATACGTTTTTTGTTTGTGGGTTAATAGCTTAAAAATGTGAATTTACTTGTGATTGCCCTAACAGATCAAGCTATATAGAAGTGTTAGAAATATTTCAAAGGTGTTTCCTTACTTACTCAACGAATTGTCCCACCTTTTAAGATCGTTAATGCACGCATCGGTGCATTCACATTTGCAAAAAACAGAATCTCTTGCATTAGAACATTGCTTTTATTGGTAAAAAAAAAAAAAATTCCGCTGGAGAGGACATAAACACAACTATGCCAGTTGAGGATCTTGATATGGGACGGGAATAGAAGGGAGTGTATATTTGGCTTTATGGACGTTTTTAAACTGTGAAATATTTTTTAATGATATGAAGTGTCTGACTGGAAACATGGTGAAGTGAAACATGAATAAATTACCTGTAAAGCACCTAATATTCTGTACGCACTATGTAAATAAGGTATAATTTGAGGGCTTTGATTTGTCTGACAAGGTTACTTTTTTATGATCCCTTCTCTGTTTTTAAGAATACGCTTTCTTAAAAAAAACCAAAAATGTTGTGAAGAAAGACTGATAGGGTTTTTTTTTTTTGCTAGAGCCATATTAATTACAACACTTTTTCTTATTTTGCCTTCTGTCTCCTTGATTTCTGCTCTTCACCTCCTTATTTTCACATTTTTTATCTTAACCTATATATGCTACTGTATTTAAAGTGTTCTTAAGGGTTTAAGTCTTTCATAGAATCATAGAAATGTAGGCCTAGAAGGGACCTCAAGAGGTCAATTTAGTCTACCCCCTCATGTTGAGACAGGATCATGGATACCTAGACCATCAGTGACAGATGTTTGCTTAATCTCTTCTGAAAAACCTCCAGTGTGGGCGATTCCAAAACTAGAACCCTGCAAGTGTGTGAATATCCGCTTTATATCCACGCACCATTTTTGTGGATTTAATGCGGATACAAATTTTGTATCCATGCAGGGGTCTATCCATAACCTCCCTTGGTAACCTATTCCAGTATTTAACTATCCTTAAAGTTAGAAAGATTTTTCTAAATCTTCCTTGCTGGAGATTAAGTGGATTGCTTCTTGTCTTACCTTCAATGGACATGGGGAACAATTATCCTCTTCGTAACAGCCCTTAACATATTTGATGATTATTGTCAGGTGTGTTTCTCTCCTCTCTCTCTTCCCCCCCCCCCTTCCCCCCCTCCCCCCGCCTCCAGTCTTCTTTCCTCAGGACTAAATATGCCCAGGTTTTTTAACCTTTCCTCATAAAGTCAGGTTTTCTAAAGTTTCCATGATTTTTGTTGCTCTCCTCTGGACTCTCTCCAGCATATTCACATCTTTCTTAAAGTGGGGTGCCCAAAGCAGGACACCATACTCCAGCTAAGGTCTTACCAGTGCAGAGTAGAGTGAAACAATTACCTCCTGTGTCTTACAGTACACACTGCTGTTAATGCACCCCAGAATGTCTCTCTTTCACAACTGCGTCATATTATTGTCTCATATTCAGTTTTTGATCCAGTATAACCCCAGATCCTTTTCTGTGGTATTGCTGCCTAGCCAGTTATTCCTCATTTCGTATTTGTACATTTGATTTTTTTTTCCTTCCTAAATATAATTCTTTGCATTTGTGTTTATAGAATTTCATCTTGTTGACTTCAGACCAATTTGTCAAGGTCGTTTTGAATTCTAATCCTGTTCTCCAAAGTGTTTGCAACCCCTCCCCTCTTGGTGTCCTCCACGTATTTTATAAGCGTACTGTCCAATCCATGTCTTTAATGAAAATATATAATAGTACTGAACCCAGGACAGACCCCACTAGATTTGTTGGCCCAGTTTGACAGTAAATCATTGAGAGTTGCACTTTGAGTATGGTTTTACAACCAGTTGTGCACCTGCTTCGTCTGTACAAGGTGGAAACTTTCTAAGGCGTCTGATCATATTTTCATTTGTTGCTTGACACCCTAATTGCTGGGCTGGACTGTAATTTCACTTCAGGATCAAGCAGAAGGGCTGTGAAGCAGGCAATGCCTATTCATTCACAAATACTAATGTAAACGGCTCTTTGTTTCTTGAGATTAGATGTACTCCTGCTGCTCATTCCATAAGTGAAGTGCTAACCGTTTTGTGGCAGCTCAGTAATTTTCACAGAAAAATAGAGCCTTTAGAGTTGTTTTAACTTTTATTGGAGAGTTTCCATCTTGCTTTTAACTGCACCTTTTCATTAGTGTTTTAGTTAATGGTACTCTGTCTCTGTGAAGAAGCAAAGAAGTGCTGTCCTCATTTTTACACATGTGAAAAGAAGTAAAGTGAGCGTAAGTGACTCGAATGCCAAGATCATTCCAGTTATCTGTTGTGGAGGCAAGAATAGAACTGAACCTCTGTGCTGCCAGTCCTGTGCCTTAACCACAAGACTATCCTTTCTCCAGAGTGCCTTTCAGTTATGTGTTAAACCCAAATGCTACGATTTTATGACTTAAAAAACATGACCAAGCTTTGAGGATATATTTGTGGTGCATTCACTTTGCGGAATGTGTTTTTAATCCTCTTTTTTCTATTCTAGCAGAGCACTAGCTTTCTACGTAGATGGACTATCCTAAATGTTCTAAAATCCATATGCCGACTTGAATTATCTTGAAATTTGTTCTGCCTCAGGAGTGTTTGGTAGTGGTAGTGATCCAAATTTGAGCTCATCCAAGCAAGGGGGTTCCAAGATACAGCCTCCCCCTCCCCCCAAAATAGCATTTTACAAAGTCATCTTGTTCAGACGTGTGTGTGTGTGTGTGTGTGCACACGCGCAACTTTGGTGCACGCTCTGGCTCTAATCTCCTCCAAACTGATCTCAGTTGCTCAGGATTTATATCAGCTAGTGCACGGCTCCCACTATCCCTTAGAAATATTGAAACAGTTGTTCAGGGTTAAGTTAGGTACACCAGGTCAGCACATGCCTAAAAAGGTGAAATGAGTATGTGCAGCAAGATTAGGGGTCGGTTGAAGAAAAAGGGTTTCCAGGCAGCCTGTTGTAAAAGTAGCTGGGTGACATGCTGTGGTCACTGAACCTGGGCTGCACCCCTGCACTATGAGTATGAACTCTACCCCGGGGCAGTTTCCAGAGAGTCTCTTATGCACACTCTTTGCTCTCTGCCTGCATTCTGCGGGGGCAACTTTTTGCACATTTTTGTCTTGAGACCAAAGATTCTGGTTTGAGTGATATTTGAAAGTGCTCTAATATCTCAGCCTGCAAGAGGATATTAATTTGTAAGTATTGGCAAGGAAATTAGCGTTAAGTAGAGGGAAGATAGACTCTAGAAAGCATTTAGGATAACGTGATATTGTTTCCTGAACAGTGGGACTGCGTGAGATCAAAGGAAAGCTAGGTGCTGCGTCATTTGGTCAAGGAGTTCCTGAACACAGCTCCTCCAGCGTGGGCTGCTAGGGAATATGGGAGGGGGGTCAGATTAATGTTGCGGGGCGGGGGTAGAGCAGTGCAAGGGGTGTGGGGATTGTGTGTACAAGGAGAGGATGGGGGAACTAGGGGATGAAGATGGGACATTTGGAGCTGTGGCAAGGGGAGGAAGATAAATGGGAGTGTGGGAGGCGAGAGGTGGGAGGCTGAGAGAGGGGCAACATGCAGGTGGATCACTGCAGAAGTCAAGGGGACTGTCAGCCCGACATTCTTCCCATTCCATTTGAAGCTCCCTTGGTCCCCCAGGCTGGGTTGAGTGGTGGTGGGAGATTCATAGCCCCATCTCTCTGTGGCTGGGGGCTGACGAGGGGTGTGCCTCAAACAAAAGTGGGGGATATGGCGGATAGCCTCCCTCCCTCCTTTGCGTGAGCAAGGATCTCAGGAGGGTCCTGCTTCCTGGGAAGGTCTGAGCCCTCCTCCGTGCCCGAAGGTAAGCCGGGATCTGGGGAGCAAGGTCCTTGCCTTCCTATGTGTGGATCTGGGATCGGGGACCCTGCCCCCTATGAGAGTCAATTTATCCGGAGCCCTTCCTCTCCTGGCAAGGTCTTAACCCCTCTTCCTACCCCCTATGTGAGAGCCTGGATACTACATGCCCAAGGTAGAGGGGATAAGAACATCCACTGAGATGAATGGGGTAACTCTCACTTCTCTGAGCTATTGTTTCAAGCTGTATTCACCTCCATGTATTCACCATTCTGTCAATGGAGTAATCATTACCAAGGAGGCAGTGGATGGGGAGAGGTGAGCTGTTGTTGGGGGGGGGAGAGAGAACAGAGATATTATTAAAAAACAAAACCCAAGGAAATATAAAAGGTGCCTCAGGTCCTTCCCGGATGCAGAAAGTGGCTACATTTAAACCTCTGAACATCAGGCAGTATAAAGTTAAGGTATTCTCCATCCCCTGTAATCCAGCCTAAGTTAGGGTATGTCTGCAGTACAGGTGGAGACACTTGCTACAGAAGGGGTTTTTCCATCATTCTAATTAATCCACCCCTTCAAGAGGTGACCGCTAGATCGATGGAAGAATTCTTCCGTAAATCTAGCAGTGTCTCTACCGGAACTTAGGTGATCTTAACTGTGTGTCTTGGGGGGTGTGAATTTTTCACACCCCTGAACAATGTAGCTAGGTCGACCTAAGTTATAGGTGTAGACCAAGCCTTAACTCAGCCGTCTCTGAGCAATGTCCCAGTATCCCAGTAAGAGGAGTACTAGCATTCTGCACTCACAGATGCTCCAGAATGCTTTGGGAACAGAGCAAATGAGCACTGTAGGACGGTATTACAGCTTCTCTTTGCTAAGGCAAATCTTGAGTTAGGTCAGGCATAGCAAACAGGAGGCCCTGCATGGGGCCCGCACTTAAACACTGAACCTATTCCACACATTCCACTTCAGACTTACTAAATGTTACTACCCCTTCACCCTTGCCTTGAGGATTCGTTCTGAAGCAGCTCCTTCATTTGTCCCTCATTTAGCCATGGAGACCACTGTCATGTCTCCACCAGCCTGGTGACAACCCCCTGGCAAGAAGACACCCTTGTGCAGTGCTACAGACACAGCCTACAAAATTATGTGCAGAAATGAGGCCTACTTATTCTCTCAAGGTAACATGCAACTCTCCATGTTGCAGTCACAGCTCTGCCAAACTGCTTCAGCTAATCCCCCCACTGTTCAATACAGCTACACCTAATAAAGTGGGTGCAGCTGGAGTGCATGCGTATAAATGCTGGAATTCAAATCTGTGGAAAACAAACAATTGCATGTTCTCTTAGTCCTTCCTCATACTGCAGGTTTTTTTGTATATTCATAGATTTTTAAGTCCAGAAGGGTCCATTGTGATCTAATCTAACCTCCTGTGTAACACGGGCTGGAGAATTTCATCTAGTTACTCCTGTATTGAGCCTAATAGCTTGTAATAGATTAAAGCATCTTCCAGTAAGCCATCCAGTCTTGATTTGAAGACATCAAGAGATGGAGAATCCATCACTTCCAATGGTAATTTGATAACCTTTTCATCACTTACTGAAGCATTCCCAGTGGTTATTGCCAGCTCTCGGGGCAGTTAAGATTGCGTTGCAGAGTTAGCATGTACCATAACTTTATATTTTCTGGGTTTTAGAGGTTTAAGTTTACCGACTTTCCACATTTTGGAAGGATATGGGGCACCAGTGGGTTACCTTAATTCCACATAAAAAATGTTTTTTTGGACATGTAACTTTAGTATTGATGAGTTTTTTTATGATAGAAATGTATGTATTTACCAGCCCAGGCACAAACTCTACTCTCCCACCTATACCACTATAATAATTAGTTATATTTTAATCATCTGTCAAAAACGTTATTCACTCCAGGCAATTGGATGAGTAAAACTTTCAACAGACAGATGTACCTGACTTTGTGGCAGTATAGAATTGTCAGAAATGATATTTTCTCCCAATAGGACACAAGTTTTATAGACTCAGAGCTTCAGAGGGACACGGTGGGTGAGGTGATATCTTTTACTGCACGAACTTCTATTGGTGAGAGAGACAAGCTTTTGAGCTACACAGAGCTCTTCAGGTCTGGGAAAGGTACTTCCAGTGTCACAGCAAAACACAAGGTGGAACAGATTGTTTAGCATAAAAGTTAGCACATTGTAAAGGACAGTTCAAAGTAGAGGCCTGTTAAAACCCCATAGTTCCATTAACACGCACAGTCAGGACAAAAAAAGAGGGTTAGTGGGTTACAGATTGTTGTTATAAGCTATAAATCCAGTGTCTGTTCAATAAATGATTTTTATTGTCTAGCAGAGTAATGAATTTAAGCTCCCAAGCTCGTCTTTTGAAGTGTCGTGCAGATTTCCTTTGAGGATGAGGACTGGTAGATCAGATATAGAATGGTTGCTTTGTGAAAAGTGTTCACCCACAGGTGATAGTGTTTTTGTCTTTTATCGTCTTCCTGTGTGAGTTCATTCGAGAGCGTAATGAATGTCTGGTCACACCCACATAATTGTTATTGGGGCATGTGTAGGATCCATGGATCTTGAAAGGTGTCCTGTAGGGGGTTCTGATCATTGTAGCAGTGGCATAGTGTATCCATGTCCCTTACATTTATGCTGTTCCTACAACTCTGTTGGCTCTGAATGTTAGTTTCCTGTGATCAAAAATAGTAAACTGATTTCATATTTCAATAATGCAGTGTTTAACTTCAAGTCCAATTTTACAGCTTTAACATATGTTGTATAGCAGAAGAGCCCCAAAGAAAAATGAAAATGCAATAAAATAGATGCTGTTTAAGTTCTGCATCATAAACACTTTTAGTAATATAGGTAGTATTTGTTGATAGCATGAAACTCTCAGACATTTAAAATTGGCACTTTGCCAGATGGTGCAAGCTTAACCCTATTTATCGTTCGAATAATCTTGTATTCAGTTAAGTGTAGCACCTTTTAGACCTGTCAGTTGCAGAATCTACCTGTAACGAAGTAGTTCTTAAAGAGTGTGGTTATAAAAATAGTAGCCCCATAAGCTAATGCCTGTGTCTTCAGGGCAGAGTGGAAACTACCAGATAGCTAATGATTAAGTACAACGTGAGTTTGGGGACAGATCATAGTTAGGCTACTAATTCTCTTACAGCTGAATGTAGCTGGCCACAAGGGGATGATGAAACTAACAAAAATATTCATATACATCAACACTAAGGAAAATATTGAACTTCTAGGAACACTAATTACATAAGAAAATGAGGAAAAACATATGGAAATTAATAAAAGATGAGGGGGAAAGACCCATAAAACCATCTACAAAGGCAGTATCTAAATTAGGGAAATGAATTCACTCCTCACTACTTCCATCCTCTCCCAGTGCTGTATGTCAGGGTAACTTGGTTTGTCCGCTCCTTAATTTACCTATCTTCGGGTATGTCTATACTGCAATAAAAGACCTGCAACTGACCTGAGTCAACTGACTCAAACTTGTGGGACTCAGGTTGTGGATCTAAAAATTACAGTGTAGATTCCTGGACTGGAGCCTGGGTTCTGAGACCCCGTAAGAGGGGAGAGTCTCAGTCCAGGATTCAGCCTGAGCCTGAACGTCTACACTGCTGTGCTCTGAGACTTCATGCTGCGTTTTTTTTATTGCGGTGTAGATGTATGCTTGGGGATGTCTACACAGCAAAGAAAAACCCGCGGCGGGCCTGTGCCACCTGATTTGAGCTGTGTGGCTGTTTTACTGGTGTGTAGACTTCTGGGCTCAGGCTGGAGTCCAAGCTCTGGGACCATGGAAGCCTGAGCCTAGAAGCCTACACAGCAGTGAAACAACCCCACAGCCCAAGCCTGAGTTTGCTGGCACAGGCCAGCCACAGGTTTGTCTTTGCTGTGTTGACCTACCCTTGGAGACCTTTCCTCCATCTCTTGTATTTGGAAGAATGCAATTCTGTCTTTCTAGGTTTGATGAGTGATGAGATTCAACATATCACTCTACAAAGATTTCTTTAGACTTCCAAGCCCCCAAGCACAATCCCGTCATAACCTCTCAAACTGTAAAGCAGCATTACCTTTCTCAAACTGAGTCTGTTTCCAACCAGCTTCTCCCTGTCAGTTTAATACCCATCAAAAGATACTGAAAATGCATCATCCCATTACCTGAGGAACTTCCCACAATCACTAAGTTACAATGTCCAAGGGCGGTAAGTTAACTTTTACTCCTGTTCAGTTGAATAGACTGTGTCTGTTCCTTTCGCCAGAGTTTTGCCTGGCAGAGTATCTTAAAATGAGGTGGGTTGACTTCGGTAATGAGTGTAGGATTTAACCCACTTACAATGAGCTTTGAGAGATGCTGTGGTGCGAAGTGCCTCTAAGGTTCCTTTGATATTAGTTTGTACTTCCAATTAGACAGTTTATTATTCTCATCTCTCAAATTCTCTAGGGTAATTGCTTTTACGTAGGTGCTGAGCAGGCCTTAGGTTCCTAGGCCTCCACTTGAGGTTTCTTACTGTTTTGTCATTGGAGCCTGTGTACGTGATCTTTAATTAAGGTTACTTTGAAAGGAATAGTACTCCCTGTAGTGGCTAATGACTGATGACTAGGTGCTACTACTTGTTTTTCTTTTCCCCATGTTGTTTCTGGAACTCCTTGTTTATCCCTGCATTTTTGTATTGATTCAAAGAATTGTGGGGCATGGGGAGGGATTTTTATTTCTGGCTGTGTTGTTTCAAGTTTGTCTGTATATAGCCCTAGAGAGTGCTGTCTAGTCCCAGCCCGCACCACAGCATCAGGATGGATCTTGAGAAGCCATTAACATTTAAAGGAAATTCCTGTTTTTCTCTCTGGTGTAGAGAAATAAACCTCAGTATTGTTTGTTAGAGCAATCTTATACCTTTTACATGGCTTCAAGCTCCCAATTCTTATCCCTCCTGTGCTCACAGAGGAGGGCACAGACCTAAAACTTCTTATGGCCTTGACAAATCTGTGACTTTATTTTTGTTAAATGTTAACATTGGATTCCTGGCCAGGTTAAGCCAGATCACTTTGAGTTGATGGATAGGTCTTGATATCAATGTGGAATTTGTCACAATGTCATTGTTGAAGAAGCAGAGTCGATATATTGAGCCGTCTCTAATAAGTTTTGTCTGAAGTGTTATTGCTGCTAAAAACTGTATTCTCGCGAAAGCTGAAAATTATGTAAAGAAATCACTGTTCATGAATCTGAGAAAAAAGTGAAGTTCTTCTTTTTGTCTTTCAAAACTTGCTTAAAATGCCTCCTGTATATTTTCAGTCAGCTATTCAATAAAATTAAGATAATCTCAGGTGCTTTCCCTTAAAGTGCAAATTCTGTCAGCATTGACCACCTTCCTCCTATCTCAGTTTGGTCACTTAAGTTTAAGGCTTAAAAAAAATTACTCAGTACTTTAGCCAGAAGACTCAGGGCTTGTCTACGTTACCCGCAGGATCCACGGGCAGCGATCGATCCAGGGCGGGGGGCGGGGTGTCAATTTATCGCGTCTAGTCTAGACGCGATAAATTGACCGCAGAGCGCTCTCCCGTTGACTCCGGTACTCCACCAGGTGGAGTTGATGGGGGAGCGTCAGCTGTTGACTCACCGCGGTGAGTAGAGCTAAGTATGTTGACTTCAGCTACGTTATTCACGTAGCGGAAGACTTAGATCAATCTCTCCCCCCCCCCCCCCCCACCTTCCTCCCCACTCTGTGTAGACCAGGCCTTAGCTTACTAGCCTTAGAGAAAAATGCCTAGGCCTCCAAGCCATCTCTACTGTCATTGAAGGGAACATAACAGCTATGTGCTGTGTTTGTGTGCTGTGTTTAATTGTAACATAGTTTATTTAATACATTTCTAAAAATGTAATTTACTCTACCTATCCTTTGTGTGCCCGTCTTTCCCTTCCTAGCTTCACTCTACTCTTTCCATCAGTAGATACTGGTGTAGCCTTTCTTCAGTTATTTAAAGGTCTGTTGTCTGTCTTTCTCCGCCCCCCCCCCACCCCCCCATCTTCCTCTTTGCCTAAGACTAAGTAGTTAAGGAATAACTCCCTCCCTGTATTTTGTCTCTCACCCATCCATGCCCATCTCCTAGAAAAATTTACCAAATACAATAGCCAGATGATTAAACTGAAGGGCTCTAGTGTCCAAGCCAATCCTCTCTCCCTCCAAAACTGCTGGGAAAGAAGAGACTGCTTGGAGTATTTCTGTGACCTCTGACTAATAAGGTGTCTGAAATTTGAAGCCTACTCCTTCGAGCTCTCTTGCTGCTGGAAAGGAGAAGATGCATTTCTTCTTTGTCTTCTTCTCCCCTTTCCCTCTGGAACTCCTCTAGCTTTTGCAAATGTGCTGGTGTGAATCTTTATTAATCTGTCCCTCACCAGCCTTTGTATTTTAGTTCCTTCTCCCTAGTTAACAGCTCCAGTGCCTAAATATATTTACGCAACTGCTCTAAACTCCCGCAAACATCAGCAGAAAGAAATTTAGCCAATACTTGACAATTTCACTGTGGCCCACAGAGTTTTGGAAAGCCTCTGTGAAACAGTTAATGTCAGTCTGCTTGCAATTTGGGAAGGCCTGAGGAGTGGCAGAGGCCTTGGAAGTGTCTGTCTACTGATTTAGGTAAATATTTTGTTCACATTTGGAAAGTTGTCTTTTCAACTGTAAAGGCCACAAAACTTAATTTAAAGAGAGAGAGCGCTGTTCTGCAGAATTTGGTACTCAGCTGTGATAGGTTTCCACTCATCCTGAGGGAGTAGATTTTTCAAGATCTGGATTAAGTATCAACTTCAGCCCTTGGATACTCAAATGGGGCTTTTATTGAAGTAACAGGTGCCGGGGCATGCTTTTGACAGCAGAACTTGAACCTGACTCTTAAAAAGGTGGCCTTTACATTTATGAGAACTGGGAAAGTGTCAGTTTTAAGGAACACTAAAAGCTCCCCAAAATCTAATTGTCTATTTCACAATGTCTCTTACTTTTGTTTGTTTCAATTTGCATGGTAGAATTTTCTTACAATGTATATTACAAAATACATTGAATCAAAAAGAACTTTTACATTTGACTGTATTTTTGCTCAAACTGATCTGACCATGCTGCATGTACAGGAGATACCACGAGATATCTTAAATCGCGAGAATTGTGTGAATTTAACTCAAGTGTGGTATCTGTATACTTTGAGAGTACTTATTTGTGGGTAGGCAGGTTATTTCACTTTCCTATCAATTTACCCTTGAATCAAGTTACCAAGATAAGATAGTTGGCTTGAGAAAGAATTGATCTTGTGAGATGGTGGTAAAATACGTCTACCCACCTACATCAGTGTCCCTGATGGGTGGAATTGCATAATCTCCGAGACTGACTGGTTCTTAGAGGCACCGAAAGAAGGATATGTGATCTGAGACTAGTAGTACCAGGCCGTGCCTACATGGAGGGAATTGACTGGCATAGCTATTCCAGAATAACTATTCTGATGTAATTTAGCTATGCTGGAATAACTCCCTTGTGGACACTGTTTTGGATTAAAAGTGATTTTATTCTGGAATTTTTACTCTTATTTTGTGAGCAGAGTAATTAATTATTCCATAAAAGTCACTTTTATTCCAGAATAGTGTGTCGTCATGGGGAACTATTCCATAATAGCTATATTAGGCAGTTTTCCCATGTGGACAATACCTTGTCTTGTTCAGGATAGAATTGCTAGTCTTCTGTGTGCTAAACTCTTTAGCCAAAGTTCAGCACATGCATAATTTTAAGCCTAAAAATAGCTTCTTTGACTTAAATAGGACTTCTTATGCGTAAAGTTACCTGTGTGCTTCGGTATCTTGTTGAATTGGGGCTTACCTACAGACAGACTGACATATCTCAAAGATCTTTTAGAAATTCGCTTTTCTTTAGCACTGGGATTACACTTCTAGCATATAGTTTTCCATTGCAGAATAATGGAAAATTATACTGTTAAAACACACTAATATTTTATGCCCTTCTTTTCAGGGATCCATCAGTCTCTAAATCTATAGAAAGAATCTTTAAAATCTGGGAAGACAGAAATGTATACCCTGAAGAAACTATTGTGGCACTAAAAGAAGCTTTAAGTAAGTCCTTTATCTTTTGCCTTTCTTAACATATAAGCTAATTTAGTATGTGCTTGTAGTAGTTATAGTCTGAAGTCAATAAAATAAAACATTCATTAATCACTGTTTAAATGCATTCATTGCTCTTTCTGCATTTGCAGGAATTAATAAAAAGGAAAGAGAGTAGGTTAATATGAATGAGCTTTGCGATAATTATTTGTTGGACAATTCTTCCATTTAAATAAAGCCAATATTAAATCCTTTAATTTTTAGCTATAGTGTAAATTGCAATTGTACTAGTTGATAGAAAATTTATATTATGTTTAAGGTGACTTCATCCTAAAGGAGTTCTGAGCATCATGCCTAAACCTCTTCCCTTTATCTTGAGGTTTTGGGACATTCCGACTTTACATCTACAACTTCAGTTGATATTAAGATTCCATCTGAGAAGAACAGGGCAGAGTAAAAATAATCTCTTCAATTTTCAATCTATAGATTATAATAATAAGGTTGAATATCTACCATATTTGAAAAAAAATATGGAAACACCCATTAGAGTGTGGAATAGTTTAAAAGTCCTCAGACACTCATGTAAATATATTTTTTAAAAATCCTGAGATTCCAAATATTAACTGAAAGCAGTATGCACATTAAAACTAAATAATGGAAAATCTGTTCTTTCTGATTGTGAAGGAGATGAGTGCATGATTCTATTTTCCCTGATTACGTTATTGACAGTTAAAACTGCTTTTCTGTTGCTGGTTTAGAGGTGGCTTTATGTGATTGTGGGTCAGTAATTGTTACTTGAGAAATACAAAACACTGTACTTGCTTCTTGGCGAATGAAAAGACTTTCAGTTAAACATTACAAATCTATAAAAGTGAAATCTATATATGTGTTCTGTTAATGATTTGGAATCTCCATACAGCTATTTAAAAAAAATTCAGCTCACTTCTAAATTTGATTTAATAAATATTTCTTATTACACTGTTTCACAAGAAACTTTTCAGTTGGATGCATATCTTTTTAATTTAGACTTTGGGTAAGTAAATGCTCATTTAAACTACTAAACCACATACCTTACTATTTCTCCTGAAATGTGTTGTGGTGTTTTCCTATTTGCTTTTTTTGGGCCAGTCATAAATAAGTCATTGTCTAAGAGTTTAAAGAGCAAATTATGTCAATCTCTGTGATTGTTGAATCCTCTGTTCTTTTAAAGGCGAACAGAAACTTGCTTTAAAAATAGAATGACCGTCATAGAAGTTGCTGTATTCCTGAGTAAAGTTAGTTTGTCTTGGGCATTCAACAGCTCATCTAGGAAAGTTGGTTTGTGGATTTTAAAACAAATTTCTGTTAATCTTTTACCATGCAACCATATGACACCAAAACCAGAGACCTTTAAAGGAATCCCATAATGCCAGACTGCAAAAAATGAAATGTTTTCCAGGTACCACTTTCAAAACTCAGAAGCAGCTGAAAGAAACTCTGAACAAACAACCGAATAAGCCGTGGAAGAAATCTCAAAGTAAGGAAACAATATGAACTATCTGAACTAATATTAAAAATGCCTTCTTGAGGAACAGAAGAAAGACTAGTGCAAAACTGGCAAAGTACCTGGCCTAAAGTATGAGCAAGCATGTGTCTTCCAGACTTGTGAAGTTCCTTACTGACGTGTAAAACACCAAGGAGTTGCTGCTAGAAAATCACTTTTTAAGGAATGAAATGTGAATAAAATTTTAAGAGCAAAAGTTATGAACAGTAGAGAAAAGATCTGGTGGAACTTCTTGGAAACTGGCGTTAGACTATTCAGAGATGAAGAGAAGACAGACATAATAACCATGTACATTGGCAACAGTGAAACATGGACATTCCCTTCAAGTTCAGGAATACATCTTCGACAGCAAACTAGATTATAGGATAAATGGAATACTTACAGTGAGGCAGTGCAGTTAATGAATCATCATTCAAAACTATCAGGAGTACAGCTTGCTAGCTGGAACCACATTTATAATGTATCAGTCTCTAACCTTGCAATAACTGTATTATGGAGAATCCTTGAGTTGGCAAGAAAGCAAGATGATGGCACATTAGATGTAAAACTTGGCACATGCCACTTTGTGTGAATGCTGAGACAACTGGGACTAGGAGGACAATAAAAGGGGACAAGAGGGTTGGAATCTTAGATTACCAGAAAGAATTTGGCCACAAGATATGTATGGAAAACCATTTTCTAGAACAAAATTGGACAAGGGAGTTAGCGTTTTTTATGTGATCATCTTATTGTACATTTCTTTGCTATTTTTTAGTAACATGGATTTAGATCTCATTTTTTTCTCCTCTGTTTCTCAATCTCTAAATGAGATATTAGAACATAATTGTAAGGGCAGGGAAATCTTTAGGAGGGAGATGGGTTAGTCCAAGTAAAGGAGTAAGTGATCTATCATCCCAAGGAAATACTAAACTCAGAGGGTCAGTTCTCTGTGTCTAGAGGTCAAGAACTCTTCAGAGAATTATAAACTAGCACTTTAGGTTAGTGGATGAACCATTACAAGAACATTTATATACAATAGATCTGGAAAAGTTTTTCACAGTAACTGTTTATGTAGTGCATAGATAATACAGGAACTCTACAGTCTAACTTGGCTTCTGAATCATAGCTCTGTGCTTTCTAATGTGTCTGAAAGGCAGATAGATGTCACTCAATGTTCTGTGTGGAGGGGGAAATACAATGAAATGGCATCCTGTGTATGTTTTGCATAGAAATGTGTTAAAAGGTTTTTGAAATAAAACAGTCTTTTCTGAATTTTGCTTGCAGTCAGTACTGAGTGTTTGTTGTACTTAATCTTTGTAATTGATATGTTAATTTCTTTACACATTTTTATACCAACAGCATCCACAAATCCAAAGGTTGCTCTAAAGTCGAAGATTGTTGCTGAATTCAGAGTAAGTTTAGCAAGTGAAAACATCTTTTGCATTAACCTCTGTCCTTGGACCGTAGTAATGTTGACTAGTTTGTTTATATCCAAGAGTCATCGGGGCTTGTGTTGAAGCTGTGGCCCTCAGTGTTGATTTGTTTGTTATTGTATAGTGCCCTGAGGCTGCAAGTTCTGCAGGCGTGCTGCCTGTTCTGTAAGGCATCATGTAGGCTGGTGCTATTTAAAAACAGGGCATGGAAATAGAGCTAGGGACTGGAGGGGGTTAGTAAAGGCAATTAATATTTTCCATACCATTTAGAATTATCTGCTGCAAGAAAGCAGTTTGCCTTCTTGCTAAGAGCGAACTGCTGTAGCTTTTGTAGCCAATGAGTATGATTATATGATTGCCCATTGTTTTAATGTGTGTTTAAATATAGGAACACTTATTAGGGCCTTGTCTACACTTAAGCATTTACTGGTAGAGTTATACTTGCAACCTCCGTAGTGGAGATGCAGCTTACAACAGTTCCATGAATGGAATTAGCTACACTGGCAAATGGATTTTTGGCCAGTATAACTGGATTTGCACAAAGGCTTTTGTTTGTCAGTTGAGGGTGTAATTTTTTCCCCCCACACTCCTGACATACCTCTGCTGGCAAATCTTTCTTCTGTTTACCAGACATAGAGTTCTGATCATCACCTTGTTCATTTCACTTCCAGTTGTTATGAATTTAAACCATATGTTTCTCTGAATTAATTTATTCCAGCATCAGTGAAAATGCATCTGCTTTGATACAGAGACAGCTTTTCAATGGAATATTTATTTCCGTTACTTAAAAACAGGTCCATGATGTTATCATTGCAAAGTTAGGGCTTCTCTTCTGCAGAATATAATGAGGATGCTGTTCTTGTTTTTCAGCCACAATCCCTTGTTGATGAATTGTTGTTATATAAGCGTTCAGAAGACCAGATAGAACTGAAAGAGAAGCAGCTTTCCACCATGAGGGTGGATGTATGCAGCACTGAAACACTTAAATGCTTAAAAGGTACAAGTCCTGTATTCTGGCAGTCATATTATCAAAGGAAACAAAAATGTATCAGTAGTTGTAGTAATTCATGGGCTCTTTTACATCATAGGTTAGATTTCTGCCGTATTCTCTAATGAATTTCAGATTGTAGAATGCTAAATGATGTCAAAGCACAATTAACACATTTTCAGAGGTATCAGCTCCTTTTATTTAAAAAATACAGTACTGCAGTATTCTACTTTAGTGATCCAGTACATTACAGCAATATTGATACTGCAAAATTTTTAGCTGTCACTGTAGTATTTCATAAATCACAGGACTGAAATGTTTCTGATTTCAGTCATGAGCACATCAACTGCCTCCTAATGTACATAGTCTCCCAATATCTTGCTTTCATATGTAGTAGATCTTGTAATCCTTCTATAGTTGTTTTTAATTAAAAATGTAGTTCTCCCAATGCTTGTATTGAATGTTTTTATTTTTCAAATAACTTAAAGATGCACATTGTGCCCTTTCAGTCTGAAGTACAGAACTTCAGAGCACTTGTCCTCAAGATGTAGTAACAACTTCAACTCTGAGATTGAACCTGGGAGCTTGAGCACATCTCTGCTGCTTGAGCTAAAGGAATAACTGCAGATACCTGAAGTAGGCTGCCAACCTTTGTGGTCTGGCTAGGAGAAGGGGATGGAACACTTCATCAGTTTAGTACATAGCCTGCATGGAGATAAGAGCCCTGGGGCAGATTTACAAAGGTAACAGAGGGTCCTGTGGCACCTTTAAGACTAACAGAAGTATTGGAGCATAAGCTTTCGTGGGTGAATGCCCACTTCGTCAGGCGCAAGTAATGGAAAAATGAAGTGGGCATTCACCCACGAAAGCTTATACTCCAATACTTCTGTTAGTCTTAAAGGTGCCACAGGACCCTCTGTTGCTTTTTACAGATTCAGACTAACACGGCTACCCCTCTGATAATTTACAAAGGTATTTATTTAAGTGTCCAAAGTTGCAGATAGGCACTTAGTGAGATTTTCAGAAGTGCCCATCTGCAGCTTTAGACACCTAATACCTTTGTAAATCTGTCCCTATATGTACAAGAGCTGCTGGCAAGTACAAAGTGCAAACCGTAAATGACCAGGATTTGTTTGTTACTCTGTTCGGAGGATGTGTGTTTCAGAATGCATGGATTTCTTAATGTGTTCAGTAGTCTGTAACTTTAACATTACAGATTTAATAATTAGCTGCTTAGTTCTTCAATAAAGCTACAATAATTTAAGATTTTGGAAGCTATGTAAACTTGATTGGAAATAATGTTACAAGGGAGTAAACAAATTTAGTTTCATTGCCCAAATGAATAGGAAGTTTCATTGTAAAATAGAATTGCTTTAAAAGTACCTGGTATCCAGTTACTGCAGATGGATACCATAATTTGTCATAAAAATGTAGCAGCCAGTAAACATAGTCCTACCAATGTAATGGTGAAAGAAAGCTGAATAATGTTTTCTTGCCCCCTAAACAGATCAAAACTACTGACTCCAGGTGATTGGAAGAGTAGAATTTCAAAAGGCTAACTCTAGTGGCCTCACATGCATACAGAATGTGGTTTTGTTCTTTAAAAAAAAAAAAAAAAACACCCTTGTTAGATGTTATTACTAATCACTGGTTTGAAAACAAAGAATACAGACAGCTAGTTGCCTTGCGTTTACAATGACTTCGTTACCAATTATTAAACTAATTATCTACTTAAAAACCATGAAGTGCACATACCAACTTACCAAGTAAGTGTGTGTGTGTGTGTGTGAGAGAGAGAGAGAGAGAGAGGAGCTCTGTTTATTCCAGGGGAGGTAATGTGCATAATTTAATTTGTCTTTAATATTATCTCTTTCAGACAAAACAGGAGGAAAAAAGTTCTCCAAGGAATTTGAAGAAGCGAGTTCAAAGTTAGAAGAATTTGTAAATGGTTTAGACAAGCAGGTGAAAAATGGACCCTCACTAATTGAAGTGCTTGAGAATGCTGGTATCTTTTATGAAGCACAATATAAGGAAGTCAAGGTGGTGGCAAATGTAAGTGCAAAGTTTTCCCCAATAGCAAATATCTTATTGATACAGCATTACTAATAAGAGGACATAATGCAGAATACAAACTGATATGGTTGTGGATTATTGAAGTCTATTACATCATCGAGCCATCTTAATGTTGTAATTCAGCTAATATTTGGGGATTTGTATTAATGAAGATAAACTCAGATTATTTAGTCCAGATTTCCAAAATGTCTGAGTCATGCAGATAATCAAAGTTTATCTGCATTTGTTAAACTCTTTACTAGAAGAATGACTGATAAAATCTCAGTGTACTAATGAATGAAGTAGAAATTGTGTGAGATTATAACACAAATGGTTTAAAAGGAGAGCAGAGATGATGGAGTTCAACTAATGAGATAATTAGATGCTGTTAAGGTTGGTAGGCGCTAATAATTTGACCTACCATTTTTCTCATATGTTTTTGCAAATTCTCTGCATGTGAAAAAAGAAAAGATTCATTGTTATGCCGAGTGTAAAGTTAACTTCGAGAAGCTGAACACCTTTGTTGGTAATCTAGATCTGACAGTGACCTTTGGGTACTGAAGTTTTTCCTCATTTCTTGAAGCACTGTATCAAACATGATAGTTTATGGGTTTGAAAAGATTCTTCCAGCAAAAGCATTAACTAAATTTGAAAAAGTAGTCACGTGAATATCCCTTCTGAGGTTCTTGCTCTGTAAGCCATATTGAGAAGCGAAATACTTAACGCAGGGGCAGAGATGACTGGGGAGTTGAATATGCTGCTATTAATACTATAGAAATGGTTCAAAGGTATGTTATTTTTCCTTCTTTATAAAGGACACTAAGATAAATATCCTTTTTTTGTGTCTTAGGCTTATAAAACATTTGCCAATAGAGTGAGCAATCTAAAGAAAAAATTAGATCAATTGAAAGCAACTCTTCCTGATCCAGAAGAGTCTCCTGTCCCTTCTCCAAGTATGGATGCTCCATCTCCCACTGGTTCTGAGTCCCCTTTCCAGGGAATGGGGGAAGAGGACGACATCCAGTCTCCAGCAGTGGAAAGCGAGAAGTCTGTATCTCCTGAACCTGTGGCAGATAATCGGGATGTGGAGGACATGGAACTGTCTGATGTGGAAGATGACGCATCTAAAATTATTGGTACGTTCTGTGGAAGTAGCAGTAAAATGGGCTAATAGTTTTATACTATCCACAAAACTATCTAGGCAAACAGTTTTTTCCAGACCTCATATAGAATCAAGAGGATGGTGAGAAACTTTCCTTGTTCTGGGAATACTGCAGCTCAGGTGCTATGCCAGTCCTCCAGCAAAAAAACAGGGAAGTCAGACCCAGATATTCCTAACTTAAAAAACAAGCATAAAAAAACCTCTTTTCATGAGGCTGTCCTTACACACTCTAACAGTTCAGTAAAGGGCATCAACAATTGCTTTTCCTCTGAGCCTTTACAGTAGTTTGTTTTAAACCTGGGACACATTGAGAAGCCTGCAGCTCTTAGGCCAAAAGAATTCTGGGAGGCAGATTGAACATTCCATGTTTTCTCTCTATATTTGAATTAGTGGAGGAGAGGAAGGAGAAACAGGTTGTTCCTTCTTCAGCACCTGCAAAGACTGAAAGTGTCCCCAAAGCAACAACCTCCACAGTGGTTGCTGCTACACCAGCAGTAACAACTCCTGCTCAGACTCCTCCAACTCCCAAGACAGTGAGCACAGTGCCTGTCCCTCCATCGCCGGCACTTGGTCTGCCAAACCTTGCCAACGTTGACCTAGCAAAGATCAGCTCCATTCTTAGCAGCTTAACTTCCGTTATGAAGAATACAGGTGAGTGTCTAAATTGCAGGTTGTGACTGAGTGGTGCTGTTCAGCAGAGACAGAATTCTGCATTATACAAGCAATAACTTTGTTGCTCAGATCTTTTTTTTGCTTCTGTAACATTTTAGAACTAAAACATTGAATTGTAATTCACTCTGTACTTCAGGAGAGCTGTGACATATTTGTACTAAAAACCCTCTCAATATCAGTTTTAAACATGCTTCCTTTTAAATGATTTAAAAGCATCTGTAGTGTAGAGTTTCAAAGTAGGACATGGTGCTACCTAAGTCTGTGCACCATAGTGATCTTAGGGCCTGTCTGTGCTAGAGTTCCTACTGTTGTTAACACTGCAGTAGTGAAGGTGGTCATGCTAGTTGTAGACAAGGCTTCCACAGCTGCTGACATTTTTAACAGTGTCATGTAGGTCTGTGTGATGCTGTTAAATGCTGGTTGCTTCAGGAGACTTGTCTACACTAGCAGCTTACTGCAACTCTACTGGTATTAGTAATAGTTGAAAGTAGCCAGAAAACCTTAATAAAGCAGCATGTATGAGCAGTGTATTTATTGACTGTTTTCATTGCTCTTGGAAAGTAGCATTTTGTGTTTCTGAGCAGCAAATGTTTTCACCTCAGGGGTCAGTCCTGCATCAAGACCTTCCCCAGGAACCCCAGCGAGCCCCACGACTCTTACTAGTGGCCTGAAGACTCCTGTTGTGGGGACTCCATCTGGTCCTCCAAATCCGTTAGCAAATATTCTTTCCAAAGTTGAAATAACTCCTGAAAGCATTTTGTCAGTTCTCTCCAAAACCCAGACCCAGACTGCACCAGCATTGCAAAGTAAGTATTTAAAATCCACTCCTTTTGCACAATATAAATAGTTAGCATCTATATTTGGATGACAGCATCAATACTAAAGCATCCTACTGTGTGCTCCTGAAACAAGACTTTATCTGGGAGGAAATTAGCTTGTTTGTAACACTTTTTCCAAATGTAAGTTACATTTTGCAAGGTAGTGTATTTGGCATGGGCAAGTCAATTTTGCAACAGATTCAGGGAGTATTTTCCTATATGTTTAATCTTTTAAAAATCTTTTTAAAATCTGATGGTGTTGGATACCATCCTAGAACATTTTATATTTGCTTTATTAGTTGTAACTTTTATGACTAAATCTTGTTGTTGATGCACAGTAAGCAAATAGTGTGAATATGTTTAATTGCTGGACTTCACCCTGGCTTTCCAGTTAGCCAAGTAATTATATTGTAATGTGTTTACTAAAATCTTATGTTGCATGGAAAAAATGTAGCAGAGCAGGGGACCCATGAGTGAGTACCTCTTGGATTCTATTCCTAGCTCTGGGATGAGGTTTGTTTTAGTGGTTTGAGCAGGGGGTTAGGAGTGGAGGACTCTAGATTCTGGAGGGGGGGTTCCCTCTACTACTTGCTCGTATGATCTTGGTTAATAATATTACTTCCATGCCTCTGCTTAACTAGCTGTAACATGAACATAATACCGATGTGGTTTAGATGTGTGTTATAATTTATATTGGTAAAACAATTTGAGATCAAAAGCACTATGGAAATGCAAAGTAATTAGTATTTAATAGTACGTAGAGATGGCAAAGTCTAACCATTTTGTTGGCTCAGATGTCAGCTAGTTTCAAAAATGTAAGTTTGTAGCTTCTCTGCCCACAAAACCAATCATGATGATGGCTTAGCACAAGTTTTTTAAAATATGTAATTAAAATGTTTTGTTTTTTCTCCAGGTTTATCATCCTTACTTCAAAGCGTTGCTGGAAATACAGCCCAATCAAGTGAAACAGCATCTCAGAGCACTTCAGCATCACCAGCCAATACAACTGTTTCTTGCATGAAAGGGAGGAATGTTCCTTCCAATACTCAGTCTTTTATGTCTAAAAATGTTGGTTATTCTCCAAATTCTTCTACTGCTGAGGTTTCTTCAACTTCGGTTAACAAGGCTCCTGTTGGACATAGCCCAGGGCTTTCAAGTTCTAGTTTTAAACCACCAACAAATTCCCTTGGATTTGTCAATACCCATCCTACCAGTCCTTCCCTTTTACCAACAGAAACCTCATTGAGTCAGTCCTCTGAGATTTCAAAAACAAAGCTGGAGTCAGAACCGACCTCTCCAAGCCTGGAAATGAAGATACACAATTTTTTAAAGGGAAACCCTGGTTTCAGTGGTCTAAACTTGAATATTCCAATTTTAAGCAGTTTAGGGTCCAACATCACATCAGAAAGCCATTCATCTGACTTTCAGCGTGGTCCTACTAGCACTTCTATGGACAATGTGGATGGGACGCCAGTCCGTGATGAACGAAGTGGAACGCCAACCCAAGATGAGATGATGGATAAACCAACATCAAGCAATGTTGACACTATGTCTTTATTATCAAAGATTATAAGCCCTGGATCATCTACTCCCAGTAGCACAAGGTCCCCTCCTCAGAGCAGAGATGATGGATATCCCCAAGAACTGTCTAATTCTGTGCCTGCCTATAGGTCTTTTGGTCTCGGCAGGGATTCTCCAGCCAGCATGTACAAGCAGTCGTCCGATAATATGGAAATACCTTCTTCTTTAATGGATTCCCCTCAGGAGAAGTTTTACCCAGACACATCTTTTCAAGAAGATGAAGATTATCGTGACTTTGAATATTCTGGGCCACCACCATCTGCCATCATGAACCTGGAGAAGAAGCCTTCAAAATCCATTTTGAAAGCAAGTAAGCTTGCCGACGCTGCAGAGTACCAGCCAGTTCTCTCTAGTTACAGTCAAAGAGCGCAAGAGTTTAGTGTGAAGTCGTCTTTTCCTCCATCTATGAGGTCTATTCTTGATCAGAATGAGAGCTGTGATCCACTGTCATCGTCTTCTGGAATGTATGGAAGTTACAGCCTACGAGCAAATGACTCTGGATCTGATGGTTCCCCTTCACCCAGTAAGAACGATGTGTTTTTCACACCAGACTCCAATCATAATAATTTATCAAAATCTGTGATGCATTCTGGCCTGTCACAGAAACAGTATCCAGACTCTCCCCATTCACTTCCTCACAGATCACTTTTCTCTCCTCAAAACACTCTTTCAAATCCTGCTGGTAGACCACCCACATCCAGTGTGGAGAAATCTTTAGGTTCTTCCATTTCTGCCACTTCAACAATTGAGTTTAAGAACATGCTTAAAAATGCATCTCGCAAGCCTTCTGAGGAAAAGCATTTTAGCCAGGTTCCTAAAGGTAGCTCACATGAAGGGGTTAGCCTATCTAGTCTCAGCCAAGCTGGAACTTCTACCGGAGAGCAGCAACAGCAAGAGGAGCACTATCGTATAGAAACTAGGGTGTCGTCGTCTTGTTTAGACTTGCCTGATAGCACTGAAGAAAAAGGAGCCCCTATAGAAACTCTGGGTTACCATAATGCATCCAATAGGGGAATGTCAGGAGAACCAATTCAGACAGTAGAATCTATAAGAGTTCTTGGGAAAGGAAATAGAGGACACGGGCGAGAGGCATCTAGAGTAGGCTGGTTTGAGCTAAGTAATACAGGTAGTGCTTTTGATAATGGGCCCTCAAGTGCTACTGAGCTGCCCACCATGGGTACTGGCAGTGGAATTGCCAGCTTTCAAACACAGTACAAAGAACACGTGCCACAATTTCAGGAGAGTGTAAACAATTTCAGAACAAATAATTTCAGCACTGCCTTTGAGCGTCACATACCACCTCCTCCCATAGAGCATGGAACTCCTTTTCAGAGGGAACAAGTTGGTGCACCTGCTGGGCCCCCATCTGCTCCGCCTAAGGATCATGGAAGCCTGTTTCCTAGGGATCACTCAGTTCCTCCACACATGTCATCAGTGGATCACACTAATCCTTTTTCAAAAGAAAAATCCTCTCCACTCTCATTGCCTCATACTGCCCCTCCTCCTCCTTCTGTGGAACATAGCGGGCTTCCATTTCCTACTCCTCCCCCTCCACCTCACTCTGTGGAACATGGTGGCGTTCCATTCCCTACCCCGCCGCCACCTTCTGGGGAACACGGGGGCATTCCATTTCCTGCCCCTCCCCTGACCGTGGAACATGGTGGTGTCACGTTTTCCAAGGATCACGGTACTATTCATCAAGGAACTATAAAAGAGCATTTTAATGTGCATTCAGGACCAAGGGACCATGTGGCCCCACCTCAGCGAGACCACAGTGGTCCACCCCTTGGTCGGGTTCGAGAAAACATAGGCCTAACTTCCCTTTCGAGAGATCAGCATGGGCCATCCCATAGCGTTCCTCACATTGGCCCATCTCATAGAGACAATGTAAACCGGAGTGGAATGATGATTAGGAACCCACGACCAGACTTTAGGCCTAGGGAACCTTTCATAAACAGAGACCCATTTCCCAGCTTAAAAAGGCCTCGGCCACCTCTTGTAAGGGGCCCTCCATTCTTTGCACCAAAACGCCCGTTCTTTCCTCCCAGGTACTGAAACAGACATGCGTCTCTGTAAGTGAAGGTATTTTGGATATTCTAGAGAGCAGTGGAAGTAGCGCTTTCACTTTTGTTTTTCCTTAAAGAGCCCCATAACATTTTTCTAAATTAAATATGTTCTGGTACTTTTTTTGGTTGTTTATTTTTTTAAGCCAACCAGTTGGCGTAAATCTAGCAAAATGTTTTAACAAAAAATAAGAATTTTCCGAAGAGTATTGCCGTTGAAATAAAACTTCTAGTCATAAAAAATGATTGAATGTGCGATGTTGGGATGTTATTTTTAGCTGATTACCAAATTGTTTTGCTTCATGAGTCCTCCGAACCCATGTCAAAAAAATAGAGGTGGGGGAAGGAACTCTGTTGCTACTATTGATTAAGGAAGATAAAGGGTCCAAGCTTTCAAAGCCTTCCCTGTGGCAATAGAAATATTAACCCTTCCTTGTGCCTTTTGTTTAGGTTAATCAGTCACTTTTTTCACTGATGTCTGCTCAGTCGGTCCCTTGCTATGAAGCCTTGGAACATCTTGCTGCTTGCTGTTTTCCATCTTGCTGATAGGAATAGGGAGAGGGTAGGCAACTAACATGGTCAGTTTTTCAGCCCTTCTGTTTGCTTTTTCTGCCTTTCTCAAAATGCAAAAGGAAAAAACCTGCTTTTCACAGTTGACAGCTTTGCCACTGAGGGTCTTGAACTTTTCTCCTAAGTTGGGTTTCAGAAAACAGTCTCTAAAGTATGTGCACTTCCTATCTCCAACTTGGCTTCCTTCCTCAACATGCTAAGAGGGTTATATTTTGCTGAATATAAATCAAGTAATGCATTTCAAATAAGTGAATGCAGGGAGGTAGCTAGTGGTAAAACTCAAATCTGTGCTTACACACACATTTAATGTATACAGTGTATATTTGAAACGTGTCTGCATACACATGTACAAGCTGCATCATTTTTTTTCTTGTCTTATATCACAGAGCTAGGCCCAGGTCTAGTAAACTATATTTACTTTTTTGCTGGGAGCATTGTTGACATACATGTATTCTTCACTTTTTGTAATCACACCTTTCCTTGTGCTTTGTTTGAAGCACATAGTCCCATGTAAGATGAGAGAGAAACTGCATGTAGCAATGTGAAAACAATACCTAAACTCTCTTCCCACGTTTTCATAAACTCACTTCTGCTGCCATGTGCATAGAGGACTTTGTGTGGAGTTTGAATTACTTTATTTGATTTTTTTTTTAAAGTGAGTAGAATACAACATACTAGTGTCTGATAAAGGTATGGGAAAATATCTATAAAAATAACTACAGAATGAGAAAATGGCGGAGCATTCGTTTGTGCTTGGTCTGTGTGTTTTATTTAATATATATAATATGTATAATTATATTTCCATACACAAGTAAGTGAATCGGAAGGTTGTATGGGTGTATTTTATTGAATTGCCCTGGGTTTACAGAAAGAATGATGTTATAGTGCCAGTGCATAAAAACCACCTCTGTTTTCTAATCTTAGGACAAAAACGTGCGTTCCACTTCATTTTGCAGCCAGCAGCAGTCGTCGCTGCTGCTGGTCTATAGGGGGGTGTATTTAGGCAGCATCGTGGAATGGTGCACCTTGTTGTGTGGACTGTTTCAGTTAAATAGAATTCCTGAAAAAGTAACTGCATGTGTAATTCATGCAAACATTGCGTGTTTAAACTTTTGGGTTAAATTTAAACAGTATTTATTCCTTTTCCGTTCCTTCTGAGTTCTGTTGTCTTTGGACACCGCAGCTCCTTTCAGTGAACCTCCAATATGATTATTGAATGGATAACACACCGAAGTACTACTGTGAGGGTAGCTTGTGTAAGTTAAGCAAAATGTTCAGAAGGTAAAAACAAAGCAGTCAAGATATAAAGCAAGAAAACTACGTAATAAGATGTGAGAATTCACTTATCCTATGATATGAAGTAAAATGATCTAACTCAGTTCCCTATACACCAGCACTCAGAATGTCTGATCATATTTCTCATTAGTCTAGCCATACAGCTCTTAAATTTTAGGACTTGTAGGAGTGGATATATTTTAATATCTAATGTTAATGTCCAGCACGAAAACTGAAAACATTTCACAGCTTTTGATATATATTGGAAATGACGCATAGCTTAGCCCAACTTCTTTGCTCTACTGGAACATTTGAAATGAAGCTTTCAGTAACAGCGTGGCATTCCATTTACCTCAAACCTAAACTACACAATCCCATTGCTTTAATATCTATCCTGGCTTGAAGGGACAGTTTCAGAGAAGTCATAGCTTAAAGATACTTTGTTGGAGGAAACCAAGGGGGTGAAAAAACGCAGGAGATTCTGATGTAAGAATGGAACCAATATTGACTAGAAAAAAATTTCCCTCTAGAATAAAAGAATGTGAATTATTTCTGCTGCTCTTGCTTAAAGTGGTGATTTCGAAGTAAAGAATTATTAAAATCAGATGGTGACCATCTAAGAACTGCTCTCCATGCCATCTGACATGCCTGGCAAGTGGCTTCATTGCTCTTGGAGGTGGCTTTTTGGGTAACTTGAAAAGTAAAATGACTGATTTAAAAAAAAAAAACACACACAAAAACTTATTGTAAAAAAAAAAAAGACTATTTTAATGATGAAAGCTCCATGTTTTTTGTTTGAGGTTTTTCATTTTATTCTGTGCTTGTTACTTTAAACAAAATGTCTACAGTAACTGAAGACACGTGTACATATGTAGAAACCACACAACTTATTTCTGGACATGAAGGCGTTTTTTCCTGTCTGTGATTTAAACTACCCAACCGTTCTTGAACTTTTGTATTTCACCTTATACGAAAAAGAAATAAACATGTATTTTTTAAATAAAGCATGAAACAGTGTCTCTCATGAAGGACATAACTTCATAAAGAAGAAAAGCAAATTGCAGACAGCCTTCAGTGTTCACTCCAGCTGTTCTAGAAACCGAGAGGACAAACCAAACGTTACACTGGTACAGCTTAACGGCAGTCAATAGAATTAACATTTACTAGAGGTTATAAACACTTAAAATGTATCCCTGTTCTAGATTTCTGCTAGTGTAGTACAGATATTCTTGTCACCAGACTTATGAGTATGCACCATTTAGATTTCTACTGTCCCCTCAGATACGCAGTACGCATACCTGCCTCTTTGGAAGAATTCAACATACGCTATGGTGTGCGCTGTGTATCAGAGAGGAGGGTCTACAGCTGTGGCTGACTTTGTGATCTAAATACATTTTAGAGATGCTTTACCTGTAAAATATTGTTCAGGTGTGAGAAACCTGTTTAGATAATGTGAATAATGGTAATTTTTTAAAAAACCATGCAGAATAAATGATCATATCCTGAAATTAATTATTCAAAAATAAGCTGCAGTGCTGTTATTTCAAAACTGCTGTAAATATTGGCTGCTTTTTTTGTGTGCCTGTTAAGATTAATTGGATATGTTGGATTTATATTCTCAAGTGTTCCGTGTGGAGAAAGCAACATGCATTAGAGGAAGCGACAATAAAACTGCAGATCATTTTGAAATGTGTATTAATACATTTAATAAAATAACTAGTTCTAATGTTTTGATATTCTTTTTTAACTGGAACCTCTATTTAAGTGTACAGGGGGTGTAAGATTGCCTGATCCGTGAAAATGACCAAAATATTGGGCTGAAGAGAGAACATCAGTTTTTTGCTCAACATTTGCAGTCTAGAACAACAGCCAGGCTTTATTTCATCGTTGCTGAATTACAAGTTTAGGGTTAGTGTGGCCTAACCCTTTTTTTTTTTTATTAAATTCTTATTAAAGAAAAACAAACACACACACACACACACATCTGCCTGCAGCTCAGGCTCTGACCATTTTGAAGAAGACTGAAAGAAATTTAAAACTGTTGTTGGAAGATGGCTCTGTTTCTTTTAATTTTTAGAGACGGTGTTTGGAGGCAAATCTGAAATTACTGTTAATTCGCAGAGCAAAACACAGAAAATGGAATATTCTACCTGTACTTGTGGGCTGAGACAACAGTTACTTTCCCCCTGCCCCCATTTATTTTTGTATTGCATATTAATAAAGTGTACTTTACTTGGTGTGGTTTCCTTTCAAAAGAGTAAGATCTTTGCACCAGTTTACTAGCTTCTGGCCTCTTGTACATACTCTTCTGTTCTGTCATGTAATTTTGAAGGGTGATAATGTTGATTTTCAGGGTTGTCTTGGCTTCCTGTCCTTTTTTGTTGGCTGGGGGGATGGGAACAGCTGGCTACACAGTCTCGAGAGAAGCTGGTCTGAGTGATTACTGCTAGAACCTCACTTTCAATCTATATCTGCATAACGCAAGAAGCAATTATGTGAAGCAATTTAAAGAGTATAATTTTTAATAACTTCAGAGGTGCGTGGTCATTAATTTTTAACATTGCTTTAGCTGGGCTAGCTTAGATTATCAAAATGGAAAGAATTTTAAACAGTGAATTTACTTTTTGCCACTTATGCTGATTGGCTACTTTTTGCATTTCACTTAATATGGACAATAAGAATAGCCTGCTACGCTCTGCATTCTGGTACAGTAATAGAATGTAGTAGTAATTTGGCTTCCAGGTGCTTCAAAGTCGTACATAAACAAGGAACTCTTATTTGAAATTGTTTCTAGAATAGGAAACCTATTTTATTTTCCAAGCTACAATTTTTGTATCTAAACTTATGTCCACATGTCATTTTGTTAAAGATCATTTAGATAGAATAACTATTCAGGGAAGGTTATGAAACATTTCAAGAGCAAGGCACTATTAAATGAGGAACTCATGGGCCTCTGGGAATCAATACAAAAAGAAGAGGCCACTTCTAATCCAGTATCTGTGAATCTAATGAATACTCAGCCCTAGTTTTGGGAACATGCTGATTACTGTATTTAGTGCTGTCTTTCATGTGGAACTCCAAGCCTTTCAAGCTTTTTGTGACTGAGGGAGAATACTGCTGAATTCAGTAAGCCTATTTATAGCTTTTTCAATACATCTCTAAAGTAGTAGACTGTGTGTCTGAAATATAAAAGTTCCTCTCGTTAGCTCAGGTGTCATGCAAATTTGGTCAGATTACAAATATGTCATCTCCTGCACAGCACTCTGTATCCGCCAGTCTTAGTGGGAGTATAATTTGTCATTTTATTGTGATGTTGCATCCACTCACCCTTTAGCATCCAACCAAGGGCAATTACTGTTCCTTGTCAGTCTCAAATGACCCATTTCCCTTCCCTCCCTTTTCATCTCATTGCTTTTGATACCATTTCTCATCTTGAGAGGATTTCACAAAGTCCTTTCCAAGGTTTTCAAGAGAGGTCACACTATGGATGTACTAATATAGAGCAGGTCACTTGCTACCCTCTAGCATGAGGGGCTTTGGTTCCTCCCCAGCTCAGTGGGTGTTCTGAATCTCTCTACCTGCTCTTGAGATGAGTCCTGCCATATTTTCTATTTATCTTCCCTCTATTCTGACCTACCTCAAACTGACTTTGGTAGGGTTCCATATTTGCACTTCACCGACTTAAAGATCTTTCTTATTTTCAAGTGAAGGTGGGTGTGGAGCTTTTTAAAGGGCAGCCCTGAAAACTTCATCTTGGATCTGAAAGTTGGGCTGGTTTCTGCTGGACTGCTGCATCAGAACCATGCATGGCCAAATTCTGTCGGAGGAGGCACAAGTGTAAAAGTCTTGTCCTGAATTGTTAACTACTCGCAGTTGCTGCATGAGCTTATAAATAAGAATAAAATCCAGCAGCTCGTCCTATAGCTGTTTGCGCTCTGCAAGGTCACGAAGATGATGCATAGTGCTGAATATGGGGAGTGGGCAGACCTGTTCCATAAATATGTCCACTTTAGTTACTTTTCAGAGCAGGGCTGCAGTTTGAAGTATCACCGGCACTGCATTCCTCTTCTGTACTGTTACTTATCCCTGATGCAGACAGACCTGTAGAATCTATAACTGGAGGCCCATGTGTTGAGAGTGTGATGCAGATTGGTTGAACAGGCACTATCTTTGAGACTGAAGCATCAGTCTTCCAAGGGGATATGATCCCTTAGGTTCAGCCCAGCACTCCGAATGCTCAGGGTAAAGAGAACTTCCCCGCACGAATAAAACTGGGCAGGGTATTTGAAAATTGCTTAAATTGCAGTTGGTGTTCCTTGAGTTTGGGTTGAATGTGGGCTGCTATGTGGTACAAGCAATAAGGAAGCCCAGGGTAGAAGTGCTACAAAATTCTCCATTGTCTTTTAATCCCATTTGAATCAACTAATTGTGCTTAAATTTTTAAACATGAAAGATTTTCTTCTGTGAGCTTCCATTCAGCTTATTTATGCATAGCTTGGCAAGTTAGCATCAGAAGGAATGCCATTTTCCACCAACCCGGCCACCCCCCATTGCAGACTTGCAAAATAGATTTCAGTCTGCTCGTGCAGTGACGCGCTTCTTAGCCTATGCAAGGGCATCCAAACATATGCCAGCCGAAGGGCTGTTTTAGCAACTTGGCCGGAGCTTGAGAGCTGCACTCTGCAGGTACTTCCCGCCTCCTCCCACTTTACATCAGTGCAACCCCTGGGGATTGCTGGTTATATGCAATTCTCTACCTTCATCAGTGTGTGCCAAGAGCATGTGCTGAGCCACCGTATTGAAGACAAGGGCAGCCCCGGGCTGCACTGTAGAATGTTGGGAATGCATTTGTCCCATAGACTGGCATCTTTGCTGTGTTCAGATGGGATTATAAAGCATTTAAGTGATTTGAAAAACCCCTCCCTTCCTGTGTCGACTGCTGTGCTACCATAACTGAGGGAGCTTGCCATTTTGAGGTGACTGTGGCGTGTCCCAAGATATGATGTGGTAGGGCAGTGACTGCCCTGTCTCTCACCCTTGTAAGAATGTGCTGAAAATTAGTGGTGTAGCGAGCTGAGCTTTGGGGATGGAACATGGCACAGGGGTGGTGTATCCCTCCTGCTAAATGATTGGAGGTTAGGCGTTTCTTGACTAGGCACGCATCTAGCAACACTAATGTCCATCATTCCCTTGCCCACTGTGGACCTTGCAAAGCAAAGGGGCCCCTCGCTCCGGTGGAGTTGTGCAGCGCTTAGTTTGGAAGCTGATGGCGCCACTTTGAGATCCGCTGACAATGGCTGCTGTCCAGCAACGTGTAATTTGCTCCTACAGTTCAGAGGCCAAACCCAGTAGTCAAGCCCTTGTCCTGGGTAGCAGTGCCAAGCACAGCCATTGATCCAAAGCCATGCCGTTGTGCCGCCACAGTGTACGGAGAATGCCAATTCTTTGCCTCAACCCTCCTTTCCCCTATCAGCCATTGTTAACAGCCCGGGCTGCGCTCCCCACATGGGCAGTGTCTCTTCTGAAAATCTTGATTTCTGCTCCACAGGCTGGCAGGAATTAATAGCTCATTTGGTTTTTGTTTTTTAAGTAAATAATTCAAACATTTGCAAACTCTGTCATTCAGCAGGGTCTTACCTTTACAGACCGGATTGCTTTGCATTTAGGTACCGAGGCCTGTACACACCAAAGCTCGACATTGGTTTAGTTTTCATTGTGCTACTAGTTGACAAGCCAGTTGTGTTGACCAGTGGTTTGACTAGCTACCACCTCCTCTCCCTCTTCTCCCCCCCCCCCCCCCAAGCCTTGGCTGGGGTTTCTATTTGACTTAATATCACACTTCCCACTTAAACCGTGATAAACGTCAAAGACGTTTTAATAGTGCTATCAGGGACAGGACTTTGGTGTCTGGGCTTCCAGTGTGACAGCATAGGTTTAAGGCTGGGATTTGCAAAGGAGCCCAAGGGAGTTAGATGCCCAAATCCCATTTGAAATTGAGTTTGGCACCTAATTTTCTTAGGCTCCTAGCCTTACATTGTTCATTTCTCCTCTTCCCCCTCCAGTTTGCACAGCTAACATATGCTTGGCTTGGGGAGCAGCATCTTACATTATAGAAGCTTTAGCTCTTGGGTAAAATTTTCAGAAGTGTCGCAAGTCCCATTTTTTCAAGACTGGCCTAGGTGCAGAAAGAATCTGTATTTCAAACAACCCTGCTGGAGTAGCACATCCCAAGATACTTGCATTTTGCAGCACTCATGGGGCCTAGTTGTCACTTTGAGGCCTTTCTCCTCCACTTCTACTCTCTCCTTCCCCTCCCTGCCATGCTGTACTGAATTTGTTTCTTGGTCCGAGTTTATCTGATATCAGCTGTTCAAGTACCTTATATATTAAGCTCTCTGGGCAAGAACTGGGACAACCCTGACCCCCCAATCTGGCAGCTAATAGCACATGCGGCGGGTGGCCAATTCTTATCACGCCTTCATAGTCTCTTGCTGGGGAGTTGCAAAGGTTCGTACCCTTCATAGACTCATAGGGTGGTTGGTTTTTTGTAAGGCCAGAAACTAGGGTCACTAGAATCATCCAGTTGGAACTCCTGTGTCACACAGGCCAAGTGCTCTTATGGTTGAACTACAGCTGATGGTTTGGAAAAGCGTCCAATCTTGATTGAAAGAGACGATGGACAACTTCTGTAATAAACCAACAACTTCTCCCAACCTTTTGCTTGTGGGCATGAGGTTAGAGATCCTTTAAGAGGTTGAGGCCCCCTACCTTTAATGGGAGTTTTAGGGTATCTCGCCAGTAGGGCTTGACGTATGGAACAACCGCGCCTCTGTTTGCCTCCTGTCTTATTCTCATCAAAGCGAGGAGAATAAGCAACTGCTTTTGTTTCTCCACAGCACAAGTAGCTCTTTTAACACCCATAGCTGAATAAAAACCGCTTTTAATTGTAGTTGTCTTTTATTCCCATGTCTTGGTCTAGCTCCAGAGCATGCTCTTCCACCACATTTATATCTTCAGCCTCATGGCAATTAAATGGCAGCTCTCTTCTTTCTGCTGCTGAATTAACAGGTAACAGGCACCAAAGCGCTAATACGAAGAAGCAAGGAGAGTTGTTTTTTAATGGAAAATACTGAAGGTGGGATTTCTCCAAAGCACCCACCCCTGACCTGGCTCTGACCCATTGAAGTCAGTGGGAGCAGAGTTAGGCCAGTTCTGGGTTCTTCTAAAGATCCTGCTGGTAGTCCTTGAGGTTTGCTCTCACTAGAGGAACAGATTGACCACCTATGGTGCATTAAGTGAAGGAACCTGGCTGTATCTTTAGTTGAGGTATATTAGTGGTGTTACCATAATGCATAGAGATCCTAATCTAGGTCAAGGCCTCAGTGTGCTAGGTGTTATACAAACTAAATAAGACCAGGTAACGGCTGGGAGGAGAAACAGGCATAGAGAGGGGAAGTGACTTGCCTAAAATCACACAGTAGGCTGGAGATGAACACATCTCTTCAATCCCTGTGCAATACCCTAAGCACTGGACCAATCTGCCTCTTGTCAAGGCAATAGGTGAAATGTACATGGGATTTGGTAATCTAGAAAATGTCATTCCTGGGGGAAGGGGCGCGGACTGTTTTTTTTCTTTTTAAAGGAATATTTCTGACAATTATGAGTGAACAAAATACAAGAAATGCTTAGTGTCTGTCTCATTTGTGAAGCTTTGTTGTACAAGAGAAGAAACAAACAAGTTACATTTTCTGTGGGTGACAAAGTGGGTGTGTGGAAAAGGGAAGTCACTGAATTAAGATGTCTAGTTGAAACACAGGCTACCATCCGATCACAGTAATACCAACTCCAGTCACTAGCGACTGGGCAACGGCATGGTCTGATGGTGGGCTGTTTGCCTGTATGACAAGAATCGGTGTGTGCCTGGTCCCCAAAAAATGTCTCCATCACCAAACACCCCCCCCAAATCCAAAAACACCTCAATCCTTCATTGATGACACTTAATTGGCAGCCTGAGCAGAGCCACTAAGGATAGAATAGGCCATGGAGACTTAACTCTGCTCTCTACCCTCAAGAAGAGTATTCTGGGACAGGACTGAGAGGCATTCATAGTGGGAGCATACACTCCCCTAAGAAGTGCCAGACCTGAGGCCTGTTTTGTCCAGTATCCTGTATCTCAGCCTGATCTCTAAGACTTAGATTGGTTTAAACCCTGAGACATGAGTTTTAATATCCCTTACAAAAACTCTTGTCATCAATGATAATTCTGGACGTTCTTGCTACCTGTATAAATGTCCAGTCCCTGTTTGAATCTTAAGTTCTTGGCCTCACTGACATCCTGTGGCAGTGAATTCTGCAGTCCAGTTACACATTCTGAAAAAAAAAATTGTATCCTCTTTGGATTTCTCATTTTTATTTTTCTATGGCTGTCCGCTTACTCTTGTGTTATGAGACAGGGAAAACAGTCGATCTCCTCTAGACCATTCAGTATTTATATACTTTTAATCTGTCGCTTCTCATCCATCCCCTTTCCAAGGTTACAATCCCCATCTTTTCAGTCTCTTCATAGGAGAGCTTTTCCATACCCTTGGGTCATTCTCATTACTCTTCTCTGAACCCCCCCTAGTTCTGCAATAGCCTCGTGAGATGGGGTGGCCACAACATGTGGATGAGAGCACACGATTTATATAAAACATTATAATAGCGCTGTATTATTCATCCCATTTCTTATACATTCTACCATCTTGTTAGCTTTTTTGACTGTAGATGCATATTGACTTATCTACTGTAACACCCAGGTCAACTTTCTTGTGTTGATCATGCTGGAGGCAATACAACTACTCGAATTTCAGTCTGACACTGTCAATGTCTGTCCTTTTCCAAAAATTTGGTTCCTAAGCACCTAAATCCTACTGAAATCAATGGAAGTTATATGCCTAAATACATTTCAGGAGCAGGGCCTAAATTAATTTTTTTTTTGTTGTTGCATGGTATCAAAACAGGTGAATCAAAAGACAATGAGCTGACCCAAACAATGAAACCCCCTCATTTTTTGTATGGTGTCTAGCATCCTAGGTCTTAGGTGCTATCACAGTGAAATACTACATAATAAAATCAGTTGCAGAATCTATGTTCAAACTTAGGGCTGGATTCTGCTCCCAAGATTGCCACGGTGTGGCTGGATTTACTCCAGTGTAACAGATTGATGAATCAGGGCCTAAGTTCTGCTAAAGCACTTAAGCACAGGCCTTGAAGTCAGTGGGATGTGCACGCATACTGAAATGTTTTGCTCGATCAGGGCTTTAGCCCTTAATTCCAAATACACTTTTTAGAACAAAGCTATGCTGTATTCATCGGGAGAGAAGGTAACAGCTCCATGGAATAAGGAATTAAAAAAAAAATTCTTAAAATGTCAGGAGTGAGAATGAAAGAAGTAATGTTAGGCTCTAAGTCTATAAGCACAGGATGTGGTGAGCATTAAGGTTACTGGGAGCTGTGGGGTGCCAATGATTATATGTGAATTATTGGTCAAAGAGGTAGGGTGTGGGGGGCTGTTTTGTATCGTATTTTTAAAATGTATCAAAGAGTGCCTGGAGCCAAAGGGTAGCTGTTTCTCTTTCTGAATGCATGTTTAAATCTGGATGAGTAGAGCCCTACCAAATTCACGGCCATGAAAAACGCGTCACGGACCGTGAAATCTGGTCACACACCCCCCCCCGGGTGAAATCTGGTCTTTTGTGTGCTTTTACCCTATACTATAAAGATTTCACAGTGGGAGACTAGCGTTTCTCAAATTGGGGATCCTGACCCAAAAGGGAGTTGCAGGGGGCTCACAAGGTTATTTTAGGGGTGTTGCGGAATTGCCACCCTCACTTCTGTGCTGACTTCAGAACTGGGCGGCCGGAGAGCAGAGGTTGCAGGCCAGGAGCCCAGCTCTGAAGGCAGCGCCACGCCAGCAGCAGCGCAGAAGTAAGGGTGGCATGGTATGGTATTGCCACCCTTACTTCTGCATTGCTGCCTTCAGAGCTGGGCGGCCAGACAGTGGCGGCTGCTGACGGAGGGCCCAGCTCTGTGGGCAGCAGCACAGAAGTAAGGGTGGCAATACCATGCCATGCCATCCTTCCCTCTGCGCTGCTGCTGGTGGCAGCTCGGCATTCAGAGATGGACTCCAGGCCTGCAGCCGCCGCTCTCCAGCTCTGAAGGCAGACCTTTTTGGGTCAGGACCCCTACAATGACAGCACCATGAAATTTCAGATTGAAATAGCTGAAATCATGAAATTTATCTTATGATCGTGAAATCAACCAAAATGGACGGTGAATTTGGTAGGGCCCTACGGATGAATGAATAAAGTTGGGCTCTTGCTTCAGTCTCTTGGACTTTTAGGCTTGTTTTGGTCCTGCAAACATTTTTCAGTGTGTAAATTGACTTGTGGGAGTAGTCCCATAAATGTGTGTAGGGTTGGTTCGATAGGCCCTAATCCTGCAATCGCATCCATTGATGAGAACTCCGCACCCATACAGAGCCCTGTTGACTCCAGTGTGCGCCCGCATGAGCACGGGGATTCACTTTAGTGGATCTGATTGTTGCAGGCTTGGGGACCTAAATGTGACAGACAAGGGAGGAGGGAGGCAGCACAGGATTGTTTTAAAGTCCTGTACGTCAAATACAACTTCAGTTCTCCACCCCTCTTTTATCCAAGACCCTTTTAATACAAGCAGGGTCACATCCCCTGACATTTGGTGAATGCATCCAAAATCCCCTTGTTCTCCAAATGTATTCAATATTCTCCATGATGCTAGGATAACCCAGGGTGTGCTTTAGTGTTACTACAGCTGCGTAGAGAATGTGTGTCATCCACTTAAAAGTGCAATCTCTCTCTTGGAAGTCTGTACGCAAAATAAAATGCTGGGTGTTTTGGGTTATGTTCCTTCAGCTTCCCGCTTGTAAAAGTTTGCCAAAAGTTTTTATTTTTCCACGTACAGGCTGGTTTGTGCTTTTGTATGAAATCTTTACCGCTCACGTCGTAACCTGCCTAAAGCAGAGAGTCTGAAGGATAGAGCTTTCAGAAGATCTGGTTAATCGTTGACATCACCTATGTGCATTTCCATTCGCTCAAAACAGTTAGAGGGTGGCTGATGTTTGGGCTGACCTGGGTGTGCCGGGCCCTTATGTTGAATACAATTTTGGATCCTCCAGTGCAGCAAGTCGGCATTTGAAAATGTATAACACAGACGAGAGGGAGGTCGAGATGGTTTCAGCTGATAGTTGAAGTGTGATAGAGAGTTGGTGAGATAGAGGAGCTGCAAGGAAGAAGACTCTTGCACTAGCAGTAGCGAGAAGGTGCAAAGGGGGAGGAGGAGGAAGAGGGGAAGCAAAGGTAGCATTCAGAGCTTCACGTGCATCTGCTCAGAGAGAAATGATGGTCCAGTGGTTAGGGCACCAACTCAGGATTTGGGAGACTAGGGTTTGATTCCTTGGTCTACCATAGACTTCCTGTGTGACCTTGAGCAAGTCACTCTAGGTGTGTCTACTCTGCAAAGCAAGGTGTGGCCTTAACTCAGGCTAGCCAGCTTGGGTTAAAATAGCACTGAAAACCACAGTAACTTGAGTTCAACCCCACCTGCTCTCTAGGCTTTAACTTGAGTGGTTAACCTGAATTAAAGGCAGAGTTGCTGTATCTTCACAGCTATCTTAGCCAGAGTTAAGAACTCACTTTTTTTTTTTTTTTTTTTGCTGTGTAGACCTACCCTTAAGTCTCTCTGCCCCAGATCCACAAATGTATTTAGTCTCCTGGAAATTAGGAGCCTAAATACCTTTGCCGATCTTGGCCTCAGTTCCCCATCTGTACAATGGGGTCATAGCATTTCCCAGGCATGTTGAAAGGATTGTGAAGTGCTCAGAGGCCATGGTGAGTGGGGGCCAGATAAGGACAAGGGATAGCTGGTCACGTGTTGTAATTGCTGAATAGCATATAAAAGGTTAATCAACTACTGATATTTTAATAAATAGTTTAGTTTATTGAGTCCAACAAGTCAGTAGCTTGGTTATAACCCCTGCTGACCCCCTCTGCTGATGTACCTAAAACCATCCATAAAGCGTGCGGCTCACATCTGTAACAGGTCTACAACACCTATTGTAAATGGAACCTTTTAACTAAAGTGCGACAAAGAAGTTTAGGTAGAAACTTGAGCTTGACGCGTCAAATCATCTTTAGAAATAAATATTGCTAATCTGGTTGGGTTTTAACCTGAAAAGCCCAAAAGGGGTTTGGACCTTTCTCCCGGAGGCCCTAATGTGGGAAAACACTCTGTAGTCAATGGGACTTAAGCACTTGCTTACTGTGAGTACATGTTTAAGTGCTTTGCTGAATCAGGGCCTTGGGAGAGTACCAGCTCCTGATGACCTGTTGCACATTGCAATCAGGGGATCTGCCATACTTTAAAAGAGGAGGGACTAGGAATAGAGTGTTCAGTCTAAGGGGATATGGAACATGCTACCTCCCAATCTATGACCCAAAATAGCCCTGGTCGGTTGATCTTCAGGCCATGCTGGACGGTATCTATTTGCATGTGCTGCTGCACAGAGTGGAGTCTGAAGGTTAGATCTGCAGAGGGAAGAGCGTTTTTGTGTTTTGCTGGCTGTCTAACTTGATTTTCTTTTTGTAATTTATGACAGAGGCAGCTGGAGCCTTGATTAGATTTGCACAAAAAAGAGGCTTTAAGTTATACATCATAAAAAGTAGGCCCTGATCCTGCCATGGGCTCAGAATGGGCAGACCTATGTGTTGCTCATGGCAGGATTAGGGTAGCAGAGGTGATCTAGTGTTAATGAATTGAAGATCTTATTTATTCTTAGAACCTGCCTCTGCTAAAACCTCCTCCGAACCCCCTGTGCTTTCACTGGCTTCTGGAATTTCTTCAAGCTCATCCTTTTTATTAGTAATGCCATAGAGCTGTTCAGGAAATGGTAAGTATTTTCTGCAAATATTTTTTGAATGGAACAAAAAAATTGTGCGTACGGTTGTTTGGGCTTTTTGTGTGTGTGGTTTGGGGGTTATTTTTTGTTGATGTTCATATTTTATGGGTAGAACTTTTTGAATAGTAAACCAAAACACTGTCATTTTTCAAAATCAAAACGTGTTTTGACGGTTGATTTTCCCTTGAAAACCCATAGAACTTTGAACTAAATGAAAACTTAGCACAAAAAAAGGCCATTTTTTGTTGCAAAAAGTTTCAGTGGGAAATTGCCAGTCGCTGTAATATGCCACAGAGCCATGTAGATCCCTGGTTAGTTTTTGAGGTTACTTGATATGTAATCCTATATGAGAAATTTGGACAAAACTGAAAGATTTGGGTGCCCAGTTGGACGATCCCTTTTGGCAGTATTGAAAATTTCAGCCCTGAAGTTTAAAGGAACACTGTCCATTTGAAATCTAGCCAATCTAAAAGTAATAGTATGAGTAATTTCCGGTACCTTACAGTGTTGCCAATGGACAATTTTTATCATTTTTTGTGATATTTGGTGTCTTTTCTTAATGCCACAGCTCCTGGATTTATGTGACTGTGTCAGAATCTCAGCTTTGGTTTGAAGAAGAATAAAAAAAAAAAAGTATCTACCCTCCATGGTCGTGGAAAAAAACCCGAAGGTGAATAAAAAGCACCCCCACATGTATTATTTTTGAAAATCCTGTGACTTCTATAAGACAATATTGTGTTATTTGGGGAAAGGGGGAACTGAGTCACAATTTTTGAATTCTTAGGGTTGACAGTACTGGTAGGCAATCCCCACCCCATATTCCCTGCCCATTTTTGTGATTTAATAACCACATTTCCCTTTTATTTTTTCTTTCTCTTACATTGTTGTGGAAGACCCACAAACCAAGGAAACTGACCAGACAAGTGCTGTCATGTCTTCTCAAGAGAGCTGCTGAAGCTGCAAGAATTGCTGGGAGGGGAGATACTTAAAGAAAAATGGGAAAGGTGGTTTATTTCTGTGTCTGGTTATTCAGTTTGGCGTGGGGCTTTGCTGTATTTTTAAGTATGTGTCAGAGTAGAGCAAAGTGGAATAGATTGTAGTGTGTTCCATACAGGTGTTTCTGAATCCTGATTTATACATCTAAAAAGTAAACTGGGGGGGGGGGGGCGGCTCCCTCTAATCTTTCCCCTTTATTTAATTAATCTCATAAGAACATAAGAACGGCCACACTGGATCAGACCAAAGGTCCATCTAGCCCGGTATCCTGTCTTCCGACAGTGGTCAATGCCAGGTGCTTCAGAGGGAATGAACAGAACAGGTGATCATCAAGAGATCCATCCCCTGTCGCCCATTCCCAGCTTCTGGCAAACAGAGGCTAGGGACACCATCCCGGTCCAACAATGGCTATTAACCATTGATGGACCCTATCCATGAATTTATCTAGTTCTTTTTTGAACCCTGTTAGTGTCTTGGCCTTCACACCATCCTCTGGCAAGGAGTTCCACAGGTTGATCTTTGTTGTTCTAACAACGGTAGGCAAAATATATGTTCCGACGTGATTATTTTGATGTAGATTATTTTAACCGTTTTTTAAAGAGCGCAAAGGCGAGGCCGCAAGGGGATTTATTATTGCTTATTACATTTTGATGATGCCAGAGGGAGCAATGCACCTGTTAAAAATTAAGCCACCGATGGGGTTGTCCGAGTCCAGGGTATGGATTTGAACATGCCTCTTGTTTTCTTTCTAGATTGCAAATCTCCTTTCCCCCCCAGCACCCTGGGACCATGGGGGTGAGACACAGAGCGCAGCTGGAGTCATGCTGGGATTTGGGGCCTTGCAGCCGGTGAGTGACAGGGGCCGGCTCCCAGCGGGCGCGTGCAGCGGGAGCGCAGCGCGGGGCCGCGCCGTGGCGCAGACGCAAGCGGCCTGCGCGGCGCGCGGGCGCATCTCCGCCCCGGGAACGGCCCCTCGCCGCGCATTTGCAGGACGGGCCGCTCGGGAAGCCCCGGTGCGAAGTGATTGGCCGCAAGGAGCAGCCAATCATCTCGGCCGGGCCCGCCTCTGCCCAGCCCGCAGGCGAGGGAGGCGGGGTTATTTCCCTGCCTGCTGCAGGAAGCCAGGGGGGCCATGCGGCTCCTCTCGGCCTGGGGGACGCTCCTGGCCGGGAAGGGCCCTGGCGTGAGCCGCAGGTGGTACCAGGTCCGTCCGGCTTTGCATTGCAGCGGGAAACCTCCCTGCTGCCCCACTTCTCTCTGCTGCGCCTGGGTGTGGCCCTGTGCAAGCTGTGGGGGCTAGCAGGGGAACCGGGGTGGGCTATGGGGCGGGCAGGGAACGTGCCCCCTCCCCGGGGAGCTCCGTGGGGCTTGGCCAAGCTGCCTGGGTGGTTGGGTTGTTTTAGCTTTTTCTTGGGACCTGATTTCTGCTGCGGTGACCCCCGCAGACGCGGCTGGCAGGGGGTTGCCTGGGCCAGTGAGCGTGTTGTTGTCCCCTTGGGAGGGTGCGCTGTATTGCAGAAGCCCTGGTGCCCCTGCAAGTGCCCCCTATGGGACTGTGGGTCTCTCAGGGGCACCATAGAATATCAGGGTTGGACGGGACCTCAGGAGGTCATCTAGTCCAACCCCCTGCTCAAAGCAGGACCAATCCCCAGACAGATTTTTTGCCCCAGTTCCCTAAGTGGCTCCCTCAAGGATTGAACTCACAACCCTGGGTTTAGCCGGCCAATGCTCAAACCACTGAGCTCCAACAGAGCTGGGGGCCCATCGTGCTCAGAGCTGTACAGAATGCCCCGGCATCCCTCTCACCCCCCTCCCAACGCACAAGATTTAGTTCCCCCATGAGTGCAGGGGACTGGACCGGAAGACTCTCGAGATCCCTTCCAGTCCTATGATTCTATGCACCCCCTGCTCTAACCACTCAACAGCGCTCCTCCAACAAGAGCTGGGAGAGGAACCCCAGGAGTCCTGACTCCCAGTCCCCTCCAGCTCAAGCCACTCTGTCTTGTTTCCTTGCCGGAGCTGGGAAGAGAGAACTCAGGAGTCCTGACTCCCACGCCCATCTTCTACCCGCTAGACCCCACTCCTGTCATGAACTTCCTCCAATCCCACTGTGGCTCTTTTCCAGGCAGGCGCTCTCTTACCCCACCTCGCTGAGCGGCTCTGTTTGTACGAGAAGCTAAAGGCTGCCTACGACGAGCGATGTGCAGACCGGGCGCAGAAGGCAGGTGGGCCAATCCGGATCTCCCTGCCCGATGGCCAGCAGGTGGAAGGAGAGTCCCTAAGAACCACGCCGTATCACGTGGCATCACAAATCGGGTACTGGGTGCCATTGCACGTTTTCTTCCTATGAACGGTTGTCTGCTTTCAAAACCCTTTCAACCCCTAGGTTTGCCTTAGGGCAGGGAACCGAGAACGGCTGCGAGAGACTCCAGCCCCGTTGTTCCGCTGGTTTGCAAATGCTGGGGATGGGCCATCGAGTCCATTGCCCCTAGGGGTCAGGTTTGGCTACGCTCAGCTGGACTCTGTTCAGTGGGATTTGGGCACCTGACTCCCTCCTTCGAACCCGCCTCCCACACCCCGAACGTTGTTACTGTAACTCACACCTGCTCAGTGTGGCGCTCTCTCCCCCCCAGCAATGATGGCTGTCCCACATGGAGCCCGCAGCACCGTGGCTGGGTCTTTTAGCTCCTGGTGTAGAGACAGTTTGTGCTTCTAAAACCAGAGGGCCCAGGTGCAATCCGCTGCTGCCTGGGGAACTGCACGCGTGGGGGCCCATAAGTTGGGGGGACTTCCCCTGGCTGGGGTGAGTGTGCAGCCTCTGCTTTTGCCCCGGCAGCCCCCACTAGGGTGGGCAGAGCACCTCACCGAGGAGTAGTGGCTTGACGAGAAATGGGTTGGCCAGCTGTAGCGGGCGGGTGTCCAGGCCGCAGAGCCCATTCTCGGAGCTGGTGCTAACTGGCTCCTTGCTGGTAGCCTCAGCAGAGAGGGTCCAGGTGTGAGTGGGTCTTGGAGACATAATCCCTCTAGCTCCGTGTGTGTGTGTGGTGGTGGTGGGGGGGGCGCAGTGTGCAGGGGGCGAACTCACTGCGCAGATACCCTTATTCTCCCTGGGCTGTAATTGGGCCAGAGACCTGGCTCCAGAGCCCCTTCCCCAGCGCTAAATCCCCCGTCTGACTGGCCGGTCATGTGTCCTGTACTGAAGTGTGTTCTGTCACCTCTCTCCTTCCCAGCAAGGGCCTGGCCGAGGGGGCAGTGACTGCCAGGGTGAACGGGGCTCTGTACGACCTGGATCGCCCTCTGGAAAGCAGTGCCGCCTTGGAATTCCTGGGCTTTGATTCTCCAGAGGGGCAGGCGGTGAGTGATATCTGGCGCAGTGTTGCCAGCTCCACATAGTTGGAAGTCACCAGACAGACCTTGAAAAGTCGCTAAATGTAGTGTCTAAGCTCTCAAAAGGAGTCAAAAATGTCACTAAACATCCACATAGTAGGAAGTCGACAGAGAATTATAAACACACAAGTGCGCATGCCCAGGTGAGTATAGTCACAAAATCATTCACAAGCATAAGAACATAAGAACGGCCGTACCGGGTCAGACCAAAGGTCCATCTAGCCCAGTATCCTGTCTACCGACCGTGGCCAATGCCAGGTGCCCCAGAGGGAGTGAACCTAAGAGGCAATGATCAAGTGATCTCTCTCCTGCAGCACAATAGTGTTAATAGAGCCGACAGGTTAGTGAAAGGGAGGGCCCAGAGCCAGGGGGAGGAAGGCATTCGCCTGACCTGAGCTGGGTGCTGCAGGGAGCCAAGAAAGTAGATTTAAAAACAAAAATCCACTAGCCAGATCCCTTCCCCCTGCTCCCAGAGTTTGATTTCTGAAAACCCAGCTGGGCAGCTAACCCCAGGCCAAGCCAAAATCAAGCTAACTCCACCTTTGATCCTGCAGTAAGGGCTTCCTCCCTGGAGGCGTGGTGCCCCTCCTTTCCCTGCCCCATTGGGGCACATGGCCCTGTCTCATCCCACCCCACCTTCCATCCGTGCGGCTCTCCTCGCTGGCTAACCTGTCTCCCCTGCCCTGTCCGCTTCATTAGCCATTGTACCCTGCATCACAGGCTGCGCTACCTACTACGGAGCAGCGAGAAAGACCATTTGGGTAAAAACAACCCCTGGCTAATGTGCAACTCTCACCAAAGTGCGCCTGGCTTTAGCAAAGTATTTAATTAGCCTCCACAAACATATTTTCCTTGCCTGCAGATAGCAGTGGCCTCAGCCCAAGCAGCCTTGGAACGCAATTCCTTCCGAGGACATGCTCAGTTGAGACGTAATGACATTGACTTGGTGTCCAACAGATTGTAGTAAGAAGAGCCCGGAATGGATTTTATTAACACTATCAAGCTGCTTGTCAATGATTCTGTGACTATACATAGTGGTGATGTCTTTCTCCGAATGTCATTGTCATTGGCAGTAAAAGTTGCTAAGATTTGTCACTGGTCACTTTGACACTTATTTTCTCGCTAGGGAAACAAAAACGTCGCTAAATCTAGTGACAAAGTAGGTAAATTGGTGTTTAGTTGTGGGGAAGGAGCCCTCTGGTGGTAGGAAAAGGGAGCCTGGACAGTGGCTAATCTGGGCCGTTTCTGTGGCTTCTAGTTTCTGTCCCTTTAATGCCATAGTTCTCAACCTTTCCAGCCGACTGTACCCCTTTCTAGAGTCTCCTTTGTCTTGCATACCCCCACGTTTCACCTCACTTAAAAACTATTTGCTTCCAAAATCAGACAAGAAAAAAATACAAAAGTGTCACATCACATTATTACTGACAAATTGCTGACTTTCTTCGTTACCCTGTAATTATAAAATAAAACAATTGGAATATAAATACTGTTCTTCCATTTCAGTGCATAATATATAGAGTGACATAAACAAGTCATTGTATGACATTTTAGTTTCTATTGACTTCGCTTTATATGTAGCCTGTTTGTAAAACTAGGCAAATATCAAGATGAGTTGATGTACCTCTCTGCATACCCCCAGGGATACATGTACCCCTGGTTGAGAACCACTGCATTAATGCACCTGCTGGAGTGTAGGGGTCACCAAGGAAGCGGGGTTTGATCTTTTTAACTGTCCTTTGCAGAAGCATCTCTCCCAACCATGCTCTAAAACAGTGGTTCCCAAACTTGGTAAGCCCCTGGCGAGCCGCGAGATGCTTTGTTTATCTGAGCACCCGCGGGTACGGCCGCTCGCAGCTCCCAGTGGCCGCGGTTTGCGGTTCCCGGCCAATGGGAGCTGTGGGAGGCGGTGGCCCGGCTGGCCCATTTTACACTCTTATGCATTGCAATGCATGTCGCTGAGATGCTGGACTAGCCAATGGCTCCTGCACTTTGGTATCTGACTGGCATAAACTGCACTGGCAAAAGCACAGATGCAAAAGGCTGAAAAATCAGCCGCTCAAGTTTTGGTTGACAGGAGTCAGCCAGGCCAGGGATAAGGGCAAGGAATTGGGCAGAGCAGAAAAGCAAATAGTGGCTGAAGCTAACCCAAAGGGAGAAGATACAGCGTGTATAATAAATAGAATAGTCCCAGCTCTTCTGTAGCGTTTTTCATCCTTAATCTAAAAACGCTTTACAAAAGCAATCAATATCATTGTCCCCATTTTACAGATGGGAAAATGAGGCACAGAGTGGCTGAAGTGACTTGCCTGATATTACCCAGCAGTAGAGGTGGAAATAGAACACACGAGTCCTCAGTCCCCAGTCCAGTGCTCTATCCACTAGATAACACTGCCTCCTGGGAACAGGCAGGCCCCCTAAAGACAGCTAATGAGGGACTTTGGGCTCCCTCTCTAAACAAGCAGGCACCCCATATGTGAGAGGCTGCAGGGTGTCTGGATTAAGCCAGCACTCTGAGTCATCATTGGAGCTGGGATCCCAACAGGCCAGCGCCATGTGGGGTGCGGCGGGCCATCCACGTGACCCCAGGTCTCTTCCCTCCCCAGGTTTTCTGGCACTCCAGCGCCCACGTCCTTGGAGTGGCAGCGGAGCGATTCTACGGAGCGCTGCTTTGTCACGGGCCCAGCACAGAGAGCGGCTTCTTCTACGACATGTACCTGGCGGGCCGGTAAGAGGGGCCAGGGAAGCCTAGGTGGGCATCCCGGCGGAAGGCCTGATGGCGTCTGGATAGTGTCATATTATATTTTCGTTAAGGCACAGTTAAGAGTCATCCAGTTGGGTCACTGTAGCTACACACTCGGGATTTCTATATTACATTATAAAACTGAACTGTTTCCAGAACTAAAGGAAGCTTTTAAATCAGTCATTTGTAAATGCAAGTTCAACTTTTAAATTCGTTTTTATGTTTTGAATCTTTACATCGTTAATACCTTGAACTGGAGTGTGTTTTCGTTTGGGCTGGAGAAAGATCAAATGCATTATGTAAATAGATAACAATATTTAAGACTTTATTTCTATTTACTGAGTAACTTAATAGGAAAAGAAAGCACACTGCCATTGGAAAAAGGTGATCACATTTGTATCTACTGGAAATAGACCTTAATCACCTTAGAGCTGATAGGAAACAAACAAAAGGAAGTCTTTCTTCACGCAACACAGTCAATCTGTGGAACTCCTTGCCAGGGGATGCTGCGAATGTCAAAACTTTAATACCTCTGTTGCCCCCATCACCACACAGCCATGAATAGATTTAACCTAGGAGGCAGGGAAATACTAGGAGGCAGGGAAATACAATTCCTATTTGGAAGGTGGGATCTAGGGCACCCAGAGGTGAAGTGACTTTCCCGAGGCTAAGCAGGGAATCTGTGGCAGAGCAGAGAATCAAACCCGGAACACCTGAGCCCCGGGCCTGTGCCTTAACCACTAGGCAACGCTTCCTACCCTGAGGAGGGGGAACTTCCTCTGCTGTTTTGAGTGAGTGGGTGGGGGGCTAGACAGAGTCACCAGGAAGGGGAAGCAGAGAGAGGCGGAGTGGGGGTGGGACCTTGGGGGAGGGGCAGAGCCATGTGGGGCCCCCACCGGCAAAACCAAAAGTCAGCGCCTATGATCTCACCTCATCCATTCCCTGCCGTAGCAGGAGCCTCTGGTACATCTGCCCCTTCTGTTCTCTCCCCGTGGCTCCGCTGAGTCTCCTGTGGACTGAAACGCTTTAGCTGGGCTCAGTACAGGGGCGTCTGGGTGAATTCGCTGGCTGGTGCTGTGCAGATCGGACTAGGTGATCCGATCAGCGATGTAATATATTAAAAACGGTTAACTGACAAGTATTAGTCTTACCGTTACTATATTGCAGTTAATGTTTAAAACAGATTGGTAAGTCAGGTGCTGCCGGGCCGGTCGCTGCTGGGAAGCGTGCCGGGCAGCATGTGCCCACCCACGTAGGGGGAGCCTCAGCTGGGATGCTCCTGCTGTAGTCGAGTGTGTTCCAGTTGCTGATGAGCCCCCAAATCCCTGCTGCCTTCCCCGAACTCGGCGGCGGCTGCTGCCTGCACTGGGCTCATTGTGCCAGGCGCTGCAGACCAAAGCATGGGAACGGGGGAAGCATGAGACCGGGCAGAAAAGCCTGGGCGAGTTCTGCTGCACGTGGCCCCCCTCCCCCGCCCCCTCTGCCCTGGCTCCCGGGACCTCACACGCACACCCCACTCGCGTGCAACCAGTCTTCTCCGGGTGCGGACGGCGCTGCGCCCCCTTCTACTGGCTGAACTGGTTAACGATTAAACGGTGAACCAATATCATTGGAATACTTTAAACGGGTACTTTTTTAAACAATATTTACATCCCTAGATCTAATGGTCCCATCTGGCCTTAAACTCTATGAAACCGAGTTGCCGTTGTCACATGGGCTTGTTTGATTTCGCTTCCACTAGGTGGCATCCTGGGATAAACTAGCATGAAGTGCTCCACGCCGCTAGGCTGAGTCGGCAGCACCATACCTGCCTCTGCTTCCCTGGAGCCCCCTGGCCGTTACACCAATGTCTGGCCTTTGCCAAGCGTTGTCCCTGGGTCCTTTCCTGGCAGTGCATGGGGAATGGGTGCAAACGTGGGGGTGAAGACGCATTGCTAAGGCCACGCGCGCACTCTGGCCGCCTGCCGGGATCTGCAGTCACGGCTCAGTTCTTCTGTAACCGGGGCTTTTAAAAACCTCTCGCTCTCTCTGCAGGACCGTGCTGGGCAGCGAGCTCCCAGCCTTGGAGGAGGCGTGCAAGTCCATCGTCCGAGAGAAGCTTCCCTTCGAGAGGCTGGAGGTGTCCCGAGAGGACCTGCTGGAGCTATTTAAGGTGGACGGACGTGTTCGTATATGTCATGGCTCTCAGCAGCCCCCCCCTCCCTGCAGGGCCTGAGGATCAGCTTCAGGGCGGGAGTGGGAGTAACACAGAACCCCAGGGCCAAGTAAACAGTCGTGCAAATAGTGTCACTTAATAGGTCCTGCAGGAGTCCCAGCAGCTCCTGCGAGAAGCGATGGGAGCCCCCATCCCTTGGGACTAGACACGGCATGGCCAGGAAGGAGCCGTCTTTCGTCCCCTGGGGTAGGTCTTTCCCCTCTGGGGTACACAGGGAGGCTTGCTTGGTTTCCAGAGCTGCCCTGTGAGCCGGCCCGGGGCTAATAACCTGCCTTCCTGCTGCCTGCCCCCGCTCAGTTCAGGGTACGTCTGTCATCCTCCCCAGCGCTTCTCAGTCCAACCAGCCCTGCCCTCTTGTAAGAGCTGGTGTTATCTGTATATCTAACTTGCCTGAGCACCTCGCCATCTTCGCTATGCTTATCCTCACCCCTGTGAGGCAGGGCAGTGCTATCCCCATTTTACTGATGGGGAGACTGAGGCCTAGATTTTTTTTAATGGTATTTGGGCACTTAACGCCGATTGATTTCAGTTGCAGTTAGGAGCCAAAAAGACCTTTTAAAATCTGGCCACAAGTGACTTGCCCAAGGTCAACCAGGGAGTCTGTGGCAGAGCAGGTATTCTCAAGTCCCAGACTAGCACTCTAACCACTGGGCCATCCTGCCTCGAACGCCTGTGTCTAGCCCCACATGCCTACCTGGCACACTGCGTAGCAAGTGAAGAGCCAGTCTCTGTCCTGAGGAGCATGCTGGCTGCATTGATGGGCCAGGCAGCTTGCTGGGGGGAGATGGTGGGAGGGATGTGCGTGCTAGAATTGTGGGCTCCTGTAAGTGGCATTTAGCTTGGAAGCTCTTTGAGGCAGGGGCTGTCCGATACTTTCTCTGTACAGCCCCTGGCGCGAGAGGGCCCCATTCTTGGGCACTGTCATAACAAACATGAATAGCAACAGCTCAGAGCAGATTAGCTGCTAGTTGTCCGTGGGCTGTATCATTAACGCTGGCCCTACGCTCTTCTCTTTTCCTTTCCCCAGTACAACAAGTTTAAGCTGCAGGTGATCGAGGAGAAAGTGAAGTCACCGACTGCTACGGTGTACAGGTGAGCAAGGGCCCTGCAGTCCGTGTGACTGCCCCGGCGCACCCAGGGTGCAGGGCAGGGTGAGGTCTGCGACTCCTGTTCCTCCAGACACACGGCCCTGGGTGAAAGTGCCCTGCTCCCCAGCCGTGTCCCAGTGCTTAACGTGGTCAGGAAAACGTGTGTGTCCATCTGAATCCCACTTCATACAGACAGCTGGCCATGCTGCGTGTACACTGATTACACGACCGTCACCGTCAGGCTTCAGTGCATGGAACTGTTTGTACTGATTTCCGGTGGTTTTCGAACAAGCCGTTCTGCAGCAGCACTTCCACCGAGGAGCTCCCCGGGGTGGGTTAGTTTGCAACGGTCACATACCGTCCTTTGCCACCAGTAGCGATTGTCCAACATAACTTAACAAACCAACTTCCAACCCCCCCCCGGAAAGGCGAGATGGCGCTTGTAGGGTGCCCCTCGGCGACCCAGCTCCATTGAACACTTTTTTCCCGCCATGCCGTGTCTGTGACCCTTTGCAGCTCCGCCCTCTTTCAGCACGGCCACGCCCTGACGCTTCACTGCAGTTGAGTTGTGCTCAGGCCCAGATCTGGGTGGCACCATGACTTCTTGGTACCCACTGCGTGGCCGGGAAAATCCCAGCAACTAACTCACCGCTGGCTGGTACAGGCGTTCCCTGTGAAAGGCATATGCAGGGGTATGGGGGCGACTGTCACTGCTGGAAAGCAAGAATGATGCCGGGGCTTGGGCCCTGCCTCCGTGGGCTGGGCTGTGGGTCCGGGTATCATAATGGGAGGGAGTGCGACAGAACGGGCACAAAGTGCTAAGGGTCTGATCCTGCCCTCGTGCCCAATTGCACAGCTGGGTGGGAGCGGGAGGAGTGAATCCACTCGCAGACATTGGCCCAGGTTCTGATCCTGTACCCGTGGAGGTGACATACGAGTGCCCTTCATGTGAGCCAGTTGCATTGTGGTCGTGCCTAAGAGCCCGAGTCACGGACCGTGACCCTGTTGTGTTAGGCGCTGTACAAGTGGAGCTTACATGCTAAGTCATCGGCCCCTTCGGACCATTTGGGGCGTCTTCTGACTTTCCCCTTTGCTCTCTCATTCCAGCCTGGCATTTCTCATCTCACCCCTAGACCCAGGGGTGCCAATCTGCCTGTGACCCACCTGTTGTCTGCTCCTGGCTCTCTGTCTGTACTCTGAACCCCTGTCTCCTTTCCTTTTCCCAGGTGCGGGGGGTTAATCGACCTTTGCGAAGGTCCCCATGTCAGGCACACAGGGAAGATCCGAGCACTGAAGATCCTAAAGGTTGGTTCTAACCCCAGCCAAGCTCAGTTGCTGGCACCGGTGGGAGGGAGCCTGGTCTAGTGAGCATGGCGTGGCGGGGGTTATCGCTCTGCCACTGGGCAAGCTGTGTGAATTTAGGGGAGTCAGTGCCTCAGTTTCCCCCCAGCTGTAAAAGTTCCAGCAGGAGGGTGGAGCACTTTGATATTAAATGCCTGATATGGTCACGCTTTGCACTGAACACAGGCTGGGCTTTGTCAGAGGGTCTCCAAGTGCTTTAGAAAAGGAGTAGGTACCATCCCTGTTTTACAGGTGGGGAAATCGAGGCACAGAGCAGGCGCGTGGCTGCCCAAGGTCACCCAGTGAGTCCATTTCAGGTTCTGTTCTTGACTCTGGCTCCTCGTGTTTTATACCAAGCCCGTCGCCATAGCACCTAACCCAGGAGTCCAGACTCCCAGCCCTAACCACTAGACCGTGCTGTTCCGAGAGGAGCGGAAGCTTTTGCCTTTCTGGAGACACTGGAGGAGTAGGCAGTAGAGTTGCGTGTTGATCCCAGGTTACCCTGCCCCAGCCAGTGTGGAGCTCAGCCCTCTCTTCTATCAGCCCCTTCCTGTGGTGTTAGCTCTCTTTCCCCCTTCTCAACAGAGCTCCTCCGCCTTCTGGAAAGGAGACCCCGCTCTGGAGTCTCTGCAGCGGGTGTATGGGATCTCCTTCCCCAGCCCCGTACGGCTGGAGGAGTGGGAGCAGCTCCAGGAGGAGGCAGCTAGCCGGGACCACCGGAGGATTGGCAAGGTAGGAGTCGGCATGATCACCCCCGGGCAGGGTCGCGCCAGCTACATCTGTGTTTGTTCCACCCAACCCGCTGGCTAAACTGTCCCCGTTCTGAACAGGGAAGGGACAAAGGGCATGGAAGTGTTGGCGCGGAAGGCCTGGAGCCATCAGTACCTGCCCTGCTGATTGGAGACCCCTCGGGTAGGAGAGGTGCCCTGCAAGACCCAGCTCCCTTCGGAGCTTGGGCACGGGCAAGCCATTGTCTTCCGTTGCCGTGCCACGTCTCTCCCGCCTCAACGAAGCCCGAGTCTCTGTCGCCACCTTATGGGTCCCATAAGAGGCTTCTGAACCTGCCGCTGTTTCCAGCTGCCGGGCCTAGTCCTTAGGAGCCTGGATCCAGTCCCCCATGTAGGGGGTCATCGCGCGTAGACCCCCCGAGTCCTGCCTCCCCCTCGGTGCAGCGCTCAGGGGACCTCTCTTATTCCCTCCCCAGGAGCAGGAATTGTTTTTCTTCCACGAGCTGAGTCCCGGGAGCTGCTTTTTCCTGCCCAGAGGAGCTCACGTCTACAACACCCTGATAGACTTCATCAAGGTACGGGCAGCCGTCGTATCGGGGTTCGCTTGGTCGCGCCTCGACTCGGTGACTTTGCCAGGTCCCATCCAGCTCTGCATTTCTGTGGTGCTGTGACTCCTTCTCCGTGTGACATCCTGTAGATCTTCTTGTCCCAAACACCTCCGTGCAGCTGTGACCGTCAGCCCAGGCTCTGGGAGCAGACTCACGCCAGCCGCCACTGGATCATAGCTGAGTCATTGTGTGCGGAGCTCCAGCACTGACTCCCTGGTCAGCGTGGCCAGAGGTGTTTTAACCTGGCTCTGCTATAGATTTCCTTGGGGAGAAGGCGGAGTGCATGTCCCTAGCCACCCGGATCAGGGAGCTGTGCTAGACACCGGCCAGGAGCGTGGCTGCACCTAGCTAGCTGGGTGAGGTTGGGTCCCCAATTCGCAGTGAGGTAGATTATCTTGGAGGTGTCTGTCTCTGGGTCCGAGTTGCACAGGCTTCCCAGGGGTCGTCCACACCCTGCTCCCATCTGGAAAAAACATGCTGGAAAAAAACATCGGGCCTGTCTATTGTAGGTCCTTATCTAGCACCAGTACTATAGTGTCCGAGCACTGTAGACCAGTTAATGTATTTATCCTCACCCATCCCTGTGAGGCAAGGCAGTGCTATTATCCCATTGTACAGATGGGGAAACCGAGGCACTGAGAGGCTAAGTGCCTTGCCCGTGGTCACACAGGGAGTTGGTGGCAGAGCAGGAATTGAGCCCCATGTCTCCCATTTCCTAGGCTGGTGCCCTAATCCATGGGCCACCCTTCCTCTCCTGCCCTACCTAGCTACAAAGAAAAAGGGGGAGGGGACATGACTCCCCTGAAAGCTATGAGCAAACCCCGCTTCCTAGTGGGGAATCCTTGGGATACAGACAAGTGCATAGACATCCCCTCGCATGGCTTTTCCCAATAGACTGCACAATCTGGCCCGTTGGACTGGGGCTGTGAGCAGAAGCCACGAATTCCTGGGGTGCTCGTCCGTGTACACCTGCCCAGCGACTCGAGTCCAGGTTCCTTTGGCCAGGAGAATCTGTTGAGGGTCATGCTTTGTAAGCGCTTTGTCTCTGCTACAGGGGAGACCGCATCTTCTTACACATGATATCAGCAACCCGGACAACCTAGAAAGGACCAAAGTCTCCCCCGAAGGGAGCCCTCTGCATCTGCCCCCCTGTCTGCCCTCATCGTCCTCAAGGCAGCAGACGTGGCTCCTTGGTCAGGAGGGGCGTGCAGATTTGTTGGCTCTTCTGGTGTTGCACGGGCCTGGTAGAGCCCATCCTGGCTACTGGGTTTGGGCCTCGCCACGCTCTGAGCAGGCTGCAGTGCTTGGATCCTTGACCTCTCTGGCGCACATCCTGGGCACAGGCTCGCTGTCTGTTACCCCTTCGTGCCAATGGGGCTGCCCTACTCTCCCAGGACCAGTGCTGACCCCTTAACCTCCTCTGTAGCTTAAGCACAGCCCCTCCCACATGAGCGCTCTGCGCGGTACACTTCACCTCTGCTGGGACACGGGATAACAAAGCAAACAGGGGCATGGGCTCCGGAAAGGTTCCAAAGCCTGATCACCCTCTGGCTCCCACGAGAACTGTACAGCTCAGACCAATCCGGGAACACCCCTGTGTGCATTTCCCTGCCTCGGTTTCCTCACTGTTCTTTAAGGAGTCCAGAATCCCTCTCCTACGCGTGGATTCTCCTCTGGCTCATGGAGTCTTTCTCGCTCCTGTGCAGCTGGTTTCCTGTCTTCCTCTTTCTTGCCCAATCTCCCTTTTGCTCTCTCCTTGCCTCACCCAGTCTCTGTGGTTTTAAAGACTTAACCTCACTCAACACCTTGGCTCTTTGTCCTGTTTGTGGACAAATTCCACTGCTCCAAACCCCCAGCCCGGCCGATAAACGTGGTCAGACTGGTTTTCTCCAAGCTCCAGCTGTCGCATTGTCCTAAGATGTTCCCTCCATGAATGGGAACCTTCCGGGTTCATCAACCCACTGTTGTTCCTGGTGTGGGCGACACATGAGCTGACTACGCCTACCCCGTGGCAGTCCAGCAGACAGTAATCTCATAAGATTAACCAGAATTCCTAAGATGCAAGTAGACAGATTCTCAAATCGTGTCTCACCGTAGATCCCCTCCATCTGGGAACTGGATCACCATCCTGAGGGACGGCTGGAAGTCATAGAAGGGGTTATTCCATCCAGTTCCAGACTCTCTCTTCCTCCCCCTCGCTTTCCCTGACTGTTTTCTCGCAGGTTTCAGAGGGGTAGCTGGGTTAGTCTGTATCAGCAAAAGAACGAGAAGTACTTGTGGCACCTTAGAGACTAACACATTTATTTGAGCATAAGCTTTCGTGGGCTAAAACCCACTTCATCGGATGCATGCAGTGAAAATACAGTAGAAAGATATGTGTGTGTGTGTGTGTGTGTATATACACACACACACACACACACACACACACACACACACACACACACACACAACATGAAAAAATGGGTGTTGCCATACCAACTCTAACACGAGTAATTGATTTAGGTGAGCTATTATCAGCAGGAGAAAAAAACACTTTTGTAGTGATAATCAGGATGGCCCATTTCCAACAGTTGACAAGAAGGTGTGAGTAACAGTAGGAGAAATAATTAGCACGGGGAAACAGTTTTTACTTTGTGTAATGACCCATCCACCCCCAGTCTTTAGTCAAGCCTAATTTAATGGTGTCTAGGCTTGACTAAATACTGGAAGTGGATGGGTCATTACACAAAGTAAAAACTGTTTCCCCGTGCTAATTATTTCTCCTACTGTTACTCACACTTTCTTGTCAACTGTTGGAAATGGGCCATCCTGATTATCACTACAAAAGTGTTTTTTTCTCCAGCTGATAATAGCTCACCTAATAGCTCACCTTAATCAATTACTCTCGTTATCGTGTGTATGGTAACACCCATTTTTTCATGTTCTCTGTGTGTATATATATCTTCCTACTGTATTTTCCACTGCATGCATCTGATGAAGTGGGTTTTAGCTCACGAAAGCTTATGCTCAAATAAATTTGTTAGTCTCTGAAGTGCCAAAAGTACACACTCCTGCGAGAAGAACGAGGAGTAACGCTGGGAGGTGCAAGCGCTTATGAACCTCTTGTGCAGTGGGAGAAGTACCTCAAGGGGCTTTAATAATAATCATCCCTAGTTCTTATCTAGCTCTTTTCATCAGTACTTCTCAAAGTGCTTTACAAAAGAGGGCAGTATCATTATCTCCATTTTACAGGTGGGGAAACTGAGGCACAGGGGTGGGACATGACTTGCCTGAGGTCACCCAGCAGCACAAGTGACGACATTTTACTCTCGTTATTTTCTGATTGCCAGAAAGAAAGGGGGCTGGGCCAGAGGCAGTTGAAAGTCTTTAGTTCACAAGCTCAAATTCAGGATGGTGCATCTGGCCTCTGTCACCCCAACCCTAGATCCACACGACTGGTACCTCGAAGATGCCTTTTTCCAGATAGCGACTGGCGCTGCCCACCGAAGGTATCTGAGATTTCAAGTGGACGAGTCCCATTACCAGCACAGGGAGTTGCTATTTGGCCTTTCCGCAGCCCCAAGAAGATTCTCAAAATGCCTAGCAGGAATGGCGGCTTATTTCAAGAAACAAGGACACACCAGCTTTTCCCATATGTAGACGACCGGCTCGTTCATGGACAGACAAGTGACCGTCTCCGTTCAGCTTTTCCCCTCCCTAGGTCAACAGAGAAAAGTCACTTTTGACTCTGACCCAAAGGACAGAGTTTATAGGAGCTACTCCACAACAGCACTGGCTTATCTACTGCAGGAGAGATTTCAAGCCATGCTAGGCCTGTCATCCCAAGGCGTCCCTGAGAACTCGGCTCAGGCGGCTAGGTCCCCGGCCTCCTGCACTTGCGTAGCTCAGCATGCCAGACTTCACCCTCGTTGTGTGCAAGGACGGCTGAAGTCTGTGTCGGCCAAGCAGGCACCACCAGGTTCTGTCAGTGCATAGTCCCCCCAAGAAGTGCTGTAATTAAACCGGTAGAGAGACCCTCTGAAAGACCCTCCTCCCACTCGGTTGGTGACAGATGCCTCCACAATGAGTTGGACGACCCTCAAATGTGAGGGGTGTGGAAGACTTCACGCAAATCCTGGAGCTAAGAACCATGCGTAGGGCAGGCACAGCTTGTCTCCTGCTCCTAAAAGGACTGACACGTCAAATCATGATGCACAATACATTGCAAGGTTAATGTGTCCCCCTGTCAAGCCATTAGCTCCATATTTCATCATTACATCAACCCACCTTTCCGGTGGCAATAACGTTGGCTAAAAGGAGAGGAGAGATACAAGGGCTGGTGGCAGGGCCCCTACACACAATTTATCATAGACTGGGTGTCTTTGAAATCTTTGATTGACAGCGATATCTGACTTTCCTTTAAATCAGGTTATCTACCTACCTGTTGGGTTTTTTCCCCAAACCACACTGTAGCCAAGGCAAGGCTAAGCTCCCACGCCCTAGATGTTCTGAGGACGCTCTCCTCCTACGTACATAGAACCAAGTCATTAGGGTGTCCTCTAAGCTATTCATAGCTTATGGGGACGAGGTGGCAGGTCAGGCCATTTCCACATGGAGACTTTCTAGCTTGATCTTTGCTTGTATCAAGCTGGGCTATGAATTATCCAGTGTAGACCCTCCAGTGAGTGCAACAGCTCGCTCTCCGGGAGCACTAAAAGGGTCTGTTGCTTCTTTAGGAAATGTTCCTGTACTGGATATATGTAGGGCAGCTACCTGGACTTCTGTGGGTATGCTGATCTGGCATTACAACGTAGGGGAAGAATCAAGATATGATGCTAACTTTGCTCGGGCTGTCGTACAGCCACTGTGTAGGTAGACTACTGTGATCTAGGACGCTGATTGTGAGTCAGCAAAAATGGTGTGTGTGTACACACAAGAAATTGAAGCTGCAGCAGTTCTACATTACGGTAGCTGTGGTACTTGGAGATGTGTTGTCCGTATATACTCCATGATCCTTCCCCACTACTACGGAGTCTAGATGTATTCCGTATTAGCGAAGGAAGCATGAGGACATTTGGGGTAGAGGCACAGCCCCCAACAGGCACTGCTCGCTGAACAAATCTGAACTGGAGTACGCTGGGTATATGTGCACCAAGAGTGGAATGTGTGTCTGTCATATACGTGTGTGTGTATGTATGTGTATATATATATATGTGTGTGTGTGTATATATATATATATATATATATATATATATACGCGTGCACACACACGTACGTACGTCATATATATATATATATATATATACGTACGTACGTACGTGTGTGTGCGCGCGTATATATACACACACACACACGAAGAGACACAGTCATTGTAAGGTAAGTAATAATTTCCTTTAATCCCACTTCTGCCACCATCATTCTCTGTGACCGTTAGGCACGTCATTTCCACCTCTCTGCCTTCGTTTCCCCCAGGAAAGGAGGATGGGGCTGTGAGTGAGGGCGGTGCTCTGAAGATGTGAAGCTCTGTGTCGTTACTAAGTAGCATTCTCACTGTAAAGGGCCCAGTGTCTCTCAGGTCTGTGCTCCCGTGACGAGGCCACGTCTTGTGTTTTCTGCCCCCACTGCAGAGCGAGTATCGGAAACGTGGGTTCTCGGAGGTGGTCACCCCTAACATCTATAATGCCAAGCTGTGGGAGCTGTCTGGCCACTGGCAGCACTACAGCGACCACATGTTCTGCTTCCCGGTCGAGAACGAGACCTTCGCCCTCAAGCCAATGAACTGCCCTGGTCACTGGTGAGTGAGGCACCCAAGGTCTGCTGCAGGCTGGCTGTTCAGCTAGGGTAGTGGTTCTCAACCTGCAGCCCAATCAGCAGGGAGCTGTGGCCCGTGTGACCTCCTCAGGGCCATACAGGTAGCATTGGATGCGGCCCACATAACTCATTGTGGGCCACATAGGTTGAGAACCACTGGACTAGGGGGGTCTGTGATAGAGGCTGGAGAGAGTGGGGTCTATTGGGTAGAGGGGTGGGGCTGGGAGTCAGGACTCCTGGGTTCTATTCCCAGCTCTGGGAGGGGAGTGGGGTCTAGTTGCTAGAGCGAGGGGTGCTGGGAGTCAGGACTCCTGGGTTCTATTCCCAGCTCTGGGAGGGGAGTGGGGTCTAGTCAGTAGAACAGGGCTGACTGGGGATTGTCCTTGGTTTTTGCTTAGCACTGTACAATAGTTGCCTGTCGTTAAAATCTCAGGCACAAAATCGTAACGCCCTTTGGATGGGAGGGGGAGGTGATACTTCTTAAAAACACGTATTTCAAATAAATCAACAGCCTGCCAACCCTGGGGTCTGGCCCAGAGGTCCAGTTTGGTTTGTTGATACCCAACAGCCCGTGTGCAGCGTGGGCAGCACCCGGAGGGACCCCTCTTGCAGCTCTGTATCCATGGCACATTTAGGCCTTGGTCTCTACATCCAGGCTGCCATGGAGGTGTCCAGCTGTGGTGTCTTGTCGAGCCCTGGCCACTCACTCCCCACTGAGGCCCCTGACTGGCTGCTGGGTGGGAGTGGCTCTCTTCCCACCGGGGTCCTGGCTCTCCTGCCAGAGAAGCAGCAGCGGGGGCTGGATCGAGGGCAGCCCAGCAGCTCCCTTCCCTGTCAGGGCCTGCTGCTGCCCCAAAGGGTCCTCGGTGTGCTTCTCAGCGGGGCTTGGACGGGCTCCGATTTCCCTTCTTCCTCCATTCTGCCCCATCAGCCTGATGTTCGCTCACCGGCCCCGCTCCTGGCGGGAGCTGCCCCTCCGCCTGGCCGACTTCGGGGTGCTGCACCGGAACGAGTCCTCGGGGACCCTGACCGGCCTGACCCGGGTGCGGCGTTTCCAGCAGGATGACGCTCACATCTTCTGCACCCTGGGTCAGGTGAGCGCGTGGAGCTGGGTACCCTGAGGGGGTGGGGTAGGGGATAATTAACAAACCATCCCTCCCTAAACGCCCTCCCTCCCTGGGATTGCCATCTCCTTGGGGACGGGCGCTGCCCTCCGTCCCGTCCCCCAAAGCTACTTGTGTGGTGTGTTCCTTTCCCAGCTGGAAGGCGAGATCGGCGGATGCCTGGATTTCCTGCAGGCCGTGTACTCCGTCTTCGGCTTCTCCTTCCGCTTCTACCTCTCCACGCGCCCAGAAGGGTTCCTGGGGGACGCTCATGTGTGGGAGCAGGCCGAGCAGGTGGGGAACACTTCCCCCCTTTCCAGCGACCGCAGCATGTGTCTAGCACTGCCCCAGGCACCTCCCGCACCCTGAGAGGCGGGAGTCCCACACTGAGCGGGGTCAATCGCTGTCCACCCCTTGGTCAGGGTTTTAGAACCCGAGTGTCCTGGCGAAATTCCAGTCTGCGTTCTGGAACTCTGAACCAAGTGCTGAGCAGAAGGGTGGCCTTGTGGCTAAGGCCCTGGACTGGGGTTCAGGAGACCTGGGCTCAGTTCCCAGCTCTGCCACTGATTTTCCCTTGTGACCTTGGGCAAGTCATCTCATCTCTGTGTGCCTCAGTTACCCTAGTCTGTAAGATGGGGATAACAGCACTTCCTTTGTCTGCCTGAGCTATTTAGAGACTCTCTCACTCTGGGTCGGCGTAGCGCCCGGCACAGGGGGGGCCCTGGGCTTGGCTAGGCATCTGGCATGATGGGGCCCATATGTCAGCCAGGGCCTGTGCCCGCCCGGTGCAGCAGGGGCCCTGATTTCAGTTTGGGATCTCTAGGCACAGCTGTAATAAATCCCTCTGCCCATTCATTTGGCCGGAGTGTTTGCTCCCCACCACCAGGTTGCTGGTGCACCGTGGCTGTTGCTTGCTTACCCTGGCAAGGGGCGAGAGGCTGATGTGGTTGGGTCTGAGTGATTTGACAGCTCTGTTTTCTGTGGCACAGAGCAGCACTTGGGGGAGTTGCCTGGTACAGACCCTCGTGATTGGATCCACGTGCCACCTCTCGCAGTACAGCGGCATTGAATACACCCGTGTGCTAAAGCATCATCCGCCAAGGCAGGGTCCACTTACCATGCAGAAGATGCTGCTCACGCGGTGGTCACAGCCGGTCGGCAGGGTAGATGCTGGTGGCTTCTTGTCTCCTGCAGTGACTTTCAATATTGAATCAACCCTGTGACTAGCTGGCAGTGACCGTGTATCCAGGTGCGACCTGGGGCAAAAGGCATCTACTCACTTAACCCCTTTGTCTTCCAGCAACTGGAGAAAAGCCTGAATGATTTTGGGCAGCCTTGGGAGCTCAATCCAGGCGACGGGGCATTTTATGGGCCAAAGGTTAGTGAGCGCTCGATCCACCGTCAGTGGTTGGAGCCAGGACTCCTGGGTCCCGAGCCTGCCACCAACTTGCTTTGCCTTCTTGGGCCAGTCGGGTCCCTGCTTTCTGCCTCAGTTTCCCCACTTCTAGCATGAGAGTAATGACTCGGATGTGAAGAGCAGGAGGGGCCATTTTGATTCTCTAGTCTGACTTCCTGCCTCGCACAGGCCAGAGAATTTGCCCAGCGATTCCGGCATCAACCCCAGTGCTTGCGGTGTAGCTTAGAGCATTGGTGATCCTTGCCCTCCCTCGTGAGGCACAGAGATCTCGGGACGGAACGCACTGGGACTAGCTCGGTACAATTGTTTTACGAGGCTACACGAGCGTCTTAAAACAGACGGGCTCTAATTTTGATTAATTTACAAAACCGCTCAGTTAGCAGAAGCTAATGCAGGGCCTGGAATTGGACCCATTCTTATTTATACCCATTCCCCCCACCCTGAGTTCTAAAGGATCAGCAAACTGTGTGGGATTTAATCCAGGATGACTAAGGGCTTGGTCCTGCAAACGTGGACACACGTGAGTAACTTTACTCATGTGATTGGTGTGATTAACTTTACTGCTCAGGTGAGCTGTCCAGGTAACTCACCTGTGCAGGAATCTATTGGCCCCTCGGGGGAGTAGTTATCTATGGAATGTGCCGGGAGCTGCAGGATTGGGCCCTCGGGCTGGGTCTACTCATGGGAGTAGTTATCTATGGAATGTGCCGGGAGATGCAGGATTGGGCCCTCGGGCTGGGTCTACTCACGGGAGTAGTTATCTATGGAATGTGCCGGGAGCTGCAGGATTGGGCCCTCGGGCTGGGTCTACTCACAGGAGTAGTTATCTATGGAATGTGCAAAGAGCTGCAGGATTGGGCCCTCGGGCTACTTCTGCTTCAGCCATGATTTCCAAGATGCAAACACCGTGACTTTTGGACTTTCCGCCCTTGAAATAAACCTTGGTCTCTGTCCCCCTGGGCTCAGCTCAATGCTGTACAAAACTCCTCCATGAGTCTCTGCAAACATGGCTCTCGAATGTGGAGTGTTGCAGGGTACAGGTGTCCTAACAAATAGCCATGTGCTAGGTGTTTCCTGGGACTTAATCGGCAGCCGGAGCTGAGACTGTAGCCTGGGGTTTTTGTCTGGGCTTATCCCTGCTGGTCAGGAAATACTCCCCCCAGAGATCAGTGCTGCTGCTGTAGCCATAAATAGCATGGAGGGGATAAAGTGGAATGACCTTTTTCCTGCACTGATAAGCCGAGTTGTATCCCCATGGAGACAGGGTTCTGTTTACAGTGCTGTCCCCACTTTGCAAGGTTCCTCGAGGAACCAAAACTCCGGGTCTGTTGGGAAATGAGTGACTCACCCGTCTCCACGTGCTGTTTCAGATCGACATTCAGATCAAGGACGCCCTGGGCCGATACCATCAATGTGCCACCATTCAGCTGGACTTCCAAATGCCCATGAGGTTCGACCTGACGTACATCAGGTATAGCACGATCTAGGTGATGCTTGTCTATACAGATGGTTCGTTTGCAGCGAGCTGGGGTGTAAACCTACCCCGTGCTAGCCTGCCGCTCGCTAGCCGTCCGTGTAGATGGTGCTGCCGGGCACTAAAAAGTTTCCTAGTGCGCTTTGACCGACCCGCCTTTCAAAGCACAGTAGGAAACTTGTAGTGGACAGTAGCAATGGCTGCGTGGACACTTAGTACGCAGCAGACTAGCCCAAGGTAGATTTACGCTCCCAGTTTGCCGCAAGCTAAGTGTTGTGTGGATGAGCCCTTAAACCCAAGATCCTGGCCAGTAAGGATCATGGGGTGGGGGTAGCTTTCGCAAGGGTTGGGGTCTTGATGTAGCCCCATGGTGGACGTGTGTTACGGCTCCCCCTCGGTGCCTGATCCCTAGAGGATATGAGTCTGGGGTGCCTTGGCTCATCAGATCAAGCTGCAGCAGTTCATGCTTTTAAGAACATAAGAATGGTCTATCTAGCCCAGTATCCTGTCTTCTGACAGCGGCCAATGCCAGGTGCTTCAGAAGGAATGAAAAGAACAGGGCAATTATTGAGTGATCCATCCCCTGTCATCCTGTCCTAACTTCCTGCATTCAGAGGTTTAGGGACACCCAGAGCCTGGGGTTGCATCTGTGACCATCTTGGCTAATAGCCATTGATGGACCTAGTCTCCAGGAACTTGTCTAGTTCTTATATACTTTTGGCCTTCACAACCTCCCCTGGCCATGACTTCCCCAGGTTGACTGTGTGGTGTGTGAAGAAATACTTTCTTTTGTTTGTTTTTAAACCTGCTGCCTATTAATTTCATTTGATGACCCCTGGCTCTTGTGTTAGGAGAAGGAGTAAATAACACTTCCTTATTCACTTTCTCCACACCAGTCATGATTGTATAGACCTCTATCATACCCCCCCCAGTCGTCTCTTTTCTAAGATGAACAGTCCCAATCTTTCTTGACTGCTGGTGCACATGGAGTGGATATTTTCAGAAAACTAAACACGACTCCAAGATCTCTTTCTTGAGTGGTAACAGCTAATTTAGACCCCATCATTTTGTATGTAGAGTTGGGATTATGTTTTTCTAATGTGCGTTACGTTGCATTTATCAACATTGAATTTCGTCTGCCGTTTTGTCGCCCGGTTTTGTGAGATCCCTTTGTAACTCTTCAGTCTGCTTTGGACTTACCTATCTTAAGTTCTTTTGTATAGTCTGCAAACGTTTCCACCTCACTGTTTACCCCTTTTTCCAGATCATTTATGAATATGTTGAACCGCACTGGTCCGGTACAGATCCCTGCGGGACCCTGCTATTTACTTCTCTCCACTCTAAAAACTGGCCCTTTATTCCTACCCTTTGTTTCCTAATTTTTAACCAGTTACTGATCCACGAGAGGACCTTGCCCCCTTCTCCCAGGACAGCTTACTTTGCATCAGAGCCTTTGGTGAGGGACTTTGTCAAAGGCTTTCTGAACATCCAGAGGTCCCGCTTCAATTCCTGGTGTGTCAGCCAAGATGCGGGCCATCACGTTAGCAAAACAAGCAATGAACTCTGGATTTCCCAGGGGCCTAAAGGAGATGGGAAGATATTTGCTGGGTTCCCAGTCTCCCTGAGCCCCCTTCAACGAGTCAAGCCGGAGAGTTTTAATAATCACCAGTGGATGATAGAACCCTAGTCCTGGCCAAATCTTGCCAATAGAAGGTACATTCTGAATCCCCCCTGCGTTTTCATCTGGTTCTGTTGTTGTTAGAAACATAGGGCTGGAAGGCATCTTCTGGGTCATTGAGTCCAGACCTCTGCTGTCGCAGGCAACCCCTCCTATCACCCCATTCACCAACAAGTCAAGCTCTAGCTTCTAACTAGTTAGGCCCTTTGTCGTGTTCCCCACCCCCCACCCCTGCCTCTTGTGGGAAACTGGTCCAGTCCCTCCCTCCTCTGAAGGCTAGAAACCTTCCACTCATTTCCAGCTTCACTTTATTCCTGGCTAGTTTTGTTCCCATTTTTCTTCACTTCCCATTTAACGCTCTGTTGCCATGTGCTGTTCAACAGGTTCCGCACCAGAGATGGCCGCATTTCAGTGGCCCTGTATGGCGCACCGTAGGTATATAAAGCTGAGTGGATACGGTGCTGTGGGATCCTTGGGGTGAAAAGCCCCCTATAAATATCAGTTTTCTCTTCCTGCAATTCCAGGGAACGTGTCCGGGGTAGTCAGCAGAGAGGGGAAATTAGGCCATGCGGTTTTCATAAACACTCAGTGTTGGCCTCACCCTGCTCCTATTGACGTTAGTGACAAAATTCCTGCTGACGGCCCCAGGAGCAGAGCTCAGCCAGCACTGGGAATTTCAGAGAATCCCACTTCAGAAACCTGGAGCCCTTAACTGAAGATCTGACTGCACCTGGGATATTTTGCAAGAGCTGAAGTGTTAACCCTGGTCTCCTGGCCACGTCCCAGAAAAGCTGACGCATTAGACCTGCCTCAGAACTTCACATTTCACATTAGCTGGAAATTAATTCACTTCCTCTTTCGAACAAGGAACAAAATGATATTTGGCAAATTGTGGTGTAACTGTCTTGCCCTAGAGGTGGCTGCATTTCCGCGGTGGGCAAGCGGGTGATCTCACGTTTCCATGCCCTTTGGAGTGTTTAGAGGCACAGCTCCTGCTCACGTCAATGAGAACTGCGCCTGTAAAAACCCCAGGAGTGGCTGAGGGGGAACAGGAACCTCATCCACCTCTGGAGTCACTTTGTTGCTATAGCAACTTTGAGTGGCATCTCCATCAAATGTAAACACATTGCAGGTAGAGTCAGCCCCAGAACTCTTACTTCCTTCTCCTCCTCTTCTGTCACGTCAGGCCCTGGGGAAGGGGCCTGCTTGTCACTCTGTACCTTCAGTGCCCGTTGACCGCTTCCCATGATCCTTTTCACCCACAGCAAAGATGGCAGCACGTCCGAGAGGCCGGTGATGATCCACCGGGCGGTGCTGGGCTCCGTGGAGAGGATGCTGGCCGTCCTGGCTGAGAACTACGGCCGGAAGTGGTGAGGACAGTTGCGCTAGCTCCTAACCCTGCGTTGGGAACCCCTTGCCCTACGGTTCCTTCCCAGCTGTCCCCTTCCGCTGCGACTGTCCAGTGAAGAGCCACCAGGGCGGGGCGGATGCATGGTTCTGGGGGGCCTTTTACTGTTAGGAGTCAGGAAGAGAAGCCAGGTAGCCAGATGCCCAGGGCTCACCCTTCGGGCTGCAGCATGGTCCTGTGCACAGAGCAGAGGGCTGGAGTCCTAGGTTCTGCTCCCAGCTCCGTGTGACGTTGGGCAAGTCGCTTAAGCATTAGAGGTCTGTGCTTTTGGATGCACTGGTGTCGGGCTCAGTCCCTGCAGACAAGCTGGCCGGGGCTGCCGGTGCATTAGTGACCCATCCTGCATTGGCCCCGGAAGATGGACAAAGCTCGGGTGAGCGGGAGTGCCCAGCCAGGGGAGGGGGAGGAGGAGGAGAGGGCTCTTGTGTAATGAAGCGAAGGGAACTCAGCCTCTTCCTCGCTTTGCAGGCCTCTGTGGCTGTCCCCGTTCCAAGTCATGGTGATCCCGGTCGGACCCGACGCGGAGGTTTATGCCCATGAGGTGAGTGGCGAGATCCAGGCCCGACCTGCGCCGTCCGTGGCTGGGATCTCTGACGCGTGTCTGTCTGTGTCTCAGGTGCGCGAGACGTTCCACCAGGCGGGGTTCATGGCGGACGTTGATGCCGACTGGAGTACCACGCTGAACCGGAAAATCCGGAAGGCTCAACTGGTTCAGTACAACTTCCAGCTGGGTAAGCGTGAGGGTGTGAGGCGGGGCTTCCCAAAATAACCACGTCCCACCCGTCCCTGAAGGCGCGCTCGGGGCGTAGGAAAGCTGGATTGCGCTTCCCCTGAATACCCGCTCTCTGGTGCAACAGGTGCTCGTCACAGGAGATGATTTCTGTCCCTCGTCAGCCCTCTTGCTAAGGCACTGCTACTAACAGCAGGACTGGGAACACTGGGCCAGAGGGTGCTCCTCCCACTGCCGCCTGTTTGAGCCAGGGTGGAGGGGCTCTCATGCGCAGGTTCCCCCTCCCTCATGGGACGGTGGAGGGGGATGCAGCCATTTCCATGGCAACATCTGTCACTCGCACTCCCCCAGAATTCACTCACGTGCTTCCAGGATCCGGGCTGGAGGAGGCTGAGACTGGGGCCGCGGGGCGGGGAGCACTCGACCTTCCCCTCCCATCAGCCCCGTGGCGAATCCGCCAGAGGAGTAACCGCTCCCAGCTGGGTTCTCTCGTCCGCGGCGTCTCCCCCGGCTGGGTGCGTCGATCTCGTGGGAGGGCCCGGCGCACAGGCTGCAGGTGCACAGCCCTGCCCTCATAGGGAGCTGTGGGGAAAGCGGCAGACTGTACTCGACCCCTGAGGGTCCTTTCCTTGCCCTCCCAACATCCCTTGGGGAATGGAGACAGATGCAAAGGCAACTAAGCCAACCTCCCCCTAGTTCCGCAGAGGCAATGACTAACACAGGTGGAGTGAGTTATAGGATCTACCACAGACCTTGGACTAGGTGTATTACGGTAGCACCTGGAGGCCCCAACTCAGAGCAACCCATAGGCTGCTCGAACTCAGATCAAGGTTCCACCATGCTGGGCGCTGCCCATAGGGACAGACACAGTCCCTGCCCCGAAGAGCTCATGGCCTTACTAGATCAAGGAAGGATTATTCTCCCTGTTTTATAAAGGAGGGAAATGAGGCCTGGAGAGATTAGGGGTATCTGTGGCAGAGCCGGGATTTGAACTCCTGAATCCTAACCCAGTGCTTTAGCCACCAGGCCACCCTTCCATTCCCGCTGCGCCTACTGTACCGGGGCTTGCAGTGTGTGGAATGGCACAGGGCGCTTAGGGAAGCTGGCCGGGCTGGCTCTGCCTTCAACCAGTGGACACACTGCTTGGTTCAGGTTCAGTTACTGTGCCTGGCTCTCCGGTGTCACCTGGTTATGGGCCTTTCCTCTGCCAGCCCCCTATCCTCCCAAATCTGCTGTCGCCGTGGCAACCACCACCCCAGATCCCTCCCTCTCCCTCCGCCCCCCCCCCCCCCCATGTAAATCGCTCAACGGTTTATTGTTCCCTGCCACTGTGTGGAGCCTAGAAAGCTGGGGTTAAAATGAACCCGGATGCGGAGGAGATGTCAGGACCCTCTTGGCCAGTCTGTGCCGAGACGGGTTTGGGAAGCAGTCATCCCATGGATGTCAGGAACACGCCTCGTTAGCTCTGTGCGATCTCTTCCATCTCTAAACGAATGCTTCACGTATATAATACACGTCTATGCCCTTCCCCTGCGCTGGCTGGATTCTCCAGTCCTTCCCTGCTCATCCGACCCCTTTACGCTCTTTCGGCCCCAGTCTGTTACTCTGGCACCAACAGAGTGACTAATAGTGACCTTGAACTAGGTGTATTACGGTAGGGCCTACAAGCAGTGACCCCGAGGCTGCTCTAACTCATGCGCTGCTGCCCATCACCCTCGGGAAGCAGGGCCGTGGTTGTAGTCTAGCGCGCTCTGGCCACATTCCCCATCTGGCCCCTATATGGGAGCAGGATGGGTGCCGAGCCCTTACACCAGCTCCGCACCAGGGAGGATTCTCAGGGGGTATTTCCACCCCCATTAAGGCCCCCTTACACAGCTCTGGTGGCACGACGAAGAATCAGGCCCGGCGAGCGTAATGCCTGTCCTGTTAGCCTGTTTCCGCCTGAGGCCTCGAATCGCTCTGCATAGACGACTGGGACCTTTGCTGCTCTGTAAGATGAGGCTATAGCTGCTTCCAGGGAGAGGATAGGACTTGCCCAAGACCACAGAAGGGAGGATGAGAGCGCCAGGGGTATGAGGCAACAGTGTCTGGCTCCCAGCCCTATGCTCTGGCCACAGGCTGCATCGAGCGTGAGATCCCGAGAGAGGAAAGTGTAATGGGGAAGGGGAGATGAGTTGGAACTCCAAACCCACTGTGACCTCAGTGGTCAGTGACTGTAAAGTTTCTCAGGCCCGTTCCCTTGCTCAGCCGTGAGTGGCCGGCTGACAGAGCCCCGGCTGTTCACTCATCCAATTCTCTGCAGGCACGCAGAGCTCTCGCCTAGCATGTGTAGAAGTGCTTGGGGCGAGATGTGGGATACTGGGCATGCTTTGCTTGGCACAGGCTGGGGTGGCTGGGAGCTGGCCAAACCGCTGGCAGGAAACCCAGTTCCAGTTCTCCGCACCCTGCTCATGTAACGTATTTGTCTCCTATAGTGAGTTTGGCAGAGATGAGAATAGAACATAGAACCCAGGAGTCCTGCCTGCCCCTCCCGGGCTGTAACTCTGAATAGTAGGGGAATTCAGATAGCGAGGGGCTGGAGGGATTGAGGTTGGTGTCCGGTTAATGATAATCCCTAGCTCTTATCTGGAGAGCGTGCAACGTGCTTTACAAAGGAAGTCTGTATCATTAGCCTGTTTTACAGATGGGAAAACTGAGGCCCGGGAGGGGGGAGTGACTTGCCCAAGTTCACCCAACAGGCCAGTGGCAGAGCTGGGCTGGAACCCAGCTCTCCTGAGGTCTGGTCACGCTACAGGCTTATATCGGTATAAGTACGTCGCTCAGGGGTGTGTAAAATCCACACCCCATAGCGACGTAGTTATCCCACCTAGCACCCCATGTAGACAGCCCTCTGTTGGCGGGGAGCTTCTCCCGTTAACACAGCTACCGCCTCGTGGGGAGGTGGGTTAACTACGCCGACGGGAGAGCTCTGTCCCGTCCGCGTAGAGCATCTTCGTTAAAGTGGCACAGCTACACTTGTGCAGTGTGTGAAGTGTAGACCTGTCCCAAGGCCTGTGCTCGCTCCACTAGGCCACTTAGACTCCAACCCCAAGGACCTTTAGGTTGTCCGAGCTGTCTAAGGGGTTTGAACACCCAACCAATGGGAGCTGAGTGTCCAAAGCCCTCAGGTGGCTTTTTAAATCTTCATCTCCATCTAGTTCATTCCTGATACTGCCGGTTTCCCCATTGCCCTTCGCTCAGCTGGGACGAGACAGGCTGACAGGGCAGTTTCCCTTTGGTTTCTAGTCGGTTTCACTCCGTCAAGGCTGCAGTGCTTGGGTTGCAGACATTTGCAGGGGGGGGGAGGGGGGGAATGTTTCAGATCCAGGCCTTTGCTTTGAATGGACCCAGATGCACCGTCCTGGCCCCAAAGGACCAAGAAAAATGGGGAACCTTTTGCTTAGTCAGAGCCGGTTGGGCTGCTTGTGACCTGTCGCGGTCCCATTAAAAATAGACCGTTCTGCCTCCCCCTGCCCCATGTTAGTGACTCAGTGAACTCTGCCTGGTTGGGATGCAGCTGGTGGACAATCGCTCTCAGGAGAATTTACCAGGCGGCAAGAAGAGTGGTTGCACGGCTAGGATGCACCATGTGGATCTCTGGCTGGGGTCTCGTCCACCTCTGCCCCCCGGGGGGTTAGCAACTGGAGGGAGGCCGAGCGGCCCTGCAACCGGCCCCGTCAGGGAGCCCAAAGGGGAGCTTAATTCTGCCTTTGGACAGTGCGCGGCTCTCCTAGCACCGAGGGTCTGCCTCTGGGGTAGAGGAGAGGGACCTCAGAAAAGGCTCAAGGAGATGGAAAATGGCTTGGCCTGGAAGCTGGCCAGGGCAGAGCTGTCTCTCCTGGGTTTGCAAAGGGCCTAGCAAGCTCTTGGGTGCTGCTAATCGCCGGTGGAACAGTGTCCCGAGGGCAGGGACGGAAGCAGCGTGGCCTGGGCCATGTTACGAAAGCCCTCGCCAAGGCTCTGTGGGAAAGGGCCACATGCTGGCTTGGTGGTGAAGTGGGATCAGCTCGGCTTCCTGTCCCAAAAGCTTGTGATTCAGCCCATCTGTTAGCCTGGTGTTTTGGGGAAGTTCGGCTGAGCTCCGTGTCCGGGCTCGGTTAGGAGTTGAAAGCCCTTTGTGCGGTGGGATGGGGGCGACTTTCCCCAGCCCTGGATTTGTGGCGGGGGTCGGGGGGACTCGTGCCTATAGTCTGTGACAGCAGTTTTCTTCCTCGAAACTCCGCATCCCTCTTGCTGTCTAAACAAACCCAGACGGCTCCGTGTCCCAGCTGATCCTGCTGGGGCCTGGGCTCGTGTAACACTCGAGTCCAGGAAACCCGGGCGTCTCCTGGGTACACCGAACTCGGCAGCCGCAGCCTTCCGCAGAGCCTGGCGGGAGGAGATAAGGCGCCGGGCTCCCTTGTCGCTTCGGCTGCTCTGGGTCCGGAGATGAGCTCCAGGTAACGCTGGCTCAGCTCCCCGCTGCCTCCATCTGCCACAGGCGGATTAGCAGCGGCCAAAGCACCAAGGATCTCGCTCGGCCTCCCGTGAGGAGCGGCTTTGTGTGCAGTCCTGGGGAGCGTGGGACGCCAGCGATTGTCCCCCCCCACCCACACATGCTGTCCTGTCCACGTGCCTCAGCCCTGTCCTGCAGGGACCCCCCTAGGGCAGAGGGGAGAGTGGGGGTCAGTCTTGGCCTCTCTGCTGGGGCTGCTGACCCAGGGTTGGGGTGTCATCGAGGGCCTTTGAATGCACCCGCCCCCATTCCTCACGGGCAGGCTGTAGCACGGCTCTCCTTGGGCGCCGTTCCACCACGTAACCTGGGCTGATGGCCACAACCCTCCTGCTTCGCTTCCTGGCGGGCACTGGAGCAGAGCCAGGGAAGACCCGGTGGCCTGTCCCCCTTCAGCAATGCACAGGGGGGCTGGGTCCCTGCCCTCCCCTGCTCTCTGCCTGTGGGGGAGATTGATGCTGCTGAGGGCTTTGCTGGGTCTCGCTGGGTGCCTTGATGCCCCTCGCCACCCACTGTAGGGTCTTGCGTGGGGCTTTGCATGCAGGGGAGTTTCCCAAGGGGTGTGCTGGGCTGGGGCGGAAGCGGTGTCCCCTACTGCTGGCCCCGGTTCTCCCCCGCCTCAGCCTCGCCATCTCTCTCTTGCAGTGGTCGGCAGGAAGGAGCTTTCCAGCCGCACGGTGAACGTCCGCACCCGCGACTCCAGGCAGCACGGGGAACACGGCCTGCAGGAGGCGCTGCTCAGGCTGCGGGAGCTGCGGGATGCCCGGCTCAGGAACGCGGAGGAGCTGTTCTGAGCCGGTCCCTGCCGGGCGTGTCGTGGGCTCGTCTCTCTGGGGGAAGCAGGCGGCGATGAGCGGCCGCCTGTCTGAGTCGGCGATGGAGCAGGCAAGCCAGGCGGTAGTGGCCTGGTGCGTAGGATTGGGCTGGGCGTCAGGCCTCTGTGACTAACCCTTGCCACTGGTTCGGTGCCACTCCTGGCACAGGGAGGCGACGCCAGCTGCTCTCCAGATGTTGGTCACCCTCTGACGTCCCCAAGTGTGCGGCTTCCCAGCAGAGTCGGCACAGCCCCTACACACTCCTGAGATCTACCGGAGCTGCATCCCCACCCCCAGACAAAGGGCAGGAGCCGCTTTAAGGGCTGGCGGCTATTGAGAGGGCCCCCCCCAGGCGAGAGGGGGAGAGGAAATGCACTCTGATGCTGTAACGTGGCAGGGGCCGGATCCCCCCGTCCGGAGGAAGACGGTTCCTGGAACCCGCGGGCCCGGCCTGCTGGCTCCCGTCACTCACTCAGCCTCGCTCTCGCGGACTCGGGTCCCCGGGACTGATTAAAATGTGTTTTCAAGTCAAGGCAGCGTCACGAGTGGTGGCTACCGGCACCGATCGTACCCTGGGCATGGTGCTGAGCTGCTGGTGACGGGTGTCCCCCCGGGGGCGAGTGCAGCAGCTGATGGCTGGCTCTCCCTGCAACTGAAGCTTTGAGGTCCCTGTTACGTGAGGGCGGGAGCAGCTAGTGGCTTTTCGTTGGAGGATCTCCAAGCGCTTCACGCACAGTCAGTTGCCCCCGGTGCGGTAGGTCCGTAGCAGCATCCCTGTTCCCCCTGGGAGGCTGTGCTGTCTAGTGGGAGGTACTGGAACCATTAGGGCTCAGGATGAAATCGCTGTGGGGAGCAGAGTCCCCCACATCTGCTACCGGGGGGGTTTCTGCCCCTTGCTCTGCAGCATCTGGCGCTGGTCGCTGTCCCAAGACAGGACACTTGGTAGGGGGTCCTCAGTTCTCTTCCAGCCTGGCGATTCGTGTGCTCCAATGAACTGGGAGGCAGGACACCTGGGTTCTCTTCCCAGCTTTGCTGCTGGGTGATGGGCCAGTTGCTTCTCTTCTCTCTCTGCCTGCCTTTCCCTGCCACGTGTGAGCCCTTCAGAGCTGGTGCTCTCTTATGAGGTATGTGAGCAGCACCTGGTGCAGCGGGGGCCTGAGCAATAGCAGATGGGGAAACTGAGGCACAGAGTTAAATGGTGGCTTTTTGCCCCCACAGCACCCATTTGATGAGAGCACGGGAGCCTGTGCCAAGCCGGGAACAGAATCCCAGTCTCTGCGATAACCCCCTGCCCCTGTGCTAACCAGTAAGCAGTGCCCCCTGCCTTGCCCTCCTTTCGAATGTGGGGTCCTGCAGAGGTGGGCCTTTGGATTTACTGGGTGGGGAGAGAAACGAGCTCTCCTGCACATGCCACCCGTCGAAGGCTGGATTGTGCAACCCCAGGTCATGGTGGTGAATACTTCCTCACACGACTGTCCTCAGTAGCCGCTCACTGGCATGAGTAACGGTTGCACAACGCTGCCCCTGGTAGGATGATGCCCTTCCTCATCTGTGGCTGCTGATGGTGCAGTTAAGTGCGAACGTGCCTTGCTCAATCGAGCCCCAGATAATGTCTGGTTTGGGAGCTAGCGAACAAAAGCCAGTGCAGCCAGGGTGGCTGAATGAGTAATGGATCGGGGGGGGGGGGGGGGCAGCCTTCACTCTCCAGGCTGACTGGTGCATGGGTCTCTTGAACTAAGCAGGGTTAGGGTGGGACAGGACTTGGAGGGGAGACCTCAGGAACTCATGGGGCAGGTACTGTCCCTTTGTTGTGTTTGTACAGCACCTGGCACCAGGAGCGTGGAGACCCTACAATAATACAAATAAATCATCATCATCCTAACACATCGTCCGTCCCAACAGGATCTTTAAGTCACTTCACAAGCCACCGATGCAGCCAGTTCTGGGGTGGAACATGGGATGCTATATCCAACCTGCTGCGCAAGGGGAGACAAGGTGGAGGAGGGGAATATCTTTTACTGGACCAACTCCTGTTGGTGGGAGAGACAAGCTTAGGAGTGACACCACGCTCTTCTTCAGGTCTGGGGAAGGTACTTAGCCCTGGTCTACACTTGGGGGGGGGTCGACCTGAGATACTCAACTTGTCGGCGTATCTTAGGTCGACTTACCTGGCCGTGAGAATGGCGGCGAGTCGACCGCTGCCGCTCCCGCGTCGACTCCGCTTCCGCCTCTCGCGAGCTGGAGTTCCGGAGTCGACGGGGAGCGTGTTCAGGGATCGATTTATCCGCGTCTACACGAGACGCGATAAATCGATCCTCGATAGATCGATCACTACCTGCCGATCCTTGGTGTCATAGCTGAATGCAAGATGGAACGGATAGTTTAGCATAAGTAGTTAGCACATATCCTAAAGGACCATCCAAGGTAGAGTGGCCAGTTAACACCCTTGTAGTCATAGGACAAAGGGGGGTTAGTGGATTACAGATTGTTGTAATAAACCATAAATCCAGTGTCTGTTCAGTCCATGCTTTGTAGTGACTAGCAGAGTTATGGATTTAAGCTCTCAGGTTCGTCTTTTGAAAGAGTTGTGCAGATTTCCTTTGAGAGGTCGGATTTAGGGGGATAATTTTGTGACAACGGTTCACTCGCACCCTCGCACCTGCTTTTCTTTTATCGTTTTCCCACATGAGTTCATTCGAGAGCGATGTGATTGTCTGGTTTCACCCCGATAGCTGTTTTGGGGCCATTTAGTGCACTGGATGAGGAACGCCACATGTTGTGATAGGCACGTGTGGGACCCATGGATCTTGACAGGTGTGTTGGGGGGGGGGGTTGATTGATTGCTCATGGTGTCTGTGGAGATGTGTCTGCAGGTTTTGCCTCTGTTCTAGCACCAGCTGTGGGTGAACACCTGCGAGGAAAGAGCCGCTCATGGATCTGTCGACAGTTACTCAGGATCAGTGTTGGGGTCTGTTCTGGTGCCCGTCCCTGCAGTATCTGAGCACCTCAGTCTGTAATAGATTTATCCTCCCAGCCCCCCCGGTGGGGGAGGGCCATGCTGTTATCCCCATCGGGCAACTGAAGCACAGAGAGCGATGCCTGTGGTCATGGCAGAACGGGGAACCGCATCCTAGACACATTCAGGCTGGAAATGAGGGTAATTAACCTTGGGAACCACTTCCCGAGGGTTGTGGTGGATTCTCCATCAGTGTGTCAATGGAGATGGGAAAAGGATCTGCCCCAGTTCTAACAGGAATTAGGTGGGGGCAGGTCCCTGGCCTGGGTTCTGTAGGAGGTCAGACTAGACAATCACAATGCTCCCTTCTGGCCTTGGAGAAACCCCTCTGTCCTAGGCTCCCCACCACTAGGCCATGCTCCCCACCGGCCCACCCCACTTGTAGAGTGGGAGGCTGTGGTTTTGTTTTTTAAAAGACCAAGCTGGGGCCTCTGGCTCCAGTGTGGCGTTCGCTCCACACACATGTTGGTTGCGACAGGGCCTGACCGATATTTCAACACACTGGATTTTTAAAAAAAAAAGCAACAAAAAACCCTGTTTGAGTTCTTTCAAAATGCAGAGCTGAAGTCCTCCAGGAGTCTCCTTAGTAACACCCCTGGGCAGTGTGGCTGCCAGTTTCCTGTAACCCTATCCCTACCTCCTGAGGTGCCCTGTTCTAGAGGGGGGCGTACAATGCTTCTTTGTAAAGCTTAGAACATCCGATAAGTTTGACTCACTTGCCAGGCCTGCCGTGACTCAACCAAAACCTCTGTTGAAAGCCCTCCGAGCAACCTGAGCTTATCTGTCCCCTGCATGGAGTGCATCTTGACAGAGTTTCTCACGGTGAATTGCCTTTCACCAGACACTGACGTACTGCGGTTGGCATCTTGATACCGCTTGGCAACTTGACCGGTCGCAGTAACGGTGGTGCTGATGAGCTTGTGTTATGAAAGATACCAGGATGCTTTCCAAAACGGAGAGACCCCCACCTGAAAATGCAGCCACCTCTAGGGCGGAACGGGGTAGCTGTCTAACAGCGTGCAGCAACATTGGCAGCGAAGGACCCCGATTGAAAAATAGAGGGAGGCTGAATGTAGGGAGCAGCATTTGAATTGGGTGATTTATGAAGAGTGCCAGGGGGTTTTTAATAAGAGTGGTCAGCAACTAGGTTCTTGGCCTAGTGGGCTGTAGTCCACGAAAGCTTATGCTCTAATAAATTTGTTAGTCTCTAAGGTGCCACAAGTCCTCCTGTTCTTCTTTTTAGGTTCTGGGCCTGTTTTTCATTTATACCACTGTGGCAGAGTACGGGGCCTTAGTCTCATTGAGAATCAGACCAAATTCCATGCAGCCACTTAAAACTGGACAAGGCGGCCTGTCTCTTTTAGGTACACATGTGGCCCCCATCACTGATGTGTTTATCCTCACAACCCCTCTGGCAGGCAGGGCCGTGCGATTATCCCTGTGGGGCAGGTGGGAAACTGAGGCACGGAGAGACTAAGCGGCTTGTCCAAAGTCACACAGGGAGAGGGAATTGGTTCCAGAACAGAGAATTAAACGTGGGTCTCCCACATTTTGGGCTAGTGCCCTAAGCACTGGCCCATCCTTCCCCCCCCCCCCTTACTGCCTGTGCCACCTTGTAGCACTGCAGTGTGCTGAAAAACAGTTGTCCCATCCTTCCCCAGAGCTGGCTGCATTTCCGTGGAGGATGGGAATCGCTGGCTGGGTTGGAGTGATGGTTGAATTTGGCCCTGCGCTGTAGGGTGGAAAAGTTCAGGGTAGACCTGAGAAGTTCTAACTATCCTGTTTCGGGCCCCGCATTTCTCCCATTGTTTGTTGTGCTCGTGACGCCCCGCTTCTTCCTGGCAGGGAGCCGAGACACCCAAGGAACGGTCTCTCCTGCACTCATTCCACGGCAGCCCGTGGCAGACATACCATCGCTGTGAGCTTTCCCTCTGGCAGGAGGCCTGTGGAGGGAGGCTGGCAACCGGGTCTGGGGCGGGTTGTGTGTTAAAGCCGTTCGAGACTGGCCCGGGAGTCGTCACACAAGCCTTGCTCAGCCCCAGACTCTTGCACCGGCGCTCTCGGCTGGAGGGGTGCCGCTCATGCCACCCTAGTGCTTAGCCCTGGGGGAAAGTCCCCGTGGGCAACCTCGCTCCGTGGAGTGGGTACAGCACAGAGAAGGCCTGTCCCCACTTTGCCCATCTTGTTAGATGAGTCAGTGTCATTCCCCCACCACCACCATCTTACAGATGGGCACAACACGGGCAGTGAGCTTAGAACACCCGGCCTCTAGTGCCCGGCCGCTTCTGCCCTGCTGGTGGAGAGCGGAGGTGGCTGTCCAGACAGTAGGGATGGATGCCACACGCTGGATTGGTGCCCGCCCCCATTTCCCCAGTAGACCCCTAAATCCTCGAACCACTTCGCCATCCGCTTTACAAACTACTTTACCCAGCCCGGGCTCTATTCTACTGTCCATGATTGGCATAGTCCCTCACTCCTGCTTCGTGCCAGCCGGTTTAGTTGAGGGTAAACACGGATAACCCGGAGCTGACCCGCGTCTCAGTTGGAGAATATGGCGTTTAAGCGCCTCTCCTTTAAGGAGTGTTTGCTCGCTTCTGCTCCCCTGGGAGAAGCTGATCCCGGCTGTGCACCGTCACTTTAGACAGGGCAGCAAGTGCCAAAAATGTGTTGCAATAGCACTGCCTGTTCCCCCCCGTCCCCCATGGCATCTTCGCCTCAGCCCGCTTCCAAAGCAGGCCATCTCCGCACCCCCTTTGTGCCCACCAGGTCCCTGCCTGGCTGGGAACCGCAAAAAGGTTAATGGGACCACTGCCCCCCCTCCACTACATTGCTTAGGGCCAGGGGGGTCATTGATGGACGGGCACCCCAACGGGGCCTCTGGCAAATGCAGCCGGCTGGAGGTAAGTGTTATGATGGGGGTACAGAGGGGACAGCGAGCCCCAGCGAGAGGAAGTGACTGGCTCCAGTGAGTCAGGGGCAGAGCTGGGTTCCAGCCCAGTGCCTTCACCACACCCGTCCTCAAAGAGCAGCTAGTTTCAGCAGGTATGACTGGTCTTGCCTGGCTTGGCAGCCCCCAGCCCCTAGTCCTAATCCCCGGAACTAGCCAGCCCCTGACGGAACAGGGTTTCCTCGACGGGGCTCGCAGGTCTGGCAATCGCTGCACATCCAGGCTGCGCTCCTCTGCCTGCGGGAATGAAAGAGGGGAAAACATTTCTGGAGCCAAGGCTGCTGGCTGGGCGTAACCTCCATTCCCACTGCCTTTCCCAGCTGGCCGGTTTGCCGTGAAGGCATGGGCTGGGAGTGCAGCCCTGCCACCTCCTTCCCGGCAATTGCATTACAATTATAAAGCACTTGGAAAATAACTCTTCCCCTGAGCTAGATGGGTCCGAGCCAAATCCCTCTGTTGCTCAGACCCAACCATTTCCCATCTCCATCTCCGACAACACCTGTCCCTCTTTACAGGGTAATGCTTGGCAGGAGCGGTCAGAACCCCACTTTCCAGATTCGGGGGGGAAGGGAAACTGAGGTACAAAGAAGAGGAAGTGATTGGTCCCCAGTCCAGTGGTGGAGCTGGAAATGCAGCCTGCGTCCTTCCCCCGGCACTCAGCCCAGACACCGCCCCAGGCTTTTCCAGCTGCGGGCTGTCCATTACCGGAGCTGCTCCGCTGAAGGCTGAGGGGGCGGTTTGGCTCATGGCTGAGGGTTAAATGGGATTATAAAACCCAGCCGGTACTTTCCCAGGGTCGGCAGTCACTTCCCTCCCTGGTGGAGAAATAATGGGTGACTCATGAGGGTCGTGCACCTTGTCATGTCCCCCCCCAGTGTGGGAGGGGGGAGCGCTTTGCATAGGTGGACCGACCCCACAAGGTGCAGGCTGATGGAGAACTAGGCCCTGAGAACCAGGCCCAATGGTTCTAGCTAAATCCTGCTCTGTGGCCTAGACGAGCAGACCTCCCGGTGGTTCCAGGGGCTGCAGGATCCCCCGAATCTCTTTTCCTGGTTGACACAGATCATTTCCTGCTTTCAGGGCTGCCCGAGAGAGGCAGTTTGGGGGGCTCCGTGAGTGAAAGGGCCCCCAATCTGAGCAGCGTTCACTCGTGGGGTCGCTGCGCCGCTCGGGTTTGGCCCATCTTAGGAGGGGAGTGGCCAGGCCAAACCCGAGTGGGGCTGCGCGAAAGGCTGGGCGGCGTGGAATAGGGCTGCTTTCCCGGAAACCTTCTCCGAGTGTAGCCACAGAACCTACCTACTCCACGCTGATCTTTGCAAGAGGAACCCAGGGTCAGGGCGGTGCTCTGCGGGGCAGGGACAGTGTGTCTTTTGGTTCTGGTTGTACAGCGCCTAGCGCATGGCCCATGTCTGGGATGCGAGGCAGTGGTGGAGTGAATAGGGGAGACAATTGGGCCCCCCTTCCTGGCCTATAGGTGTATGTGTGGCACCTTTTCGCATGGGGATGCAGAGCGAGCCACCCCGCGCTCTCCCGCCAGCGGTGACACCTACTTGGCGGGGCTGGGCCTGGTTCCCCTCTCCAGGCGTTGCAACCTGGTGCACGGGTCCAGGTGGTGCCGTGTCCCTGTGCATCAGGCCACTCAGATTTGGCCTGGCTTCCCCCTCTGTCATGGTGGAGGAGTGGCCAAAGCTGAGCGGCGCTATGACCCTGGCGCCAGGTCGACACTCCCGCAGCAGGGAGCTGCCAGGGGAGCGCAGGGCAGGGTCACTCGCCAGCCTCGCCCCACCCCCTAGGGCCAGGATTAAGGCTGCATTGCCTGGTGGGCGGAGGATGGTCTGTGCCTTCTCGGGCATTGTCCTCCCATTTGCAAACTACCACGGCTGGGAAACATGACTCTAATACACCTAATAAATCACATGTGGAGGCACCACCACCCATGGGCACGTTAGTGACTGGCCCAGAGGGTTCAGATTTTAAAACCTTTGAAATCAACCAGATTCCACTGGGCCAGAGTAAATCCGGAGGTGCGCCCCGGCGTGCAGGGGCACGAGTGACTGGATTTACACCAGTGTAACTGACATCCGTGTCTGGGCTTTGTACCCTGTGCACGGGGATGGTAACAGGGAAATGTCCTGTACGGTTTATCGGCTCCGAGAATGAGCAGCTGAATAGAGATTCGGTCCTTCCAGGCAAGCATTTCATTGCAATTGGTCATGGTTTTATTACTGTCCGCATTAGCGCTTGGCCACCCAGCGGGTTAATCCAGATTCATGACTGTGCTTTAATTTCACACCCTCCCTTAATCTGAATTAACTGTCAAGCGTAGACAAGCTCTTCGGAGCACCTAGAGGCACCTGCTAAGATCAGGGCTCCATTGTGAGGGCTTGTCTGTGCAGCACCCGGCACAATCTAATTAGGCCAGGCGGACAAAGAGTGGGAGGGGAAGTGACTTGTCTCAGGTGGCCCAGCAGGTGAGTGGCAGAGTCTTCTGTGTCTCCACTATGCCGTAAACTCTGGGCCACCCCTTGTCCTCTGTCTCGCGCATGATTTTACAGGCCCAGGCCCCTAGGGCAGGCAGTCAAGGGCTTGGGGCGCTCAGGTATGTCAGGATCAGCCCCTACATCACCTTCTAGCCAGAGACTTCAGCTGCTTCTCCCAGGCCCCGATTCTCCACCTGCCCTGCTCCTGGAGGTGTCACTCACACCTGTGCCACGTGCGCATCGGACGCTCCCACCGGCCTGCGCGGAGGACACGGGGGTGAAATCCCAGCACCTCTGCCTGTGGTCGCGTTTTGCACGCTCTTTGCCCAGGTATCCGTGACTCCAGCCGGAGTTGGGCACTGAGAATCCAACCTGCGGCTGCTCTGTGCTTGGCTAAGTTCCACGCTGTGAGATTTCGCTCCCCTCCCAGACGGGTCCGACGTGCCTGAACAAACCTTCGAACCCCGCACGCATCTTCTGAGCACATCATTTTGTTAGTTTTGCTTTGGAAAGACAGGAGGTATCCATCACTGAGGATAGCATGACAGTGGCCTTTTTGTAGCGCTCTCCATGTGCTGTTAATAATTCTGTAGTGTCCTTCATCCAAGGATCTCAAACCACCCTTGCCGTGTTTCCCTCTAGCTGGAGCACGGCCTAGGGGATAGAGCAATTTGGGTTCTCAGCTCTGGCAATGGCCTGCTCGGTGACCGTGGGCAAGTCACTGCCTCGCTGTGTGCCTCAGTTTCCCCATCTGTGCACAGGGGCTAATGATACTGACCTCCTTTGTAAAGTGCTTTAAGATCTGATGATGTAAGAGCTAGATATTATTAAAGTAAGTGTGACTGTGATACCCACTTTCAGATCCCTTTGCACTGCCAGAGTAGTATAAAGGAGAATCAGGTTATGTTTGATTGCAAACGAGTAAAGTGCTTTGAGATCTACTGGTGGAATCCCGAGGTAAGAACCAGGGATGATGATTTTATTAATGCTGGCCAATCAGTTTAATTGCACGCATTGCAAACAATCCCAACAGCACTGTCTAGTTAGGCGAGTCAGCGTCACCATCTCTGGTTTGCAACTGGGGAAACTGAGGCCTGGAGTTGGGGAAGTGACTGGCGCCTGGATCCCATGCAGGAAGGCAGAGGAAGAACTGGCCTGCCTGGCTCGTAGTCTGGTAATGCTGCCATGATTCAGGTGAGAGAATCTGGCATCACAGCTGCTGTGACTAGCTTCAGCCGGGCATACCTGTGGGATGAGGTTTGAACCCGGGGCCACCTCCAGGGGTTTCCTCCAAACGCAATACAGAGGGTAAGTCTGAACTTCTGGATCCGCCACCTGCTTGCTGTCACCAAGCTGCTCTGTGCCTCAGTTTCCCCCAACTGTTGAACAGGGATAACCATTATAAACAGAGCTGAGCTGACATTCTGAGGAGTTCGTGGTGGAAAAAGGCTTAGGGTTAGAGCTTGGGCTGGGGACTTGCGTTCTATTCCTGGCTCGGCCACCGACTTACTGAGTGACCGTGAAAGAGTCTCTTCCCTGTTCTGTGCCTCAGTTTCCCCACCTGTAACATGGAGGGTGAAGAGCGTTGTGTGTTGGGCGTAACAGCTCCAGTCATGGACCAGGACTCCATTGTTGTGCTAGCCACTGTACAGACACAGAGCCACCCGGGGACCATTCAGTGCATGTTTCGTAAGGCCCTGTCTCTTCCTGGGTGGATGTACAGCTCCGGGCACATTGAGGCTTCCAAACGCGAATCATGGGAGGGCCAGCCGGATTCCTTTGCCTTTGCCGTGCCCCGTAGTCCAGCAATGCTGGAGCCTTTGGTTGTTGCTGGGCCACCTTGGTTTCTCTGCGCTCACTTTATCCAGCTGGGGGTTATTTGCATTTAGACTTGCGGGAGCCTGCGACCAGCCAGTCCAGCCGGAAGCAATTTATTTATGAAATTCCTGAGGTGGGAGCAGGAAGCGCGGGCAGGTTGTGGAGCTGCTGTTTGAGCTAAGGGGCACGGAGATATTTAGCAGGTGACAATGCAAACCGCAGCCCAAGAGGGGGGAACCTGGAGTGAGTGGGGCCAGATAAGTATCTGAGAGAGTGACCGCATCGCGGCACAGGGAGGACTAAAGTATTTAGACACCTCACAGAATTTACAAACGCCCCACAGTTGGGTGCCTGACTCCCCTTGACTATCAAAGGGAGTTGGGCACCTTGTAAATCCACTAGGCACCTTAGTACCCAAGGGGGGCCGTTCGTTCTGATGCAGTGCACTTAGGACACTGGAGAAGCTGGAGGCAGGCAGAGATGAAGGGAGGCCGGGGGGGTTGTAGGGCAGACTTGCTCCACAGTCACCCTGCAGCAGCAGCTCTTGTCCCTGGGGAATTGGTCCCGGCTCCCTGCTCCAGCCGTTGTGACCTGGCACGGGGGGGAGTCACAGCCACGCTTATGTTTGGCTCGGCTGCCCCTCCATGACAGAGGTCACCAGGTCACAACTCCACTTGGTTTGGGGGGCCCTCTCGAATGGGGGGGGGTGGAGCAAAGGCCCCCCACCCACCAGGTGTCCCAGGCAGTTAGTGATGGGGAAAGTCTTGTGGCTAGAGCACTGGACTGAGACTCAGGAGACCTGGGCTCTGTTCCCAGCTCTGCCACTGACTGACTGTGTGGCCGTAGGAAAGTCACAACCCTGCTCTGTGCCTCAGTTTCCCCACCTGTATAATGGGGAATGACGGTCCTTATTTGTCCTCTGGTAGCCCCGTCAGAGCCTTGGTCGTGGCCCGGGACCCGCTACTGTGCCAGGCACTGAACAAACGCAGAAACCCAAGGGGCTCATTTAACTCGTCTTTCCAAAGACCCTGCCTCTTCCTATCGATTCCAATCCACCCTTGGGTGCCTTTGTGGAAGGGGTGTTTGGATAAACACGAGTGACTGGGCTCAGTACGGGGGTTGGGGGAACTCTGGCTTCTGCTGGGCAGGAGTCAGACCATATGATCTAATGGGCCCTTCTGACCATAAACTCTGAAGAGGCCTCAGTTGTTGTAAACTCTTTGGGGCAGGCCGCAGGGACTGTCATTTTGTTCTGTGTCCGTCCTGCACCTTGCACCATGGGGTCCTGGGGCCGCCACTGGGGCTGGCAGGTGGGATCGTAATGCACAGAACAGGTGACACTGTCTGAGGAATGAGGATCATGAAGCTTGGCCGAATTCAAATGTTTATTTTTTAGAATTTCAACGACTACTATCAAGATTCCTTTTTTTCACCCTTTTCTTGTAGGTTTTTATCAGTTTAAATTTTCATCGTTGCAGGAAATTTGTGGGGGCGACGGGGGGGTCAGGCTATCCTGTAATGACAGTGAACGCTTTATAAACTGTTAACAGAGCTTGACAACCTCCCTGGGCAAAACGGTTACGGTAAATATCCGTAAATCCACCCGTCGTGCCTGTCTTTACCGTTCATCCGCTGGCCCATTGGTAAGAACCCTAATGCAAAAATCAAAGCCACTGGGCTTTGACTGGTAAGTTCACAAACAGCATTTTTCTTACTTTGCCTGTCACTTGTTATCCATGGAAACGTGGGTTTGTGTGTGCGGCGAAATCCGTCTTTACCGACATTTACCGTAAAAAACCAAAATCGAATCCTTCCAAGCTAAGTATCATTATGTAGGGCACCCGTGTGGGACAAACGCCCCTGGCGTTTGCATGCCAGCGTGCTGGGACACGTGTTTGATAATGGGGATCATATATGAGCTACGCATGACACACGCAGAGATGGGAGATGAGGCGTGTCAGGCATTTAGGCTTCTGCTCTTTCCATATGGGAGGACTGGCCGCTTGTTGGCTTGTTGCCGTGTAAGATTATCTCCGACGGAAACCTCTTTATGTTTTGGGGTATTTTCTTAGTGATTTAGGAAGCTGTGTGCACTGCAGGGCGTGGCGGCTGACGTCAACCCCATGACTCAACTCTGTCAGCCTGAGAGTATATTACAGGCTCCGAAGGGGAGGAAACGAACAGCAGCTCCACGGAGAAACCTCAGGCACAGAACTCACCAGCGCTGAGAAGGTCGTGTCCTGATCCACCTCGATCTCGCAGGCTCTTCGTGATGAGGGCTCCCGTGTTACTGCTCGTCCCTTTGCTGTGCCTGGCCAGAGCGGCTCCGCATGGTGAGTGCCCTGCTTCACGTGGGCAGTTTTGTTTACGCCCGGCCCGGCTCCATTTCTTTCTAGTGGGGATCCTGGTGCTGGCTTGCTGAGTAACCAGAGTGGGGAGACGTGGAATCTGGTCCGCATCTCAGGCAGATCACAGAGCCTCTGTTTCCCTCTGCCAGCCTTTCTGTCTCCTTTAGTTAGACTGTGAGCTCTCAGGCCCGGGGCAGCTGTGTCTGGGCACAACGGGGCTCAGGGTGACAGATATAAGAACTATATTGCAAAGGAGGCAGGCAGGATCTCCAGGGTAACCGCCTCTGCTTTAGGGGGAGATCCCCCCCAGTTCATAACAGCCACGCCACATGCTTCCAATTTACTGTCCACTTGTTTAGTTCCCAAGCGGCTGACTCGGGCGGAAAACTCCCAGTTACCAACCCGTCGCCTGCGTTTTTCTAGGACAGACTCTTCCCGAAAGGGACAATAGCGCAGAAAACTAGGGAACAGCCAGTCCCGGCCACTCCTCCTGTGCCTGTAGAGATAATAGTCTGGTTAGGGGGGGGGATACGGTGAGGTCACCTGTTTGAATCCAGCCCAGTAGGGGTTGAATGTCTGTTGCCATTTGGTGGGTCTCAGCCCAGTTCCTGGGGCAGTTTAAAAATTAATGGAGATATCCTATCTCCTAGAACTGGAAGGGACCTTGAAAGGTCATTGAGTCCAGCCCCCTGCCTTCACTAGCAGGACCAAGTATTGATTTTGCCCCAGATCCCTAAATGGCCCCCTCAAGGATTGAACTCACAACCCTGGGTTTAGCAGGCCAATGCTCAAACCACTGAGCTATCCCTCCCCCCGCTGGGAATCTCAGCAGAAATGCCAGCTCTGACCGGGCCCTAGAGGATGAACGTTCCCCCTGCTCCATGGAGACGGGGTCCCCCCAGGACAGGGGCCAGGCACATGTAGGACAGGAAGCTTGCCCTGCTGGGACACTTGCCCTGTGGTTAGTCACCAGCCTCTCGGTCCCCTTCCTAGAAATTCATGCGCAGAGCAAGGCAGAGGAATCTCATGGTTGTTAGTCCGGGGCAGCCAACCCTGCTGGCCCACATGGGGGGCCGGTAGCCCCATGCAAGGCAGGAGCATGGGTGTCCTGGTGATGCTGGTCCCGTTTCCAAGGAGATGTCACCTAGCAACACCAGAGAGACAGCGTTGTCTCCCACCAGAGCAGTATGTGGGGAGGGGGCAGCAGAGGCCTTCTCAGCCTGGGATGCCCCTTTAGCAAGTCTGTAGGCAGAGGTGGCAACAAAAGTGACAAGATTTAGGGGCCCCAAAAATGAGACACCCCCCCCCAATGGGTTGGGTTTTCTGATGCACCCTCTGCACGGCTAGTCCCCCCTTTTCGGTGGCTCCAGTCAGACACCCAGAGCCAGGAGTTGCTCCTGAAAACTTAAGCTCAGGAAAATTCTTCCCTGCATCCCTGTTAAAGCTTCACAAGAAAATAGGGTTGGTTATCAGCTCTCTGCTGATCCCAATGGCCCCTTCTGGCCTGGGAATCCAGGAATCCGTATTCGGAGCTGGGCAGGTTTGGAACGTAATTAGTGTTAACATAACATAAGAACCAGGGCTACCCAATGAAATGATTAGGTAGCAGGTTTAAAACAAAGAAAAGAAAGTACTTCTTCACACAGTGCACAGTCAACCTGTGGAACTCCTTGCCAGGGGATGTTGTGAAGGCCAAAGCTATAATTGGATTAAAAGAAGGAGGAGAGAAGTTCATGGAGGATAGGTGCCACAATGGCTATTAGCCAAGATGTTTAACTTGGAGATTCAACCCTCTGTTCTAGGTGTCCCTATGCCTCTAACTGCCAGATGCTGAGAGTGAACAACATAGGATGGATCACTTGATGATCGCCTTGTTCTGTTCATTCCCTTTGAAGCACCTGGCATTGGCCACTGTCGGGAGACAGGATACTGGGCTAGATGGACCATTGGTCTGACCCTGTCTGGCCGTTCTCATGTTCTAAGTCCTGTCCACACACAAACCCCCTAAACTTGAGTGTAATGGTGCTTTTAACTCCAGCTGGGTGGCCCATCAGGGGGAACAGGGTACAGTCTGAATTAACATAGCTTTCCAGATGCTAACACGATCACTTGAATTTGGAGCATGGTCGGCTGGCTCTGGAGGAGGGGTCCAGGTCCCAGAGCGGGTGGGAGAGGCTAAGGCGCGTTGAGCTGGAGACCCGCTAAAAAGAGAACATGGGTGCGGCAGCAGGTGCCGGGCGTCTCAGAGGGGGGTGGCGCGTGGGGCAGTAACCCCCCTTCTCCCTGGCACCGCGGCAGCGCGCTGTTAGCAGACTAGTTGGATTGGAGCTGGCGCGGGTACACCACACACACACACACACACACACCCCTCTCCGGCTGAGATCGGGAAGGGATGCGCTGCCAGATTCCCCTCTTGGAGTAAGGAGCCGAAGGGTTCCTGGCCGCCACTGTTATGTTTGCTCGGGTTAGATAAGAGTTTAGTGGTTTTTCCAACCGGTCCTTTGGTGGCGTTTGACGAGATCTGCAGAGTCCTTGGCCCACGGCTAGGAAAAAGAGCCAGGATCACCCGATGTTCCCAGGCAAGTGCCCGAGGGGACGTTTAGAGGGGTAAAAGGGTCAGCACTGGGTCACAAGCTTTCGTGCCAGCCAGCTTCCTGGCTGCTCCGGTTGTGACCCCGATTGGCCGAGCTCCTGTGCAAACACAGCTGTATATTTAGGTGCCTTGGCTGGCTTGAAGATTGACAAAGGTATTTAAGTGCCTAAAGATACAGATGGGAGCCTAGTAAGATTTGGGAAAGTACCCTGCTTTGGTGCCCTACTCCCTTTGATAGTCAAGGGGGGTTGGCACATAACTCATTCAGGGGCTATTGTCAATGCCACTCCGTGCCTTTGGCCTCTAGTCCTGTTTTTGCCAGGCTGGTCTCTCTCTCTTGGATACTTATCTGGCCCCATCACTGAGCACGACACAGTCTTTAATGGATTTATCCTCATGCACCCCTGTGGGGTAGCACTGGGCTATTATCCCCATTGAACAGGTGGGGAAACTGAGGCACAGAGCAACTAAGTGACTTGCCCAGGGTCAGACAGGGAGTCTGTGGCAGAGCAGGGAATGGACCGCTGGTTTCCTAAGTCCAAGACTAGAGCCCATCCTCCCTCTCCTGACTGAAGCCGGTGCTCAGCACCTCGGACAGCCCTACGTGGCTGGCCCCCATGTCATTGAAATTGTGCCCTGAATGCCCCAGCCCAAGGCCTGGGTTCCCCCCTCTCATTCTGCAGTTTGCATTATCGCCTGCTAAATATCGCTGTGCTCCTTATCTCAGGCAGCAGCTCCACGACCTGCCCATGCTTCCTGCTCCGGCCTCAGGAATTTCATAAATAAATTGCTCCTGGCTCGTCACAGTCTCCCGAAAGTCTAAGTGCAAATAACCCCCAGCTGAATGAACTGAGTGCAGGGAAACCAAGGCGGCCCGGCAGCAGCCAAAGGCTCCAGCATTGCTGGCCTGCAGGGCTTGGCAAAGGCAAAGGAACCTGGCTAGCTCTCCCATGATTGGTGTCTGGAGACCCCAATGTGTTAGGTGCTGTACGTGTACCCAGGAAGAGACAGGACCTTATGAAACGTGCTGAATGATCCCTGGGTGGTTCTGTGTACAGCGCCTGACATAATAATGAGGCCCTGGTCCATGACTGGGGCGCTTAGGTGCTACTGCAATACAAATAAATAGCAATCAGGATCATTGTCCCCCATGTTACAGATGGGGAAACTGAGGCACAGAGTAGGGAAGTGACTCTCCCGGGGTCACGTAGCGAGTCGGTGACAGACCCAGGAGTCCTGACTCTGACTACAGTAACAGAAGACAGGTCACTGCTACTCATGGTTGAGTGCCCAGTCAATCCCAATACCAAAGTGCTAAACTATGGGTATAAAACAATCCCCTCTGGGGTCAGGAAGGCAGCCCACTGCTCTGTGTATGCCGCGTGGCACAGCTGGACCTGTGCATTGTGGTCGCTGTTACTGGCCCCTGCCAGGGACATGATCCAGGGTTGGGTGCACCACGGGTCTGAACTGGCATGGTGGTTCCCATGTCACTATGGTCACGTTCTGCCCCAAGCCGACCAGGAACTAAGTCCAGAGCTTCCAGGCGTACTTTAGGCAGTCGTACACTATACGTACCCATCTCTCTAGGGTCTTCTCTGGTGCCCATCATTGTGGCATCTGTTCACCTGCTCAGCAGAATCATTAGTTAGGAATCAGCAAGTGGGGTTTGATTCTCCCCCCCCCCCCCGAAAAGTTTCATAATCTGTGGTAGTGAGCGTTTCCCAAAGGGGCCGGGTTACCTGCATGGGGACCTTGGCCAGAGGGTGACTGGGAGGCGTCTCTGCATGTGTGTGCATAAGAAATAGAAACAATAGGATGAACTTCAGGTTGAGTAGCAGGAGACCTTTCCTAGCAGTGACGTCTCCGGTTGTGGGAGCCCCATTGCTTGGGTTATTTTAGACTGGACAGGACTGAGCCCCAGAGACTATAATAGAGAATCAATTCTGCGCGTGTCACTACATTAACAACGTTACAGGAGCTGAGATCAGGGCCCCATTGTGCCGGGCGCTGCACAGACACATAGACAGTCCTTGCCCTATTGAGCTCACAGTCCAACTAGACAAAGGGTGGGAGAAAGCCAGGCTTAGTCTGCCCATTTTACAGATGATAATATTAATCCTTAGCTCTTACATGACATTTCTCATCGGCAGATTTCAAAGTGCTTTACAGAGGAGGTCAGTGTCCTCACCCCATCTTACATGGGAGAAACTGAGGCCCGGGGAGGGGAAGTGGCTTGCCCAGGGTCACCCAGTAGGTCAGTGGCAGAGCCAGGATAGATTGTAGGTCTCTTGAATCTTAGCCCAATGCACTATCCGCTATGCCACACTTCCTCCCTAATAAGGCGAAACTGAGACCTACAGCGATCACATGACTTGCTCAAGGCCACATGGGGAGTCGGTGGCAGAGCCAAGAATCCAGGTCTCCTGAGTCCCCATGCAGTGCTCTCACCACAAGGCTTTCCCCATTACTAACTGCTGTGAATATCCCCCACTCCCCCATGTCAATCTCTCCCCTCCACGCAGCACAGCTCGGCTCTGTTCGCAATCTCCCGTTCAGACGGCCTCTAAAATGTTTATCTGCCATTGGCCGTTGCCATATCTGCTTGTGCCAATAGGAGATTCCATCTCGTTAATTGCGGTTTGGCTTTGGGGCCCTAACGATGACACGCCCCGAAGCTTTGTATTCAATAATGGTTTCTTACACAACAGGCCTTTTGGCATTTTTGCTTTTGGAAAAATCCTGGCAGGATCTAGTTCAGTGGTTTTCTTGCATCTGGCATCTCAGGCTCTGGTCCTGTGCTCTTGGGCTTTGAGCGTTTTGTGTCAGGGTAGCCTGCAGGATTGGACCTAAGTTCTGAAAATTCCTGATTCCAAGGACCATCTAGTCTGACCTCCTGGCTGACACCCACCAGAGAATTCCAACCAGTTACCCCTGTATTGATCCCAGTAACTTGCATTTGACTAAAGCATCTGGCAGAAAGGCAAGTCTGGGTTTGGATCAATGTATCTATTTGCTGTATTGACGCGCTCTCGTTGCTGTCTGATCTCTGCACTACCTTGGATTTAAAAACACGCAGCTGTGTACAGACCCCTCTCTGGCGGGGCCTGGTTCAGTCCCCAGCCACGGCCGACACGGAGGTCATTGCACAAACCCTTATGCCCTTGCTTAACTTTACTCACGCGCGGAATCTCACCGGATGCCTGGCACCCCTGAGCTCAGTGGGATGACAGGAGTCAGGGTGCATGCAGGTTACTCCACCGTTAGGGAAGGGGCATGGCCGTGGAGGAATCCATCCAAAACCCCAGCCAGCTCTAGTGAGGTGCCAGCCTTCCGTTTCTGTACCTGTCGTCTGTGAACCCCATTTTCTCAGGACGTGGCTGATCCTAGCCATGAACTCCTTGGGAGAGGGAAGATCTAGGCCTCGTGTTTCTGTGAGACAAAGGGGAGGGGTGGGAAGCCAACACCCCCGGTTTGCAATGGGTGGCGCGGTGCAAATGTTAGCACAGAGCCGGGAACTCCTGGGTTCTCATCCCCTGATTTGACACTGGGATTGGCTGGCAGGGCCTGAGGGCCTGGCTCCCTTTCCCGCTGTGTACGGGGAAGGAAACTCACCGTGCCCAGCCCAGGCGGAAGGAGGGTTAGGCAATACTTGCTCAGGGATTGGAAGAGGATAATGGCTGTCTAAGTGCAGAGCATCATGCGATCCCCAGGGGCAGGGCGGGTGTAGTAAGGCAAAGCAGGTTGGACCAGTCTGTTTGCAGAGACGGGCATGCTTGGATCCGTTATCACACCTATAGTATCGATAGGCCCAGCTGAGATTAGGGCCCTCGGGGCGCTGCACAGACCCAGAGTGATACATTTACAATCCAAGTAGACACCTGGTGAGAGGCAGAACAGAGCCAGCCCATGACTTGCCTAAAATCGCCGTCCTGCCTCAACGCAGGGGGCTGGACTTGATGCCTTCGCAAGGTCCCTTCCAGCCCCGCGTTCCTACGGTTCGATGCCCCCCGCAGCAGGTGCGTGGCAGGGCCGGGATCTAGAACCCAGCTCTCTAGGTTGTTAGACCATTTCCCCATTGGGCAGCGCTGCCGGCAGCCTTTGGGCTCCTCACTAGCCAGAGATCTGCTCTGGGATCAATTGAGTGAAAAGCTGTGAGCGGTTGGGGAAGGCCTCTGGAGAGGAACAAAGGGGTTTTGCCTCCCGGGATCAGAGCCCAGGTCTATCAGAGCCAGTTCCCTCTGTCGGAGGTTAGTAGGGGACTGGAAACTGCTGCACAGGAGGGAGTCTCTCGTGGATTTAGGGCCAGAGCCTGCTCCTTTTGCAGTCAATGGGAGTTTTGCTGCCCTGTGTAACACGGGAAGTCAGGCAGGGGGCCTGGATGGTCCCTTCTGAGCATATGCTCTGCACAGTCCTGCCCTTCGCTTCTCCTTCCCCCTCCTCCCGCTGCAGCCGCAGGAGCCTGAGTCAAGCCGAGCTGTCCCCGCGAGCAGCCGTTCTGCCCACGCTTTGCCCTTCTGCCGACCTAATGCACGAGTTGCCCAGTGGCACAACCCAGGCAACTGGAGGCTGCAGATACCGCTGTGCCCCAATCCCGACCCGCAGCCCCTGCTATCCCCGCCCTGGGCTCCCCACACACCGCTGTGCCCCAATCCCGACCCGCAGCCCCCTGCTATCCCCGCCCTGGGCTCCCCACACACCGCTATGCCCCAGTTCCGACCCACAGCCCCCTGCTATCCCCGCCCTGGGCTCCCCACACACCGCTGTGCCCCAATCCCGACCCGCAGCCCCTGCTATCCCCGCCCTGGGCTCCCCACACACCGCTGTGCCCCAATCCCGACCCGCAGCCCCCTGCTATCCCCGCCCTGGGCTCCCCACACACCGCTGTGCCCCAATCCCGACCCGCAGCCCCCTGCTATCCCCGCCCTGGGCTCCCCACACACCGCTCTGCCGCTGTGCCACAATCCCGACCCACAGCCCCCTGCTATCCCCACCCTGGGCTCCCCACACACCGCTGTGCCCCAATCCCGACCCGCAGCCCCCTGCTATCCCCGCCCTGGGCTCCCCACACACCGCTATGCCCCAGTTCCGACCCACAGCCCCCTGCTATCCCCGCCCTGGGCTCCCCACACACCGCTGTGCCCCAATCCCGACCCGCAGCCCCTGCTATCCCCGCCCTGGGCTCCCCACACACCGCTGTGCCCCAATCCCGACCCGCAGCCCCCTGCTATCCCCGCCCTGGGCTCCCCACACACCGCTGTGCCCCAATCCCGACCCGCAGCCCCCTGCTATCCCCGCCCTGGGCTCCCCACACACCGCTCTGCCGCTGTGCCACAATCCCGACCCACAGCCCCCTGCTATCCCCACCCTGGGCTCCCCACACACCTCTGTGCCCCAATCCCGACCCGCAGCCCCCTGCTATCCCCGCCCTGGGCTCCCCACACACCGCTGTGCCGCTGTGCCCCAATCCCGACCCACAGCCCCTGCTATCCCCGCCCTGGGCTCCCCACACATCGCTGTGCCCCAATCCTGACCCGCAGCCCCCTGCTATCCCCGCCCTGGGCTCCCCACACACCGCTGTGCCGCTGTGCCCCAATCCCGACCCGCAGCCCCCTGCTATCCCCGCCCTGGGCTCCCCACACACCGCTGTGCCGCTGTGCCCCAATCCCAACCCGCAGCCCCCTGCTATCCCCGCCCTGGGCTCCCCACACACCGCTGTGCCCCAATCCCGACCCACAGCCCCCTGCTATCCCCGCCCTGGGCTCCCCACACACCGCTGTGCCCCAATCCCGACCCGCAGCCCCCTGCTATCCCCGCCCTGGGCTCCCCACACACCGCTGTGCCCCAATCCCGACCCACAGCCTCTGCTATCCCCGCCCTGGGCTCCCCACACACCGCTGTGCCCCAATCCCGACCCACAGCCTCTGCTATCCCCGCCCTGGGCTCCCCACACACCGCTGTGCCCCAATCCCGACCCGCAGCCCCCTGCTATCCCCGCCCTGGGCTCCCCACACGCCGCTGTGCCCCAATCCCGACCCACAGCCCCCTGCTATCCAGCCTGTGCCCGGGCGCTGCTCAGGGTGAGTGGGTGGTGTGTGGATTAACCTGTGACTAATGCAGACCTGGTTAAGGTTTCCCATCGCTGGGTTTATCTCCTCATCCTCTGTCTGACTATGCCGATTACCAGCTGCTTTTCCAGGAAAGGGGATTAGCAACATTTAAGTGGGGATGGGCCCAGAGCTGGGGTGGGGGGAGGGCTGGCGTAACACCATCACTCACTCTGAGGTCCCCCGGGTCCTGCCAGTGGGGCCAGTAGGGTGACCAGATAGCAAGTGTGAAAAATCGGGACACTTTTTGTTTCTGGGTAGTGGGGGATTATAGTTGTGTATATGAGATAAAGCCCCTAATATGGGGACGGTCCCGTTAATATGGGGACGTCTGCTCACCCTAGTTGCCAGTTCTGGCAGTTTGATCGCAAATGTCACAATCATTGGTGTTTCCCATAAAGCCCCAGTTCCCGGAGTCCTGGGATTATGGGAGAGTCTCCGCTTCTTTTTTTTTTTTTTTTTTTTTTTGAATAAGAAAGTTTCTAACCCTGGCGGTTGGGAGAAAGGCAGGAAAACACGCCCCAGCGGCTAACCTTTTCAGCCAAAAGGGACAATCAGCTTGGCTGGCCCCTCCTGGCCTCAGTGTCCCAGGGCTGGCATCTCCCGAGAGCTGGAGATCTTCTCAAAGCCCGAGCTCCTGGAGTCAGGGGACTTCGGCGAGCGTTTCTGTATGGCCCAGGGCTTAGGGCACTAGCTAGAACATGGGAAACCCCGGGTCAGTTCCTTACTCTGCTACAGACCCTTGTGTGAGCTTAGCCTCCGTGCCTCGGTTTCCCCAGCTCTACAATGAGGGTAATAGCCCTGCCCTGGGTCGCGGGGCCATTGTGAGGATAACTACATTAAAGGCTGTGAAGTGCTCTAGGCCCTACTGAGGAAAAGGCGGTATAACAGCAAGGGATGACTTTTACTCAGCTCTTGGGGGGCACAGAGAAAAGCCGCAGAGCAGGACCCCCGAGGGCTCCGGCCCCAGGCTGCCAAGGAAGGGACCCCCCCTTAGATCTTGTGATTTCTGAGCCAGACGCCTGATCTCCTGGCATGGCGGCGCTGGGTCCAGCCGCTCACCGCGTCCTTTGTTGTTCCTCTCCCAGATGGCCAAGAGGAGCTGCCCGATGCAACAGCCGAGGACCTGGTCCAGAGCGAAGTGATCCCGGAGCTGCACTTGGAGCAAAGTGAGTCGGGAGGAGGGCGCGCTGGCCGGGCGGGTCCCAGTGGGTGACACCGGCCCGGGCGGAAGGAGCAAACACTGTGCAAAACTAGGGGTGGGGTGGGGGGACCAGCACGAAGAGATAGTGGGCGGAGAGCATCCAGGCCATACCAAATGGTGCCCCCTCCCCGCGGATAACCGGGGGCCCTGGCTCTGTCCAAAGGGGCTGGGATCTGGCTGTGTTACCCTGCTCCGTGGGCTCGCTCCCCTGCTTCATTAGGGGCAGTGGGTCCAGTTTGGGTCCAGTCCCGGCTCTGCCTAGCACCGGCCTGGCATCCCAGTGCGCCCGGGCCAGAGCCATCCCAACCTCCCACCGCAGAGCGCACCCGAGCTCCCGGCCACCCGCCCTGATGTGCAGCCCCCTCTGGGGGGGAGCTCAGCTGCTGTCGGCCAGGGATTTAGGGAGGCTGCAGGATTTGGCCTGGAGCCCAGGGTGGCCCCAGGGGGTCAGGATGGAACTGGGGGGACGAGCACCCCCTGGAGGGTGGTCTCCCGTCCTAGTTTAGCTGAGGAGAGCAAAGTTGCAGCCTCGCGTTTGCTGAGCCGGGATGGGACAGGCTGACGGGAGGCCGGGCGGGGTCTGGCTCTGATTGCAGGCTTGTGAACTCCCTCTCCCTCCGCCATAGAGCTCATCGCCCCCATCCTGGTCCGTGGGGCCCCTCGGGACGGGGTGACCGTGCTGCACACCAGAACCGGAGACCCCGGCGTCACCCTCTGCGGCGACGGCCCCTCCTGTCGGGTCCAGCCCTGGGGTCACAAGCTGAACGACTTCCCGCCGGCCCGCCCCAGCGCCAGCAACATCGACAACATCTGCCTGGAGGGGAGGAAGAAGGTGTCGTACGGGCCCACGAGCCTGCCCCGGACGGGGTTCTCCCACCTCAGCCGCCAAGGCGCTGCCATCAACCTCCTGGGGGCCGGCCTGGAGCGGTGCTGTGGGCAGGCTGAGCGCCTGGGCTGCGCGGAGAGCGCGGTGAGTCCCTGCGCTAGGCTCTTGGCTCGAGCTGCAACCGGCTGAGTTCTGGGCGGAGAGGGGGCGCTGTATGTCCATACACCTGCCCTGGGAGAGACGGTCCCTGCCCCTCAGGCCAATGAGACAAAGGGCGGGAGGGGAAACTGAGGCACGGGGGTGGGCGTGACGTGGCCGGAGTCCGTGGCAGAGCCAGCAACTAAATCTAAATCAAGGAGATCTCCCATCTCCTAGAACTGGAAGAGATCTTGAAAGGTCATCGAGTCCAGCCCCCTGCCTTCACAAGCAGGACCAAGTACTGATTTTGCCCCAGATCCTCAAGTGGCCCCTCAAGGATTGAACTCACAACCCTGGGTTTAGGAGGCCAATGCTCAAAGCACTGAGCTATCCCTCCCCCCTGAGGGATAAACCCAGCTCTCCAAAGTCCCGGCCTGTGGCCCTAATCACGAGGTCGCGCTGCCCCTCTCTCAAGGAAGGATGCTGTAAGGGATCACTGGGGTGGGGGAGAGGCTTCGGGATAGCTCAGGAAACAGTCCCAGCAATCCTGGGTGTGGGGGCTCTCCCCCACTGAGAGACCTAGAGCCATTCGCGGGGCTGGTGATAGGGCCTGGAGAGCCGGGCCTGGGTCCCCACGGCGGGCACAGCCCGGGCACTGCGGGATTCTCTGGAGCGGGACCCCTCTCACTATGCCAGGGGAGCGCTGTCTCCAGGGGCCATTCAGCCCTCGCCCTCTGGGCCGTGGCTGCCAGCCAGGGGCCAACTGTGTTGGCTGGGAGCCGGACAGAGACCTGGCAAACGCATCCCAGCAGCCGCCCGCCGCTGAGCTGTGGCTGCGGCCAGCTCGGGCGCAATGGAGGGTAAGCCAGCCACCCAGAGGGCAAAGCGCTCCTTGCCCCGAGCCGGGACGGGTTCTGGGGTGGGTGGAGGGCTCTGGGTGGGGGGTCCTGCCGAGGGTGGGAGGGACTCTGGGGCGCTGGAGGGGCTCTGGGCCCCCACCGGGACATCCCACTGACTGCCTCCCTCCCTCTCTCCCTCCCTCCCGCAGTGGAAGGAAGCCTTGGAGCAGTTCTGTGACGAGGAGTTCTCGGTGAAGACCAAGCACTACCACTGTTGCAAACAGCAGGGCACCGACCGGGAGCTGTGCTTCGCCAGCGAGGCCCTGAACCCCAGCTACGTCCTTAACGCTGCCAGCGCCGTGCCCCCCTGCCCGTCGACCGACCCCGCCAAGTGCACGCCCGCCCAGCCCGGCCTGCCCGGCGCCAGGCTCTGGCCCAACCTGCCTGAGATCTCCTTCCCACCCGGCGAGCCCACCGCCAGCAACATCAAGAACATCTGCAGGCTGCGCAAATTCCGGCCCGTCTACCTGCCCAGCGCCATCCCCGCCACAGGCTTCGGCTGGTTCCAGCGCCAGGCCCGCGCCCTCACCCGCCTGGAGAGCGACTTCAAGAAGTGCTGCAAGAATGAGAACGTCAACTGTGCTCACGCCGCGGTGAGGAGGGGGCTCGGCACGGGGCCGGGGGGACGACCCCGAGGGAGGGGGGCAGGGGGAACCAATCCCAAGGGGCCATTGGCGAGGGGGGGAGGCGTTTCCCCCAGCCCAGCCTCCCTGGCGCTGTTGGTCTGTGTTCAGTCCCAGGGCGGGGGGCGATGGGGTTTGTTACATTATGTTCTCTCCCTTCCCCTCCCCCCCGGGCGCTATATTCATATAAAGCCCAGAGGGGGCTCTGCCTGGCCCATTTCTGTGCTGGCAGCACAGGAATGACTGGGGGGCCGGGCTGGCTGCGGCCCCTCCCCGGCTGGCTCTTTGTGCTGGGTACAGATGGGTGCTAAACAAATGGGATCCCGGGGGCTTTCCAGGCACCGGGAATATTCAAGGGCTTTCGGTCACACCAGGAGGGTCCCAGCTTGAGTTCAGGCCCAGCCAGGGAGACACTCCGCACCCCAAAGAGTTCAGCCGATGGCTAGACAAAGGCCGGGTTATTATCCGAGCCCCCGCTGGGGAAGTGACTTGCCCAGGCTGACCCACGAGGGCAGCGGCAGAGCTGGGAACAGGACCCAGGCGTCCTGTGGCCCACGCGGCAGCCTTAGCTGCCCGTCCAGCCTCTGGCAGGAGCAGAACTGTGGCCCCGTTCCTCCTGTACATGGCTTCTCTTGCTCTCTCCAGTGGGAGAAGGCCCTGGCTCAGTTCTGCAAGCAGGAGCTGTCGGTGAAGACCAAACCCCACCAGTGCTGCAAGGAGGCGGAAGGCAAGGCCAGGTTCAGCTGTTTCTCCAGCCAGGCCCCAAACCCGGCCTACGACAAGGAGATCCAGGCTGTCACCCTGGGAGTGGTGACCCCGGCGCTCCTGGACATACTGTGCGGGGAAATCAAGCTCTTCACCAAACAGTGAGTCTGACCCGCTCGGCCAGGGACCCAGGGGAATTAGCTTCCCCCGCTGGAAAAGGGGGACGTTGAAACACAAGGGACTTGCCCAGGCTCACAAACGGAGTCAGCAACAGAGCAGGGAACCCAGGAGTTGTCCTGAACTCCTAATCCCCATACTCCCCTCCCGGAGCTGGGAATAGAACCCAGGAGTCCTGACTCCCAGCCCCACCCCCGCTCTACCCACTAGACCCCATTCCCTCCTAGCACTGGGAATAGAACCCAGGAGTCCTGGCTCCCAGCCCCACCCCCGCTCTACCCACTAGACCCCATTCCCTTCCAGAGCCAGGAACAGAACCCAGGAGTCCTGACTTCCAGCCCCACGCCCGCTCTACCCACTAGACCCCACTCCCTCCTAGCACTGGGAATAGAACCCAGGAGTCCTGACTCCCAGCCCCCTGCTCTACCCACTAGACCTGTCAGGTAGGCTCGCCGTGACTGTTGCCACGTGTAATGCCGAGAACCGCAGGGCAGTGCCCTATAGAAAGATAAAGGGGCCTGGGAAGGAATTAATCCAGCAGGTGGTGGGAAAACAGGCTTAATTTCTGGGTTAGCAGTTGGATTACCGAGGCTGCAGCGCCACCTTCTGGCCATGAGGAGAGGTGCAACCCTCCCCCCCCCCCCCCCCCCCACCATTGGGGTTTTTCCAGCCATGGTTTGTTCTAATTACAGGCAGCTGGTTTTCAATCCAACTTCGCTCCAGGCGAGCAGGCCAGGCATGAATGATTTAGCCAGAGTAGAATCCCATCCAGCACCTCTCACCCTACGCCCCCCACTACGTGCTCCATGCTCCGGGGCGAGCCTCCCAGTGGGATTTTCCTAGTGCGAGGGGAATTGCTGGCAGTGGGTTTTGCCTGGAGTGACGGCTGCAGGGACAGAGCCCAGGGTCTGTCCTGGCCCTGTCTGGAGGAACCTGATTATCGCTGGTGCAGGGTCTTTGCCCCGTGTCCAAGGAACAGGCCAGACCTCCAGCTGATATAGGTCAGCGCAGCCCCATCGACTCCACCTACTCTGCTCTCTCAACTGAACATCCCGATGAGGAAACAGGCCAGGAAGATCCCACTTGCTGTCCAAGCCCAGGTGGCTCTATGGAACAGCAGCGGAGAACCTATTCTGGTCTCTGCCACAGCTGTCCCTCTGCGACCTTAGGCAAATCACTTAAACGTTCCAGGCCAGATCTTCAGATGGGCTAAACTTGAAACTTGTGGCGCGTCACTGAAATCTCCCCAGGCGCTGTACAGGCTGGGTAGGCTGGGTTCACACACCTGCCCGCCGAAATGCAGCCACCTCTGGGGAGGAATGCGGCAGGTGTTTAACAGCGCACAGCAACATAATGCTGCGGTTTACAACAGGAGGTGCATAAGAATGAAGCATCCGATTGACTCCACCTGGAGAATTTAGAGGGGAGGCAGGACATAATTCAGTGAGGTCGTATTTAAATGCGGTGCTGGGGGCAGCATCCCAACTGGATTCTCCGTGACTGCGAAAGAACAGGGTCTTAGTTTCATGTCTCCACCAAAAGGGGAGTGCAGCGCCCTCTAGAGCATGATACTGGGTATATTCCAGTACTAGCCAAACAGGCTGCTGATTAGCCCAAGCCCTGAGCTCCACTCTCTTCTTGTTACTAGGAAACCAATCCCAGACTTGATCCAGAGCATGACGGAGCCTTGCTGCAGCCTTCAGGGTGAGGAGAGGACTCAGTGTGCAGAGAAAGAGGTGAGTGCAAAGGAGGGGGGGCTGTGGTTATCAAATAGACCCTGCTGTAGGCACGCAACGTGGCTATGGAAAGGCTGGGGAGCCGTGGATCCCAGGCCTTCTGGCATTGCTGCCCTGGGTGGAGAGAGGCAGGATGGTGCAATGGTCAGTGTGGCTTCTGGGACTCCCAAGACCTGGGTTCCTGCATTGCCAGACTCCCTGCGTGACCTTGGGCATGTCACGTCACTCTCTGTCTCGCTGGGCCTCACTGCGGGTCGCGGTGATGGCGGGCCTGGCAGGGTGAATACCAAGAGGTGCTCCGATCCTGGGAGCCAGGCAAGGCACTCAGCTAGAAGCAGTGTTAGTAATGGGAGAAGTGTCTACACACAAGTCCGTTCCGCCCAGGTCAAGGACAGCTTAGACCAGCTGACGGCTGCTGTCCCCTGGGAGCTCACATCGGCCATGGGGTGTGAAAAACCCACCCCAACGAGAGCCGGAGCTGTGTCGACCTCAACCTGGTGCAGACGGTGCCGGGTCGACCACCTCTCGGTGCCTAGATCTGCCACTGTAGCGGTCTAGGTGTAGACAGACCCCAAGGCTTTGTGTAGTTTGTGCTCTGGGGGGGGGAACGCTCCTGTCTCAGTGGCTCGTTACCCTCAGGGCTGCTGGACAAATTCACACCTCTGTCATTTCTGCTAAACCAAGCCATGCTGCTCCTACGCTGGAGTGAGGGCAGCCGGGTCCGGACCGGCACTGGTTTGATTCAGGTTGGCTTAGAAAGCACCTTACCCTCCCCCCCGCGAGAGATCTGGCACCCCAGGGGCGGTGTATGAATCGCCGCAGGCAGACCTGGATATCTGGGTGACCTCATGTAACCCGGCGGCCTGTACCTCCTGCCAGTGCCCCCTAGATCTAAGTGTTAAGGTCCTAGCAGGGTGGCAACACTTACCCTTGGACTCGCATGGGCTTGGCAGGAGCCCCCTTCTCTCCCGATCATAACATCTGGCTGGGAAACCCAGGCCTCCCCCGTTCTGCACGGCGCTCGGGCCCCCGACTTTCTGGGATCGGAGCTTTGGTTTCCTCTGGAGCAGGGGTGTGAAAATGGGCTCTGGCTGGCTGGGGAAAGGGGGAGACTGGAGGTGAGCCGCCCCGTGCACTGAATAGGTGGGGGGTTTCTGTGCAAAGATGAGCCACCGCTTGCGTTATTTTGGAACGGGGGGGAGGGGAGGGGTGTCATGTGCTGCGAGTGCTCCCCTGGGGTGAGGGTGCAGGGAGATGGTGTTTCAGAGCTCAGGACATGCCCATAACTGGGGAGGTGGGGAGAGTTTATCCCCATTGTACAGAGGCAGGCAACTGAGGCACAGAGAAGGGAAATGGCTTGTTCAAGGTCATGCAGGAGACACTGGTGCCGCTGGAGGTAGAACCCAGGAGTCCTGACCCCTAGTGCCCCTGGGGGATTGACTCGCTGCGTGTCCCAGGCCTCGGCTCTAACCGCCTCTGCTCGCTGCTCTCCCCAGAAAGCCCGATCCATCGCCGCCCTGTGCACCACCCAGAAGGACTCCTGGAAGGACAAGGATCAGTGCTGCTCCCAGGAGGAGGAGGAGGACAGAACCTACTGCTTCAATGCCAACTACCTGGACAGCATCTTCCTGGCCAGCACGGGCCTGGGGCAGGTCCCCAGCGAGCCGAGTCCGGCGCCGTAAAAGGACAGAAAGAACCAGAACTGTCTCCCTCGCGCGTTCGTGTATCACCGAGCCCCCTTCTCCCCCGCGCTCCCCCCAGCGGTTTCCAATCCAGAGCTAGGCGGCAGCGGGCCGTTGCTGACCTGGCCTTCGCTCTCTAAGAACGTGAGCGCTGAAGAGATGCTTGAGGGATTCCGCCAGCGCTTGGCTCCCTTCTGGATTGCGTTTTAACGCCGATCCCCCGGGCCTTGGCTCCAGCTGCGTTTCTCTGATCTCGAGGCAGCCAGCCCGAAGCTTCCTCGTCCGGGCTCCAATCCCCATCCCCTGGGGTGGCAGCAACGGATGAGCCCAGGTTCTTGTGCCCCATCCCCCCATCCCTGTATCCTGCCGGACCCCTCACCCGCAAACCTCCCCCCCCATTGCAACCTGTGGCCCTCTCTTCTGCAACACATACGCAGAAGGCACTTAACGTGGGTTGATTCCTTCACGGGAGAGCGAGGCGGCTTTGAGATGGGAGCTGAGTGGGTGGGTTTGGCCGCACCTAACAGCCAGCGCCCCCTACTGGCCGGCTTGGCGCTTTCGGGTGGCGGGATACAGAGAAGCAGGCTCCAGCCCTGGCTGGAATCTGCGCTCTGGGGTCCTTCTGGGAGCCGATTCCAAGCAGGGTGTCCAAGGGGAGCCGCAGTTTAGGTGGATTCAGCCTGAAGCAGCCGGTCGGTCTCCTGGGAGGGCCTGGGCTTGGGGTTTTGTACAGACTGACATGGGTGAGAAGCAGGGAGTTGGGGAGAGACGGAGGGGACTAAACACCCGAGCTGCTTCTCCCGTGAGCAGCTGGCCCTGTGGCCTCTACCCCGGGGGCAGCGTAGCTGGGAGAGTCCTTTTGCCCTTGATCCAATTTGCCAGCCCTGGGGGGAACCCATCACCCCCCGCTCTGTGCAGTGGGGGTCCCCGTTCACATTCTCCGCTAGCACCCGAGCTGGCTTTGGGGTGCGCAGGGCAGCGGGACCCTGATCTCCTGGCGGCTCTGTTGTGTCCCCTGCACTTGTAACCTGTGTTTGTACCTTAGCCCGGAGACTATCAACTCTTCTCTGCCAGAGGCTCTAGGGAGATTCCTAATAAACCTTTTTGATGAATAACCTGGACTCTCTCGGGATTCCTGCTCTTTTCTAGCGCCTGTCGTGTACCTGATGGCAGGGGCAGGGCTCACCCCTGGGCCGGCCTTTGCTGGCTGCTCCATGACATTTTCCTGGGTAGTTTTGCACAATGGTGCAGGGGCTTTATTGGTGAATTGGCTACACACGAGACCCCCCCTCTCTGCTCTGGGCCTGCCACCAGCCACGTGGGTGACTCACGGGGCTCGGAGTGGGCCGGTCCCACGTTCTGATCCTCGGGGCTCGGCTTCTAAAGGAACGTGATGCCATGTTTGGCTCTTTGCAAATGTCGAGCCCCCCACGCGCCCCCTTTCTCCACTCTGTTACCAAGGTGGGGTCCTGTGTGTGTCCCATTCAGTTTGAGGGATTGATCCTGTTTCTCTGCATCATCGCAGCGGTGGGTGTCATGGTCCCTGACTTCGATGTGGTCTTCCTTAGTGGGAGCACCAGGATTCCTGCTGCCGGGATACAGCTGATGCGGGTGGCCGGAGCTGGGGCTGGGCAGGGTGTAACTACGGGCGGGGATAGAGAGATCAAGTTTGGATTAGGGTGGCGCCAGTTGAGAGCAGGGCCCAGGTCTGCCCGGACTCCGAGACAGTCTAAACAGACCGAGGGGGGGAGGGAAGAGAGAGCGGGGACGGGACTTGCCCAGGCCACCCAGTGGGTCAGCTGAGCTGCACTTAGAGCCCCTGGGTCCCAGTCCAGTGCTCCACCCACTGGACAGCGCTGCCTCCAGCACCGGGCGGGAGGGGCGGAACGCCCTGGTGCAGGGAATTGTGGGGTAGCGTTGGCGGCGGGATGCAAAGGGGGTGGGGGAGTGGGGCGACTCTGCATGTGCTTTGCCCCGGCTCCCCGGCGCGTGGGGCCGATGTGCGCGCACTGAAGGGCTGGAGTGTGACTGGTCGGGGGAGCTGGGTGATGTGCAGCCAGGCTGCCCTAAAGACGGACCCCGGGGCAGCTGGGCAGAAGAGAACTCCTGAGGGGGAGGAGAGCCCGCTCTGGTTTAGCACCAGGTGGCGCCGGCCCCAGCTGGCAAGAGGCACATGCCAGGCTGCCGGGTTCAACACTTGCCCTGTTCCCGGCTCCGCATTGCAGCGCTCGCCCGGCCAGCTGCCCGGCTCCACCTCGAGTCCTGCGAGACACCAGCTGCTCAGCCGAGGCCGCCTTGAGCAGATTGTGGAGAAACGCCCGGGTCCAGCTGGGCCGGGAGCAAGCTCTGCCCTTCCATCCCGCCCCGCTCAGGCCTGGATTCTCTCCCACGCGTCTGCCCTGGGCCGGGGGCACCCGGGTCCCCCGCCTGGCTTGACATTCACACCTCTGTCCTGCTCCCCAGGGCTGTGGAAGATAAGACACCCGGGATATGGGGGTAGGAATGGGCAGGGTGGGGGCGTTAATGTTGTTTTTTCTAAATATGGTGTCGAAATTGACACAGTCCCACAGGAAATTTCAGTTTCGCCAAAATGCTGTTTTCCGAGAGCCAAAAGTCCCGTCGGCAAATATTCTACCAGCTTTAATCATAATCCCCATGTTACAGGTGGGGAAACTGAGGCACGGACTTTCACAAAGGCCCATCTCCCCCACTCAGATTCTTTGGCTGGGTTCCCGTGTGTGCATGCTTGCACCCTCGTCTGGATCCCCTGTGCACACGTGTCCATGTGTACAGGTGCATGTTCTTCTTTCCTGGACTCCCCTGAGGTGAATGAATCTCTTGTCTAGATCCCTCCATCCTTTTCTGGATTCCCGCACAGCTCCCTTTCTGGAAACCCTGCGCCTCTTGTCTGGCTCTCTCCGCCCTTTTCTGGATCCCTGGCTGGATGCATGCACCCTCAGTCTGAATCCCCTGCGTGGCTCTCCTTTGCTAGATCCAGCCTTTTCTGGAGCTGCCCCCCACTTTCCTTGCTACGTGCCCCAGGTGCTACAGGTCCCTCCCCCTACTGCCCCACAAGCACAGAAGCAACAGTCCAGCTGTGGGGACCTCTGCACCCCATATAGGTTGGGGATCGGCTGGCATTGCGTGCACGGCTGGGTTCACTCCCAGTTCAGAGAGCTTTGCTCACTCCAGACGCGGGGGCTGCTAGTCCCCAGATGGGCTCTGTGTGTGTGTGTGTGTGTCACACATACACACACACAGCTGCGTCTCTTCTGCCGCTGACCCCCACCGCGGAGGTGGGGAGCTCTGCAGGCCCTCCCGAGGTCATTGTTCGGGAGCGTCTGGTCCCTCCCCCGCCAGACGGGGGCCTTGACCGCCCGGTGGTTCTTCTTTTCCCCTGTGAACCCTGCCTTCGGGAGGAGGGCCATGCGTGTTATTGGAAACCCGGGGCTCAGCGGCTGCCTGTTTGCTTGGGCTGCCTGCCCGCCCGCTGGCTGGCCTCTCCCTCCGCCACCTCCCGTGTGCGGCCCAGGGGCCTGGGACTGTTCGCTTTAAACAAAGCGGGTGCCAGGTTTTCTCCTCCGCGAGATGTCCCAGCCCCGACTCTCCGGTCACCCCTCCGCCAAGGGCAGGTGGGCAGGTACGGGCTGGGTTCGGGCGGGGGGGGGGCTCTCTGCCTCCTGGGTGCTCCTGGCCATGTGGAGGAGCTGAGCGGGCCGTGGGCACGGGGCGTCTGGCTGCTCCCAGGTCAGGGTGGGTCACGCGGGTGGAGCAGGACGAGGCCTGGCTGACCCGACTCGGCTGGGCAGCAGGTTCTGTGGAGCGAATTCCCAGCTTGGGTGGCAGGGCCCAGCCGGCTCCGGCTTGTTTGCCCAGCTCTGGACTGCAGCTCCCTGGCACCCCCAAGTAGGAGACTGGCTGTCCCTGTTTGAGTCACCTGCCACTATTCACTACCCCCAGCGCTCCCCCCTGGGCCTCGGGCCCTGGTGGGTTGGAGGGAGCCAAGCTCCCAGCGCCGAGAGATCAGTGGGGATGGAGCCTGGTATTTACTAGCACCAGATAAGCCCAGGGGCAGTGCTGGGATTTCTCGGCTGTGGGTCACCTTCACCAAGGGCACTCAACAGCCGCTCTGGCCCTGTGGCAGTCACATGCCAGGGGCGAGGGACCAAGCCCTGGAGAAGAGACTGGCCTGGCCGAGGGGCAAGGACACACTGGGGAAGCAGCCACAGAGCCAGTTACGCCGTGCCCCATCCGGGGGTCGCGCTCGATTACAGCTGTGGGGTTTGGCCTGGGCTAATACATCAAGTGCTCAGTGGGCCGGTCCAGCCAGCAGAGATTACACTGCCGAGCGTAACAGGAGGTGTGTGCCAGTCTCTGGGACAGGACAGTCAAGACGACCGGGTTCTATTTCCAGCTTTGCTAGTGTGGCCGTGGTCAAGTTCCTTAACCCTCCTCAGTGCCTCAGTTTCCCCATGGCCCCGATAACACCTGCCTCCCCAGGGGAGCTGTGAGCTCAGGGGGCTGCTGCCCTTAACAAACCCCGGCCCAAGCTCCACGACACGAAGAGACCACAGGGCCGAGCACAGGGTAAAGCCACAGTAGGGCGTCTTCCGGAGCCTGGCCACGCCTCCAGCCTTTTTAAAGGATGCACCTCTAGCATCCTGGGGGGGGGGGGTCGTTCCAGCCTGCCCGTCAGCTGGTGTAGTCCTAGCGCCCTGGTGCATGATGGGAAAATCCCCAACCCTCTGCTAGGGTACCTGCTGCTCCACAGTGAAACAGACCCGGGCCCCCTGAGGGCAGAGATGTTAAACTTTGTCTCTGTTGGCGTCTCACCTGTCTCCCCCAGCCCATCGTGGCCCTGGTGGGCGTCCTGGCCAGGCGACGAGGGGCAACGCTTATGTTTGGCTTTATAGGTGCGGGGGGGGGGGGGGCGTGACACATGGTTGGCTGGGCACGGATGGGCTAGTAGATGGCCCTGGGTGGCAAGTGGTGGACTCGAGGGCTGGGTGTAGCGAGTAAAGGACTAGTTGGCCTATTGGCTGGTCATGTACAAGGCTAGATGATGTTCCGGTATGGCATCGGCCAGGCCAGCCGGGTCAACTAGTCGGCCAATTGGGCAGCAGCTGGGCCAACTAGTCGGCCAGTCGGGCAGCAGCCGGACCAACGAGGCGTCCAGTCGGGCACCTCCTCTGTACCGTCTGGAAGGGAAGCCCAAGAGTTGGCTGCAGACCCTTGCAGACGTTAATTTGGTGCAGGTTATTTCCCCAGGTAGCCAATCCCCGCCTGCCAGGACAGCGCGTCATGTGGACAGGCCCATGGGACCGGGAGACCCCCTGGTAAAATCTTGCTCCCCCGCAGCACGGGCCACCCCTGTTCATCACAGCCGCTGGCACTGCTGGGTTTCAGGCTCCTCCCCAGTCGTGCTGCAGCTGGGTCCCACTTGGGGGCTCTTCTGCGGGGGGGCGGGGGCTGGCGTGGGAAATAGATTTAAAGGGACAGGACTGAGTTGACAGCTGTTTTCCCAAGGGGGCTCCTTTCCAGCAGGTCCATCCCCCCAGACCTGTCCCCCCCAGGACTTGGGCCCCTAATACCAGCAGCAACTCCAGCCCTGTGCCAGGGGAAGCAGTGAGAGGTGGGGGCTGTGGGTAAGTCCTATAGGGAGCTCAAGTTCCTGGCGCCCTCCCAGCCCCAGATCACTGGCCCCACACCAGGCCACGTAAAGGAGGGGCAAGTGGCTGGTGGGAATCGCTCAGCGCCTGGCTCAAGCGACGAGGGAGTGAGTAGCCGATGAACAGTGGCAGGCGGGCGTGGAGGGCATGTGGGGGGGGTGTAGGGAGACCCTCCCTGCCCCGGGGAGAGCGCCGCCGCTCAGCTGGGGCTATAAAGCGGTTGCCTAAGAGAGGCAGTAGGAGCTAGTGATTAGAGTGGGAGGAACCGGGAGGCCTGGGAGTCAGGATGCCTGGGGTCTCGTCCTAGCCCTGGGAGTGGGGTGGGGGCTAGTGGGTAGAGCCATGAGCGTCAGGACTCCTGGGTTCTATGACCAGCTTTGTCGCCCTCTCTCCCTGGGAGGCCGCTCCAGCGGAAGTCGAGGGTGTTTTCCCTGCCTGCTGTGCAGGGCTTGGGCAGCTGCAGGGCGTGTGGGGGGAAGGATACAATGAGCCTGCAACTTCCTTCCTACAGGAAGGAAGACGAAATCTGTAACCCTGCCTGCCTAATGCCTGATGGCATCTCTGGCCATCAGGGATTATGCCTATGCCCCAGCCCTTCTCCCTGCACTCCGACGCCATGTGGTCCCAGAGAGGTTTGGCTGCTGATCTGTCTGGAAGGCCCCAGGCTCAGCCGTGCCCTGCCAGCTCCCATCGCTGTGGGGAATGGACAGTGTGTGCCAGGCACGGCTCATCTGGTGAGAGATGTTGTGGAGGCAGACCCCCGTCCTCAGAGCCAGGCAAGCAGCTATGATCCGGTGGGTCGGGCCCGAGGCCTGTGAGTCAGGAGCCCGGGCTCTGCTGCGGGACCACGGCTGAGTCACCTCCCCACGCTGTGTGCCTCAGTTTCCCCTCCTGACCCAAAACGATGTTCTTTTATTTTTTGATTGGCAGAAAATTAAAAAAAAAATTGCCCTGAACTGATTTGATTTTTTTGGACTTGGAAACCAAAACTCCTGTTAGTTTCAAAGCTTTGGGCCCGGCTGAGAACAGCCCCACCCCCATTGTGCCAGGTGCTGCCCAGACAGAGCGCGAGAGAGTCCCTGCTCCAAAGAGCTCACAAAGGTAGGTGGGGAATCTCAGGCATAGGGTCAGTGGGAGAGCCAGGAATAGGACCCAGGCATCCTGCGCCATCCAGCGCCATCCGTGTGGGCAACCCCGTTTCGCTGCTGCCTGTACCTCATCCTGGCCCTTCTCCCCCGTGTCCGGGCTCACCCCACACTTGTCTGAGAAGCGGTTGGCAGGACTGACTGGAGCAAGTGCTGCCAATCCGGACACCCGCCCCCCGCAACCTGCCCGTGCTCCCTGGCGTGCGGAGCATAACCTTAACCGAGAGCCCGGGCAAACTGGGACAGCCTTGGAGCGAAGGGGCCTCTTTGGGCAGCTCTGGGGATCCCGGAGCTGTCGTGACAGGCTCAGCGTTGGGTGCCTGTCACCGCACGTGTTCTCTGGGGGCAGCTAGGCTGGCAGAAGGGAGCTCAGCGCCTGGGCGGAAAGAATCCACCGGCGTTAGGCGAAGGGTTTGTGCTGTGCTTTAACCACCCTTCCAGCAGGGCCCTGCCTGTCTGTCCGGTGGCACCCGCCCAGGGGATTGGGAGCCAGGACTCCTGGGTTCTCATCCCAGCTCTGGGAGGGAGTGTTGTCTAGTGGTTACAGCAGGAGATTAGGAGCCAGGACTCCTGGGTTCTATTTTCCCACGTCCATCGCTGACCCTCCGTATCAAATGGGTCAGGTCACAGCCTTGCTCTGTGCCTCAGTTTCCCTCCCTTCTGTGACTAGAGCAGGATGAGCCGGAGTCTCTCTCCAGCCTCTAAGGGGTTAAAAGGCCTTTGCGGTTTCTCCCCGGCTAGTGACCGTTGCTGGGGCGGTGTCTGGGCCCAAAGGCGCTGGCGAGCTTGTCCTTGGCATGCCGCTGCACCCTCGCCGTGGGGCGCTGCACGCGCCGAGGGGGGTAATCAGACCCTGGCTTCGGCACGCCGACGAATAATTGCCATTCCCCAACTCCTGCGATCCAGCAATCGCTGGGAAGCTCTCCTGGGCTTCGGGGCGCACGCATCTCCTCCTGTTTGTTTAAGGCTGACGTTAATGAAGCGGTGAGAATCAAATGCCGTGGCTGGGTTGGAGAGCCAGGAGCCGGGCCACGCTGGGGTCACGGGCTACCTGAGCTGCCTGTGGTCACGGCGCTTTCATGCCCAGCCAGCACGCTCACATACTTGGAAGCAGGAGAGAGCGTCAGTTCTGCGGCTTGGAAAGCCGAGAGCCTCAGGCGGTCGCGACGGCTGTTAGGATTTATGGGGCCGGCTCTGAGTGGGGGTGAATCCGGAGCCGAGGCAGAGCCTGTAAATCTGGAGTCAACCCACTGGCTGCCATCGCGTTAGGTCCCGGTTTTGATCGGTGGGACCTTGGTGTAGCTTTGGAGTCACTCCACCCACTGCAGTGGAGTTGGGGGCCAAATCCAGATCTCGCCTGCACGAGTGTAAACGTCACCTCACTCCATTGACTGCAGTTGATGTTAGAACCGGATCCTTAACTACATTAGTGTAAATCTGGAGTCACCTTACCAGCTTTGCTGGATCTGGGGTCTGATCCTAATCTATTACACCAGTATAAATCCAGAGTCACTCCATTTACATCAGTAGAGTGACTCCAGATTTGCCTTGGTGTTACTCAGGGAGGAATCTCACCCTTTAGCTCACACCCGATGCCAGATTTGCATCTGGCTTCAGCAGAATCGTGCTGAGTTTCCAGTTAGTGTCGGCCAGACATAAAACCGAAGTTGAATTGGCCAATATTTGCAACAAGCAGTCGGCTACAAATGAGTGTTATCGGGTCTGTCGTGCTGCCAATGTGCTGGTTGCTGCCCACAACGCAGCGAGGGGCTCAGATACTGTGGTGTTGGGCACCACAGCTGGCTCTAGATAGTCTGTCCCCAAAGAGTTTAAAATGGCCCAGTAGAATTTAGCTTGACCCTGCCCATTAGGTGCCTGGTTTTTTTGCTAGCCCTTGTGGGGGTCCCTGGAAATACAGCCGCGGCCAGGGACCCCATTGGCAGGGGAAGGGTCTGGGTTTAGGAGCGATTCCACCACGAAGGACGTGACGTTTGTGCTTCTTGGCGCCTCCCAAAAGCAAAGCGAAGCGTTTTCTAGGCTTGGGCCGCACCGCGCTCCTGGCCGGGGCCAGGCGCCTGCAACCGATTAGCGCTGGCTCCAAGGAGGCCTCTCCGGGCGGGAAGCTCAGCCCGGAAACATGGAGGACTAAATAACCGCACCGAGCATAGCGGGGATGGATGGGAGTGCGTGCGACGGTGCAGGGCTTCGTGGCCAGCCCACGGACAAGCCGGCTGCTCACCTGAGCAAAGGCCCTGGTGCAACGTGCAGGGTGCGGATCGGGCCCGTGTTCTTGTCGTTCACAGGGTCCTGGCTTGGTGGAAGCAGTTGCTACAGGCTGGCGGCTGAATGGACCTCAGAAGGGGCGGCCCCGAGCTGACCGCATGGCGGCTGCAGCTGTGCGTATGCACAAGCACCCGCGTGTGCAAAGCGGCGCACACTCACACATGCGTATGCTCACACGTGCCTGTGCACAGGGGCCCGTGAATGCCTACATGGGCACGTGCACCCACACGCGAGCCCGTGCCTAAACACAGGTACACAAGGATGCACAAGCACATGGGCTCATTTACCCGCACACACACAGTTACAGGTGGCCGTGCACCCACGCACAAGTGTATGCACACATGCATGGTGCACGTATGCACAAGTGCTCGTGCTCGCTTGTGTCCGCTGTTTACTTTGTTGTTTGCTGCTAGCGCGGGCTGGCTCTGAGCGAGGGAGCGGATCAAAACAGCAATACACCCCTGCTGGCCTCTTAGTGTCCAAACACAGAGCACTTCACTGCTGCCTAAGGGCCTGGGCGTGTCCCTAAGGTGCCAGAGCCGTGAGGATCATGGTGCCAGCTAACATGGGATCCATCGAGGGTGCTGTGCCCAGGGAGAGGTCTGCGTGATGTTGCCTGGTGCACCCTATGGAAGGGGGCGCTGGGAGCCGTTGCGGTTCTGTGCAATGCAGCAGCAGGAGATGGAGTGGGGGGCTGCCCATTAAGGCGTTAATCTTAGCAGGCCGGGTCCTGAGAGCACCCCGTGGGGTGGAGGGGGCAGCTGGGAGGGCTCCAGGAGTCAGGGATGTTTACAATTGGCTGGGATCCCCTGCCACTCGCCCAGTGCTGGCTGGCCACTTTCCCCACTCTGCTGGCACCGGCTGTGCTGCTAGGAACCATGGCAGAGTTGTAAGCTCCTTATTCATCGCTCACAGGAAGGAAAGCAGCACTTGAAGCCTGGTCATGAGCCCCGGAGCCTTTCCAGGGCCTCGAGCGTTGGCGTTCCTTTGCGCAGGTCAAAGGCACCAGATGGGCGTTGGCCTCGGGCGAGGAGCACAAGGGGACTCTCTGTAGACCGGGGTAGCCAGGCTGAGAAACACATGGGCATCGTGACGCAGGGTGATTGTGCAGTAGTCCTCATGCAGCACAAGCGCGCAGGCTCCCGCAGCGAGTGTGAGATCTGCATGCACAGTGGGTGTGCAGCTCTGGGCACCACTGATCGTGCCATCGGCCGCAGCGAGGGTGAGAACGGCGTGCATGGTGAGCGTGTGGTTTCGTGCAGCTCGGGTGCCAGCTGCATGGCTGGCGAGTGCGAAATCCCACGCTGCCGGCGCACGAGCTGTGTGCGCGCTGAGCACGAAACCTTCGAGCACCACGAGCATGCAATCTTGCTCAGGGAGCGTGCGAGACGTGTGCACCAGGAGTGTGAAACGCCCTGCAGCCCGTGTGCAATCTGGGTGCACCGGGAACATGCAGCTTGTGCACACCTGAGGCCGTGCAACCCTCCACGGGGAGTGTGCTCTGTCTGTGCACTGGGACCGTGTGGTCTCAGGCCGCGAGTGTGAGCCCGCTGGCTGATGTGATGACAGTGCTGTAAATTAGCCTGGGGGAGGGGTGCGTGTGTCATGGCCGAGCGGTCTTGTCACAGCAGCTTCTCCTTCAGAGTTAATACAGGTGCTACTGACCTCCTGATCCCAGAGCTAATTAAACCCAGCAAGGGTATTAAGGCTAATTCCCACCTGAGCAGTGGCTGAGATTTCACACCTTTCTGGGGACAGGGATTCTATGATCTGTCTGGCCTGGGCTTAGCTGGATTGGACTTCCTCCCCCATCCCTATGAGCAGGGCCCAAATGCTTAATTCATGCCTTCACTGTTAACAGCATCTCTGAGTGCTTCACCAGCACTGAAATGCAGCCGCCTCTGGGGTGGGGCGTGGCACCTGTTGAACAGCACGTGGCAACGCTGCATAGGGATCGCTCATCTACCCTGGAAATGCAGCTGCCCCGGCGCAGGGCACAGCAGCTGTTTAGCGACAACACCTAGGAATCCCGTCTACAACACTGGAATGCAGCCACCTCTGGGGCGAGGGCAGCGGCTGTTTAACAGCGCACAGGAACACGGCACAGCGGGAAGATATCAAGAATGCTGAATGCAGTGGGAAGGGGATTCCAAGTAGTTCCAGTTTCTTTACATCCCCCAATGTCCTGCCATCCTTCTCCTAGAGGCTCAGGGCTAGATTCATCCCTGGCATAGCCCCTTTGTGGCATCACAGCATGGGGGGTACTGCTGGGAGCCGGAGCCCTAACAGACCCTCCTCCCCGCAAGAATCGCCGGGCTGTCTCGGCCACAGCTTAAATATTTGCACGTGGCAAGGAGCAGAGGCGCCTGGAGCCAAGAGCTCTTGCTTGCCAGGGCCGGGAGCTGGCTAAGCTCTGGGGTGTGCGGTTACGGGAGCGGGGCAAGCGAACAAAGCGGGGCTGGGGGGAGGGGGAAGGCAGTGCTGGGATGTGTGGGAGATGCTTGCGGTCACTTTGCTGTGGGCTGTGAAGGCAGCCAGGGCCAGGCGCCCACCCCGCTCTTCCTCCCCCGCCGAAGGAGCCGGTCTGTGCGAACGCTCTGGAGAGCGGCTCTACGGAACGGAGACCCCCTGTCCCATTGGAGGGGTGACATGGAGCAGAGCCAGGCAGCAGATGATGGGGTATACAGCCCCCCTTTACCCTCACTCCCCTTTGTCTGGCTCTTCCACTCTCATTTCTTCCCTCCCTCATCCTCCTCTCCTGCCTTCATCCCTTCTGCATCCCACTCCCTTGAGAACTCCCCCCCCCCCCGCACCACCACCACGTTGTTGCCAAGGGAGAATTGCCATGGCTGTGGGAACAGATCCCTCTGATCCACTGAGACCGGCTGGGATACAGGCAGCCCCTAGGGCCAGGGATCCCCAGCGGGAGTGTGTGTGTGGCCCGGCGAGGATGTCAGCAATACATCCTCCCATCCTCCCTTGATGCCCTCTGGTCCTGCTGCTCAGGTGCATTGTGGGATATTCCCACCTCCCTCCTGGTGCAGATGTTGGGGAATGCCGCCTGGCCTGCTTGTTTCCGCCAGAGATGAGGAAGCGCTGTGCAGCAGTTAGAGCACTGGACTAATTAACGTTAGGGCCAAATGAAGGTTTCCGGCATGGGGAACCCCCCCGCAGAAAAACAAGCTGTTCCTCCTCCCCCAGCCCCCATCCTATTGCCTGTAATGAGAGCTCATCAGCGCTGGGGGCCCTGCATGCAGTGAATTCACACTGGCTCTCCTTGTGGGCTCTGGAGTCACGACTGGAAGAGCCTGGGACGGGGCCTTGAATGTAGGCCCAGATTCTAGGCCAGAGCCCATGGTAGAACAGGGATTTGAACCCAGGAGTCCTGGTCTGCTGAGCTCACTGGGTGCCAGGATGTGTATTCAGCGCAGGGGACGAATACGGAGACAGGGAGATTGTTGTGAGCCGGCTGTGGAATTTGCCCCCGCCTGGTTTTTGCGATGCCTCCCCGGGGAAGTCCTGTGTTCCTGTAGCCTTTCCCCATCTGCCCAGTAATCTCATCTGTTAATCTCACTTGCTGAGCCCGGGTTTAGCTCCCCATAATCCTGCAGACTCCCCTCCCCCCCAACCCCAGAGGTCTTAATTGCTAATGCAGGTCAGGGCAGCAAAATCCGGCCCCGCTTCACCCAGCTCTGGAGGTGGGCTGATGTATCCGGGACCGCTGTGATCCCCTGTATAACACAGGCCAGGGTTTGTACCTCTCAGATGCCCCTGGTCTTCTTAGTTTGTAACTTGGTAGTGGGGGGAGGGATAGCTCAGTGGTTTAAGCATTGGCCTGTTAAACCCAGGGTTGTAAGCTCAATCCTTGAGCGAGGCCACTTTGGGATCTGAGGTAAAAAATCTCCCTGGAGATTGGTCCTGCTTTGAGCAAGGGGTTGGATTAGATGACCTCTTAAATGACCTCTTAGATGACCTCTTCAAACCCTGGTATTCTAGGCTTGTGCCTGACTGTACAGCACTGGGGCCCTGACAATGGAGCTCCTGCCATAGAAACGCTAATTAGCCTTGTTCTAACAGATGGGGAAACTGAGGCACAGAGCTGGAAAAGAATTTGTCCAAGGTTGTGACTACAGTCTCCTGCTTCTCAGCCCTGGGCTTGGTCTACTAGGCCGCAGGTGCCTTTCCAACCTGCCGCTGGCTGGGTTAATAGTTTGCATGAGTAGGGAGTTTCGGGCTGGTGGAATAGCCCTGGAGACCAATGTCCTGTGTTTATCTACAGAGCCAGCACCGCGGGGGCGATGGCAGAGCAAGCTCCCCGCTTCCCCCCAGCGCTGGCAAAATGTCCCAGCGGCTGGGAAGGGCGTGAGGACACTTTCATCCTGGGCCTCTTGGGTGAGGCTGCCACAAACAGAGGATTGCGGTTGTTTCCCTGGTAGGAACCAGCCTGAGACCCAGCAAACTCGGTTCATACAGGGCATTGTGCTGTTACCGCTTTCACGGCCCGGCCTGCCCTCCGTGGGAGCCAAGGCTGCGCAGCCCCTGCAGTGAGGCACTTCCTGGGTCGCTGAGATCCGGCTCAGGCCACTCATCTCAGCGCCAGTGCCCGTGCCCTGAGCCAGCCAGTGCCCTGGGAGCCACCTGTTCCCACCGTTCCCCATCGGCGCCTGGCAGGGCACAGCAGGCTCTGCTGACAGCTCGCTGTCTGAGCTGCCCTCTCCCATCAGCGCGTTAGCATCAGCGAGGCTGTGGAGCAGACGAACCCCTTGGCACCCGCCCCGTTAGCCTCACCAGCAGCAACCGGGCGAACTCAAAAGCTCTCGGAACGGGATAATATCGCGTGCCCCTGACGGGACTCCCCGCTTGGTGCTCCGTGGGCCGTCTTTGGGCATCACGTTCAGAGAGGCTCCCCCCATTCTCCCGTCCCCCATCCCGGGGGCACGTGGAATTCCAAACCCATCCGTTCTTTCCGCCACACAGAACAGCATCAATTCACAAGGAGGTGCTGTTTGGACGGCTCCAGGAGAAGGGAAATGGGCTGGAGGAAATTTACGCCAACCCCGCCTCTAGCATAGGGAAGCAGCACGGTCTAGTGGGTAAATCACTGCCAGCCAGCCTGGTTCTGCTCTTGCCTGTGCTGGGTGACGGTGGGCAAATCGCGTCACCGCTCTGTGCCTCAGTTTCCCCTCCCACCCTGTGTCACTCTTGTCTGTTTCGATTGCAAGCTCCTTTGGGGCAGGGATGGCGCCTGCCCCACGGGCTCTGGTCTTGCTGACTTTCCAGTAGCACGTAGAGGCCCCAGCTGAGACGCGGGCCCCCACTGTGCTAGGGGCTGTACGGACACAGAGTGATAAACAGCCCTTGCGCCAAAGAGTTTGCAACCTAAATGGACAAAGGTTGGGTGTGAACCTGAGGTGCCTAGACTCATCAACAGAGCCCCAGGCTCCCGCGGGCCAGGTCTGAGGTTACCACCCCCGCTGGACCCTTGGCCTGAGACGTGTCTCTTGTTTGCTTGCTGATCCTTGCGAGGAGACCATGTCCCAGGGATCTGCCCCAGCCCCATCGTGGGGAGAAAAGCAGCACATCTGTCTGGCAGATTCCAGCGTTCTCCACCCCTGGGCTGCCTGCGCCGGCCTTGTCAAAGGCAGAGCCAAGAGCCAGGGTTTGAGGTTGGTTGTATAGGAACGAAGGGGGGAGGGATAGCTCAGTGGTTTGAGCGTTGGCCTGCTAAACCCAGGGTTGTGAGTTCAATCCTTGAGGGGACCATTTAGGGATCTAGGGCAAAAATCTATTTGGGGATTGGTCCTGCTTTGAGCAGGGGGTTGGACTAGATGACCTCCTGAGGTCCCTTCCAACCCTGATCTTCTATGAAGCAGCAGCTCTCTCTGTGGCCAGACCCTGCCAGCCTCTCCTGGCAGGGCTCAGGAGCTGGTGCTGCATAAACACCGACTGGCCGAGATGTTCCTGGGAAAGGGGAGCTGGGGCAGTCTCGGTAGCAGGCTCTGGGCTTCCACCGCGATTGAAAAAGCCCTGAGCCTCTCCCAGGCTGAGTTCCCCCTGCAAGCGTTTGGCCCTGTGAACCAACCTGGGCCCTGCCAACACCTCTCTTCCCCCCCCCGGCCCCTCCTCCAGTCTGTGCTAGGCCCCATCTGGGAACAGCTGTTCCCCTGACCCATTGCTAGGTTTCTCCCTGGGTCCTGACCCCCTTCACCTCAGCCAATTCTGGGAAACTACCCAGGCTGGGCCCCGCTCCCTCCCGAGTCTCCTGCTGCCCCGCCCCATTGAGGATCCATGAATGGGGTGTGTGCGGGGGTGGGGGCAGTTTGCACAGCAATCGCACTTAGCCTGTTTTTTTTCCCCTTCCTTAGATTTCTGTTCTGCAGCTGGGGGAAACTGAGGCACAGAGCGGTGAGAGCGACTTGCCTGAGGTCACACGGGGAGTCCGTAGCAGAGCCGGGGCTAGGCTCCACGTGTTCTGCCCTGCCCCCCACCATCTGCGCCGTTCACGCTCTTAGAGCAGAGCTGCCCGTGAAACATGAGGGTTTTCCACAGCGACGGACACCAGCAAAAGGCTTGGTCCTTATGGCCTGGGAGTGGACCCCAGGCCTCTTTCTGAGCCGGAATGCCACGGAGCCAGCCGGGAGGCTGCAGGAGCTGGCTTGGGTGACAGGTTCTCGCAATATGTCACCGTCGCTTGTCCCTGATCAAGCCCCGGCCGTGAGGGGGACCACGGAGGCCATCCAGTCTGAGTTCCTGCATTGCGCAGGCTGGGGAACGGCCCCAGGATAATTCCCTAGGCCAGGAAGCGAAGGAGGACCCCATGTCCAAGTGAGAGGATTTAAACCAGCTCCCGGGGTGGTCTGTGGGGTTAATGGGGGGTTTTGTCCTGTGTTCATTGGCCAATGGGACCAGGGCAGGGTTGAGGATAGAACCCAGGAGCCCTGACTCCCAGCCCCCTGCTCTAATCACTTACCCCCTCCCCACGCCACGCCGGGAAAAGAACTCAGCTGTCCTGACTCCCAGTCCCCTGCTCTAGCCACTGTACAAACTCCCCTCCCAGGAATCCCGATTCCCCCCTGCTCTAACCACTACCCCTCTCTGTCTCTGAGATAAGTGGTGCCAAGCTGAGAATCCCCTTGATCTGGGAGGGGGGTGATGTTTGCTCGGAGTTCCCCCGTTCTCTCTACATCCCAGGAGGTCGGTCCCTGAGAAGGTCCCGGCACTGGGATCTGTGGGATCTGTAACAGAGATGTGGGATTCAGAGCACGTTGCTCTCGGATAGGTCCCCTTGCAGATGCTTTGCATGGACAGTCCGGAAGCAGCAGGGCGGGGCCAAGAGACAACAGATCCCAGGTCCCGCCACCAGGAGGGAAACTAGACACTGCGTGATTCCAATTAGAAATGGACTCAGGGATTTATTGGCTGGGGTGTGGGCTGCTTAGTCCCTCCATCGTCGGGAGATGCGTTCAGGTAAATTCCGCTCCAGGTCACTGAGCTTAGTAGTCTGGCCTGTGCTGGCACCTTTCCTCTGAGAATCTCAAAGCTCTTTACACACCCTGCAGGGCAGTGACATCCTCCTCCTCGTACAGAGAGGGAAACTGAGGCACATAGTGACTTGCCTGACCTTAGACAATGGGTCAGTGGCAGAGCTGAGAATAGAAGGCAGGATTCCTAGCTCCTGCTGGCCACGTTCCCGGCCGTCCTGACCCCACGCTCCCGCCCAGACCTGAGAACACAACCCCAGAGGCCCGAATTCTTGGCAACTGCTTTGGCCACTAGATTCTTCCCACCCCCGCACGGGCCCTGCTCTACCCCCGCCATACTCCCTCCGGGTACGTAGCAGAGCACAGGAGTCCTGGCCCCACACCCCTCCCAGCGCTGGGAACAGAACCCAGGAGTCTGAATGTGTACACACACACACACACACACAAGCACTAAAAGGTCAACACATTTCCTGTGCCCGCTGCCTTAGTTACGCTGCAAGTTCTAGGTTCACCTGCCGCTCGCTGTTGCTGACTCCAGACGTTGCTCTGGTAGGTTGGGGTCCTCGTTGGACCTGTCGGGTGTTTCCTCGCCCGGCCCCTCTCTCTCTCTCCATTTCCTCTCGGGCTTTAGTCTAGCTGGTTTGCCGGGTCCTGACCCCTGGAGGGGGAACTAGGACACAGCTGAGCCTAGCTGAGAGTAGGGACTCCAGTCCCGCCCCCACGAGGGCAGAGTTAAGGTTACGGTGCTTGAGTGGGGCCTGGCTTCCGTTCCTGGCTTGGACACAGACTCCCCGTGTGACCTTGGGCAAATCACATGGTCCCTCTGGGCCTCAGTTCCCCACATGTAAAGTGAGGGTGACGATCCTTTGTCGAGTTAGACTGTGAATTCTTGGGGGCAGGGCCTATCTCTCACTGTGGATGTGCAATGCTAGGCACGGGGTGGAGGTGGGGGGCTTGGGCGGGGTCTGTGCAGTGCTTGGCACATGGGGGGGGCTGGGCTGGGTCGGGGTCTCTGCAGCGCCTAGCACAGTGGGGGGGGGAGGGGAGCTGGGGTGGTCCGGGGTCTGTGCAGCGCCTGGCACAGTGGGGGGGATAGCTGGGGGGGTTGGAGTATGCACAGCAGCTGGCCCAATGGGATCCGGGGCTGGGTCAGGACCTCTGGCTACTGCTATAATCTCAATAATCATAAACAACTCCCCCAAGGCGCCTCTGGCCTTTCCAGGCTTCCCGATTCCCCGCCCCCCACTAATCCCGTTATCTGCGCCAGCAAACCCCCCCCCCCCATGTGATTAGAGCCCTGGGACGATCCCCGGGCTGCTGCTCCACCCACAAAGGTCCCGAACCCAGAGCGAGGCTCTCGTTCCAATTCCCCTTCCCTGCTCCGTCCCACCCTTGGCACCCCTCAGCTGGCCAGCCCAGCCTCCTCCCTCGGCCCCTGTCGCGCTGGGCTTGGCGGCTGGCTTCCCATAGCTTTCCTATGACACGACTTGGCCCGCCACTGCTGCTGCATTAGCTAAGGCGCTCTCCGTCTGACCCCTCGCCACCCAGGCCCAAGGGGCGCCGCTCTTCGTGTTGCTGTTGGCGAAGTGGCCCTTCTCTGCCTCGTCCTCAGCTCTTGGCCTGCAGCCCTCCCAGCTCCAGCTCCGGCTGGGAGCTCTGCCGAGCAAGGCCTGATTGGCGTTTGGGTGGGAGATCCCAAGGGAAGGCCCGGACATGCCGAGAGCAATGAGACTTGCGGGGGCTCCCACGCTGGAGTTGGGGCTGGAAAAAGCTGGTAGTGCCAGAGGACGCTGCGCTGCAGGGAGGTACTGGTCCGAGCCCAACTCTCTAACCGGCTGAGGTTCTGATCCACCCTCGGTGCCCTGCATCCTGGCACTGAGCCCCCAGTGCCTGGCATCCCGGACCCCCCAGTGCCTGGCATCACGGCCTGGGGTTGCTGCCCCAGGGTTCCAGATCCTAACGAAACAACCCACCCCCCCGCCTCCGTTCCCTCCCAGCGCCAGGACCGCGGCTGTCAGCGCTGGGAGCCAGTGCCGGGGGCTGAGTCACTGGGGTGCGATCAGATCACGAGATGATGATTACAGAGTCACCCGCTTTGGCGGGGACGTCATCGTGTGCCTGTTCTGCTTCGCTGGCTGGATTTCCTCCGCCCAGGGGCCTGGGGACACTAGAGGTGGGGAGGTGTTCTGGGGTCAGGGGGCCGGGCTGGGGAGGAAGGAGAAGTGAGTCTGGAGAGACCCCAATCCGGATGGATGACTTCAGCGCGCTGGTTAATGAGGGGTTGTCCCGGCACCTGATCACAGCCACGTCCGTCCCCGTCCTGGGCGCGTGCCATGGAGCTGTACAGCAGGTGAGGTGTGTGTGGCTAGTTGGAAGTGGTACCCAAGTACGGAGGCAACGCTGGGGCTGTTTTCTCGGGGACTCAACGGAGCGGCTGGCGGCTGTGGGGCGTTTTCTCCAGCCCTCGAATCCTCTGGCGCGTCTCTGCCCCCTCGTCGAGTTTTTTCAACATCCTTTTAAAAATGCGGGCACCAGAGCCGGACGTGCGGTTCCATAGCTGGCTCACCAACGCCGCGTACGGAGGTAAAACCACCTGCCCCTGCTAAGGCGTCAAGGACGGCTTTAACCGTTTCTCCCACGGCATCGCCCTGGGCCTTGCGTTGGGCCGTGTGTCCACGCTGAGCCCTAGATCCTGTGCAGAGGCATCGCTTTGCAGGGGCCCGTCCCCCAGGCGGGAGGTGCGGCCTGTGCACCTTGTTCTTAGCGGCACAACTTCGCGCTGGGCTGCGTGACGGTGCCTCTCGTGGGAATGGGCCCGGTTCACCCGGCGACCCAGCTCACTCTGTGGCTGCCCTTGTCCCCAGCGACCGCTTGTCACCGGCACGGTTGAGCAGAGTGATTTTTTATTTCCTCGTTGGGTCGGTGCGTGCCCCCAGACGGTGTGTCTTGAGGCTCGACGCTGCCCACGTTGGGGGGGCCATGCCAGGCCTGCTCTAGGGCCTAGCCGTTCCTTGTTCTCGCTGAGCCTCCGGCACTGCTCCTTGGCTGCACCGGGCGGAAGGGCCGGCAAAGGGCCACCTCGGCGCTGTCTGTCCTGTGGATGAGGCTGGCTGGCGATGACCAGCTCCGTGCGGGCGTCAGAGCAGCTACAACGGGTGTGCTGGGAGCCAGGACTCCTGGGTTCTAGTCTCAGCTCTGGCTGGGAGCGTTGCCTAGTGGTTACAGCACGGGGGCTGGGAGCCAGGACTCTTGGGTTCTAGTCTCAGCTCTGGTCGGGAGCATTGCCTAGTGGTTACAGCAGGGGGGCTGGGAGCCAGGACTCCTGGGTTCTAGTCTCATCTCTGGCCGGGAGCGTTGCCTAGTGGTTACAGCAGGGGGGCTGGGAGCCAGGACTCCTGGGTTCTAGTCTCAGCTCTGGCCAGGAGCGTTGCCTAGTGGTTACAGCAGGGGGGCTGGGAGCCAGGACTCCTGGGTTCTAGTCTCAGCTCTGGCTGGGAGCGTTGCCTAGTGGTTACAGCAGGGGGGCTGGGAGCCAGGACTCCTGGGTTCTAGTCTCAGCTCTGGGAGAAGGATTTGGTCCAGTCGTTAGAGTAAGTGGGCTGGGGGTCAGGACACCTGGGTTGTATTTGCATCTCTGGGAAGAGGGGTTGCCTAGTGGTTTGAAGAGGGTGCTGGCTGCCAGGACTCCGGGGTTCTATTCCTGGCTCAGGGAGGGGCATATCATCAGCACATATCCGTAGCGCTAACGGCGATTGCTGCATGGAGCAGTTGTGGCTGGCTGCCAGGACTCCTGGGTTCTCTCCCCGCCCCTGCCCATGCACCTTGGGACTGGCTGGTTTCCTGACGGTTAATCGCTACATCTGGCGCTCAGTGCTAATTCTGGAAACACTCGGGGAGGTGACTCCAGGGCAGGAGTTTTGTTAGTGTTTATTGAAGACATTTAAAAAAGGCCCAAGAGATGCAGCTCCGGTGGGGTCTGGGACAGACGCAGCAATGCTCAGCCCCACCCGGCTCGGTCAGCCCCGGGCGCCCCGGTGTCCTGCTAAATTTGAAGCTGCAGTGGAATCAGACAAGCTGAGATAAGCGAGGGGCCAGAGGTGATGTTTCCTGTGTCGTGTCCCCACAGTGACCCTGGTCCTCCCACTGCCAGGTGACTTGGGATGGTCAACATTTGGCTGGGCCACTCGGACTCAGCAGTGGCGAGTCACCTGAAGCCACTTGCCCTCAATCCCTTCTCCAGACCTGCCTGGCTCAGTGCCCATAATACAATAGTCAGGAGAAGCTTGGAGGCACCTGGAGGCTCATGGGATTGTTACAGATGAAATATAGAGGCCCTCAGCTATGGGCTATATCACAATATGGGCTTGTGGATAAGGCCCTGGGCTGGCACTTAGGAGAGGGGGGTTTAATTCCTGCTACCAACTCAGTGCGTGACCTGGGGCAAATGACTCCCGCTTTCTGGGCTTTATTTCTTCTGTCCTGAAAGGGGGCGATCATCCTATCTGGGTTCTCGATCAGCTGGTGGGTAGAGCAGGGTGTCGAAGATTTTCCTTCGGAGAATGCTGTTTCGAGGAAAGGGATTGTTCTTGGGAAGTTGTAGAGATTTTGGCTACATTTCATTTAGAAAAAAACATTGAGGGGGGGGAAAAAACATTTAGCAAATCTTGAAATGTCCCATTTTGACATTTGGGCAGGAAAAAGTTTTGATTTTTTGACCTGGAAACGACTTTTGGCTTGGAAATTGTCTTTATCGTTTACAGCGAGAGAGACGAGTGACCCACACCAGCGAACTTGTCTGAATTTCATTTCGTAAAGTACTGGTAATTCACAGTTTTGTCCCAATTGAAGACAATGTTTTTTTGGTGGGTTTTTTTTTTTTCTGAATCTCGAAACTTTTCATGGGGTGAAAAATCCAATTTTCCGACAAGCTTTAATTACCAGCTCTTGGGGAGCAGGGACTGTCTCTCAGGGTATGTCTACACTGGAGCTAGAAGGTGTCGTTCCCAGCTCCAGGATACATACCTGCCACTAACTCTCATGCTACAAATAGAATGCTACACTCACAGCATGCATGGCCAGACGCCTTGAGTACATACCTCATGGCTCAGCAGGGCTCATCCTTGGCTACCCCTCCTGCCATTCATATCACTGCAGCTACCCTTCTATTTTTAGCACACCAGCTCAATCAGAGCTAGCGCGGGTATGTCTCCTCGAGCTAGAAATTACCCCTTCAACTCCACTATGGACGTCCTCGATCTGTCGGAGCATCCCTCGGTGCAACGGGACCCTGGTCTCAGCCGGGGCCTCTAAATTCTGCAACAATAATTCTGATTCAAGCTGGTTGGAAAATTTGACATTTTTTCCCACGAATGCTTCCAAACGGACGATCTCCGAATGGCGTTGGTTTAAAAAAAACGGCAGTTTTCCTGGAGGAAGTGTCAAACGGATTCGAAATGAAAAATTATTGGTTTCAAATTGACATTTTGAACTGAAACAGCAATTTTCGTTTGGGTCTGACTTATAACAACAGGCTTGGAAGGATATGATTTTTATCCGTAAACGGTGAATTCACCATAGTCTGCAGAAAAGAAGAGTGAGGAGGGATTTGGTAGCTGCTTTCAACTACCTGAAAGGGGGTTCCAAAGAGGATGGATCTAGACAGTTCTCAGTGGTAGCAGATGACAGAACAAGGAGTAATGGTCTCAAGTTGCAGTGGGGGAGGTTTAGGTTGGATATTAGGAAAAACTTTTTCCCTAGGAGGGTGGTGAAGCATTGGAATGGGTTCCCTAGGGAGGTGGTGGAATCTCCTTCCTTAGAGGTTTTTAAGGTCAGGCTTGACAAAGCCCTGGCTGGGATGATTTAGTTGGGGATTGGTCCTGCTTTGAGCAGGGAGTTGGACTAGATACCTCCTGAGGTCCCTTCCAACCCGGATATTCTATGATACTATACCAACAAAAAACATGTCCATGGATAATAATTGACATTTATAGATAGGCAAAGTAAGAAAAATGCTGCTTGAGAACTCGTTAGAGTCTTGCCTTAATGTGTATAAAGCATGTTGTAATGAACGCACCATAAAGCACAAGTGTGGGGGAGCCTTGGGGCAGCTCTAACTTACACCCTGCTCCCTGCTGCCCCCTATAGGGCTGGAGGAGCACAGAATACATGTAGCACAGCTCTGCTAAAACACCTGGCTGCTAAAGCTTTAATCTCAGTATCTACATTACATAATTATTGTCCGACCGCTCCACAACTGTGAACATTTAAACAGATAAAAAATGCTTAAAATAAACATTGAGATGATCCACGGAAAATAATAAAACAATAAAAACCAAATGCTGCCAAACCTTATTGTACTACTCATGCTCTCTAGCTCTTATCTAGTATTCCTTCTCCGCAGATCCCAAAGTGCTTTACAGTAGCACGACCCTCCTTTTACAGAGGGGAGAATTGATGCACCGAGAACTGAGGCCACTTTCCCGGTGTGACTCCACTTAAAATGTCCATTTAGAAAAGAGGAACAAAGTGACATTCTCACTCCAAACACAAACGAAAGCGTTTGCAAGTCGATGCTGTGACGCAAGTGGAACCACAAAGTGGAAAGATGAAATGAAGTGAGAATTTTCCTTTCCTCCGTTCCTGGAGGGGGCGGGGGGGGGGGCGGAAATCAACATGTTTAATTAGAATGGTCATTTCCCTGCCAAAAAAATAGGTGTTGGAGGAAACTTGTCTTTTTCTGGAGGCGGGGTGGGAACTTTCCATGAAAAACATTCGGACCGGCACTACCGCGGATACTGAGGGACGCTGCCTGAGAACGGCTAGAGGAAAGCCGCTGCATCCACGGCTCAATTTCGAAGGACCCAAAGATGTTTGCCTCTGGTCTGTTGGAGAAACAGGCCCCAAGGGTAGGTTTCAGATGCAGATCCCAGCTGGAGTTTGACGCCTGCCTCGAACCCCAGAGGGCTCCGTGCTCAGAGATTTGGAGCCGACTCAGAGCCCTCTCTAGCTCTTGTTGGCCTGGTGTGACATGAGTTTGGAAGGTCTCAACTCCTTTCCCGGTGGGTCCCTGGCTCAAACCACCCCCTTACCCAGGAGTCCTGGCTCCCAGCACCCCTGCTGTAACCACTAGGCAACGCTCCCGGCCAGAGCTGAGACTAGAACCCAGGAGTCCTGTGTGAGGGATTCACACTGGTCCCCTCATTGGCAAGCTCGGTCGCAGGGCCTGTTGATGAATTGCAGTGCCTAGGAAGGCGAGCAGCAGCGTATGTCTACGGGGAGGTGTGGGGGAGCCTTGGGGCTGCTCTAGTTTACCCTCTGCTCCCTGCTGCGCCCTATGAAGACTTGGAGAGCACAGAATATGCGTAGCACAGTGTGTGCTACTCCAGCCACACGCTCGGTCTGCCTCCTATGCCAGGGGCTGGGTGGAGGGCCCTTTTGCCAGCTCCACACCAGCCAAGGGGGGCCCTGTTCAGAGGGGGGGATTCTCAGGGGCTGGTTCCCCACACTTTCTGGCCTCTTTGCCTGGCTGGAGTGGCCTAGAGGGGCCAGCGTGTGCCTGAGAATCAGACCTGGTGTATTTCAAACCTGACGTTTAGCCTTCTGAGCCGTTCCCTCCAGTCGTGTTGCAGCCAGAGGGTGCCCAAGCTCTCAATGCCCGAGCTGGAGAGGCAGCTGGTGGACATCAGGCCCAGAGCCTGCAGGTGCTGACAGAGCCCTCAGACATCACATCACGCGGACAAGCCGCCAGGCCCGATAGGAGCCGGATGGAACGAGGGGCTCCGATCTCCCGGGGGCTAATTTGGGCCTTGGGCCGATACAGCGACAGCTGCTGGGAGGGATGTTTCCCCGCGATAAGGGGACCCTGTTGTCTGGTGCTGGGGGTGCCAGATCAGCACCGCCCGCTTGGCCTGGAACGCAGAACCCTGAAGTGGGGTAGGGGGGAATCATCCAGGCCTCACTGCTGCCTCCGGGATGCCTCATACGTCCCCAAGCGCGTCCCAGGCTGCGGGCCAGATCCCGCTGCTGGTGACGCCTGGCCCCAATCCAGCGTCACTCTGCTGAGGCTGAATCCGGCCCCGGGCAACTGTCAGCAGTTTCTAAGAGGCCGAGTTTCTAGCAGGTTAGAGCAGGGGACTGGGGCCCGGGACTCAGTTCTAGTCACAGCTCTGGGAGGGGGAGTGGGGTGTAGTGGTTAGAGCCGGGGAGGAGGAGGAGTCTGGACTCCTGGGTTCCCATTCCTCCCAGTCTCAGGGGATGAATTTTAAAATCCACCAGGGCAGCTGTGAGAGGAGGAAACAAGCCAACACCGAGTCTGTCCCGCCGTGGCTTCCCCTCTATCTGCGTTCCCGTGGAAATGTCAAGGGGCCGGGCAGGGAATTCACTGGATTTGCTGCAACTTGCCAGAGGTGCCTTTGTGAGCAGAAGGTCAGTAAAGCAGCGGCAGGAAAATGCCTCCTGCAGCAAAGTCCTGGGGGCCCTTCCTGGCATAAACCTGCCCCAATTATTAGTGATTAACATCAGGCCCTGGGTGCCCCCTGCCTGCGCTCACGCAGTGCAGTGACATGCCTGATGCCGATCTGCCCTCGGCACATGGCTGTGTGACCAGGCCCAGCCCACGTGTCAGAGGCCCCCCCACGTTTGGCCGACGCAGTGTAGCGTTGGGCTGGAACCGGCTTTCCCATTTCGTGGGAAATTCGGCCATTTCGACCATTTCCCGCCCCCAGTTTGGAAACGGAATGAAATCAAAATGTTTCCAAATCCCCCTTGAAATGAACTCGCCCGACAAGGCTGTTTAACAGCTGAATGGATATGGAGGCCTGAAGATGATCTAGGGTGCTGCTGACACACTGAGCCGGGGGTGTGATTACGGAGGGGATGTTCTGAGGAGATGGCTTATGGCACGTAGCCGATCTGCGACTGCTAGAAGCAGCGATCTCCAACAGCTGGAGAGGGGACGTTAGCTGGGCAGGGCTACAGAGAATTCGTTCCCAGGTGTCTGGCTGCTGGGGCTTGCCCACATGCTCAGGGGCTAACTGATCGCCAGATGTGGGGTCAGGAAGGAATTTCCCCTGGGGTCAGATTGGCAGAGACCTTGGAGGGTTTTTCGCCTTCCTCTGCAGCGTGGGGCACGGGTCACTTGCGGGTTTAAACTAGAATAACTAGGGGATTGTCTGTCACTTGAAGTCTTTAAGCCCCGATTTGAGGACGTCAGTAACTCAGCTGGAGGGCAGGGGTCTGTTACGGGGCGGGGGAGGGTCTGTGGCCTGCAATGTGCAGGGGGTCAGACTAGATGATCATGATGGGGGGGTGGTTGTCTCCTCAACTGGTGGACCGCAGGGAGAACTTGCAGTGCACATGGGCCGGGGGACCCAGCACACAGCCTGGTGCCTGCCTGGGAACCTGGGTGGAAGGGGAGGGCAGGAGAACCGCAAAGCTTCTCTCCACTCTCCCAGCCCTACATCCACAGGCCTGTGCCTCCAACGCTGGCCCCAGCCCACGGGCTGTGTACTTTGGCCGAACCCCTTCGGGCAGCTGGCAGCCCCTCGCTGAACGAAGCCGCTGCCGGCACACAAGGGCGCACTGTTCCCAGCCCTGCACAAACACAGGCCGCCCACGCCCACGGACGCCGCCCGCGCCGCCCACGGTGCCTCAGCGGCATCACCCCCCTCGGGGGATGAGGGGTCAGGAAGCCGCTGGAGATAGAAGAGACCAGCTGACCAACCAGGCTGGGTGCAAATCAAGGTGGCTCCCGCCGCTGCGCCATGGCCTAGTGGGTGGAGTGCTAGCCTGGGAGTCAAAAGACCTGGGTTCAGAGGAAGATTACGGTTTTGTGGGGTCGTGGGCCAGAGCAAGTGGGGGCCCCTCCCCACCCCTTCTGCCTGCAGTCCCCCTTTGTCCCCTCCCCCGGCGCTCCTGCCAGGGAGCGGGGTCAGGTGCCTCCCCTGCCGACCCAGCGCTCTGACCCTGCTCCCCGGCAGGAGCACCGGGCAGGCGGAGTGGGTCGGGGCTCCTGTTTTTCCAGGGCCCCCCAATTGGCCGGGGCCCCTGGGCACAGGCCCCGTTAACCCAGTGGTTAATCTGCCACTGGTTCTAGTCCTTCCCTGCTCTGTGCCTCGGTTTCCCTTGTCTCTTTAGATTGCAAATCCACAGAGGCAGGGACTGTGTTCGTGCAGCACCCAGCCCCACGGGGCCCCGATGATTTCTGAGGGCTGCTGGGATGCTGCTCCTATCTAATCAGCCCAAGAGACAGAATTCCCACAGCTGGGATGTTTCCACCTTTTCTCCCCTCTGAGCCACCTGCTTACCACAGGGGGAAATACGCCAAAAGAGAGAGAAAGAAAAAAAAAAAAGCCGTAGGCAGCAACTAACCCCGTCTCCCTGCACGCCAGACCACAGTGGCGAGAGGGTTTTACTCCACATAGCAATCCCAAGCCCTTCGCCACGTGCTGATTACGTGCAACCCCCGGGGCCTGGCCGCAGCGCTGGTGAAGGCACACGCGTGCCAGCGGGCAGGTTGGTCAGCCGCCCTGCTACTTTGTGGCCTACCCCTAATCCCACCACTAATTCAATGACCGGAGTTGGCTGCCAGGCTCCTGCTCTGCTAACCCCAACTATTCGATTGGGGGGGAGGGGAGGGGAGGAAACGGGGATGCTTCCTTAAAGGCGGGAAACCCAGAGGCCTCTTTAAAAAGCCCCAGTGGGGGGAGGGAGGGGGATCAGTCTGCCTGGATCAGTCAGCCCTTGGTCTCTCTCCTCAGGAGTCCAGCGCCTAGCACACTGGGGCCTTGGGACCGTGGCTCCCAGGTGCTACCATAATACACCTAATAGCCATAAAAATGTACAGCGCCTAGCACACTGGGGTCCTGGTCCGTGATTGTGGCTCCCAGGTGCTACCATAATACACCTAATAGCAATAAAATATACAGCGCCTAACACACTGGGGTCCTGGCCCGTGATTGGGCTCCCAGGTGCTTGTCAAAAGGGGGGATCAGTGATGGGGGGGCGGTGACCCCACCTGAGACCCCTTTAAAAGGGCCTGAGTTTTGAAAGGGCGGAGCGGATCTGAGTGCCAGGCCCCTGTAGGGACCCACAATACGGAGACACCCAAAGTCACTTCTGAACAGCCTGGCCTCGGCTGATAGCCGGCGGTGCTGGATTCAAACCGAGTGGCCTGCTCTTGGTCTCCTGAGCCAGTCAGTCCCCTCACTCGCTAGCTGCCAAGGAACTTCTGCCTGGGCCTCCCGGGCGGCAAAAGGCCCAGGAGGGACATGCTCTGAGACCACCTCCCACGCCCCTGGATCCCTAGAGCACTAAGCCCTGGGGTCTGGGGTCTGTGGGGGTTGGCGCATTACAGATGCCGGAGGCCGGCAGATTAGTTAAGAACAGATCTGGACCGCAAGGATAAGCAGTGGCTGGGGGACTCGGCTGCGGTCTTGGGGTTTTCTCTTCCCTAGAGAAACGCCCCCCTCGGTGAGAGAGCCACATTCGGGATCTCAGGGAGGCCAACAGGGTAGAATAATCCAGCTGCCCTTTGAAGAGTCTCTGTCTTTTTTATCCTACGTTCTCTGGCCCCAGATCAAAGCGCGATAAGCTCAGACTTCGTCAAATAATAAAAAATCCCCTTTTTTTCCTCAGGTCCCTGTGACTCACTCGCTTTCTATTTCCTCTGGATGGGCGCAGGAAACCAGCCCTGCCAGAAAAATGCTAATATTAGCCCCGCCGTGCGCACATCTTCACTGAGGGAGCGTTATTTATACGCTGTGGAGATGCTAGTGTCTGTCTTATCAGAAGCACCCTACCTCCATCCTCTCCGCATGTCCCCTAGACCTCTGGGGTACCCTCTCGCTGCACTTAGACTCAATGACTCGGGGGCAACAGGACAGTCTCTAGAGAGGCAGAGTTGTCTAGTGGTTAGAACAACATGCTGGGAGTCAGGCACCTTCAGTTCTACTCCCGGCTCTGCCACGTCCCTTGAGCAAGTCACTTCCCTTCTGCGTACCTCAGTTTCCCCTCCCATTCTTTGTCTATTTAGATTGCAAGCCTTTCGAAGAGGAGATTGTCCTGGCACAATGGGGTCCTGATCTCTGTTCACGCTACCGTTAATGCAAATAGGCACCAACAAACCAGGACACACCACCCATTTCATCCGGGACAGCTCCCTTGCAAAAGGGACACTGCTGGGAAAACCTGGACAGGTGGCAGCTCTAAATGCAAATCCTCCTAATTAATAACGAGATCAACTGCAGCAAATACATTTGAGAAAGGGTCCTGCTAACTCATCAGCTAAAGGAGGGATCCCCACCCCCGCAAACAGCAGTCAGGTTTGGGTGCCTGCCGTCACACCTGATTGCAACAAACCTCCCCAGCAGAGCTGGGTGACATGGACGTTTGCTCTGCATGACCCGGACTGTGCGGAGCCTGCCAGTTGGTGGAGGCTGGTCATGGGACCGAGCCCGATCAAACCACTGCCCATCAGCTATCAGGTGATAACTGGAGACACTCGCCCCACACCTGGGCTGGATTCAGACCTGGATGGCAACAGCGGGGCCGGGTGTTAAGAACGAAGCCGGACCGGCTGCCATGACAGCCGTGCAATTGGCCAGCTGGGGGGACGGGCTCGGACAGTCCTCAGTGAGGGAAAACCTATGGGACTTCTTAACAACAGAGAGGACATGCCAAGAGCAGCCCAGGGTGGATGGGTGGCGGCGCCTTCTTTGTGTCCTAAGCCTTCGTGGTCCTTAAAATTGCTCTGTGAAACTGGGGAATCTCTGTGGGAACAGCCCTCCCCCAGGGGCTCCGGCCCAGGGCACCACAATATGCTTAGACACGGGGCTCTGTAGCATCGCAGGACCACGACCATGACCACGCTGCCCGACTTTATTCCAAGCGTCTGAAAGCACCACAGGGTTATTGCTAAACTACTGCAGCCGGGTTAATCACAGGTGACCGCGGGCCCGCCGCCAGTCCATGACCAGGCAGCATCTCCTCCTGACCTCAAGTCTGGCTTGACATGTGGTGGGCTCTTTGCGGCCGAGGCGGGCAACGTGACCCAAAAGAGCCGGCCAACAGCGGCCAGTGATGAGTTCCGTCCTCTTGAGGCCAGTTCTTAATGGTACGTCCCTATTCCTGACAACATCAACCTGTCTGGTACTCAGTAGTCGCCTCCTGATGTCTTGCTGAAGAAGGGTCCAGGTTGCAGACCCACGGAGCCGCTAAACCAACTCCCCTTAGGATGTCTGGCAGGCAGCCCCCTTGGAGGACCGTTTCCTGCCTGGATAGAGGAGGACATCCCCTGCTGCCGCGGTGCAGCCGGAAGCACCGAGGTCTGCATCATGCCTTTTGTGCCGACGTGCTGGGGTTTTGGTTTCGCCCAGAAACCTTTAGCCCCAAGGCAGCTGCCTCGTAGTGGAAGCTCTCTGCTGCGTCTTTGAGATCGCCTGCGTCCTGACCAACGAGGACGCCACCGTCGCATAACCCAGGCTGGTAAAAGAGGTCGAACCAACGGTTCTCTCAATATTTGCAGGGATACGTCCAAGGAACCAGTCCATTGCACAACGGATCCAGGCTGCGGCCAGGACATCCCTGCATCACCCCAGATCTAGCGTGTGGGTTCCCCAACGCACCCGTGTCCTGAGTCATTAGCTAGAGTTTGAATTAGTCTCAGCCGGCTCTCCCGGCCGAATCGAAGGCTGCCTTTAGATCCACGTATGCGGCTGTCAAAGGCCAGTTAAATCCACGGTGGAGCGCAGACAGGGCCCCAGCAGGGGAGAATTCCCCTTGGCTTTCCTGCCGGGACCATCCCAAAGGCGGTGGCAGCCCTGGGGATGCAAACCCCTGTGCACAACCCAGAGTGCCAACCACGTCCTCCTGCTGCCAGACGGTTCCAGCAGTCTGAGCCCAGACAGACGCCAGACGCTGACCCAACCCCTGAGCCACAAGGCAAAGTCGCCCCGAGTCGTCGAGTCCCTGGCCTAGGGCACCTCTCCCAGCCCTGAGTCCCCCCACCCCACTGGCCTGTATCCCACCTGTTAGTCCTCGGCCGCACCCTGGTGGGTGGAGGGCTCACGCACGAGGCTCTGCTCTGAGCAGGTGAAGCAGCTGCCTGCCGGATGTGGAAGGACCTCAGAAGTGCCAAGCAAAGTGTCTTCTGCTTCGCACAGCCGACAGCCCAGGGGAACCCCAGACTGCAGGCCCGGAGCCAAGAACCAGGGGGAGGGGGCAGCACAGACGGAAGGGGAGCGAACCTTCGGAGACCCTGACTCCCAGCGGGCGGGCGGGGGCTGGGAGTAGCCTGAGCCAGTTTTTTCAAATGCTTTTAATTGCTTTGTTCTATTTTTGGCACGGGAATTTGCTGGACGATGAGCGGCTTTGACTTGATGTGCAATTACCTGGGGCTGGGGGGACCCACTGGTGCGAGAGACTCACCATCCCTTAGCCTCCACCCCCACCCCCCCCAGTTCCCGTCTACCCTCCTCTCTAAAACAGTGCTTGGGAGAGGGGTCCCATGCACAGCCCAGGCACAAGGGCTTTATTCGCCATCCCAAATGCTTCCTGGGAGTGAAAAAACACTCGGTTCCAGGGAGAAATGGGAGAAATTAGAAGGCCCTGCCAGGGGGAGAGGGGGACAGATGGGGCTGGGAAAGAGATGCAGAGAGGCTGGAGCTGGGGAGAGACACGGACGGGCAGCAGCTGCTGCAGAGGAGAAGGCTCTTGTGCCAGCAGCGGTGAGGGATGCAGAAGAAAGTGGCACTAGATACTGTGAGAAGAGGAGAGAGAGAGAGAGACAAGGGGCCTGGTTTCCCAGTGCCCTGCATCTCGTGCGGTTATTTATACGGCCAGCCCGATGGTTGCAGTGCACTGGAAGAGGGTGGTATCCCTTTAAATAGCTTGTGGACCCCTTGACAGCACTCACCATGTTTTATGTCTCCAAAGGCGCCAGCCGCCCGGAAGAGCAGCAGTGTGTATGCGGCGCTAGGCTCGGCACACTGCGGGTAGTCAGCAGACAGGGCCCTTGTCGTGCCGTGGGGTTCCTTCACATTATCATCGTCATTGTGTACAAGAGCAAAAAGACCCAACCATGTTGTAGGGACACCATTCTGCACTGCCCTGCAAAGAGACGGTCATTGACAGCAGTGCCAAGTGGGGGGGGGACACCCTGTCTAGACTGAATGCACTCTCGTGGCACTGGTGCAATGCTGCCAGCCCTGAGCTTTTGAAAATCAGGAGTCAGGCCCCCAAAATTACAAGACTGACTTAAAATCACAGGATTTAAAAAAAAAAAAAAAAAGATACATGTTTTAGGCTCTCTTATTTCCTTTCCGGGTTTAGGGTTCACATTTTAAAGTTTTTTTCCAGAACTACAAGGACTTAGACACTTGCTTTTTCTTTTTTAAAGGAAAGGCAACGTTCTCCCAAAATCACGGGAATCCGGGAGCTGGGGCTTTCAGAAAAAGGTCACAAGAATGACGATCATTGTACACCGACCACAGTGCCATAACATGTGACCCGAGGGGCATGATTCTGAGTGGCCCTGGATCCTGTGCTGAGGTTTTATGAGTTATTCAGGTAACGATATGTTTTCTAATACAAGAGTTTTCCCTGGGAAGCATCCCTTTAAAAGCAGAGGTGATTCCCAGCTGCTGCTCTAGGGCTTGCCTGTACTAAGCTAATTGGCATTGGTATAACGGTGTTGAAGTGGTAAGATCAGACTAAATGCCTCCAGCAGAGGGGGTGGGAAATTTTTCTTGGAAACCTATTTTTAGCCAAAACCGCCGTTTTTATCAAAATCAAGACATTGGGGGGGGGGGGAAGTGTCAGTTTTAATCAAATTTAGTTTATAAAGAAAAACCCTGAAGCATTTCAATAACGTCAAAGCGTCCAGTTTCACCATTGCCTGGACAAAAAGTTGTGATTTTTTGCTTAGAAACTAAAGCCATGGAGATTTTTTTTAAAATCTAAATAAACATTTTTAAAAAAGGCTTAAAAGGCCAAAAGCAAAATGAAATGTTTTGCCGGACCGGCAAGACGAAGCACATTCAAACAGGAGCGATTTGGGGGAAGACCCTGTGGCCTGTATGATACGGGAGGTCAGCCTCCTCTTCCCCCCCGCTGGGAGATTGACCTCTTTGGTCTCAGGCAGTGCCCTGAACGTGTGGGGACTTGCTGCAGGGCCGTGTGGGGACTTGCTGCAGGGCCGGAGAGTTTGGATTTCCTTCCTTGCAAAGGATGCAGATCACGTCTCTGAAATACAACAATTCTGCCTCCAGCCGCACCCCGGTAGTGCCAGGGCTGAAGGGCTTTTCAACCCCAAATGAGGTTCCCCCCCTGTTAACTCTGGTAGCATTGTCTGATGGTTAGAGAACAGGGGTGGCATGGGAATCGGGTACCTGGATTCTAGTCCTGTCGCTGAGAGGAAGTGGAGTCTGGTGGTTAGAGGAAGGGGAGGGGGTAGGGCCCGTGGGAATCAGGATTCCTGGGTTCTATTCCTGGCACTGAGAGGAAGTGGAGTCTGGTGGTTAGAGCAAGGGTGGGTGTGGGAATCCGGACTCCTGGGTTCTATTCCTGGCTCTGAGAGGAGATAGCGTCTGGTGGTAGATCAGGGAGGGCTGGGAGTCAGTACGCCTGGGTTCTCTGTGTATCACAATATATAAAATGTGTGCGTACCGTTTATTTGTAGTATTTGGTTAGGATCCAGGGGTTCCTGGGAATCAGGTCCTGCTCGACTGCATCTAGGTCAGACCCTGCCCGGTGCAAGCTTGTTCCCTGCAAAGTACTGTCTGGTCTAGTTGTAAGCGGCTGGAGCAATGGGGCCTTTACCGCGTCCCTGCACAGAGCTCCCCGCAAAGAAATCTTTCCAGATTCACCCTGCATTTGCCCTCCTCCCATCCCATTCCCCTCTTGCTGGCAGGGGCCTGAGCTAAGCCCGCTGAAGTCAACGGAAAGAGTTCGACCAGTTTTGGATCTGGCCCCCTGGGCGTGCGTCTCGGACACCCTCCCAGGCTGTGACCGGAGAAAGCCCCAAGCGCGGAGGAGAACGCTCGCGCTAGGAACCTGCTGGAACACATTGCATTCACTGGGTTCTGGGGCTGGAAGTCCTGTCAGGGCTCATTCGGGGCCTGGGCATGATTTCTTTCATCAGCCCCCGGAGAGCAAGAGCAGCGGCGGCCAAATCCGTAAACACGGGGCAGCCACTGACCCGCCTGGCAAAAGACTCAGTCGCGCCGGGGAGAGCGGGGGCGGCCAGGGGGGCACCGTCTCCCTGTGGCATTTGTCAGACGTAATTGTCACCACGTCTGGCTGGCTCTGCAGCAAGGATTCTTGGCCAGCTGCTCTCTGTCCCAGTCGGCACTGGGGCAGCCCCCCCTCGCCAATGTGCTGCTGCTGCTCCCTGACCCACTCTGTCTGTTTAGATCTGGGCCTGAGCTGGCCCCTGTCATCTGAGTAGCTGAGCTCCTCATCGACCTCAATGGATTTAAAGGAGGCAGGGCAGTGCCATTACCCCCATTGTACAGATGGGGAAACTGAGGCCAGCTCCTCAGGCTAGGCCCCTAAATCCCTCCGAGGATCTGGGCCCAAGAGACGAAGGGCTAGACTGTGAATGGGATTTCGAGTACTAGAGAGGGACGCTCACCAGGGTTGCCAGCGTTATATTTGAAAACTACAGGGCAGTTTTCTTAGCATCGTGATCCCCTTTGCCTCCCCCGATGAGGGACCCTAAAATCCTGCTGTGCCCACACACATCCCACGGCAGGCACCAGCACCAGGCACACATGGGCCAGGCTGGGGCAGGTACCTGTTACTCGCCAGCCACCCTCTGCGCATGGGCGGGGGGGAAAGAGAGCAGCACGAGGGCCAAACGCGGATGCCTCCTGTGACAGTCAGCCGTGTCCTGGGCAGTGTGCTTCCATGTTCAGCCTGCCCTAGCCCGTCCCGTCCCCAGGAGCTCAGCGGCCAAAGGGGAGTGGGGAGAGCTGCAGAGACCAAAGGCGTTCTGTGCTGCTTCAGTATGAGGCAGGCGATGTTTTATTTATAGAAAGGCTCTCCCTGATAATACGGGGCTGCTGGCACCCCTCGGCACCACTGACCTTGTCACAGCTGCAGTGCGCCCCTCTGGTGCCTAACTCCCCTAGGCACCTACATTTCTGCTCGTTGGCCATTGGAAAGCAGGCTGAGTTCTGGGTTCAAGGAGCAACTTGAAGCCAGCGGGGCCCAGTCCTGTAGCTGTGCTTGGAACGCCCCTAACCGCTGATACCTGCCAGCCCCTAACCACAGCAGGAAGGCCAGATGCAGGCCACCGGTAGGTGCGGGGCATGGGGGAGGAGCACAGCACCCACAAAAAAGACAGCCGGGGGCATGTAAGGTGAGCTGGAGAGGCAGGACTCACCACTCCCCCTCCTTGGGTCTGCTCAGAAGAAGAGTCAACCTGAACCTTTGCCAGCGTTTCATGATTCATCCATTCCAAGGCCAGGAGGGGCCCTGGAGACCATCTAGTCCGACCCCTTGTATGACACAGGCCAGCGAACTGCCCTCTCCAATCGCTCCTAGAGCAGAGGGCCAAAACCTGACAGTCCTTCTGCAATCTGGAAACCTTTGGCTTCACGTTCTCTCCCTGCTCTTGTGGCTCAAACCCCGATTTCCACGTGGCGGTTGGGACAGGAAGCAGGAGCAGAGACAGCTGCTTTCCCAGCGCTCCCCGCCTGTTCACAAGCAGGTAATCTGTGAGGATGGCCAGGCCGGGGCCCCGGGGCAGCCCAGCTAATATCAGAATCCCCATCCTTGACTGTGTCCTGGAGCTAATGCTTTATAATAGAATATCAGGGTGGAAAGGAACCTCAGGAGATATCTAGTCCAACCCACTACTCAAGCAGGGCCAATCCCCAGACAGATTTTTACCCCTGATCGCTAAATGGCCCCCTCAAGGATTGAACTCACAACCCTGGGTTTAGCAGGCCAGTGCACAAACCACTGAGCTATCCTTCCCCTTTAGAGGGAGATGCAAGACATCCCTTAAAGCAGGATGGTCTTGTTAAGCCACGGAGCTGGGCCTCAGTCTGAGATCTGGGCTCTACTCCCAGCTCTGCCCCCAATTTCCAGTATGACCTTGGGCATGTCGTTTAGGCCCAGATCTTCAAAGACGTCCCAATGAAATCAAGAGGAGTTGGGTGACCTAAATAGCTCTGCGGGTCTGGGCCTTAATCGCTCTGGGCCTCAGTTCCCCAGCTGTAGAATGGAGCTAATAATCTCCGTTCCTCCCACCCACCCCGCCGCCTTTGTCTGGCCTGTTCAGGCTGCGGGATAGGCACTCATCTCACCACGTGGCTGTGCAGCGCCCAGCACCGGAGGGTGACTAATAATAACTATGCCATACCCTGGCCGCAGAGGAAGGGTTTTCCAAGCCCGCACCTGTTTGAGGTTGGTTTGTGTCCCGAAGCTCAGATCTGCTGAGGGATTTTGTCCCTTCGCGAGGCCGATCCCCTCCCACATGCTCAGTCAAAAACAGCCAACTTTCCAGGTGTTTACACTCTAGCTCAGCCCTACCTGGGGAATTTGGCTGGGCAAGAACGCATGGTCCAGCCTCTCGGGCGTGAGCTGCAGCCCTCGTAACTGCAAACCCCACAGGATGGGGTGGGCTGGTGTTTGGAGGGGAGCCTGCCAGGTGCAGCTGGCAGTGTTTGTGTGACGCTCCCCAGGGATGAACCATCTCTCCAGTCTGGTGCTGGGTTTGGGGGCTGGCTATGGCTAGAGACCTAAAACCCAATCTCATGGCAGGTTTTATGGTGCTTTCCTCCAGAGAGGATTTCTCTGTGCCACTCCAAGTTGGGGGGTCTAGTTATTATCGCTCCTCTTATCCTAGCCATGTACGGCCAGGCCTGCTAGAGCCAAGGGGAAGACCGGCTTTCTGTTTAAAGAGCAACTCTTCTAAGTGCTCTAAAATCCACACGGTTGCTTGGATTTCCTTGAATTTCAGTGTGCCTCATGGGGGCACTGGCAAGGGTTAGTGAGCCAAATTTGGGCTAATTTGAGCAAGGGGTTCCCGAGATACTGTTGTTGCTTTACAGCACCCAGAAGAGAGCTGGGTACTTCCCAGAACAGCATGGTCTGATGTTAGGAGTTGAGGCGATCGGTGGGAAGAGAGTGTGTGTGTGTGTGTGTGGGGGGTGACGAAGGATGAGGGGTTCTAGCAAGAGACTCCAGGTCTCCGCGACCACCTTTCCAAAACTGACAGTGGCCAGATCCTGTACGGCGCTTTTCAGCCACAGAACACCAGGCGCCTTCCAAAGGGGGTCAGTGCCATTAGCTTGACGTTATAGGTGGGGAAACTGAGGCACAGAGGAGGGGAAGGGACTTGCCCACGCTCACCCTGCAGGCCAGCGACAGAGCCAGGGATAGAACCAGATCAGCCAGGCCAGCGCTCTAACCACTAGGCCAGGCTGCCTCCCTAACTATGAAGCTAGGCGTGTCCTTTAGCGAGTCCGGACGCCTGGGTTCCCTTCCGATTTGTGCCGCTGAGTCCCTATACCAGCTTGGGCAAAAATAGGGGGTCCAGACGTCCTGATATGAGGGGCTTTGTCTTGCAACAATACACCCCCCCTCTCCTGAGAAAAAAAATGTCTTGTTTTTCACACTTGCTATGTGGTCATCCTGGGCAAAAGTCCCTTCCCTTCTCCATGCCTCAGTTTCCCCCTATAACGTCAAGGGGGGGGCAGGATAATCACCCCACCTGGGGGGAGGGGATTGGGATTGCCTTTGAATTTCCAGCCCCTGGGGTGTAGGGGTCAGAGGGTGGTTAGGCGGAATGTATGAATCACAGTTGGCAATTGGGGGGGGGGAGCAGGGCTACAGAGCAGTAGCAGATGGGGGGAAGGGGGTCTTTTGGCTCGGCTCGGCTGGGTTTTCTCTTCGGTCCTGTTTCAGGCCGGGCGCTGGGAACCTCTCGCCGGCAGTAACTTCGTGCAAGGAGGTAGGAGGCCGGGAGCAAGCCCCCGGGCGCGGGGGAGGGGAGCGTGGCCGCAGGCTGCGAGGGGAAGCGGGCTGGGGAGGCGGGGCGGCCGGGGATGCATGTGGAAGGAGGCGGAGAAGGGGCAGGGCTGGCCGGGCGGTTGCTGCTGCGATCCGCGCCCGGGGGGCTGCACCCGGGGACCGGCTGGAACTGACCAGCCCCCGGACCGCTCCGGCAGCCAGGCAGCGGCGGAGCGAGGACCACAAGGAGCCGGGGCAGCGATCGGCGGCGTGACCCGGCCCCGGTGCACCCACCCGCGGCGGCTTGGGGGCGGGGGGGCGAAGGGGGGGGCCGCCCGGCAGCAAGAAAGTTACAGCCAAGTCCGGAGCGGCCGCTGGACCCCTCTGCCCGCATTGCACGGGGAGGTGGGTCAGAGCAGACGCGGGGTGAGGGGCTTGCAACCTCCCCGGGATCACCAGGACTGGACTGGGGGCATCCGGAAAAGCGAGTTTTCTGCCTTGGAAGAGGAACCCAGCTGTTCGATCCCCAACAAAACATCTGGCGTTACCAGCTACTCACTGGATTTCCCTCCCAAAATACTATACCCATCTCCTGTTTCTTTCTATCCCTCCATCCCCCCTTTTCTAGATCTATCTATCCCCATACACCCCCTCTATCTAATCTCTGCCCCCCCTATTTCTTAAGGAGCATATTTCTTTCTCAAAACAAACCCCAGAGCCAAAGGGTTAAACGTCCAGTCTGCAGCCCCCTCGCCCCAACCCTTGGATGGGAGTCGGGAGCGCTTCAGGAAGAAGGTAAGTGACGCGGCTTGATTATTCTCTGTAGATAAGTGGATTGCCCCTGCCTGGTACTCGCTGGAATTGGGTCAGTTTCACTGTAGTTTGAAACCTGTTGCCTGAGTGTGGTGCTGGCTAATTCTCATACACCTGCTGGCGTTTTGAGACTATCTTTTAGCTGCTACTCCCCAGAAAATGCCAGGAAAAAGTGTGTGTGTGTGTGTGTGTGTGTGTGTGTGTGTGTGTGTGTGTGTGTGTGTGTGTGTGTGTGTGTGTGTGTGTGTGTGTGTGTGTTTAAAATGGGTCTTGTTGTACCACCCTTGGTTGCAAATGAATCTTTCATCTGCTAGTAATATTTCGCCTTGCACTGATGTCCTCCTGAAAGAACCACTGGGCGGATGGTTGTAAAAGCAATGGGGTGGGGCGGGTGTTCATCATATTTCAGACACCAGAGGCTTAACAAAAAGTCAATCCGGCTTTTTAAAGTTCCCCTTTTTTTCTGCCCATCGTGGGTGTGGCATCGTTACCACGGTGTGTGTCGTTGTGTGCGCTGGGGTGTGTTGAAAGCAGGGGCTGGAACGTGCCAATGGGAGCCAGGGGCAAGGCTTTCGCAAGCCACACAAAAAAAAAAGCCACACACAAAAAGCACCCCCTCCCTGCCTGGGAAATAGCTCGAAACATTTTTTATGGAATGTGCAAGTGAGAAATCCCCCCCCCCCCCAACGGGTTTTCTCCTTCCCAGTTGTGGTTCTCACACTTGAAGGCTTTGGACCTGATGCAACCCCCCCCAATCCCCACTGCCCTATTGATTTGGGGCCTCTCTGTGCAGTAGGAAACAGCAAAACGCCATTCTACTGTTTCACTTTGGCATCCAAAAATACTTCAGATTCTTTCATTTCAAAGAGCTCAGGGAAGGGGGCAGGGAGGGGAATGTTTACAAACAAGGACAGGTTACAGAGGGGAAGAGAAAGGTACATGCAGAGCTCTGGCCTTTAGCCGTTTCTGGGCCCAGCACAGATCTACCCTGTGGGTCCAGGTATTTACCGGGCGGTGTTTTCCAAGATACTCCAGTGAGGAATCCGAGCAGTGGAATCCACGGGCAGCGCTGCTGTTGTCACTAAAAGGGAAAAGGATTGTGTTGAGAGAAATGTAAAAGGACCCTGCGTCGCATAAAGAAACCTAAAGGGTGCTGTTTTTTTTTTTTTTAACCCTGATCTATAGCCACATTTGGCTGGCACTACCCTCCCGAGATATACTCAAAGAGTAAAACCTATGACATCTCTCCCATTCAGTCCTCAATGCCAGCCTGGGTGGTCCCAGGTGCAAGCGTGGGATGTGGGTCGTTTCTCTGCGATAGAGAGATAGATCTTATTATGGGACACATTGCTTCAATCTCAGCCCAATTTGGTGCCAGCCCGTCGCACCCAGCCCCTGGCTCTGTTCCCCAAAAGACCCTAAAAACCACCTCTTGATGCGTATCACCCATTGCAGCTGCTTCTGGGGTGATTGGAACCTCAATCCTTCCGGGACTACGCGGGCTGGACTCCGTTGTCGTTCACACGGCACGGCTTAATCCCCGAGGGAAAATGTTAGCGGGCCGTAATCCTCTGGGAGGTGGCAGGCGGTGGTGCTACAGCAGAACCCACCTGCTGTCAACTCCCAGCAAAATTCCCTTTATAGAGCCATGTGTCGAATAAAGTCCCAGATTGTTTCACTACATTGCAATGTGCTGATTGGGAAGCTCCCGTGTGGAGTGGAGTTGCTTGGTGGAAAAAAAAATGACTTCGCTATAAATGTGTTTGTGTGCGCTCTCTCTGGTGCATATGCACTGTAATAGTGGCTAGAACAAGGCAGACTGCGGGGCCAAATCTGGACCTCCAGGCCCTTTTGACCACTCCAGACCCCACAATCTTTTTATTTGCTTATTATTATCATTATTATTGTTGACTTTTTTATTATTTTCACTGGAGTCTGGACCTTGGCTATACCTTGACCAAGAAATTTGGAATTTGACCAAAAAAAAAAAATTGACTACCCCTGGGATAGACTGTCAGGGATCCTGCATTCTAGAGCTCGCTTTGAAAGAGGAGTGTTTGTATAATCATCAGATCAGGGACCGGGAGTCATGACACCTGGGTGCGTTTCCCGGTTCTTCCATTGCGTGCCCTTGTTCAAGTCATTTGCCTGCACTTCAGTATTGCCAATGACAAGTGTTTGAAAATTATGAGTCATCTCTCCACCCCGCCTTGCTGCAAAAAGAAAAAAATCCATTAGATTGGTTTAGAAATGATGAGATTGCTAAAGAAAAGAATAAATGTTGTGGGATTTCTGTAAGGCCTCGGGATTCTGAGACGTTGATGTTCACAACTTGAAGCTTTTTTCATAACCATGAGGGCTAGTAATGTACTTAAAAAAAAAACCCCAAACAACCAGGAAGCTGAGATTCTGATGTATTCACGTGACTCCAGCAGCTGGGGCTGCAAGAAAAGCGCCAAATAGCTCAAGACTCTCAGTTAAATTAGGAGAGCTGACATCACTGGTTTTGTGCCTCTATTTTCCCAAGGGGAGAATATTCCTTGTTTTTATAGAGAAGTTATGAAGTACTACTGATTAGGGTCTCACGGGCTCCCATGGGAAGTTTGCCTGAGTGGGGAGTACAGATCCCGGCTGGCTGTGAAAGGTTTTGACCTCCTCCGATGTAAGGCAATCTATAAGAGCAAAGTATTATTTCACAAGGATATGGGGATATATTATAAGCCTCCTCTAAGTGTACATTTGAGTGGCAATGCCAGCATTAACCCCTGCCCACCCATTAACCCTAAATCCTGCCCCCGAGCCCTCAAATCCTCTGTCCAAGTCAGTTTAGAATCAGCACGGAGTCCATATCCATCCTGAATCTCCTGGAGTCTAAGGTCAGTAGCAGCCCCCGAAGCTCTGAGTGGTCCCCAAAATAATGTGCAGTGGAACTTGCTAATTGCGGACTGGAACGGAACAAATTCTGTTTATAGTGGAAGAGAATGGAAAGCCAAAGCTATTTCAGTGCCCTGCAATGTTCAGATTGCAATCCACGCCCGTGACAGGGCAGGGTGTGTGTGTGTGTGTGTGTGTGTGTGTGTGTGTGTGTGTGATGACTTTGCTGTAGTATAAAATCCCTCCTAATTGATGGTTACGTGCACCTGGATTATTCTGTGTATTCTGGAGTGCCACCCTTTGTGCTGGGTGCTGTCCTGACACATAAGAGATGGTGCCCAAGATGTTATTAGATGAGAAGCAAATAGCATTTCCCTGCCATATTTATTCCTTTGATTGGAGTAAATGCGCTGCTAGCCTAAATATCACATTTAGAAGCTTCCTTTTCACACCTCTATCTGTGGGAATCAAAGAAAGTCGAGACGAAAGAACCATATGGGCTCATGCCCAACACCGGATTTTTCCCTATGCACCCCGGCGATGCTCTGGTAGCTTTCCATTGCAGGAGCCCCCGCCCCTGCTAACAAGCTGGCTTGTCTCTCTACAAAAGTGTACTCTGCCCGTGTAGTAAAAGCGGTACAAGCCTCCCCTAGTTATACCGGTATAAAGGTGGTTACAGGAAGGGGCAATAAACTATCCCACCATAAGGCACTTTTATACCAGGACAAAAACTAGGTGTGGACCAGAATGTTCAGTCAAGCGCCCTCTTGAGAAGGGATCTTGCATGTATCACGTGTCTATAACACACGACTGAATGAGGGTACGTCTACACTACAGAAAAAACCCAGTGGCAGCAAGTGTCAGAGTCCGGGTCAATTGACTGGGGTTCACAGGGCTAAAAATAGCAATGTAGGTGTTCCCGCTGAGGCTGGAGTTGGGGCTGTGAAACCCAGAAAGGGGGGGGGAGTGGGTTGACCCAGGCTCTGAGACTCGCTGATGTGGCTTTTGTTTTGCACTGTTTAAAACACTTAAACCAGAGCCGCTTGACTTTAAGACCAAGAGAAATCCTGCTGACATCCAGTTTGTGAGGGAAAACCTGGAACATTTGGTAGAAATTTTTTCAGGTTTGTTTCATGGGGGGATAAAAATCCCCATTGCCCACTCAGCTCTGTTAGTGACGTTTCTGCCCCGGATGTTGATTTGCACCAGTTGGCATCACGTTCTTCCTGAACGGCCCTTGTCCCCCTGTGGATGGAAGCTGATTCGCTACTGCGTGCTTGGTACATCTAGTTACAGGTGCTTTCAGCAGCAGTGCGTGATCCTGGCGGTGGGCCTGCAGCTACAATGGCATCTGTGCAGACGGACTCCTGCACCCAGATCTGATTGCAGGACCAGGGTTGGCTGATCTCTGCTGTAATGCAGATGGTGAGATTGTTAAGATGAAAAGATAGATTTTACCAAGAACTCAGGGCCAGATTTCCAGGGGATCGGCACCCACGATTAGGGCTAGATTCTCCACAGCACTCCGCGCTCACCAGCTCCCATGGGGAGATTTTGCAAAGATCTTGGTAACCCGCCCCCCACGCTGAGCTCATCTGAAACTCTTGGGCTTCAGGAAGACGCAATCCTTTCTTGTGTTCCAAAACGTGAGTAGCGCTTGGCCGCTGGTGCCGAGCGCTTCGTAAAGCAGATGTCAAACCAAAGGAGGGCGGAGGGCAGGGACTTTTAATGGGACTGAACTAAGCGGAGCAGTTTGGCTTGGAGCGGGAGTGTTCTCTTGATGTTGGCTCTTCGTTTCCTCTTGTCTCCGGGTCTCTGCTTTATTTCCCGGCGCCTTGTCTCCTCTTCCAGCGCATCTCCAAGAAAAGAGTACGTCATAGTATTAAGGAACATATGTGAGCATAATGAATTGGAATAGCCCCGGGTCTCCAGGGAGGTGTTGTGGCAATCTGGAGGCTCTGGGGCCTAGGCCTAGACCTGACACGTAACGTAGGCCCTTAGGCAGGTTTTTCAGACCCAGCTCAATGGATGGAAGGGAAATCAGTGGCCGTCAGGAGCCAAAATCCCTTTGAAGAGCTGAAGAGCTGGGCCTTAGAACCTGAGATACTTACGCTTGTTCTCAAGTCTTTCCCCATTCGGCTGAGATTGTGTTTAAGCGCTTGGATAAATGGTACTTGGGTGCTTTGCTGAATTAGGGTCAAAGTAACTAGTGATTTGGGGGGGCCCAACTTGCGACAGCCAACGGGGTGCTGGAGGGGCCCAGTTCCCGTTGATTCTGATTGATGTGGTGGGTGCTCAGTGCCTCTGAGGCACTAAAAATCCAAGGCCCCCTCTGGAAATTTGGCTTTGAACTTCTGTGATCTGTTAGCACCAGCTGGGGAAAATGCCTCCCTGAGTCACTGGGGAAGAGTGGAGGAGGGGCTATAAAGCTCAGGCTGTAAAATTGGATTCCCTTAACCCCTCAAAGTCCGAGGGCGTTTGATCAGGCCCCATATATGTGATGGGCTGGGCCAGACAAAATGAGTTGGGACTGGGTTTTGGTCCCAAGCTACAGCCCCTTTTCATCACTCTCCCATCTAATTGGTCAGCTCTATGCTGCCTATACCCCACCAGGTACAGGGGGCCGATGGAGAAGGAGGTGGAGCCATAATGCAAAATGCTCCAGCAGTCCTTGGCTGCTGTAAAGATCCTTAGGGGGCATGTGGCTCAGAGCAGCCCTTAGGCTGCTCTAAGTTATGACATGGGCTGGCCCAGCCCTGAGGCAGGCTAAAGATCAGGGGAGAAGGGGGATGGCTTAGAGCCATTCTTCTTCCCCTCTTCCCTGCCCCCGCTCTTTGCAAAGATCACGGAACTACATTTTATTGTGATGACCTGGCTTTTGTTTAAGGACCGAACCACTGCTCTTGTCTAGCTATTAGTTACTAGGGAACATGAAACAGCTTGTCCAGTGAGAAAGGGGCAGAAGGGCCATTATGCGGTGTGGGAAATGTCTCCAGGCAAACCGTCCTGTTTTGAGACGGCTAGTTATAATGGAGGGTTTTCCTCTCCCTTTTTCTTTATTACCCTCAGGACAATTTGCATGAAAATGGGGTGTTTGCTGCTCTCTGGGGCTCCCCTTCTCCCTCCTGACATCATGTTTCTCGTTTCTGATGTCACCGTTGCAGCATTGCCAACTCTTGACATTTTATTGCGATAGTCGGTGTGGGGTTTTTTTTTGGTAAAGCTCCAGCTCCCGGAGTCCTGTGACAGAACAAGAATCTCACCTTCAGTTTAAAAGAAAAAGAAGGTTTCTAGCCCTCACAGTGGCAGATAAAAGCTCGTGTCCTGAGTGTGTCCTGAAGGCTCAAACTCCAGAAAGCAAATAAAAAGAACTCAAAATGCATTATTATTTTAAAATATTATTTTTAAGCCAATCTGATGATTTTTTTGGGGGGCCTGATGAGTGATTTTAGGATGCTTGCAGTTGGCAGTCCTGTAGTTGACTGCCACAGAAATGACTGTGATGTTATAACTTCAGGTAGGGAGTTTATAAGCATTGGAGCCAAATTCCTGAGTTCTCATGCAAAAGTTCTCGAGTCCCTTAATAATAGAGAGCAATAAAAGGAGTGAAGGCAGGATCTTTTCCATACAGAGTGTTCCTGAAAGTTTTTTCCACTAGGCATCAGCTGTCTTGGCATCCAGCATTGGTTTTATTCATTGTTTTTTGTGTGTTATTAAAATGGCTTGCTAGACAGTTAGCTCACAGCATCCAACTTTATCTGCAAATCACCTCCTGTTTTCTGTGCGAAAACATCTGTCTTAGCTTTCTGCTTTCCCCGGACACTTAATTCCTCTAGCATATTTTCCCCCCTCCCCTTCCCCACCTCTCTGCTGCAAAGGACTGGTGGCTCATATGAGGTTATCAGGAACTTTGTGCTATTGAATCTGAACAAAACCGAGCAGGGCTGTTTCTTTAACAATGGGGGTTTGGATTCAGTTCATAACTCAGATCTGGGACCCACCCAGAAAAACTCTTCCAAGCCCTGGTGTGTTTTGGAATCTGGATTTCATAGTTGGCTCTCTCACTATAACAAACCAAATGCAAAATCCCACATCTCAAATTTTGGGGCGTGTGAAATGCACGTTCAGATCGGGTTCCAATTTTTCCAGCTTTCTAGTTGAAAGAGGAAGCATCTGGTAGTTTAGATCACCACTTTAGGATCAGGTGGGATTTTCAAAGGGTCTGGAATAGGAAATATCATGATCTCAAAAATTGTGTTCTATCCTAGACAGGTTCCTATGCCACTCCCATCACCATGGCACCTGGTCCCTTTGCAGTAGTGCAGTAAGGGATGGGACTAGCATCTGTCACACTTTTTCTTTAATTTTTCTGTGGGACCAGAGACCAAACACAATAAACTTGCCCTGACCTATGAGAACCAGAAAGTGAAACTGACTAAAAACATGAAGTGAAATTGACCAGGCTGGTTTTACAGTCAAAAGTGAAAAAAATGTTAAGTACCTCAATAGCATCAGGGATGAAAGCCCAGTTGGACACAGAGATTGCTAAGTCCTGGTCTTTTGACTCCTGTTTATTCTTGTGGCGAGTGACGGAGCAAATACAGACGCTCCCATTGTCATTCCTATACAGCCCCTTTTTAATACCATGTCCACATTTTTAACAAGTTCTGGTGAAAGTTTCACAGCCGGCATTCCAGGACCGGCTAGCTGACAAGTGCAGCTATGGGGGTTTCTCGTAGCTCGAAGGACAGTTCAGATAGGGGGAGAGTCACTGGACGGTCTGAGAAGAGCGAGGTTCTCATCCCAGCTCTGACAAGGATTCCCTGGGTGAGTCACTGCACCGCTCTATGCCTCAGTTTCCCCTTCTGTGCGATGGGGAGGATAATGCTGCCCTTGCTCCCGGAGGCCTTGGGGAGGGTTAATTAGTAAGCGCTAAGCATTGAGAGCTAAGAAGTGGCTAAACAGGGCATAGGAGGAAAGGCAGGCATGATATCTTTCCCTGCCTTACCCTTAAATCCAGGGCCAGATCAGAGGGCCTATGGGTGACCCCTGTTGGATGGTATCTGATGGCATGTCGGGTGAAACGTCCCTTACAGCCTGATCCAATTCCCAACAACCTTCACTTTTCCGACTGGCCTCAGGCAGGCCTGCCAAGCACCCCTCCCTCCGCTCCTTAAGGCATTAGGCACCTGGGGACAGACATTATCATGTCTTCAAGCCCAGAGATCTGGTTTCAAAGTGATTAGCGCTAATCACTTTCCTCACAGACAAAAACCCGCTGTGTGAAGTCTCCTGGCTTCTTTCTGCCCTTTGCATAATCTCCTCTGAAACCTTGATGAGGGATCGTCTCCCTCTTGATAGTGAGTGGTGCTGATGGCTGCTGGATTGACGGTGCTGGAGAGCTCTGTGTCTCCAAAGGACAGGTGTAGGCCTGATCTCCAGTGTGGTTCAGTCCTACCCCAGAGAGAATCATAGAATATCAAGGTTGGAAGGGACCTCAGGAGGTATCTAGTCCAACCCCCTGCTCAAAGCAGGACCAATCCCCAGACAGATTTTTGCCCCAAATGGCCCCCTCAAGGATTGAACTCACAACCCTGGGTTTAGTAGGCCAATGCTCAAACCACTGAGCTATTCCCCCCCCCAACTGTCTCAGGTGGTGAGAGGGGAGCTCAGAGGCTCATCCCACTCCCCGGCCCGCGGGGATGGCGATGCACGCTGTAGTGAGGGATCGATCTCACCACGCCACACCCTGATCCTATGGATATTTGCAAGGTTAGGCCGGGCTGAGAAGGAAAGACCCGGGTCGGGATTACAGGCAGGCTGGGGAGACGCTTCCTGAGGCTAAACACATCCTCCTCCTTCTCCACACCAGCGCCTGCTCAGGTGATGTGATAGGCACGGACCTTTGAAGTCCAGGGCTCTGGAATGGCTCGCGCCGGGCTTGGGAGTTCCTGGCAGAGGCTGGGCTGATCAGAGAGCTGGCAGGGTGAGTGATGAATAATTTGCAATGCCAGGGAGTTAGTCCTGCCAGCCTTGGCACAACCATCAGTCAGCGAGGCCCGATTCTCAAGCAGTGTACAGGGAGGTCGTGTGGCTTAGTGGCCAGATCGGGTCGGGTTCGGGACACTTCAGGTCTATTCCCTCTCACCAGTGCCGTGGGAAGTGGATCGGCGGGATAAGAGCCTGGGCACAGTGACTGGAGAGAGAGGCAATGGATGTTGCTAGCCTTAGTGCTGAGATCTGGGGGTCCCTCGGGGTGGGGCGGTGGCGTGTTGACCTGCTTTATTCCAGGCTGTTTGACAGCGCTCCAACGAGCAGGCATTGGAAGCATTAGCTCCGTTACGGGCTCTTTGCATGGCAGAGACGCGGCTTGGCTGAGCGGTTGTCCTGCTGCCTGGCCGTGGCTCGTTGAATGCTCCCACGCCCCGGAGAGATGGAGCTATTTCTAATCACCCGCTTGGTCACGACCGATTTGGGAAGCTAAAGGGGAATGCAGCGGGCGCGGCGTATTTAGATCCCACTCGGCCATCTGAGCGAGTGCCACATAACGAGGAGCTGGAGACATCCCAACTAGATAAAAATACCAGAGCATGGATTGGGGCTGGTTGGCCAACAGCGGGACAGAGCCAAAATCTCACATCTAGCATGACTACCTTAAAGTTAACAGAGCCTAATTCTCACTAAGGCCCACTGTAGCAGTGTAAAAAGAGGCAGTGTGACCTAGTGGGTAGACATGTGGGTTCGATTTCCGCCTCGGCCACCGGCCCGCTGGGGGACCATGGCTCTGTGCCTCAGTTTCCCCATCTGTAAAACAGGGATCATCGTCGCCACCTCCCTTGTAAAGCGCTTTGAAATCTACTAATGGAAAGTGCTAATTAAGAGCCAGGGGTTAAGTATAACTGTAATTCATGCCTACTTTAAGGCCTTCTTGCTCTGTAAAAGAGAATCCGGCTTTGTCTTCGCTACAGGAAGCTGTGGTTTATCTCAAGATAGGATCTCAGTATAAAATCCTAGTGGACAGGGCAGGAATGGTTTTACCTTGGTGGAGCTAATCAGACTCAATAATATACTCCCCATCTGGAGTTTACCTGGGCTAGCAACATGCAGGTAAAACCCCTGTGCCTTGTCTCTGCTAACATTGTACACTGAGCCAGCCAGCCAGCCCTGTGTCATGAGTTTTTTTTTAATATTCCCAGCCCAAATCGGGACGAGAAATCGAAATCTCAGCAATGTGCACAAACGGAAAACGTTTTCGGTTTGAGTCGATTGAAACGTTTCCTTTCAATTTGGACCCTTTTTAACCTTTCTTTAGTATAAATTAAGTTCAATTTCGAACCGCCCAACCGCAAATGTTTGTTCCGAGAGCAGCAAAATGGGAGATTTTGAAATTTTTCCCCAAGGTTTTTTCATGTCGGGAAATTGGTGGAAACGGGCCCCTTCCCGACAGGTTCGGTTTTGGTGAATCAACGTTTTTCAGCAAACAATCGTTTTGTGGTGAAATTCCCGGCTGACTCAATATAAAAATGCACCTTGTTTTTGCAGTGAGACGGCCAGAGGCCCAGGGGAGCTGGTCTGATTTTAGCCAAGAGTAACTGACCACAGCATCTGAGCCAGCAGTGTGTAGTGTCAACCCCACGATTGGGGCGTTGATTTACATGGATGACTTTTTAAATAGGGAGTTGAATGTAAATAGAAATGTGACCATGGGGTTTATTTTAAATAACAACAAAAACATTTGTGGTTGTTATGGAAACAGTTGCACTCCCCCCCCCCACCCCCCGCCCCTAGTCATTTTGGGAGCCTAAACATAACAGCACAAGACCCAGGAAGAGAAATTGTCTAATGGGGCTGGATTCTGAATTCCCTTGCACCCTTGGGTGCCAGAGATGGGAAGCCAAAGGAACACTGTCTTCCTCCTTCTGAGAACATGAACTCAGCAGGGGCACAATGGAGGAGGGGAGCAGGTCCCCCACAGCCAGGTGGCCCCCCAGCAAAACTTCTTTGCTTGGCCACATAGGGGTGGCTGGGCCAAATTTATGTGGCATTGTGACCTCATGCACCAGGTTGCAACACCATTCACTCAGATTTGGCCTTGCCCTGCCTCCACCATAACAAAGGGGCGGCCGAAGCAAACTTGTCCCCCCCTCCCCACTTTTTCAGTCCTTCCAGCACTGACCCCCCCCCCCCCAACCAGAAAAAGAACCACACGCAGGACAAAAAGCCAGTCTCTGCCCCACCCGGGCTAAGGAGTGTTTTGAGGGGGTTTAGAAGGAGGTCGTTTTGTGGATGTTGACAGGGAGCTTCCCCCATCGGGGTGAGGAGCAGCAGGGGAGGAAGTACAAAGGGGATCGTTTGCCCACTCATCACATGGGCAACAGAAGCTGGGATCATGGGTCGACATCTCGATGGCGCAGGAGAGATGCTAGGGAGGGAGGGGCCGGGCCGGGAAGGGCCCTGAAAGTGAAGGCAAGTAGCCGACGTTTGATGCGATGGAGAAGAGGGAGCAGTGGAGGGATGCAGAGAGGGGCCAAGCGACAGGCCAGGAAAACCATCTTTGCAACAGCCTCGTGAATGTCTCTGAGCGAGGCCAGATGGCATCTGTCCGGGCCAGAGAGGAGAAGGTGGCAGCAATTGAGATGCAAGCTAAGAGCCTGCCCGGTCTGGTCCTTGTCGGGGCAGGCACTGTCTCTTGCTCTGTTCACGCAGTGCTCAGCGCGATGGGTGTCTAGGTGCCACCATGCGACAACAACCGGCGGTTGTCTGCCGTGCCAGTCCCAGGATCTGAGAGAGACGAGGTGGGTGAGGTGATCTCTTCGTTTGGATCCAGCTTCTGCTGGTCAAAGAGACAAAACTTCCGTCTTCTTCAACCTGAACCCTTCTCTCTCTCACCAGCAGATGTTGGTTCAATAAAGCCTAGGTTCTCAACCTTTTTCTTTCTGGGGCCCCCCCAAGATACTATTAAAAACTCCACTGCCCATCTCTGCCACAACAACTGTACTTAAATGCCAGGGCCAGCGTTAGGAGGTAGGGAGCAGGGCAACTGCCCAGTGCCCCATGTCACAGGGGCCCCCACAAAGCTAAGTTGCTCAGGCTTCAGCTTCAGGCCTGGGTGGCAGGGCTCAGGGCCCCAGGCTTCAGCCCCAGGCAGTGGGGCTTCAGCTTTCTGCCCTAGGTCCCAGCGAGTCTCATGCTGGCCCTGCTTGGCAGCCCCCTTGAAACCTACTCCTGCCCCCCCCCCGGGGGCCCCGCATCCCTGGTTGAGAACCACTGCAATAAAGGATATTACCTCCCCCACCTTGTCTCTCTCAACACTCACTAGAGGGAGGAGTATGTTCACCTGCAGTCCAGGGCCTGACCCCACCCTCCTGCGCCCAAGTCCCGTGGGTGACAGCGGCGTTACACCAGCGCCGCTGAGATCAGGATCGGGCCCCAAGTCTGCATCCAGTGCTGATGAATGCACAACCGCTCAGCCAGAGGACAGGCGCAGAGGGACAGCGCCCTGGATGCAATACACCCGAGACCTTAGGGGGTTGGTAGCGAACGCATTGTGGGGACCGATGCTGATCTCCCCGACCCAGGACAAAATCCAGAGGGACCCTATTGGCTTCAGTGATGCTACCGTGTGAACAGAGCAGAGCTTATGGGGAAGTGCTCCAGGGACTGACTCGGAGACGGATGGGTGCAGAGAGGGGTCACATGTAAGGGCGGGGTAGTCCCAGTGCCGGCCCATCTGGGGCACCTCGGCCCAAGGTGCGGGAAGACGATTTCAAGGCTGGGCGGTGAAATGTAACAGGAGGGATGGAAGGGGTTAAACTCCTAGTCCTGAGAGCGCTGGAGTCTCAGGGGAAGTGATCAAAGCTTATAAATACCTCCAAGGGAGCCATTTCAGGGAAGGATGGAATTAGCCTGAGTAAGGAGCAATGGCCCCAAGTGGAGGAAGGAACAGTTCGGTCTTTGCAGAGGGAATTCTTTATCAGGACAGTTGAACAGCATGCAGCCGTCCTCCCCCACAGCCTGGGGACGGGACCTCGGCCCTGCAGGGGCAGGGAACTCCGGGGGCGTGCAAGCTGCCGTTCCGCCTGGGGAGCGTCGCAGCCCCCCACGCTGCACTGGGGGAAATGGGGACACGGGGCACAGGGCGTACAAGGCGGTGCGTCCGGGTGCGCTGTGTCTCTGGATTGGGTCCGCGTCGCTGTGCACGGGAGCAGAAGTGGGTCTGTGTGTGTGTGTCTGTGTACATCTCGGCTTGCTCTGGGCTGCTGGCTCCCGCTGTGCGGTGACCGACTTTGTCCCACTGGCTGCAGCGCGTTGCCAGCCACCCAGATTCCTTCCACAAAACGCAAGAGGCGAGCGCCAAGAAAGAAGCCCCCAGCCCGGGCTGACAGCATCCTGCCTGGAGGGGCCAGGCTTTCCCCCAGGATCCTGGCACAGGGCGGGTGGATCCTCCTGGGTAGAACCAGGGGGCAAAGTCTCAGGGTTGTGCTGAATTTCGATCTAATAGAAAGTCCTTATTTCAAAGGCTGGGGGAGAGCGCTGGGGGGAGAGCCGAGCTTGTGTGTTGCCCTCCCTGGACGGGACCATCTGGGAGAGCAGCAGCCCCAACTTTGGTTCTTGGTTGCCTTGGACCTCCCCTTTGTCTAACACGGTCCCTGACGGGTCCCGGCTCTGGGGCAGGGGACTGGATGGCTCGGTGGGTTGAGAAGGGGCTGCAGCGCCCACCCCCCTAGGTTACCCGTTGGACACCAGCCCGGAGCAGCAGTAGCCAGCAGGAGCGACAGTCTGGTTCTCGGACAGGTCGGGTGGGTCCCGTTCCCGGGGAGCCGAGCGCTGGTGAGGGTGGCTGTAGTTGGCACTAATTGCCCCCCCCCCCGAGGGTTGAACTGGCCCGTGGAGACTGCACACGAGATCTTAGCCCCTGGCCCCCGTTTCTGACGACCTTGTGGGACGTCGACAAGAGGCAACCAATCCATGAGCAGCTGCTCTTGAGCTGGGGTATGTCAGAAGCCGGTCCCGTCCCCAGGAGACCCGTCCTCCCCAGCCCTCTGGAGGTGTCTCAATAAAGCCCACTTTTGAGATGGGATGAGCCCGTCCCATCCTGTCTGCCGGGGGGCCCCGCACTGGAGCGACACTTGTGCTCGATATTTCCCAGCTGCTGTTCAAGGTTCCTTAGGAGAGCCGCTCTGCCGTCTCAGAGATCTCACGGTCTGGGATCTAGCCTGGTGATGCCCGTTCACACCCTCTCCTTTCCCGGGGCACGGGTCACCGAACTCACCGATGGCATTTTAGGTGTGGAATTCCAAAGGAGATTAAGGGAGTCCGGTCCTAACTCTCACTTCAGTGGGATTTGGGCGGCTGATTCCCATAGGTTCCTGTGAAAATCCCACGCTTTGTAAGCACCCGTCCCATTGAAACCCTCCCTCACTGAGCAACACCCGCTGTGCTAAGAGGCGTGACTATGGATAGACGCGTTCCCTCTGATAATCGCAGCCGCCACTGGCAAGGCACCAGTTCTTGGGATTTTATTGGGAGTCTTGCGAGATTTGTCGTTTTCCTTAAAGCCCCAGCTCCTGGAGTCAAGTGATGATGAGCTCTCAGCTTTTATTTCAATAAGAAAAGACCTTTCCTAACCCTCACGGTTGGAGAGAAAAGCTGGAACATGTCACCCCCCAAAAGGCTCTAAACCCAGAAAGGAAATATCAAGATCCTGGACTTCATTATTTTTTTTCAATCTCATGATTTTTTGAAGGCCTGTCTCCTGGCGTTTGAATGCTTGGGGGCTGGCAATGCTGCCCCTGAGATGACTGGGAACCTCACAATAGCCTCAGGGTTATCAATCCCATCCTCCTTCTCTGAAAGCATAGGTCTCTGCCACCTGAGCTAATGAAGAATCCTCACTGCAGTGTGGCATCTAAGACACACAGCAAGCAGTTCCCAGTTCTTTCCAGCAGAGAGCCGTGGTGCACCCACATTTGCAATGATGCTTCCCTCATGCAGCTGGTCCTTTGATTATAAAATGTCCCTAAGGGGTTCAGTGTTAGGTTTAAGAACAGAGCCACCCTTAAAACCAGAATTGCCTGGAGGCGTGGGCAATATTTAAGGTGGAGGTAAAGGGCTTATACAGCAATTGACTTTTGTCTCTTACTATTTTTATGCAGGGAGGCGAGAACACCTTAAAAAGTCCTGGGACTCTCAGGACAGCCCAGATGCTGAGAGGAAGAGGAGGTCATCTGAAGAAGTAAAGCAAGGAGCTTCCACCTCAAAGGAAGGAACTGAGGCAGGATGGGGTCTGTGCATGGAGGCTGGATCAGCCGGTAAGGAGGGACAGTCCCTGGGCTTCTTTGTAGGTTTAGATATGGTGGGGTAGGGAAGAGAAAGACCTGGAATCCGAAGCATGGGGACTTCAGTCAATCTGTGGAACTCACTGCTGCAGGAAGTAGCGCCAACCCCTGCTCAGTTTATTTATGTGGCTTGCTGTGTCCATAGGGCTCCAGCCATTTCATCCCTCACTTTACAGCTAGAGGGCCAGCGCTTTGCTCAAGCATACCCAGTGAGTCAAGGAATAATCTATCTGAGCAACTCACAGTCTGCAATGCGTGTATCTCACAATCCCCCGGGAGGCAGGGCGGTGCTATTATCCCCATTGCACAGATGGGGAAACTGCGGCACAGAGCAGCTAAGGGACTCGCCCAGAGGTCACACAGAGAGGCTGTGTCAGAGCAGGGAGTTGAGCCCAGCCGACCCAAATCCCATGCTAGTGTCCTAATCACTGGACCATCCTTCCTCCTGTACTCTCTGCCTCCCAGCCCGTGTCATGGAAGCCATGCAAGCTCAGGTAACATGGTTAAGCAGATCTCAGGTTTCAGGGCAGCGAGTGACCACCTGCTGGGGTCAGGAGGGAATTCCCTCCTTCCTGACCTCCCCACGTTCCACGCCGCACAGTCAGCCAGGTGCAGCGTGGAATGTTTTTTATTTCCTTTGTCTGGAGCATGAGGTCTCGGCCATTGCCGGAGGCAGGGATGCCAGACGTGACGAGCCGACAGTCTGATCTGCCGGGGCAACTCCTCTCTTCTCCCTCGCCCAGCTCCTGCTTACTGGGTGTTACCAGGCGGCCGGGGTCAGAAAAGTGACAACTGATGGCCCCTTCTTATCCAGACATCGGCGTGCGAATGTGTGCACACGTGGGGATGTGTGTGTGTACACACGTGTGTGTGTGTGCACGTGTAGAATCAGAGCTCCTTTAGTGACCCGGATGAGTACTTACCCTGCTAGCCCCCCGGAGCCGTCTCAGCTGGTGTCTGTCTATTCCCATTAGCCCAGCCCAGCTTCAGGACCCGGCGGATTCAGTTCTGGCTCAGCCCCTCGGTTCCGTGCGGGATGACGCGTAAACCACACAGAGCGTGGCGTGGTACTTACGAGCCTGGGGGAAGGTGTGGGGCTGATGGGTGGAAAGCCCGTCCTTTTACTTGTCAGCTGAGCCAGCCAGACCGAGGGTCTGAGACAGGACAAACGTGGGTCCGCCCGCTGTTGAGGTTGTTCCCCCACCCCCAAGGGCAGAAGGATGCTCGCAGCCGGCTGGGTTTGCAAGGCAGGGGTCCCAGCTGTTCACAGGGAATTTTAGAACATTGATTGGACACACAAGCCGGCCGGGTGCTAAATGCCTCTGGGAAGTGAGGCTTGGTCCTGGCCCCGCGGAGCGTAACGTGGGGGCCATAAACAGACCAAAAACCAGGGTGAAGGGAAGAAGGTAAAGATCAGGGGACGATTGATAGGCTCATACGGCCACTTAGGAAGTGCCTGATCCAAAGCCTATTGAAATCATGGCAGATCAGTCGGTCCCTGGGGCTCTGGACTGGCTCTAGGGCATGGACATACGGTGGTGGCTCGCCTTTAAATCTCACTTCTCATAAGGTTTGCAGGGGGAGTGAGTTTTATGAGGGAATTGGAAGTGAGGCCAAGGCGGTGGCTTGGCAAACAGTTTTGGGGATAGTGTCCTATTATGTAGGGGCAGCCTAAAAGACTGGGTACGTGCCCCCGTCTCTCCCTCTGGGGGCGGGTGCAGCTAAAGGATAAAAGCCCGCTACTGTTGCTAGCTAGTGGAGTTGCTGCTATAGCGTAAGACTGTGCTGCACCTCCTAGGTTTGATTTTGCTGCTGACCTGTGGTGGCATCAGTTCTAGAACGGGATGGGGACGTGAAAGGAGACCGGCCCGCACCAATATATTCGCATTGTTGCCGTGGCAAGGACACAAAATGCACTGAAAAGGGACCATCAGCGACCAGCGCGGGGGTGAAGCGAATTCAGCTCACTTCTGCATCAGGGATGTGGGAGCTTCCCGGCCCCGAGCCCCCGGTGCCCAGCACAACGCACGTCCCTGCGAGATGAAATGGGCAGCCATGCCTCCGGCATTGCTCGGAGCAGAGGGGCCCATGGAGGGGCCGCGGATTAAGCTAGAGCCAAGAGACTGCGCCCACGGGGAGCTACGACGCCCAGCATCCCACGCTCCGTGTCAGGTCGAGATTGAGCACCGCACTGCACGCGGGGACCTGTTCGCTGGCGAGCTCCATGCTCAGTGCCTGCTCCTGTAAGGCCTGATGCTGCCCCAAGCTAGGCTGGTCGGCTCCACAATGTCTCCTGGTGCTCAGATGGCAACCCAGATAGTGTCCGCTGGCCTCCTAGCTTGGGATGTGGCCTTCCTTGCCCACATTCCTTCTCCGCTAGCTCCCGTCACGTTACTGGGAAATGTCGTGAAACTTCCCCTGACAGCCTGGAGCGCCCAGCTCTCGCCAGGATGGCTAGCAGAACTGGGGCCAGATCCTCAGTAGATCTCTGCTCACTCTGAATCTGCCCGGGTGTAAATGACAGCTCAGGCTGCCGGGCAGCGGAGAATGAGACCCAGGGAGTTTCTGCAAACCGACGTCCATCTCTGACTCTGTTCACACTTAAACTGGGGTAAATCCAGAGTGACACCATTGTCAGTCGATCAGATTCTCAGCGGATGTATATTGGCTGCAGCTTCATAGACATCCGTGGAGCTGCACCAGTTTACACCAGCTATGGATCTGGCCCAATGTGGATTTAAACTAGTGTAATAGAGAAGAGAATCAGGACTCCTCTTTTTCCCCTCAGCACCCAGGCGGCGGAACAGAAGCCTGCAGGCTTCTGCGTCCAGCGTGCATTTAATTAGACAGCTGCAGAACACAAGTTGCAACCGTGTTTCCTCTTTCTCAGAGACCAGATTCTTCTAGCTAATTGGATGAGTTCTGCTTAGACCCTGTGCTACCGTCCTGAGCTGTTTAACCCAGGAGCAGCTGGATTGCAGGGTCGTGTGAGCTGCAGCAGAAGGGCTGGTGCCTGAGCGCGGAGTGGAGGTACACGGGAAATGTTCTGGCGTTGACTTTCTAGTAGGAGTCCTGCTACGGAACCAGGAGTCGGTGCGTCATGAAGGGAGGCATGTCGCGATCCGACATCATCAGCCATTTGGGACACGTGAACCGTTTGCAGTTCGGGCTCTGAGAGGCAGAGATCTCGGCTCCACATTGAGGCTCGAGGGTGGGCCCAGGGTGCTTCTCAGGCTGGGAGCAGATGAGACGCTGAAGAAGGTGCCCTCTCCAGGGGAGATCAGGGCCAAGGGCCGTGGCTACTTAATTCCAACCCTGCCGAGGCGGTGGAGCGGCTCCTCGGAGCTCTCTCGAACAAGCCGACCTTTCAGACCACGGCTCGACACGCCTGCAGCTTCCCGTCCACGCCGGGGGAAACAATAATAAACACAGAGCACGAGAGAGTTCATCTGTGTCGACAGCGCTTGGAAAGACCAGCAACCTTCAGCCCTCTTGGCTCGCACCCGGCTTCCGGCTGGGATCTGGGCTTTGCCACCAATTCACTGCCAGAGACCATTGCACGAAGCTGAATGAGGGGGGGATAAAGGGGACGGTTCGGTTGGGATGAGAGCCCCAGGAAGTCAATCTGAGGCTCTGAATTTAAGACTTTAATCTGAATCAGAATTAGAATCTGAATCTACTCCAAATCCAAACTTTTAATCTGAACATGAATACATTCCCCAAGGGTGGAGGTGCATTCACCAGCCCTGGCAATTTTAAAATTGGATGTTGTTCTAAAATCCATGCTCGAGTTCAAACCGGATTTAATTCAGGGCAATTCTCTGGCTTATGTTGTATGGGAGGGCAGACGAAGGATCACAGTGGTCCCGTCTGGCTTTAGAAGCTAGGATCCGGTAATCAAAACCACACATCTTCATTTGAATCTGAATGAATCGCATTTGAATCCTGCATCTTAATTGGAATACATTTAAAATGAATCGTTACTGGAATCAGAACTTGGTTCTTAGACTTAGGGCTGGTCCACACTAACCCCCCAGTTCGAACTAAGATACGCAACTTCAGCTACCTGAATAATGTAGCTGAAGTCGAAGTATCTTAGTTCGAAATACAAGGTACTTAGCGCGGGTCCACACGCGGCAGGCAGGCTCCCCCGTCGACTCCGCGTACTCCTCTCGCGGAGCAGGAGTACCGGCGTCGACGGCGAGCACTTCCGGGATCGATTTATCGCGTCTAGACAAGACGCGATAAATCGATCCCAGAAGATCAATTGCTTGCCGCCGAACCAGCGGGTAAGTGTAGACGTACCCTTAGTTCGAATACATCTCGTTTGAATTTTACTTTGAATAAATGTAATCTGAATTTTACTCTGGAATTGGATTTTAGGCCCTGATCCTGTAGACATTTACACACGAGCTTCGTTTGATGCACGTGGGCATTCCCACGGAAATGAACGAGACTGTAAAGTTAAGAGTTTGCAGGGCCAGCCCTTCATCTTCATTTGAATTTAATAATTTGAATCAGTGTTTTAATAAATTTGATCTGAATCTTAATCTGAACTGTAATTAGAATCGCAGGATATTTTAAGATGAGTTTTAGAGCTAAAATGTCAAGAGTGCCTAAAGTGATTTAGGAGCCTACTTTACATTGGTATTTAAACTCCTAAATCAGTGAGGTTACATCTACACTGCAAAGAAAAACCTGTGGCACTGAATCTCAGAGCCTGGATCAATTGACTTGAGCAGGGCTAACAATAGCAGTGTAGACACTCCCATTTGGGCTGGAACCCGGGCTCTGAAGCCCAGTGAGAGGGGACGAACTCGGAGACCAGGCCGGAGCGTCTACACTGGTGTTTTTAGCCATGCAGTGTGAGCCCCACGAGCGTGAGTTACTTGACTTGGGCTCGGAGGTTTTCCTTTGCAGTGTAGACGTACCCTTAGGTGCTTTTGAAAACGTTGCCCTGAATCAATTTCATTGGCATCGGAATCACTCCTTGATCAGACTGATTTCAACCCAGCACCCTGACCTCTGGATCCCACATTTGCTGGGCTCGGGCTGCGGATGCTTCCCCGAACAATCGAGCAACGCAACCGCCTCAGCTCCCTGGGCTGCCTTCAGGGCCCCCGCGCTGCCGCCAGCTCTCGCCGGGGGAAAGACGGAGCCTTGAACTCGGCTCGGTGGGCGGATGTGCAACTCCTCCTGGAATGTCTGCGCTGGTTTAGTCCGCCATCAGAGACCTTGGATGGGGGGGTTGGATTCCCTTTGGGCAGAGTTTTTCCGGTCTCCTTTGGACGGTGACTTTTCCCCCAGTGCTGCCTGTGGCCACTGGCCATGTTCCTCCAGTCTGAAAATATCCCGTGCCCTTGGCCTGTTGGCCTGGTGGAGCAGGGCTGGCTTTCCCAGGCTGCTGGCTGAAGAAAGGTTGTGGAAGATGTACCCTCTCCAGCTGGTTAACCCTTGGGGCCTCGGCCGGCTCCCGTGGTCGGGTGTGCAGAGGATTGGGGGTCTCGCCCCGCATTTCCCAGGCAGGGGCAGCTCCGGGCCAGACACCATGGGCAGGGCGCTGGGGCTGTGTCCAGCCCTCCCTTGGCTGCAGCAGGAGTCACACGCCCCCGTCGGCATTCCTCCAGACGCTGGCCGAGAGCTCGGTGAGGGCCCCTGACGGGGTGACGTGGGCTGGCCCAGCCCGGGTTTACTCTCCAGTCACCCGTGCAGCTGGCCGCTCTTGACATCCCCTCGATGTGTTTGCTGCCTCCCCGGTGCCATTTGTGCCACCTGGGTGTGAAACCGCACGATCCTTTGCCCGCCGCCCCTTAAACCCAGCCTGCGTGCTGCGACCGCCCCGCTTGAGTCACCCCGGGCGCTGGATCCCCCCTCTGGTCCTGGCAGGGCTGGTGGGTCCTCTGGCGAGTCCATAAAAGGGTCAGGAATTCCAGACCCCAAATAATAGGCTGGGAGGGGCCCTAGCCCTAGATCTCCCATCGCCGCCCTGGTAGGTGACTGATCGTCGCCTCCCTGACGCTGCTTCTCCCAGGTTTTCGCTGGGGATGGCCTCTCCACGGACCCCGGCCTAGCCCCCGGGGCAGACACCGCTGGGTCGACAGAAGGATTCCTCCATTGACCCAGCTCCAGCCTCTCAAAGAGGTGGGAGAAAACCTCTTCCCTCGCTGGTGGGATAGTCTAGACTACGGTGCTACAGCTGCGGTGCCGGAGCCTTGCCGCTGTGGGGCGGATGTACCACTCATCCTGCTGTCCATGGGGCCGAGACACGGGCTGAGGGTGCTGTCAAGGAGCAGGGGTCTTGGAAGAACGGGCACTGATTTACCGTTCAATTGCCCGTGTTCTCGGCTAGCTTCCCCCCACCCGGTCTTTCGTCTAGTCACCGTGATGATGCCTCGCCTGTATTTTATGTCCAGAGATCTCCAAGTGCTTTGCAAAGGAGGGTGATAACCTTAGTCCCATTTTAAAGAGGGGGGAAACTGAGTCACGGAACAGGGCTGTGACTTGCCCAAGGTCATGTGGCAGTGGAGTTGGGAATAGAAGACGGGTCTTCTGGCGCGCTAGCCCTGAGGGCACGGTGCACTCCCGCTCTCTTGGGAGGAGTGGTTGGCTTTGTAACGTCCAGCCAGCCAGAGACGGGCACTGGGGCAGCTCCCCCCTCACTGCACTGGAGCTGCGGCCCCCTCCCGCAACCCCTGGGCGAAGATGTGCTGTCCAGACTGGCCCTCGCTCTATTATGTTAACGCTGCAGCCGCCCCCGGCTGACTCAGGGTTCACGAGCAGTTCTGCTTCGCGTTTTCGTGCTGAAAGGAGCGAGGGGGCTCTTCCCGGAGAGGCGGGGGGGGGGGGGGGCTTTGAGCAGGGACGAGCGGGTCAGAAAGATGACGAGTTGCTATTTTGCTGTTTGGAGGAGAGAAAAAGAGAGAGAGAGAGAAGATGCGTGGCCAATTTATGTGAACTCATCGTCCGGGAGGAGAGTGGATGACTCAGGAGGCAGCAATGGGGTATAACTAGGTCACTGGTTCAAATGGGAGCCCCAGTTGAGATAGTTCCGGGGTGCATGGGCAAGGGGAGGTCTTTGCTGGTCTTGGTTTGGGCCCCCCTCCAGATTATTCGTAGGTCTGTATGCTCCAGGGTGACTTTGGATGTGGTCATTAGGAAAGCAAACTTTGCCTTCCCCCCGCTTTGAACTATTCAGCAGTGATGCCCCCGGGAATTGGGATTACGGGACCTTTTCATCTCCAGGGTGCCGGTTCGTCTCTAGTACTGGTCAAGGAGCGTGGTGGGATTGGGGTAGGGAGCTGTTTGCTACGCGGATACCGGTTTGAACCCCGCCTCCCCCAGGCGGCTTGGGAATGGGAGGTGGCTCGAGGCTCCGGGTTCAAATCCAGCCCAGGCTGTCAGCGACACAAAATTGTCGCCAAACTGTTACTGAGTTGGAGGTGCTTTTCCGAGTGCCGCTTCGAATGCTGGAGCCCTCGATGGGTTTGTTATCGTAGGGTTGCTCGTGGGCATACCGGTTTGTTGTTTTCCGGTTGCTCCGGGCGTTGGGGCTGCCTATACAGACTTGTTGTTGGAGGGTAGCCGGTGAGTACAGGGGCAGCATGCGCAGGTTTATTATGGTAGGGTTGCTGGGGCGGGATGCTTTGCTTTTATGGTTTCCCAAACTCCAAGGCCAATAGGGACCGTTGTGATCCTCTAGTCTGCTTTGTTATTGTAGGGTTGCGGTTGAGCGCTGGGGCGTTGGCACTGATGGAGGAACAGGGGCTCCTAGCCACAAGGCAAGAAAGCATCGCTGCAATTGGTTTGGGTAAAATCTGTACAACAGATGACCCAGGCCAATAGCAGAGATGCATGGAGGAGGTGGCCAGCCCCGGGGGGAGGAAGGGGGAGCGGGTAGACACCCCTGTGTTACCGTGAAGAGCAGATCTGGGCACCTCTCCTCCTCCTGGATTTGCGTGTGGAACGGCCACTGAACATTAGCAGCTGGGAGGTGCTGGGATAAAGGGGGGCTGCCCAGGAGAGCGAGGGGTTAACGGAGACCGAAGGGAGCAGGGCATTGGAGCAGCAGGGTGGGCACCGCCTCTTGCTAATGGCAGCGTCTCTGGTTTTCTCTCCAGGCTTTGCGTGGCTGGACTGGCCCTGGGTCTGGCCCTGCTGACGGCCCAGCTCTGCCAAGGCAGCAGGAAGGTGAGTCACCAGACCAAGGACCTTACAGCTGGGCAGGGGGGCAGGATGGGGAGGGGGGCGGCTTGGGAAACACAGAGCCCCTGCACGAGTGATCTCGCCAGCCCCAATGTGCATCGCCACCTCCTGGAGTCACAGGCCTCATCACCAGCTAAAGAGCATCAGGGAACCTGGCTGGGGCATCCCGCTTGGGGTCTGCTGCTGGGCTAATGGGAGTAGACCCTGGCCCCCTCCCCCAGAGCCGGGCTGGCCCTGCAGGGCTAACAGGGATAGACCCCGGCCCCCTCCCCCGGAGCTGGGCTGGCCCCGCAGGGTAACGGGGATAGACCCCGGCCCCCTCCCCCAGAGCCGGGCTGGCCCCGCAGGGCTAACGGGGATAGACCCTGGCCCCCTCCCCCGGAGCCGGGCTGGCCCCGCAGGGTAACGGGGATAGACCCCGGCCCCCTCCCCCAGAGCCGGGCTGGCCCCGCAGGGTAATGGGGATAGACCCCGGCCCCCTCCCCCGGAGCCGAGCTGGCCCCACAGGGCTAACGGGGATAGACCCCGGCCCCCTCCCCCAGAGCCGGGCTGGCCCCTCATGGCTAATGGGGATAGACCCCGGCCCCCTTCCCCCGGAGCCGGGCTGGCCCCGCAGGGCTAATGGGGATAGACACCGGCCCCCTCCCCCAGAGCCAGGCTGGCCCCGCAGGGCTAATTGGGATAGGCCCCAGGCCCCTCCCCCGGAGCCGGGCTGGCCCCGCAGGGCTAACGGGGATAGACCCCGGCCCCCTCCCCTGGAGCCGGGCTGGTACGCTAGGCAGGGTTGGTGACCTGGAGACCTTTCTCCTGGAAAGCACTGGGGAGGTGCCCCCTAGGGGGCGCTCTCTCTTCTGTGGGGGTGACGCCAAGCGTGCTGGCTGCACCTGGTCACTCACAATCTCCTGGTGCTTTTTGGGGTGTTGTACTGGCCAGTCCCAACTGGAGGTAGATGGTGTTCTCCCTCCATAAACCTCCCTTGGGGCTGGGTATGTTGTACTCCAGCACTACATTGCCTGGGGTGTTGCTGTGGGCTGTTAAACAGCTGCCATGTTCTGCCCCAGAGGTGGCTAAAGATCAGCCAAAGCAGGAGCAAGTTGGAATGGTGGAGCAGGGATAACCTCCTGGGGCCTGGTTTTCAATGACGCTGAGGCTCCTTTATCCTATTCAGGCAGGAGACATTCCCCTGAGAAAGCCCTCATCCCGGGTCCACCCCTGGCGTAAGATCTGGCACTCGCCCTGCTCCCAGCCCCCGCATAGGGGGTGGATCTGGGACGTTGCTCGAGCACATTGTGCTCTGGCTAGTCTCTGCTTCCCCCGGCCCATATGAGGCTGTGAGAAGCAGACCATGAGTTAGAGCAACCTCAGGGCTGCTCTAAATTACACCGAGGGCCAGGCAAGGCCCTGTGTGCAGGGATCACAAGTGTAGTGGAAAGTCACAGTGTTGCCAGAGCAGCTGGGGGGCGGGAGGGGCCTCCGGGGTCAGGACTCCTGGGTTCTGTTCTCAGCTGTGGGTGGGGAGTGGGGTCTATCTGTTAAAAGAAGGTGGGTGAGGAGTCAGGACTCCTTGGTTCTATTCCCAGCTGGGAGTTGGGGGAGATGGGGTCTAGTGGTCAGAGTAGGAGGGGTGCTGGGAGTCCGGACACCTGGGTTCCATTCCTGATGCTGGAAGGGGAGTATAGTCTAAGGGTCAGAGTCCCTCCCCGCCTCCCCCCGATCCCATCCCTGGAGGAACAAGTAAAGATCAGGCCCTGGGTTAACCAGTAGCAGAGGAAGGTACAGAAACAAGTGGGAGAAAGAGGCTTAAACTTCGCGCCAGTTTCTGCCCTGGGATTTGCGTACGCCGTGGGCACCGAACAGGGGCAGGAGCGCACCAAGTGAGCGAGATGGGCAGGTTCTCCGGGCAAAAGGCCTCTTCCTTTCGCCAGATTCTCCCCCTGGGGGGCTCTGCGGGCAGCCTGCATGTCAGGGCTGCCTGGGGGCTGGGGGAGAGGCCGGGGCAGGGGCGACGTGTGTGAAAACACAGCGTCGCATCACGGGCAAAGTCCATGAGAAGCGGGATGCTGAGGGGGAGGGGAGCTTCCGAACCACCGTCATCGAGGAAATTCCCAAAGAGCCGAGCCAGTGCGGAGTGTCCTCCCCGCGGCCTTGGTATGTTGCAGCAAGCGCTGGCGGGGGCAGGAGCAGCATCTTGTCCGCGTTAGGAGTTTACAGCCCGTGGAAAGCAGCTGCTGTCTGGGCTGAGGGGGAAGCCGGGGTGGGCTGTGGGGTCTCTCTGTTAAAAGAAGGTGGGTGAGGAGTCAGGACTCCTGGGTTCTATTCCCAGTGGTTCTGGTGTGTTTATCCGGGGCAGCGTTGGTAACCCGGCCGTGTGTTGCAAAACGGAGCTTTCCCTGGCTCCGCCGAGCAGTCCCCGGCCCCCCCAGCCCTTCCTGCGCCAGCGTCCTTAGGAACCAGAGGCCCCCGAGCAAAAGCCAAGTCGTGAGCTGACGTTTGCCCTTTGCCCTGCGTGTTGTGCAGTCAGGGAGCGCCACACGCAGCCGTTGTGATCAGCTGGCGTTCTTCGCCCGCTTGGGCACACGGCCGCACAAGGCGCCAGCAGTCGGAGGATCAGGCCCTCGGCTGGGGGAGTTTGGGATTTGGAGCGGCGGGCCCTGCTGCTAGGGGTGTGCGGCCGAGGCTTGGGGACAGTGGAGCCGGGAATCTGGGTGTCACTCAACAGTTGGCTGTCATCCGGCCTGTAAGCACCCCGATGCAGCCATCTCCTTCACACATGGTCCCAGCGTTCGGCTGTCACTGGAGGCGAAAGGCTCCCTATCTTGTTCCCAAGCCCCGAAGTCAGCCAAGGCCTCGCATGCAGAAGCAACCCAGAGAAGAGCTGATTAATAATCCGATAAAACGAGCCCTAGCTCGTCTCACCAGCAGATCTCAAAGCGCTTTGCAAAAGGGGCCGGGATGATTCCCCACTTTTTACAGCTGGGGAAACCAGGGCACGGCCCGGGGCCGTGACTTGCCCCAGGTCACCCCGCGAGCAGTGCTTGGCCTAGAACCTGCGTGCCAGGCCAGTGCTTTGCCTACTAGGCCACAGGATTGCGGTAGCACCGAAAGGCCCCAACTGGGCACTGCAGAGTGTGAGACGGTCCCTGCCCTCTTGCTCACAGCCAAAGGGGAAACTGAGGCACGACAGCCAGCCACAGTCACCCAACAGGTCAGTGACAGAGCTGGGACTGGAGCGCTGGAAGCAGCTGCCCAGTGTCCTTGTGTGAAGGGGCAGCGGGGCTGTATTGGCAGCTACGCTTCCGAGTGCTGGAAAGGCTCCGAGGCAACATGGGACAGAGCCCCAGCGGGCGTAAACCGGCTTCGCTCCAGATCGACGCCAGCAGCAGACTTGGCCCTCAGCTCTCAGCCTGACTGTGTCATTCCTCGAGGTGCCGTTGTTCTTGGAGAGGAAGGAGAGGGGGCCCCAAACCTTTTGAAATCTCTTTCCCTCCGCCCACCTCCACTGCTTCTCCGGCCCGGGAGGGGGCAGATGAAAGTGCCGGGCGCAGGGCGGCTGGGTCCCTGGTGGGGAACTCCCGGCCTGGGTGCTGGTGCTTTCCAGCGTCCCTGGAAATGAAAAGAAAAACGTGGGAAATTTCTGATGCGGACACGGGGGCCTGGAAGGGCTTGTGGGAGGAGGTTGTGTGGCGGGGCTCTAGATTACTGGTTTGAATGCAGCCTGGGGCATTACAGGGGGACAGTCATTACGCCCATCTGGAGCTGTTTGCTGTTGGCCTGCATGGAATGAGTTGCTAGTTCTCAGCCTAGGACCTGTGTTGCCGAGTAGTAGAGTAGGACTCAGGAGACCCGGGTTCTACCCCTGACCTCTCCTTGCTCTGCCTCAGTTTCCCCATCTGTCAAATGGTGGTAAGATCCTGCTCTGCACTGTGCTTTGAGATCTCCTGATGAAAAGCACTCTACCCAGCGCCGGGGGTCACTGATGCTTCCCCTGGAGATGCTGAGGCTTAGAGGAATCGCCTTCCATCCTTTCGATGAAGGAGCTATAAAAAAAAAACATAGCCCCCCAGTGAAGCTAGCGGGCTGCAGCCAGGCTGGCTGGCTGGATCCGAGGCACTAGAGCAGAGGTCCCCAAACTGTGGGGTGTGGGAGGAACGTTTGAGGGGGGCAGCGGCAGTGCTCTGCTTTGCACCGAGTGGGTTTAACAGCCCGCCCCACGGTACCTGTGCCATCGTTAAAATCCAGCCAAGCACTGTCTGTCTCCAAGGCAGTCCTGAACCAGGCCAAATAGTTTGGCAATCGGTGAGCACGTTCGTTTTCTTAATTTCCTTTTTTGGCTAACGATGAGCCCTCCAGGCCAGGGGCCTTTGGGATGTTGTAGCGAGGAGGCGAGAACAGCTGGGCAGCGATAAACTCCCCAGCCTGCTCCCCACAGCTGGGCCCGCCCCGCCTGGCGTGGGATCGTCCCTCTGTCTGAGGCACCAGGCCAGCTGAGGTGGGGGGTACGGGGAAGGGCCCTGCGTTAAGCAGCAGGGACACAAAGGGAAATGCTGCCTGGGCAGGTCTGTGCCCCTCAACCCAGCCCGCTTCCCTTCAGCCCCGTCTTTTGGCTTCTCTTCCCCCTGCTCCGGGCTCTTCCCAGGTACCAACCCTCCTGCTGCCGGATCCAGGAGGCTCTACCTGCCCAGATCTTTCCGTCTGTCCCAGCCCCAGAGACCTGGGCCAAAGCTGCCCCTTGGGCACCCAGTGCCACCCCTGAGCCCTGGCTGCTGGGTCAGGCATTAAGCTATGTCGAGGGGATGAGGCCCCTGGTCAGATGCTCACGGGGTGGAGGTGGGGGGCTGAGCCCACGCCAGTGGAGTGGATGTTCCCTGCTGTTAAGGGCCATGGCCAACTGGAGGATGTGAGACCCCAGCTGGTGCGGCAGCGTCACCTCAGCCTGGAGCTGGGGACAGGCCCCTCCTGAGGGAGCCCCCCAGTGACCAGGCCGTCTCCTTGTGCCCTTGCAGGTCCCTCAGCGGACGTCCCGGCAGGTGCCCGAGGAGGACGGAGCTGGAAACCAAGTGGCGGGTGCCTGGAGCAGCTGGAGCCCGTGGTCATCCTGCTCCCAGCCCTGTGGGGTGGGGGTCTTGGAAAGGGTCCGCACCTGCCTGCCCCCCTATCAGCAAGCCCCCTGGGGGGGCCCTCACAGCCCACACACGTACGCCCAGCCCCTGTACCCACAGGAACGGGCCAATCCTTACCCACCACGGTCATCCTACCCCCTTCACACTGATGGGGAATCGGGGGCGCCTCTCTCCCCACCGGGGCCTGCCTTCTCCCTCCACAGCGACTCTGCCCTCCCCCTCCACAGCGGCTCCAGCCACACCCGGGCAGCCCCCCCTCCCGCCCGCTACGGGCCCCCGAACAGGTACATCCGCCACGAGTCCTTCCCCTCCGAGCAGCTGCCTTTGTCCCCGCTGCGGGATGCCTCCTCCACGCACTCCAGCCGCGGGAGGGACCCAGCCCTCGCCCCCAGAGCCCCAAGGCGGGAAGAGGACCCGTCCGGCAAAGCAGGCGCTTCCAGCCGCGGCCTGGCCCACTCTTCGCGTCGGCTGCGCCACCCGGACGCTCCCGCCACCTCCAGCCCGGAAAGGCCCTTCAGACGCCGCAGCTCGGCCCCGGCGCGGCTGCCTGCCCAGGAGTCACTCCCGCTCTTCAAACCCGAGCGGCGGGGCAGCCACGAGGCGGGCGGCGCAGCCGGCAGCTCCCGACACGCTGCCCTCGGGTCCAAGTGGGCAGTGTCCCCGACGCAGGAGTCCCGCGCCGCCAGGAGGTGAGAGCCAGGGTCCCCTGCGGCACAGCCTCGGCTCGCGACCTGGGCGGGGGAGAGGGAACCGGCTGGCTCGGGCATTGGTTAGGTGCCATTTGTGTCTGTGACTGGTGTGCGGGGATCCCGGTACTGTTCCTACTGCCCTGGTCTCTGCTCTGAAGCTGCACTCCCAGCTGGCAAGCTCGGATCCTAACTTCCATAGGCGCCAAAATACCTTGGATCTGGGCATGGAGACCAAACCACCCGTTTCTGCACGGTGGGGTGCGGGCCCCGTCACTGTCCTTGTCCACTCAGGGCCACCCGTCTGGCAACGGCCCGCAGGGCTAAATCCACTCAGAAACTGAAAGGGGTCAGCTGATCCTCACACGCTGCCTGGCCTCATCACCAGGCTGTTGGGGCACCTCGAATGCACTTTGCCTCCCAGGGCTGTTAGTTCCATTGGGCAGATGGGGAAACTGAGGCACAGGTGGACTAAGGGACTGGCCCAAGGTCACACAGAGGGTTAGAGGCAGAAGTAGGAACTGAATCTAGATCGGCTTAGTCCCAGGCCTTAGCTCTAACCACTGCACCCTCCTTCCTCCCGGGGGCTGCCAAGCCTGCTCTCTCAGCGCATACTAGCTAGGAAGCAGTGTTGGGCGTCACCTGGAATACTCCACGGCACCTGGAATGCCCCCTGGCAACATCAGGGAGAGAGCGCAGATCCTCCCAGTCCAGAAGCCTACCCCCACCCCTGCGTAAACTATGGGAGAATCCCCTTGAGCTGTGTGCAGTACAGGGCTCATGACACAAGGCGTGCCATTCTGAAGCCACCCAGTAGGCGCACTCAGGTCTCTGGCTCCCCCTTTGCTCTGTTTACGCAGGGCCTGTAACAACACGTCCCCCCCTTCGTTGCAGGTCTCGAATTCGAGAGTCGATCAAACCGGGGAAATATGGCTACGGGAAGGTGCCCTTCGCGCTGCCGCTGCACAAGGAAGTGGCGGAGGGGGGCACGCCAACGGTTCAAGAGACACCCAGGGCCCCCGAGCGACCAGCCACCGCCACCCACCAAGACTCCCAAGCGCAAGGCCAAGGAAGCCCCCAGCCGGGAGAAGGAGCCGCGGCCAAAGGCGAGCACCATCCGCACCACAAGCAGAGGAAGGCCATGCCGGCGGAGGACTCCGCGCAGCGCCCCAGCTCCAGGCTGGAGCGCTGGCAGAGAACAGCTCAGAGCTGGCAGGGCATAGGGCGAGGCCCAGAAGTGAGGGAGAGGGGCCCGCTCCACACCGTCAGCCCCCACACGGCCGAGCAGGGCAGCGCTGGGCCACTGAAGGCCGAGGCCACAGCCAAGTCCCACACAGGCCACTTCGGAGGACGAGGCGAGTCCTGGAGAGAATCGGGAGCCAGCAGCAGCATCCCCAGAGCTGCAAGGGGCCCGGCATCGCACCGGGGAGGGCACTCCCCAGCTGGGCCCCTCTCCCACGGAGCAGCCGTCCCTGTTTGTTGCCTGGGCTCCGGCAGCCACCGTAGGGCCCGGCGGGGGAGAGCCAACGGCTGTGGAGGAGACGGGTTCGCAGGAGTCGCGCCTGAGGGCGGGAGCGCAGGCGCCCGCCAAGCGAGGAGGAGGAGACGGGCCCCGGGGACGGCACAAGGGGTATCCAGCAGCCTTCCCGCCCTGGGACACCCACGGGAGAGAGGGACCCGAGCAGCGGCCATGCCCCTCGGCCACGGGGGGAGCTGCGCCTCACGCACGAGGTGCTGAAGAACCACAGCTCCACCGTGAGGCGCAGCTGGCGCCCAAGGGACACGGGGCAGGGGGTGGCCAAAAGGGGGCACCAGAACTCGGCCACCCCCATCCCCACTCCCACCATCGGGCCACAGGAGCACCAAAGCCCGGGCCTGAGGCCACCCACCTGGCCCAGCCAGAGGGAGCAGGCCCTGCTGACCCCCCTGCACGCTCCCATCCCCACCAGTTGGCCCGGCCCCGTGCTCAGAGACAGAACGAGTACCGCCCCGGGCAGCTACGGCACCCGGGCCTCCCAGAGCCGCTTTGTGGAACAGCCCTCGCCTCACAGGCTGGCAGAGAACCGGACATCTGGCTGCTCCACCGCGGCAATCCCGTCCAGTTCCAGGCCAGGGGGCAAAGGCCCAGGCTGGGCCTGCACCCAGGCCCCGAGGTGCCCCAGTGGAATCTCTACCACCCTGGCACAGAGACCTTCCACTGCGAGGGGGAGAGCAAGCAGTTCAAAGCCTGCAGGCAGGAGGTAAGGGCCTCTGCTTTCCCTACAGGAGCGCTGGATGCCTCCCCCTGGTGGGACTAGAACTTAGAGTCCCATGCTTCAAACCCCCAACAGGAGACTCTCCATTCTCCACCAGCAGTATAGGGCGTAAGACACACAGTTGATCAGCTCTGCTTTCCTCCAGGAGAGGGCAGTGCTGGGTACACACCCCCCACCCACTTTATTACAGTATTAGCCCACCCCATCTTACCAGGCGAGAGGGAAGTGACTTGCCCAAGGTCACCCAGCCCATCGGGAAAAGAACCCAGGAGTCCTGACTCCGTCCTCCTCCACTTTAGCCAGCAGGACAAACTATCTTGTGGGGCCTGCGTCCATTTAGCAGTAAAAGATTTGAGTCCATCTAGGGAAGTGGCCGCTGGCGGGGCTGAGAGCGTCTGAGCTGGAAAGGCAGACGACAAGCGATTCGGTTGCTAATGGGGTTTTTCCTGCCAATTTGTCCTTTTTTCTTTGGTTTAATAAACAGTGAAAAAATACACAAATGTCAGGCCCAGCCGGTTCCAGACGAGCCCCGCCGCCGTGCTCCGAGAGTGCAGGGCTTATAAATCACCCGTCCCGCTCGTTTATACAATGCCGGCCAAACCTCCCCCGTTGGCTGGCGGGAACTCGCTCCTGTAAATAGCCATGCAGGGCTGGAGGGGCCCAGAGCATGCTGGAGAGTTACAGGGGCTGTTGGGAAGACAGTTATTTAGGGGCCCCATTGTCTGGTGACTTGAGGTCATGCAGTTAAGGGGAGGGGAGCCAGGACATCTGGGTTTGCTCTGTGAGGGGAGTGCGTTCCAGTGGTTAGAGCAGGGAAGGGGCTGAGCAGGGAGTGTGGTTGGATGGTTAGAGCAAGTGACTGGGAGGCAGGAGTCCTGGGTTCTGTTTCACTGGTTCTCTCTGTGGCCCCGGGCTAGTCGTGTCCCTTCTCTTTGCCTCAGTTTCCCCCCCATATAACGGGACAGCCCTCTCCTGCCTCACCAAGTGCAATTCCAGGAACGTTTTCCAAACACCTGGAGATCTTCACAGGGGAGGTGCCCGAGGAGGGCAAGCTCCCAGTGCGATGGCTCCCCCTTTTCTGGCAAAGAAAGTGCATTCACAGCCCATAGCATCTTTCCCCCCAGCTGGGGCCTCTAGGGCTTTGCTGACTCAAGGGATTGATCCCTTCCATTGAAAGATTGTGGGGTGGGGGGTGGCTAAGCAGTAAGGGGGAAAGGGGATGGGCAGAGAGTGGAAGGAATGGGGTAGGAGAAGAGGAGAGGACGGATGGCTGGGGGAGGAGAAAGAAAGGATGATGAGCATCGCATGAGCAATTCCTGATGAACAGCTGCCATGGCCGCC